>NC_136061.1:1539115033-1539715033 GCF_964261635.1 Lissotriton helveticus | reverse complement strand
TAGCAGAGCTTCTTCGCCCCTTTCACAAAAGAATGATGCTTCCTTAGAGCAGCCCTATAGATGGATTTATCCTCCTCATTATAACGTTTACATCTGAAAGAAACACGTTAGTTATAGATTCCTTACCTTAGAAGTACCCCCAGGCGTCAGACTGGATCCGGAAAGTATTCTCGTCAGCAGTACCGCTGTGCGTCGGAAGATGGCGGCGGTCGGCTCCACGTCCGTTGTCGGCGTCTTGGCCGCCGGGATGACGTCGCAGCAGCTACTTAGACGCCGCCCTCGCGTGCTGACAACAGTTCTTTCTTTTTCCGCACCAGCCAGCGCAGATCCGGGAAGAGCAGTACCTCAGTCATTTTTTGACTACGTTTTTCTCGACTTTTGTCGGCTTTGTGTTTTGAGTCTTCAACTCCGAGCAGGTGCATGAGGGATGCCCAGTTTTAAGGCCTGCGGTTCTTGTAACGGCTGCTGTCGGTGACGGATCCGCACCGCGTGTGCCTCTTTTGCCTGGAGCGCGACCACAACCCCAAGTCGTGCTCCAACTGTCAGTTGTTGACGCCGAAGGCTTTGCAGGAGCGGTCCCGAAAGCTGCTTGAACGACGACAGTCCGCTCCGTGCCGTTTGAGGTCCCGTTCGAGAGGGAGGTGGTAGGACCGGTCGCGGAGCCATTGCCATTCCGACAAGTCATCGGGTCGGGTAAGTCGAAGCATAAGAAGAAGTCAAAGAAGCAATGTCGCTCTTCGACTTCTACTCGTCGTTCGGCCGACCCGACGAGGCCAATGGGTGGTGTGGCTCCGTGCACAGAGCTCAATGGGTCGACTCCGAGCTTCCGTCCCTTTCCGTGACCCGGAGCGACTCCCGCCCAGCTCTGTACGTTTGACATGCATGCCATCTTTCGGCGTACCGACTCCGCTGGTGCGCCTCTGGACCCCGCGGAGGTTGGGGGCCTAGGTCTTTGCCGGCTCTGGCGCCACAGGACCCCTTTGGATCCAGGCCTGGATCCGGATCAGCGCCGGTTGACCTTATTGTGAGAAAGTGCCATCTTTCTTGCATTGGTATGCCCCCACTTTTTGCTGAACTGCTGATGTGCCTTGACTGAGTGTGCCCTGAGCTCCTGCCAACCAGGTGCCCAGGGCCTGTGTTCCTTCCCTAAAACTGTGTTGAAACTAAACCCCAATTGGCATCTCTGGCCAACTGTCAGCCCCTAGTAGATGGTACCCTAGGTACTCAGGGCATGGTGATCAGAGAAGACCCCGAAGGGCTGCAACATTTATTGTGCCACCCTTAGGGGCCCTGTACCCTGACACCCACACACTGCCTTTGCACACCTTCCCCCGCAGCATCCGCCTCAAAACCCTCCTAGTCCGTGCTTTCAGGCCCATGTGACGCCAGTTGGAGGCAGGGTTACCCATCACCACCTCCACTGGCGCACCGTCACTTCGGACAGGTGGGTGCTGCAAATCGTCCGAAGGGGCTACTCCCTCCCCTTCGAGGCGACTCCTCCAGCCATGCCACCGCAGAACCACCGTGTATCGGGGGATCACTTGCGACTTCTGCAGGAGGAAGTTACGGCCCTCTTGGCCAAGGGGGCCATCGAGCGCGTTCCTGGGCCAGAAGTAGGGTGTGGTTGCAACTCCCACTACTTCCTGGTACCCAAGAAGGGCAAAGGGGGCCTACGCCCTATCTTGGACCTACGGAACGTCAACGGCTTCCTCCGGAAGGAGAAGTTCAAGATGCTGACACTGGCTCAGGTCCTTGCTGCCCTGGACCCAGGAGACTGGATGGTAGCGTTGGACTTGCAGGACGCTTATTTTCATATCCCCGTCCTGCCTGCCCACCGGCGCTACCTGCGGTTCATGGTGGGCCACGAGCACTTTCAGTTTACCGTGCTCCCCTTCGGCCTTACCAGCGCCCCACGGGTGTTCACGGAAATGATGGCGGTGGTCGCAGCTCATCTGCGCCGGTTAGGGGTTTCAGTCTTCCCCTACCTCGACGACTGGTTGTTGAAGGCGGGCTCGCCCCAGACAGTCGTCAGCCACCTCCAGACGACGGCAGACCTCCTGCACCAGCTGGGGTTTTCCATCAATGTGCCGAAGTCGCACCTGTGTCCCTCTCAGAAGCTCCTCTTCATCGGAGCGGTTCTGGACTCGGCGCGATTTCGGGTTTATCCGCCCGAACAGCGGGTCCGGGATATTCAGGCTCTGATTCCCATCTTTCAGCCGTTATCCCGGGTCTCGGTCAGGTTGACGCTGCGGCTTCTGGGGCTGATGGCCTCCTGCATCCTACTGGTGCATCACGCCAGGTGGCGGATGCGGGCTCTGCAGTGGGACCTGAAGTTTCAGTGGGCCCAGCATCAGGGCAACCTATCCGACCACGTCCTGATCTCGGAGGGCACTGCGAGACAGTTGTAGTGGTGGCTCACGGACCTCTCCCTTCCCCAACAGGAGCACGTAGTTGTGACGGATGCGTCCCTCCTGGGCTGGCGGGGCCACATGGGAGAGGCGGAGATCAGAGGACTCTGGTCTTCGGCGTAGTCCTGGCTCCACATCAACCTGTTGGAGCTCAGGGCGATCCGGCTTGCGCTGAAGGCATTCCTTCCCTCTGTCCGGGGAAGTGTAGTGCAGGTGTTCACGGACAACACCACCGCCATGTGGTACTCCAACAAACAGGGCGGGGTGGTGCTGTGGACCCTATGCCAGGAGGCTTTGCGCCTCTGGCAGTGGCTGAAACATCAGGGCGTGACCCTGGTTGTTCAACACCTGGCAGGTTCCCTGAACGCCAGGGCGGACAAACTCAGCCGTCGGTGCATGATGGATCACGAATGGCGTCTGAACTCGGACGTGGCGCAAGGTCTCTTTCGGCAGTGGGGAGAGCCTTGGTTAGAACTATTCGCCACAGAAGAGAACGCGCAATGTCATCAGTTCTGCGCGTTGGAATTTCCAAGGCGGCACTCGCTCGGAGACACTTTTCGTCGCGGGTGGAGTTGCGGTCTGTTGTACGCCTTTCCGCCTATACCGATTCTGCCCCGAGTGCTGAAGAAGATCAGGCGCGACCGGGCCCAAGTCATCCTTGTGGCTCCGGACTGGGCACGAAGACACTGGTATCCCGAGCTACTCAGCATGTCAGTCGATCCCCCGATTTGTTTGCCTCTTCAGGAGGACCTTCTGTCGCAGCTACAGGGGCCTCCTCCCGAACCTGTCCAGTCCAGTCCATGCGTGGAGATTGAGCGGCGACAGTTGAGGCCATTTGACTTGCCTCCTGGAGTCTGGAATGTAATTCTAGCAGCCAGGAGTCCCTCCACAAAATCTGTATACGCCTGCAGGTGGAACAAATTTGTGGCATGGTGCACAGCAAAGGCTGTGGATCCACTCTCTGCCTCCCTTTCTGAGGTTCTCCTCTTTCTTCTTTCTCTTGCCCAGCAGTGCTCTGCTCTGGGCACCATTAGGGGCTACCTCTCTGCCATTTCCGCCTTCTTAAGGCTACCTGATCAGCCCTCTTTGTTCAAGTCCCCCGTTGTAAATAGGATCTTGAAGGGCATCACTCGTATGTTTCCCCCTGTTCCTTTCGTGATGCCGCAGTGGGACTTGAACCTTGTTCTGACCTATCTGAAGTTGCTCTCCTTTTGAGCCACTTCATAACTGTCCTCTTCGTCTTCTCACTCTTAAGACTGCATTCCTGGTTGCCATCACCTCTGCCAGGAGAGTGAGTGAGGTCCATGCCCTTTCTTTTCAACCTCCTTTCCTTTCTGTCCATCCCAACAAAGTTGTGTTGCGGACGCGACCCTCTTTCCTGCCCAAGGTAGTCACAGCCTTCCACATCGGGCATCACCTTGCCCACTTTCTTTCCGCCTCAGCATCCCTCGGAGGCTCCACCGTCTGGACCCAAAATGTACGCTCATACTATCTGGATCGCACACGCCAGTTCCGGGTGGATGACCAACTATTTGTTGGTCACGTGGGCGCTAAGAAGGGACGGGCGATGCACAAACGAACCGTCTCTCGGTGGATCATCTTGTGCATCAAGATTAGCTTCTCCTTAGCAAAGAAGGAGCCTCCTGTTGGGCTGAGGGTCCATTCCACTCGGGCCACGGTGGCTTCTGCTACCCTGGGTCGGGGAGTCCCCTTGCAGGACATCTGTCAGGCAGCTACGTGGGCCTCGCTACACATGTTCGCTAGACACTACTGCCTGGACAGCCAAGTCCGGAGAGACAGCTTCTTTGGCCATTCTGTTCTCCGGGACTTTCTGGTGTGATCTTGGTTCGCAGACCCACCACCGGGGTTGGTATTGCTGGGGTATCTATTCTAAGTTAAGGAATCTATCACTATATGTTTCTTTCAGATGGACAAGTTACTTACCTTCGGTAACGATATATCTGTAAGAAACATTTTTAGTGATAGATTCCTTACCGCCCCACCCATCCTCCTTGTTCTGCAAACTGATTTTTAGGGTCAAGGTATTTCCTTTCAGGGCCCTAGTTTCAATGCAGCAGTGGTCAGTTTCTTGCATGGCTCTGCATTCCTGGCTCGGAAAGTCGTGTACAGCACTGACGTCAGCATGCGTGGGCGCATCTAAGTAGCGCCCGCGACATCATCTCGGCCAACCACGATGCCAGCGACAGACGCGGAGCCGCACGCCACCTAGCGACGCTCAGGGGTACTGCTGACGAAAACTTTCCGGATCCAGTCTGACGCCTGGGGGTAATTCTAAGGTAAGGAATCTATCACTACTAATGTTTCTTACCGAAGGTAAGTAACTTGTCCATTCGTACATGCTATGCAAAAGCGAAACGAACATTAACAATTCCCCCTTAAGCGCACTCCACTGGCATACTTGGGGCTTCTATGGCTTTCTTAGGAAACATCTCCATAGATGACATCTGCAAAGCTGCAACATGGTCTACACCTCACACATTCACAAAACACTATTTTTCAGATTTGTTAGCAAGACAGCTAGCGAGTGTGGGCCAGGCATTTCTACATACACTCTTTCAAACCACTGCAACAGCTACAGGTTAGCCACTGCTTTGGGAGATTACTGCTATATAGTCTTTGCAAAGAATGTGATCTCCAGCTAAAATGCTAATTACACAGTATGCATCTGTTCTTGCCATGTAGGGCTGGGAGTCTGACAGCACAAATTGGTGAAGAGGACCAGGTCCGCCTTTTTGCTAAAAGTCTTGGCTTCTTTTCACTTTGGTCAATTCACAACCATCCCAATAAAACTTGCTCGAAAGACAGGAGCGTTCTGTTGGCTGGACCCAGAAAAGAAACATAAGCTTTTACATTAGTTGCACCAAAAACCTTCAGGTAGAAAATCTTTTTGTGGGGCTCTCAGTGGCAAACTAAGGTTAGGAAGGTGTATCAGACCAGGATAGTCCTCTTCATTAAGGTCTGCTATACACTTGCCAAGAAGCAGCCTCTGGGAGGACTGAATACTCACTCCACCTGGGCCAAGGCTGCTACCAATGCATTGGCATGAGAAGTGCCTGTTCTTGACATCGCTCAGGCTGCAATGTGGTTGTCAGTACACACGTTCACCAAGTGCTATTGCCTTGACAGTCAGGTCCAGGCAGGAAGGGCATTTTGCCCCTTTTTATCCTGCGGGACTTTTTGGTCTGAGCACCCGCAGCAAAACCCTCCACCCTTGAAAGGTACTGCATTGGTATCTTATTCTATAGGTTAAGAATCTGTGATTCGAAGTATCCATCAAAAGAGTTTACCTTCGGTAGTGCTCCTTCTGCTGGAAACTCTATCTAACCCTAGATTCTTCACTTCCCACCAGCAACCCTATTCTATAGCGTGGCCTCTTTTTATCATCTAAAAGGATCCCAAATTAGAGCTGTGCACAATTGATTAGTGCTCTGGGGGTACAGAAACAGTAACGCAAGAAATTAGCATTGTGCGGGATGGCATGTAGGAAATTTACCCTTTTTGCATGGTTGCCTCCCCCCACCAAACAGACATACTTTTTGCCTGATGTTGATGCTCTTGACTAAAGTGTGCCCTGGGTTTCTACTAGCCAGGTACCCAGGATGTATGTTCTTTCCCTGAAAACTGTACTTTTGCAAACCCAATTGGCAACTCTATGGCCACATGTAAGTCCATGTAAAAGGTACCATGGGTACCAAGGGCACTGTGACAAGGGTTAGAAGGCCTCTAAGGACTGCAGCACCTATTGTGCCCCCCTTAGAGGCCCTATACCTTAACACCCACACACTGCCCTTGCTGACTGTGTGTTTTGGTGAAGAGAAAAGTGAAGTTTCGACATGGCACCCATACCAGAGTGCTATGCCTACAACCCACTGCCTATGGTATAGGTAAGACACCCCTCTAGCTGGGTGCACAATACCACTGGTGAGGGTGCAGCTGCAGGAGCTTTGTACCCCATACAGTGTATAAGTCAATTATTAGACATTGTAAGTGCAGTAAAGCCATAAAGAGTATATGTTGTGGGAGTTTGCCATTACAAACTCCGCAGCACCATAATGACCTTACTGAATTCTGAGAAGTTTGGTATCAAACGTCTCATCACATTAAAACCCACACTGATGCCAGTGTGGGATTGTATGGCAAATGCATACAGAGGGCATCTTGGAGATGCCCCTGAAAAACTACCTAACTCTAGTGTTCTGGCTGAGTGACTAATCTGCAGCTGCCACCACCAGACATATTTCTGGACCACTGGGTTGAGAGCCTCCCGCTCTCGGGGTCCTGAAACGTAGCACATCCTGGGTAAAGGTGCCTAGCCTCCTCCCTCAGGATGGGCACGGTCCACGAAGGGGAAGATTCAAAGGCTTGCCTCCTTTATGAGCTGACCCAGCCATTTGGTGCTTCCACCATACGGGCCCCCACCGGTTCTATCCCCCACTTGGGAGGGAGAAACGGCGGGAAAACCAAGATAGGAGAAAAGGTGCACCCACCTTGCCCCCCCGCCCCCTCTTTCAGGTAAGGGAGGAGAAACGAAGCACAACTCAGTCCCCGCCATCTTGAAGATGGGCGGACCCAGAGAACCAGAGTGAGGCTTATGCCCCCCTCCCACTGAAGGGTGGCTTAATAGGAGGTGTATCCACCCCAAGGAAGGGACCTACCCGAAACACCCACAAATTTAGTATTTTCACCCCAGAACCTTGCCTACTCAGATAAGCAAGAAGAAGACTGACCGCTGAAGGAAGAGGAGGACACCAACTGCCTTGGCCCCAGCTCTACCTGCCTGTCCCGGCCTCGACCTGTGCCAGTCGAATCCTGAAGTTTCCTACAGCCAGCAGACCCACAGAACGTAGAGGACCGTCCCTGCCTTCCCTACAAAGACTGTCTCTCATGAGCACCAGACTTGCTCAAGAGTCCGCCAGTCTTCACCCGATGCCCACGGCCCGAGTTTGAGTGGCCCAACCCCACGAGGATGTCTCCCCAGCGATCCTGACCTGAAATCTGGTGATCCCTGACCTACCTCAAGCCTCCCGACGATGCCTGGAGGGTCCCCCCGATCCCGCCTGCAGCTGGTAAGGAAACCCGGCTCCTCAAGACACCCCAGTGCCTGACGCCTCAGGGCTTTGGATGGCCCAAACGACGGTGTTGAGGCAACCCCCAGACTCCTAACTTACCCCTCCATCCGATGGTTGCCTCCAGGAAGCCTCCTTACCTGAACGTGCAGTGTTTGTTCTGTCTGCAGATCTCCCATTCAAACCAACAGGGCACCCAATGTCGATCCTGCACCCGGCTGCACTTGTGCTGCTGTGGGTGCACTTGCTGTGATAACTTGGATCCTCCTTTGCCCTGAGCTTAACCCTGTGGCTTGCCCGAGAGCAGCCACCAATCAACTGCCCCATAGGCTAACATTGGGTCTCAGCACTCTGCACCCATCCGCCCTGGTGCCGCTGAGGATGCTTTTTGAGTACATCTTTGACCCTGGGGGAACCCTTGTTCTAACCCCAGAAACTCAACCCCAAAGACCGATTGTTTACCTGCAAACCTAGAACTACCTTTTTCTCCATACGATTGCATTTACTTTTTTCCTGTGAAAATGTTTTAAGTGTGGAGTCGAATTTTTATGGAAACCTAAGCAAATGCGTTTCTAGGCAAACTGTTTTACTTACCTTTTATCGAGGAAATGTCCCCGTGTGATATCTAGTCAAATCACACTGAGTAGATTAAGTAATCCAAAAAGTACTCTAAAAAGTTATTAAAGGTAATCCAAAAGTAATTTCAACTGTATTTAAATATTTTACAAACCTGTAACAAAAGTCATTCTCATCCAGCTTGCTTGCTGATCAGCCTGTCTTGAAAATTACAATTCTATTTTCCTGTACCAAGTCCTGCTTCGTTCTATAAATAAATACAACAAATAAAATATTTTGATACAAACAATTGGTCTGTGTTCAGTCTTAGAGAGTGTGACATCATTTCTTGCCTGAGTGTGTACAATACATGCTAAACACTACCCTCTGATGAAGCCTGATGCTCTCCCACACTACCACAAGTAGAGAGTAAGGTATTATCTGTGTTTACATCTATAAGCCTTTGGGGATCCACTGGACTCTGTGCACACTATACCTTACTTCGGTATTGTATATACAGAGGCTGCTTTCTGCATGGCCCTTACATGTGATTCTGCTCTGCCACTTCTGGTGTGGAACTAGATCGTCATGGAGCTGCTCTGTGCCACGTAGCGGTGTGCAGGAGCACTCGTGTGAAATATTCTTGATCCAGTGTAGCACCAAAGAGGTATGGAAACTGTGGTTCGAATATCCACCAGTAACCGCATTCCCGAAGGTAAGCAACTTTTCCGTTAGCTAGACCAGTTATCAGAGTATGGCAACTCCTGATGTGAGAGATCGGATTGTGCAGGAGTCTTGCACGAATGATGCTGCTGGCTCTGTCAGGAGGTAAGCCATGGCTGAGTTTCCATTACTGCTGGCGGTGAGCACACGCATGATGGTACAAGTGCTGTCCCACAAACCTTTTCAGCCTTCTAGCTATGACAGTAATGCTTTTCAGGAGAGATGAGCAATCTTTCACTTTGACCCTCATTCTCCAGTACAGTTGAAGCATTTGTTCCATTAACAATTGCCTAACCCTTTATCTTTTTTCCTCTTTTAGGTTCTGATCATTGCAGAGAAGACAGTCCTGAACTGCTTGTGCCTCCTGATGTGGAGGATAACCGTCAATGTGCTCTGTGTTTGAAATATGGGGATGACCAAGCCAATGTGAGTAATTGTAAGCCAGTTGGATCGCACTGTCTGGAAATAGTTATGAGTGATGGGCGACTATTCTTTCTTGGTAGTGACAGCCTTGTAACTGAATGACCACTTTACATACGCTTACTTTACTCTTGCAAAATAGTTTTGTTAAATCCGAAATTGCCCATGTTGAAGAAAATAGTGTTCGAGGCATATGAGCAGCAGAATTCATACTTTTGCATAGATTGCCGTCTGGTGTTGGGCTCGGATGATTGCAGTTAGTTGTTGTCTTGGAAGAAGTCTTTGTAGTCACGAGATAGGTGACCCCTCCCTTGGACAATAGTGCCCATGGGCATCAACTCCATCCTCAGATTGTTTTTTCCCACCATTGGGTCCAGATGTAACTTCGGCACTCCGGTTCAGTACCCTGTTCCCAAACCTTTTTCAACACGCAAACCATCACAACTCGATGGTATTGTTTTCATTTGTGTGCCCTTCGACGTGCTAACTTGAAAATACTCTGTTCCGGTCGTCGACGCGGGCTGCTGGGCCTATCCACGCCATTCGGTCCTACGGCTAATGGAAAAGACTCCATTTAAAAAATGCCCCCAGTGTGGAGCTAAATTTCTACACAGCTACCACCACAAGGTCTGCAACATTTGTCTCGCCAGAACATGAGGAAAAAGATTGCCAAGCCTGCAATTCCTTTCGATCCAAAATTACTATCCGTGATCGCCAGGCTCTACGACACGTTATGGCGCAACGATCTGCACCGGTGCCAGAAGACATCTTCGATGAAGGGCCGACATTCCAGAGGCAGAGGATTCGGAGGAGCTTGACATCGTGTCTGAAGTTGATGACTACGATAACCAAATCACTCCAGGTCAATGAGTGAGTGCAACTGCCCCTACCCCACCCGAGAAAAAGAAGGCTCGGGTCAAAACTTCGCCTGAAGGCCCTAGTTGTGACAGAGAGCTTTAGAAGCCCCGCCTCCAGGCCCAGCTCCGAAGACAAAGGAAAAGCCTTCCGGCGGCTCGGGACCAGTCAAGCCGTATATCTGTGCCCAAAAAAAAGTCTGTACCAAATTCGGGAATACATCCTACTCCTATTTCCTCCAAAAAGGCCTCTGCATAGAGCTCTTCGGCACCGAAAGACCAGAATGCCTCGGATACGAAGAAACCCCAAAAACCTTTGGATCTGAAAAAGATTACTGACTCCACATCGAACCCCTTCTTAGACTCCAGAGCAGAAATCAATACCTCGTTCAGAACCAAAAAATTTGGCACCGAAAGGAGACACCAGCCAGGAAGAACTGTTTCAACCAGATCCTACCGATCCGAAACAGAAAACATTGTACTGGAGATAATTTCTGACAAAAAGTCAGAAAAAGCAGAGCTGTGTAACCAGGGTCCTGAGTGAAGGAGCCGGAAAGAACAACTGACCTAACTGTCACCCCTGAGGCATGATGGGAAGCTAGGGGTCATGGCTGCCTTAAAGGCACGGTGCCAGTTTATTTCTATGCTGCTATGGGTTAGCTTTTCTATATGTTTCTACAATGCAACCTGCAAGCTGTCAATGCTTTCAGTCCTTTTTGCAGGATTACACTAAGTGCTAAGCATTAATACAGTGTTCAAACATCCTTTGCTGTTTTCTTTTTCCCTGTTTTTAATGTATTGTTTGTGATGTACAAGGGAAATCCTTACAGCATTATTCAGCTCTTAGTGTATGGAAGGCTGCATTTACATTTTATTATGTGTGTGTATATATATATATATATATATATATATACAGCGTGAGCAAGCCTTATCGGCGAAACGCGTCGCACTTTTTCACCTGCAGAAATAAAATTCTACATATGGATTCCGAGTGTCCTGGCTTACTTCAAGAATAGGAGGTATTTGTGACGGAATTTAAAGGTCGGTCGGTGGCCTATCCAGGACCGCTCCGTGACAGCCCTAGTGCATGTACCGGCATTGGAGGAAAGAATATATATATATATATATATATATATATATATATATATATATATATATAGACACATATATGTTTTCCACATATATGATTGTGTTTCCAGGGTCCCGCACATGGGCGGGAATATTCAGGTGCTTATGACTTTGATGACGATACCCCTGGAAGAGAACTAGTATTACAGGTAAGTAACTAATCCTTCCAAAGCTCTTGCATACCCCAATCCATCTAGATTAGCCAGTATGCAGACTCTGATCACAAAATTTCAACCCCAACACTCCCTACCAGCTCGAGTGTTTATGCAGCTCATAGGAATGGTGGCCTCTTGCATTTTCATGGTACCTCATGCAAGACTTCAGATGCGGTTTTCACAGGAATGCTAAGCACGTCAGTGGAGCCTGGCTCAAGGCCAGCTTTCAGATCTGGTGTTGGTGGATGTGAGAAGTTGGCCTGATATGCAGTGCTCACTATTCTAGTGATCACTATGTATCATTCCAAACGACCCTTATTGATGATTGGTTGTAAGTCAACCTGATAGACTAGCTATCCTAGTAGCATGGACAAGAGCAGTCTTTAGGCTAAACTCTATAGGGCGTGTTAAGCCAGCTGTTTTACCACCACATTTACCTCTTGAACACCAAGTGAAAGGATACCACACAAGTTGTTATGAAAACAAAGTATATTTATTTATAACAAGACTACCCTGAACTCTTTATGAGTCAGGGAGCTAAGCACAATACAAAACTCTTAAGAAAACACTTTAAGTTGCACAATTTACACAAATGCCCGAGGGGCACGAAAAACCATATACTACAAGCAGGTAAGTAACTATTCTCAGAGGCTTTGGGATCGCTAGGACTAGACTACTGAACCTTTAGATTACGAGCAGGAGGCCTAGGGAGATCGGGTGCAGAGTGTGCACTCTCACGCGGGATGCGGAACAAAGTCTATGGAGGCTAGTAAATGCAAAGTTACAGTTATCGGACAAATCCGACTAGATAGGCTGAAAACGAAAAAGGATCTGGACACTTAGATAGTTAAGCTATGCTGGAGCACCGAAATGCTCAGGTTACCTAGCCCAGGGGCTGCGGCTGCATAGGTCTGAAAAGACGTCGGGAATCCTCGTTGCAGTCTATGGAGCCTGAAAGAAGAAGTTGCTGGCAGGCGACCAGTGATGAAGTTCGATGTGATCCAAGCCTGGATCGATGAAGATGGATACCTGTAAGCAGAGGGGACCAAGTCCTGAATCACTAGCCAGTGATTAGGTGGGCACCAGGATGGCACCGGGCGAAGTCACCTCGACCAGGTGAGTGGGCGACGCTGGGCTCTGCAGTCTCTCGGACCAGGAGGCGTTGTCGGCGACCAGGATGGAGGTGCAAGCTGTCCCACGAAGGTGTCTGCTGTCGACGTCGCTGGACCCAGGATTGGGGCAACAACTCTTGGCAAATGCAAGCCCACGCGGTGGACTCAAAATGGCGTCTGGAGTGGACCAGGAGGGTCCGGGGTGCTCCTCTGTTGGAGGGGAGCAAGGGCCAGTCTGGAGCAACCAGACCAGCGGTGTTGTCGTCGTGGTTCGTCGTCAGATGGGCCACTAGCCAACGGGCAAGTGACCTGGACAACGCGGTGAGCAGCAAAGAGCAGAAGGGCCCCACGCAGATCTCGTGGGTGCAAGGGGGCTGGACTTCGGTGCTGGAGCTGCTCAGGGTCGGGGCTTCTCAAACCCCAAAGCACTCACTCGAGGATCCCTCGGCGGACGTGCTGGGCAAGCGTCGTGCAGTCTTGAAGATGGCCGGTCGCTCGAGGTCTCGTCACACCCACGAATCTCAGCTGGGCTGATGATGCAGGTAGAGGTCAGAGGTGCCAGGGAAGCCGGTTCTCATCGAGCTGGGCAGTCTTGATCCGGAGGAGAGACTTACAGCAAACCGCGATGCTTGGATGGTGCCTGCGGGTGCAGGGTGGCTACTCCTTAGCCAGAAGGGAGAGTCTTCAGAAGTAGTTCAAGAGTCCATTCGTGGAAAGTAGTCAAGATTCAGAATTATCTAAATTGGAAGGGGGCCTGCTCCTACCTTTATTCTCAAAAAGGGGGCTGGCACGCGACTAGGTCCTGCCCATGGGTGGGACCAGGAAGGGGGGTGGTTACACCCCTCTCCCCTGCCGGACTTTCCCCAGCTCAGGGGCTGGTGTGCCCCTGGAACTGGTTCAAACCGGTCTATGCACAGTGAGCACCGGGGTGCCACTTGCAGTCACCTTCCTCTATAGCCCTGCCTACCTGGGATACACATAACCCTGTCTGGGATGGTGCTAGCACCGCCCCTGACAGGAAACCCTTTGTCCAAGCCTCCCGCGCTGGAAGGACTCCCAGCAGCAGGAGGGCAGACTGGTGTCTCGGTGGCAGCATCCATTTTGTGGAGCTGAGGCTATGTTCAACTTTAACCGGGGTTACAGGCTACAAACATGTCTTCTCCCTCTAGAGGGGTGGAATGCTACCCCCGTCGCCAGAACTGGCGAGGGGGTAGTATTCCAAAGCGTATGACACCTTACACGACATGTTTAGATAATGTCAGACCAAAGTTACCATAACCGTGAGTATTATAAGGCACTTAAGAGTATATGGTCTGACGCGATCATGGAAACGGCTAAGGGATAGATCCTGAAGGCCGCAGACAGGCCCAGCTCATGCCAGAGCACCATCTCACACGATTCCAAGCACTCTGCCTCCAGGATTGTTAAGGCCTGCCATAGGAGTGACTGATAGGAGATCTGTGTGCCCATTTTAGGTTTAGATATAGGTATACTATATCTAAAGCAAAGGGTGATTACACCACCTTGCCCCAGCTGTCAAGCAGCTAGTTGTGTCAGTTTTTGGATGGCCAGCCAGGGGTGGCATAATACATGCTTCAGCCCCTGGTAGGCCCTGGGTACACCTATGCCCTGGATACCTAAGGTATACTGTGCAGGGACTGATAAGGTGACTCAGTATCCAATCAGATATGTACCTAGGGTACATGGAATCCATTTTAACAGAGAGAGTAGTGGGCCTGGGGTCCTGAATAGCAGGGCCCCAGGTCAACTAAGTCAGAAAACCAGCAAAACACCAGGCAAAAAGCTGGGGGCAACCATAGTCCGGGATCTACCTTCCTACAGTGGAAAGCCGCACACATCGCTCTCTGCAGTGGTGGAACACACAAAACATTTCCAAAGGGTGGGCATTCCTACACCCAGTTCCACAAATAGTGCCAACTGTGGACGCATAACTCAAAGCCTGGGGAGCCCATCTCCTAAACAACACAATTCTGGGCATGTGAACAACTCATCAAAAACTGCTCCACATCAATTACCTAGAATTACTGGCATCTTTTCTAGAATTAAAATCATTCCAACTAATCTCTTCAACAAGACTGTCCTTGTCCGCACAGACAATGTGACAGCAATGTATTATATACAGAAACAAGGAGGAGCACATTCTTTGCAACTTTCTCAACTAACGCAAAGCATATGGAGATGGGCCATTCCACAAAACATATATCTTCTGGCAGAACATCTCCCAGGAGTACACAATCAGATTGCAGATCTTCTAAGTCGTCAGACACAGCAGATACACGGAAGGGAACTTCATCCTCAAGTTCTTCAAACATTTTTCAAAATGTGGGGCCACCCAGACATAGATCTGTTTGCCACACCCGCAAACGCAAAATGCCCACCCTTCGCCGACAGGTTTCCACACCCTTTGTCCAAAGGCATGCGATATGGATGAACTGGTCAGGCAGATTAGTGTGCGCTTTTCTGCCACTCCCACTCATTCCGCTAGTAGTACGCAAGCTCAAACATCAGTCTCTCAAGATGATCCTAGTTGCTCCAACATTAGCCTGGCAACCATGGTTCACAACACTCCTGGAACTCTTAATAGTTCCACACCAAAAACTAGGCTCTCCCCAAACCTGCGTATGCAGAACCATGGAGAGATACAGCATCCAGATCAAAATCAACTGAATCTAGCAATCTGGCTCCTGAAGTCCTAGAGTTCGGTTACCTCAACCTCCCACCAGACTGTATGAACATTATTAGAGAAGCCTGACGCCCTTCTACTAGAGCTTACAATGCAGCCAAATGGAAAATATGTCATTTACTGCAATAACAACAAAATTGACCCGCTAGATGCTTCAATTCAGAACATTATTTGCTATTTGCTGCATCGACAAATATGTAATCTAGCATACACATCCATACGATTACATCTTGCTGCTTACCTGCAAAACAGACAACATTTGTCATTGTTTAAAAAAAAAAAAAACACACCTCTCTCTGGTGTGGAATTGAAACATTGTCCTTACTAGGCTCTTGGGTCCTCCATTTGAACATCTACACAAATGCGAACTGCAGTTCCATACATGGAAAGTAGCTTTCCTTGTCGCAATCAACTCTCTCAGGACAGTAAGTGAGATCCAGGCTTTAACCATACAAGAACCATTCTTGCACATCGTAACAAGGTGGTTCTTAGCACAAATCCAAAATTCCTTCCCAAAGTAATCTCTGCTTTTCATCTGAATCAACCTGTAGAGTTACCTGTTTTGTTTCCCAAACCCAGATTCTGTAGCAGAGAGAGCTCTTCGCACACTTGATGTTAAAAGAGCTATACTTTCTTACATTGACAGAACTAAACCTTTTAGGAAGACAAACCAGCTGTTTGTAGCTTTCTCTCCACCTCATAAAGGAAACCCGATCTCCAAATCTGGAATTGCTAGGTGTATAGTCAAATTCATTCAAATATGCTAGCACACTACCAATTCTCCCTAGAGCTCACTAAACACGCAAACTAGGGGCTTCCATGCCATTCTTAGGGAACATTCCCTTAGATGACATTTGTAAAGCAGCAACATAGGCTACGCCACACACCTTCACCAAACACTATTGTGTAGACGTGCAGGCAAAACAACAGGCTTCTGTAGGCCAGGCTGTTCATAAAACACTTTTTCAAACAACTGCAACAGATGCAGGTGACCACCGCTTAGGCAGAGCACTGCTATACAGTCTATGCAAAAGTATGAATTCTACAGCTCATATGCCTTGAACGGAAAATGCTACTTACCAGTATGCATTTGTTCTTGGCATGTAGAGCTGCAGAATATCATCCAAGGGTGAAGTCACCTATCTCGTGACTACAAAGACTTCTTCCAAGACAACAACAAACTGCAATCATCCGAGCCCAACACCAGAAGGCGATCTATGCAAAAGTATGATATTCTGTAGCTCTACATGCCAAAAACAGATGCATACTGGTAAGTAGCATTTTCCTTACCAACCTCTCCTAGTGCATTCGCATGATGTATGTGAAAGGGGTGCACAAACACCCTGGCAGTTAATGGTTACATTTTCATAGATCCATTTTGATGTTGCTGCACTTAATGTACCTAGACTTCAAGTTGTTTGACATCATATGATGTAAAAACGAAAGTACACCTTGTACGATTTGTGGTTCTGTTGGACTTTTCTGAAAGGAGATTCGTCATTTCTTGAATTTAGTCAAGTCACCAGATTGAATTTTAAATGTTCAAGCAGCACTTGTGTGCTAGCAGGTTGCGCTCGACTCAGTGTCAATGCCAGGACCATCTCAGATAGGACCTCATCCGAGCTATATAAGCGCCACCGTGGCATACTAACATCTGGTTCGAGGCATATGGGCTGCAGATGGTACATTTATGAATAGATCGCCGTCTGGTGTTGGGCTCGGATGATTGCACTTGTTTTTCTCCTGGAGAAGTCTTTTGTAGTCATGAGGCTGGTGACTCCTCCCTTGGGTGATAGTGCGCATGGGCATCGGCTCCATCCTTAGATTGTTTTTTTCCGCCATCGGGTTCGGATGAGGATCGAAGCGCTCAGGATCGACTTCGGGAAAGAAGTTATATTTCGGCGCGTATTCCCTTCCCAATTAGATGGAATTGTTTATCGAGCGCGAGTTCATTTCCATTCCGACGCGCTTAGAGGTAAACAACAAAAAATTCCAACTCTACGTCGACAAGACCGGGAGGCCTATCTCGACGTAGTCCAGCCCGGAGTCCATGCAAAGGACTCCATTCAAAAAATGTCCAACGTGTGGTGCTAAATTTCCACACAAGGCCCTACATGAGGTGTGCAACCTCTGTTTATCACCTGACCACGAATCCAGGGACTGTGAAGCCTGTGCGGCTTTCTCCTCCTAGTCGACGATTCGAAACCGTCGAGCCCGAAGACACGAGATGTCGAGGATGGAGTCAAATGCAATCCCAGAACTGTTCGAGGTCCAACGCCCTGAGGAAGAAGAAGATGAGGACGGGTCGGGTCGGAAAAGGACGAGTCTGAAGTCGAAGAAGTCGACGTTCATCAAACCGTGAGTGACGACGTCCCTTTGCCAAAAAAACCGACCCCGATTGGTGTCGACCCCGCCTTCAAGCCCGGTCAGATAACCGAAAAGAGTTTCCGACGCCCCGCCTTCGGGCTCGGCACCAAAACCGAAACACTCAGCCTCCCACTACGTCAGAGCCGAGAAACGGTCGACATAGACACCGAAGCTCCATACCAAAGAGAGCTCGCACTCGAAACATTCCACGTCGATACCGAAACATGCTTCGACGTCGAAGACTACTTCGACACCGAAAAAATACAGAAGCAAAAGCACCTTTCGGACCCGAAAACTTCGGTACCGACACAGGAGCAACAAACAGATCCAAAACAAAAGACTTTGTTCATTGATCCACAGACTGGCAAGGTGGTGACAAAACTACCTAAAAAGAGGAAGACTCAACCGTCGGAGGACAAAGCTCCTCCTCCTAAGAAGAGAACAATGGGGACAAATACAACTCCTCCCCTTTCTCCACAACCTATGGACACACCCACTTCTCCTCTTCCTCATACTCTGCCAGCTATTCCTACACCTTTTACACCACGCCCATCTACACCTCAAACAGATGTAGAAAGTGACACAGGGGATGGGGACCTTCCTAGGGATGATAACAATACTATCCCAGAAGACACAGACCCATGGGAGGATTATGACACAGTGTCAGATAATGATAATGACCCTGACCTGTATCCCTCAAAACCCTCTCCCCCTGATGATAATTCGGGTTTTGCACAATTAATTAATAGGGCAGCAAAATACCACAAGGTAGATTTACATACACTCCTCACTCATACATCAGACGTATTCAGAGACCCGGTGAGGGCTAGGGTGTTAAACCCAAGAATTGATAAAAAGTATAAGGCAGCCCCAAAAGACCCAGTATTTATTAAGGGGCAAATACCTCTGGACTCGTTAGTAGTCTCAAACGCTCGTAAGAGGGCAAACTCACTAACAGCAGGAGAAGCTCCTCCTCCTGACAAGGAGTCCAAGTTAATAGATGCCTCCAGCAAAAGAGTTGCATCCCAAGCAGCAAACAGCTGGCGCATAGCAAACACTCAAGCGCTACTTGCGCGTTATGATAGAGCTCATTACGATGAGTTAGAAAAACTCATTACACATCTCCCTAAGGAACATCAAAAAAGGGCAGATCAGCTGATACAAGAAGGGAAGATAATAACTAACACTTCCATTAAGTGCGCCTTGAACGCAGCAGACACTGCAGCAAGATCCATAAACACCAGCATCATGTTAAGAAGACATGCATGGCTCAGGGTCCCAGGGTTCAAACAGGAAGTACAGACTTCTTTATTGAATCAGCCCTTTGATGGTAAAACACTCTTCGGCTCAGGTACAGATGAGGCGTTAGAAAAAATGAAAAAAGACACAAACGGTCAATGGGAGCATTGCAACAGCCAGCTCACAGGGGTTCCTTTCGTAGACCCACCTATAGAGGCGGATCAAAGAATACAGGCACAAGCCAGCAATCAACCTCTTTTACACCAACATCACCCAGAAGGAATTCTAGAGGCAGTTACAAAGGTAACAACAACAAGGGTAGAGGTCGCGGAAACAACAACAACCGCAACTCTCCTACCCCAAAACAGTGACTTCATACAGCTCCCCCCAGACCATGTAACACCGGTCGGGGACGCCTATCACAGTTCCTACCTGTCTGGGAAAACATCACATCAGACAGGTGGGTGAGACAAATTATCCAACATGGTTATTGCCTAGAACTCACGGCTACCCCACCAAACATCCCCTCCAGACAGCGTCCAATGAGTCAAGATCATCTGACATTATTAAAACAGGAAGTACTGTCACTGCTACAAAAGCATGCTATAGAAAATGTTCCACAACATCAACAGGGAACAGGAGTATACTCTCTATACTTCCTAATTCCCAAAAAAGACGGATCTCTAAGGCCAATACTAGACCTCAGACATCTCAATGCATACATACATTTGGAACATTTCCACATGGTCACGTTACAACAAGTACTTCCTTTACTGAAGAAAGGGGACTTTCTTTCTACACTGGATCTAAAAGACGCCTACTTTCATATCCCAATTCACAAAGCCCACAGAAAATAGCTCAGGTTTGTAGTAGAAGGACAACATTATCAGTTCAAAGTCCTTCTGTTTGGCGTCACAACAGCACCAAGGGTGTTCACAAAATGCCTAGCAGTGGTTGCAGCACACCTAAGAAGACAGAAAATACATGTCTTTCTTTACTTGGACGACTGGCTAATAAAGGCCACGTCACAAAAGGAATGTCTTCAAAACACACAAAAGACAATTCAACTGCTGCACCAGCTAAGGTTTACGGTGAACTACACAGAATCCCACCTGCAACCAAACAAAATGCAACAGTATCTAGGGGCTACTATAGATACAGAAAAAGGCACAGTATACCCCAATCCTGTCAGGATTCAGACAATGCTTACATTGATTCAAAGGTTTCAACCGCAATACTCATTAACAGCTCGAGTGTTCATGCAGTTATTGGGGTTGATGTCCTCTTGCATACTGCTAATCCCATTTGCCAGACTACAAATGCGTCCGCTTCAAGAATGTCTAGCAACACAGTGGAATCAGGCTCACGGTCAGATTACAGATCTGGTGTTGGTAGACGACCGCACGCATCGCTCTCTGAAGTAGTGGAATACAACGAACATTTCCAAAGGGCGGTCGTTCCTAGAACCAATTCCACAAGTGGTGTAACAGCGGATGCATCGCTCACCGGATGGGGAGCTCATATGGACAGATACACAGTACAAGGAAGATGGAATGTACAGCAAAAAAGACTGCACATAAATCACCTAGAACTACTAGCAGTGTTCCTAGCATTAAAAGCTTTTCAAATTCATGTTCTCAACAAAGCAGTCCTGATCAGAACAGACAACATGACAGCAATGTATTACATTCAAAAACAGGGGGAGACGCACTCTCTCCAACTATCCAGACTAGCGCAGGAAATTTGGAGATGGGCCATTCCTCAAAACATCTATCTGTTAGCCGAACACCTACCAGGAGTTCAAAATCAGATAGCAGACATCTTAAGCAGAGAATCAGAACAAATACGCGAATGGGAACTGCACAACAAAATACTGCAGCCATTCTTCCAAAGATGGGGACAACCGGAGATAGATCTCTTTGCCACTTACCAGAACGCAAAATGCCAAAGCTTCGCATCCAGGTACCCACACCACCTGTCGCAGGGCAATTCATTATGGATAAAGTGGTCCAACAAATTTGCACACGCTTTTCCCCCTTTCCCACTAATTCCATTAGTGGTTCGAAAACTGCAACAGCATTCAATGACCATGATACTAGTAGCACCAACGTGGGCACGGCAACCGTGGTTCACCACGCTCCTACAACTCTCACAAGTGCCACACCAAAAACTAAGAATCTCACCCATGCACCTTACACAGAACCATGGAGAAATAATGCACCCAGATCCCAAACAACTGAACCTAGCGATCTGGCTCCTGAGGTCTTAGAATTTGTATACTTAAATTTACCTCCAAACTGTATGGAAATTATTAAGCAAGCAAGACGTCCCACCACCAGAGCCTGCTTTGCAGCAAAGTGGAAGAGGTTTGCCCTCTGGACGCATCTGCACAAAATATTATTTGCTACTTACTACACTTACAGCAATGTAACCTTGCTTACACCTCCATTAGAGTACGTCTTGCAGCTATAGCAGCATACCTGCAAAACAGGCAACATCTATTCCTGTTTAGTGTACCCGCAATTAAGGCTTTCATGGAAGGACTCGAGTTATTCCACCAAGACTACCACCTTCCCCAGTCTGGAACCTTAACATAGTGCTCACCAGACTAATGGGGCCACCTTTTGAACCTATGCATAGGTATGAAATACAGTTTCTCACATGGAAAGTGGCCTTTCTTATAGCCATTACCTCCCTTAGGAGAGTAAGTGAGTTACAGGCATTAACAATACAATAACCATTTCTACAACTACACCAAAATAAAGTGGTTCTTAGAACAAACCCAAAGTTCTTACCTAAAGTAATTTCAGCATTCCACATCAATCAACCAGTGGAACTACCAGTCTTCTTTCCAAAGCCACAGACGGTAGCAGAGAGGGCCCTACATACACTAGATGTCAAAAGGGCAATATTATATTACATAGAAAGAACTCAAACTTTCAGAAAAACTAAACAACTATTTGTAGCGTTTTCCCCAACACATAAAGGCAATCCTATCTCTAAAGCAGGCATTGCCAGATGGATTGTAAAATGTATACAAATAAGTCACATTAAAGCAAAGAGAACATTAACTGTTCCCCCTAGAGCTCATTCTACACGCAAACTAGGGGCATCTATGGCATTCTTAGGGAACATTCCCCTAGATGACATATGCAAAGCAACAACTTGGTCTACACCGCGTACCTTCACAAAACACTACTGTGTTGACGTGCAGGCAACACAACAAGCAAGAGTGGGCCAGGCTGTATTAAAAGCTTTATTTCAAACTGTTGCAACAGACACTGGTGACCACCGCTAGGGAGGTAACTGCTGTGTAATCTATTCATAAATGTACCATCTGCAGCCCATATGCCTCGAACGGAATATGCTACTTACCAGTATGCATCTGTTCTTGGCATAGAGGGCTGCAGAGTGGTACATGCCCTCCCTGCCTCCCCGGAATCCTGTGTCTGTTCCAACATTATCTTATTTAGATACACTTACATGGGCATCTCTTTCTGTATTCTATCTTACTACTCCATCTAACCCTACTATGGCAAAACAATCTAAGGATGGAGCCGATGCCCATGTGCACTATCACCCAAGGGAGGAGTCACCAGCCTCGTGACTACAAAAGACTTCTCCAGGAGAAAAACAAGTGCAATCATCCGAGCCCAACTCCAGATGGCGATCTATTCATAAATGTACCACTCTGCACCCCTCTATGCCAAGAACAGATGCATACTGGTAAGTAGCATATTCCTTCTTTTTATACCCCTCACACCTACAGATCCTTATCTCGAGTGCTCTCCTCAGAATATTTGTTTTCTCTTAGACTTTCAATGTTTGTAGCTTGTGTAGTTGTAGATACACATGCTTTCCATACCCCTGCCATCTAGTGTTGGACTTGGACATTGAAAGTAGTTTTCCTCAAAGAAGCTTTGAATTACGAGATAGATAGTGGCTTCTCCTTTATTTCACAATGTGCATTGGTACCGGTTCCAGCGTTAAATTATTTTTTACGAACATCTATTTCGGATGTGTTCAGTAATGGTCATGATAGTGACTGGTTCCTCATTGCTTTCTTGAACCCGTCTGTTCTTCAGTCTCAACACTGACTATAGGAGGAAAATCTTTGCAAACAAAGCCCAGAGGCGTGACTATTCTTCTGGCCAGAGGAGTATCTATGCTGTTTTCAGTGCTCAGAACCGAGGGCTGTTTCGAATCCAAGATGGTCGAGCCTGAGAGTTTCTTCGGATTCAATGATTTTCTTAGTCGCAACAAGTAAAGAAATCTCAAACAACTAGAAAATATAAAAACATTGTGAGGCACATGCTAGGGCGGACAAACGAATAAGAGTGCATATAATAAAAAAAATACCTTCTTATTTATTACTATGATAAAATGTAAATATTAGTAAATCTATAATATATTCAATTGACACAGATAAAAGATCATAAATTACAAAAAACAGTGTTGCATACCTCAATCATACTCTTATCATCCTCACACAATCTTAGTAATACACATCTTTGTTGTAAAATGATATCTGAAAGAGACAATTAGTTATAGATTCCTTACCTTTAGAATTACTCCCAGGCGTCTGACTGGATCAGGAGAATTTTTCGTCAGCAGGACCCCTGCGCGTCGAAAGGTGGCGTTGGTCGGCTCCGCGTTCGTCGTTGGCGTCGTGGTCACTGGGATGACGTTGCGGCAGCTACTTAGACGCCGTCCCCGCCCCCTGAAGTTGGTTCTTTCTTTTTCCGTGCCAGCCAGCGCAGATCCGGAGAGAGAGGTACCTCCAATCACTTTTTGACTGATTTTATTGTGACTTTTGTTGACATTGTTTTTGAGTCGATTGACTCTTGGTGCACGTTAAAGATGCCTGGTTTCAAGGCTTGCGGTTCCTGCTGAAAACTGATGTCTGTGAGGGATCCGCATCGCGTGAGCCTGTGGTGCCTGGAACGCGACCACAATCCCAAGTCATGCTCCGACTGCCGGACCATGAATCCGAAGTCTTTGCAGGAGCGGTCCCAAAAGCTTCTCGAGGCGCCATTCAAGGTCCCAGTCGCGCGAGAGGTCGAGGGGACCGGTTGCCGAGCCACCACCACCAATAGTCTTCGAAGTCTTCATGTAAGTTGAAGCACAATAAGCCGAAAAAGCGTCGTCACTCTTCAGCTTCTCCCCGTCCGTCGGCCAACGCGATGAGGGATGCGGGTGGTGCCCCTTCCGGGGCTCCGCGTGCGGAGCCCGAAGGGTCAGCTCAGAGTTTCCCTCCCTTTCCGGGACCCGGATCAACCCCTGCTCAGCTTCGGAGCTTTTACGAAGCGATGCATGCCATCTTTAGGCAGCCCAACTCCTCTGGCGCGCCTTCAGGCCCCGCGGACTCGGCTGGGGGCCCTGGGCCTTCAGCGGTTCTGGCCCCAGCACCGCAGTGTCCCCTTGGATCCAGGCCTGGATCCGAATCGGCCCCTGTCGACCTCATTACACTTCCACCGGTGCTGATTCCACCGGCACCACCTCCGGAGCCAACACCGGTTGTGTCCCCAGCCGGCATCGACTCCGGCCCCCACCTGACGTGGACACGGAGCCAGACTGACGCCGGATCCGGCGCCAACGGGTACTTTTGTACCCCTGTTCAACTGGCCAGTTGGAGTATGATCTGGACTGGAGAGAGGAGTTGGGGGAAGCCAGTGGTCTGGATACCTCCTCAGACGTTGGCATGTTGTCTACTCCTACCGTGGCTACGGAGGTAGGAGTTTCTTACGCAGTGGTGTTGCGTATAGCGGCCGAGGTTGGCAACCTCGAGCTACCTACAGTGGCAGTCAGGACTAACCTCCTGATAGAGGTGCTTCAACCGTCAGCGAGCTCTTTGGAGCCCCTGCTGCAGTTTAATAAAGCCCTAACTGCCATCCTTTTGGGCACCTAGTCCTGGACCAACACAGGGGCTCTTATGGATAGGATGATTGCCCGACGCCACTGCCCAGCTCCGGGCGAACCCACTTTCCACTCTCAACACCCCACTCCTGAGAGCTTGGTGGTAAAAGCCTCAACATCCAAAGGCGCATTCCCTACCGCACCACCTGATAGGGAATCCAAAAAGCGGGACCATCTTGGGAAGAAGAGGTTTTCTTCCTCCAGTTTGGGACTGCAGTCGGTAAACACTGCATGTCTGTTGGGCCATTACACCCACTCTGTGTGGGATACTGTACCACTGGTGCTGCTCCAGTGCCCAGAGGAGGCCCGCGCCGTGATTTCCTGTGCAGTCGCTGAGGAGAGAGATGCAGCCAAGTTTACCATACGATGCGGACTGCACACCGCTGACTCGCTAGGCAGGACGATTTCAACATCAATAGCCCTTCGACACGACGCCTTGCTGAGGTCGACTGTTTTTTCCTGGGATGTCCAAGCTACCCTAATGGACATCCCCCTTGATGGCCGTCGCCTGTTCGGTGACAAAGCAGACCGCGCGCTAGAGAGCTTTAAGGGCTCTCAGGCTACAGCCAAGTCGTTGGGCCTCTCCACCACCTGCCCTTCGCAGTCTGCGTTTCGCCCCTTTCGTGACCATGGAAAGGGTGCCCTGCCACATTCAACCCAGGACTACAGGTTGGCGCAAGCTGTTCAGCCCCTGCGCAGCCATGGACTTGGGACCCACCTCCGTGGGTCTAGGGGCCAGTGAGCAGGCCAGTCCACCACCGGCCCCTCTTCAGCAGCCTCCAAACCCTTCTAGTCTGACCTTTCAGGGCCACCAATCGCCAGGAGTCGCCATCACATCCCCAACTGGCACACCATCACGTTAGGCAGGTGGGTTTTGCAGATAGTCCGAAGGGGCTACTCTCTCCCCTTCGAGACTACCCCCTGGCCATGCCAGCTCAATACCATCAAAGTCGGAGGATCATGTGGCCCTTCTCCAACAGGAAGTTACTGCTCTCTTGGCCAAGGGAGCCATTGAGCAAGTTCCTACCCCAGAAGTGAGTCGTGGTTGCTATTCTCACTACTTTCTGGTGCCCAAGAAGGACAAAGGCCTGCGTCCTATCTTGGATCTCAGGAACGTCAACCACTTCCTCCGGAAGGAGAAGTTCAAAATGTTGACGCTAGCTCCGGTTCTGTCTACCCTCGACACTGGAGACTGGATGAATGCGTTGGACTTGCAGAACGCTTACTTTCACTTCCCTGTCGTGCCGGCCCACCGGCGTTACCTGTGGTTTACAGTGGGACACGAGTACTTTCGGTTTACTGTGCTCCCCTTTGGCCTTACCAGCGCACCTCGAGTGTTCACGATGGTGATGGTGGTGGTCGCAGCTCATCTGCGCAGATCCGGGGTGTGAGAAGTTGGCCTGGTATATGATGTTCACTATTCTAGTGAGCACCTTGCACCAGTCCAAACGACCCTTATGGTGATGGTTGTAAAGTCAACCTTATAGACCAGCTATCCAGCTATCCTAGTGGTAGCATGGACAAAGCAGTCTTAGGCTAACACTTCAGAGAGCATGTGAAGCCAATTGTTTTACCAATAATAACCCCTTGAATACCAGATGAAAGGACACCACACAATGTATATATAAAATATATATGTATTTATTTCTAACACAACCCCTCTGCACTCTTTATGAGATCAGAGTTCGAGATACAGCACAAGTAACTTAATAACCATATGTTAAGTTGCACAATTACAATTCTGCCCTAGGGGCCTCGTAAGCCATATACAAAAGAAATGGTATAAGAACCACTTCAGGACAGGTGAACAGGCCTAGGGCCTTGGAAATCGGTGGGGCTACACAGAGTAACCGAAGGTTAGGAAGCAGGAGTCCCACAGGATGCGTATGCAGTGTCTAAACACACACGCGGGTTCACATAGACTTTCAATGGGAATGTAAAGTTTAGAAACTAGTTGATTTCGGACCTTCCGGGTGGACTACGGGAAAACCCAGTTAAAGTAGGACACTAGGAAAGTTATTACCCATGGGAGCACTGGAGTACTCGAGTTACCTCACCCAGGGAAGCCGGGTGCATAGGTGTCAAGTTGCGTCGGGTTTCGTCGTCGAATCCTATGTAGAGCTGCAAGAAGATGCTGCAGGCGACCAGGAGGAAGATGTCCGGGTGGATTGAGGAAGTGAAGAACCTGAAAGCAGAGGGAACAGAGTCTGGGTCACTAGTCAGTGACCGGGAAGGAACCAGGAAGGAACCAGGCGATGTTGAGATGCAATCAGGTGATGTCGTGAAGCTTGTCTCCGCAGCCATGTGGACAAGGAGGCATCGACGACGACCAGGAGCTGGATACGGACTGTCCCACGAAGGATCTCGCTGTTGGCGGTGTCCGCTTCCGGATTGGAGTCAACAAGCCTTGGCAAAGGCAACCCACGCAGGCTGTGAAGATCGGCTTCTGTTCAGACCAGCAAGGTCTGAGGGGCTTCCCTTTTGCAGGAAAGCAGGAGCAAGCCCAGAGCAACCAGGCAAGCAGCGTTGTTTCAAAATGGAGTCTTCAAGAGGGCCACTAGCCAACAGGGTAGCAACCGCGAAGACGCGTCGAGGAGAAATGCAGGCTCAGGACCCACGCGAAACTCGTGGAGTGTGGAGGGCTTAGCTTCGGTGCACTTACTGCTCTCGGTTTGGACTTCTCAGGGTCCAATGCACAACTTCGAGGACGCCTCAGAAGCTGCACAATTAGCAAAAAGCAGGTACTGCAGGATGTCCGGTCCCACGTCTCTCGTGTCCACCACGGGTCTCAGCTTTGCTGTGGATGTGGGTCGGGGTCAGAGAAGTCTGGAAGTCCAGAGACTGCGTCGCTAGGTCGTCGGGTTCTGTCGGGAGCGGCAACTAAGCAAACTGGCAAGTTACTTGTGGTGCCTGTTTGCACAGGGTGGTCACTCCTTGACCACAAGGGAGATTCTGCAGTCTTCTAGTGGCAGTAGAATGTCGAAGGTCCAGAGTTTCGTTTCAGAGTTTCAGTTCAGGATAATCTAAAGTCTCTAGACTAAGCTCCTAGCTTTATACGAATTAAAGGGGCTGGATTACCTGCTACGTCCCTCCTATGGGTGGGACCAGGGAAGGGGTGGTTACACCCCTTTCCCTTTGTCCAGTTTCGCGCCAGAGCTGGAGTGCCCCAGCAACTGGTTTGAACCGGGATATGCATGGAGCACCTTGTGTGCCCCAGGCAGTGTCTCATTCCTTTCAGCCCACCCTGCCCCAACACACTATAGCCTGTCTGGGGAGGTGCTAACACCTCCCAAGGCAGGAAATCTATTGTCCAGGCCTCCCTCGCTGGAAGGGCTCCGAGCTGCAGGAGGTCAGACTTGTGTCTGTGGCAGCAGCATCCATTTTGTGATGCTGAGGCTCTGTTTAACTTTAACCGGGTAAAGCTACAACTACATGTCTTCTCCCTCTAGAAGGGTGGAATGCTACCCCCGCCGCCAGAACGGGCGGGGGGGGGGGGGGGGGGGGGGCGGCAGTATGACACCTTACACGACATGTTTTGATAAAGCCAAACCAAAGTTGGCAATAACCATGAGGATTATAATGCACTTAAGAGTATATGGTATGGCTATATCATAGAACAGCTATAAGGACATGGTTCCGAAAGCTGCAGATAGGCTCAGCTCATACTAGAGCACCATCTCACATAAAACCAATCACTCTGCCTCCAGGATTGTTAAGGCCTGCCATAGGAGTGACTTATAGGTATATATGTGTCTATATATACTGGTAGGTATAAGAATACTATACCTAAGCAAGGGATGATTACGCGACCTTGCCCCAGCTGAGTGATCAGCCAGTTGTGTCAATTTGGATGGCCAGTCAGGGGTGGCATTAGATATGCTGCAGCCCCTGGTATGCCTTGGATGCACCTATGCCCTGGGTATCTATGGTACACTATACAGGGGCTCACAAAGGTGACCCAACATCCAATTAGAGATGTACCTAAATTACATGGAGTCCATTTTACAGTGAGAGAAGATAGCCTGGGGCCCTGATTAGCAGGATCCCAGGCCAACTAAGTCAAAAACCAGCTAAACACTGGGCAAAAAGGTGGGGTAACCATATAGTCAGATATCCACCTTCCTACACGGGGTTCCAGTCTTCCCCCTATCTTGACGACTGGCTGTTGAAGGCGGATTCGCCCCTGGCGGTCGCCTCCCACCTCCAGCCTAAGGCAGACTTCCTGCACTCGTTGGGGTTCACTATGAACTTGCCGAAGTCACACCTGACTCCCTCTCAGAAGCTCCTTTTCATCGGAGCGGTTCTGGACACGGCGCAGTTTCGGGTTTATCCTCCCGAGCAGCGAGTCTGGGATATTTAGGCTATGATTCCGATCGTTCAGCCTCTATCCCGGGTTTCGGTCTGAATGACTCTGAGGCTGCTGGGCCTCATGGCCTCCTGCATCCTGCTGGTAGGTCATGCCAGGTGACATATGCAGGCTCTGCAGTGGGACCTAAAGTTCCAGTGGGCACAGATTCAGGGGAATGTCTCCGATTGTGTTCAGATCTCGGAGGCACTGCACAACAATTGCAGCGGTGGCTAATGAACCAGGATTGGGTCAACGGCAGTTCCCTCTCCCTTCCCCAACCAGAATACACATTGGTGGTGATCAGAGTCCTCGGGTCTCCGGCAGAGACTCCACATCAACCTTCTGGAGTTCCGGGCGATCCGTCTTGCACTGAAGGCATTCCTACCCTCTGTCCGGGTAAGAGTAGTGCAGGTGTTCGCGGACAACACCACCGCCATGTGGTACTGCAACAAACAGGGGAGGGTGGGGTTGTGGACCCTATGTCAAGAGGCACGCCGTCGCAGGGTATAGCTGGAACATCAGGGCATATCCCTGGTGGTTCAACACCTGGTAGGTTCTCTGAACGCCAGGGCGGATGAACTCGGCCTCAGGTGCATGATGGATCACGAATGGTGTCTTGACTCGGAGGTGACACAAGGTCTCTTTCAACAGTGGGGAGAGCCTTGGTCAGATCTTTTCGCCACAAAAAGAGCACGCAATGTCAGCAATTCTGCACGTTGGAATCTCCAAGGCGGTACTCGCTAGGCAACGCTTTTTGTCGCAAGTGGCGTTGCAGTCATGTGAGAAAGTGGCTCTATATATACTGGACCAGAATAAGACACAGTGTGTATAGAGTCCACAAACCCCAGAGGTATAACAGAGGTTAAAGCCAGTTGTGTCCTTACTCTCTAAAGTGGTAGCTTGGTCGAGGAGTAAGGCAGTACCAGAGGACAGTGTAAAGCATTTGTTGAACACACTCAGTCAGCAGAAATTTTCACACACTCAAAGACTGAACTCCAGGCCAATTGTTTTTATATCAAAGATATAGTTGTTTTATTTCTAGAACCAACAGGTATCAAAATATACTGTTCTCAATGTGAGAGGTCTCAGATGAGTACTTTGTAGAAAGGCAATAAACTTTGTGAATACAATAGGTACAGGGGTTGCAGTAGGCAACCCAATTCTACACACAATTTAGCATTGAGCTCAATGGATTTTCTTATATAAACACAGTTGATTACTTTGCAGATTACTTTGGTAATTACAGGACTGGCTCCTAGATTCAGTCCTGGGGTCTCAGCTGAAAACAGTTTAGTAAAAACGTTTGAGGTATTGCAGTGATTTTTCAGGAATATAAAGCCATTTTAAAAGTTCACACTTAAAAAAACTTTTCAGCAGAAATCTGGCAATGTTATCCAATGTTAGAAAATTCAGGTTGCAGGTAAAGTACGATCTCGTTACTTTGGTAATCCAGTACTGGTCTCCTGGGTCCAGCACTGGGGTCTCAACTTAAAACAGGTAAGCAATTTCGTTTCAGTAGTTCGTATGATTTTTAAAGAATATTTCAAGTTTGTTTTCAAAAGTAGACACTTGGAAGAAATTTCATAGAAAAGCAGACAATGGATTCCTAAGGAGAAAATTCAGATTACTAGTAAACCCGCGGTACTCGGGCGGCTGGGTGCCGGGTGCTTTTGAGCCGTCGGGCGCTCAATGCTATCCAATGGAAAAGGTAAAAAGGTAACAAAGGCTGCAGGCTCGGGGCGGAGACTCTCCAGGGGTGACCAGCACGTCGAGAAGTAAGTTGGGATGTTGGAGCACAGGTAGGTACCCCAAAGGGGGGCCCAGGGGGCTGTAGGGCGCCGGGTGCAGGGTTGTGTTTGGGTGTCGGAAAAGCTTACCCTCAGCTGGTCGCGGTTGGGGGGGCCCTGGTTCCGAGTCTGCAGGCGGCGTCTGGTTCGTCGAGGAGGGTCTTTGGGCACTGGATTTCAGGTCCCAGTCGCCGGGGGGACGTCCTCGTGGTCTTGGATCACTCGGGCACGGGCCGGGCTTGGTGGGTGCAGAGTGGGCTGGTCCAGAGCTTCGTGGCTGGCACCAGGGGGGTTGTTGCAGCAGAGCCTCTGCTGATGGGAGTCCCAGTCTTTAAGAGGGTCAAGGCAGGCAGGTTCTCTGGGTGTCCCAAGGTTGCTGTCCGCATGAGTTGCCGGGATTTAGGCAGGAGCAGGTTCCAGGATCGACAGGCCGGTAGGGCTGGGGCCCAGTCAGTTGTTATCGTCCTTTTGTTAGCAGCTGCGCGGCGGGTCATCTTCCTCTAGGTCTTCTTTCTTCTTTTCTTATAGGGATCTGAGAAAGGAAGGTTCAGGGGGCCCCTAAATACTGAATTTAGGGGCGTTACAGGTAGTGCAAGGGCAGGGACCAATAGGTCCCTGTCCTGGCGTGGGTACACCCCCTAGCCTGCACCTCTCATGTGGGAGGATGTCAGGAGCCTACCTGTGTTGGGCAGGGCTCCCCATCTTCAAGATGGCCAGAGCCCGGGGTCGTGCTTCACCTCGTCTCCCCACCTCAGGGGTGGGGTTGGCACAGGCTGGCACACCCCCCTTCCTGGCGTAGTTGTTCCAGCCAGTCTTCCCCCCCAGAGTGGGGGCAGGACTGGTGGGGGCCAGTTGCTGGGTACAGCAAATGGTCTGGAGAAGCTCACAGAGGCGGCATGCCTTTGAAGCTTCCCCCTGCCCATCCTGGGGTAGTAGACCTCCACCTCGCCCAGGATGTGCATTGTTGCAGGCCCAGGAGAGCGGGGGGCTCTCCAACCAGGGGTCCAGCAACATGTCTGCTGTGTGACAGCCTCTGCAGCCACTCAGCCCAGACGTGGATTGTGGTTAGGTTTCAGGGGGCATCTCTAAGATGCCCTCTGTGGTGCATTTCTCATTAAATCCCACACTTGCATCAGTGTGGGTTTAATTTGCTGAGAAGTTTGATACCAAACTTGTCAGTCTTCAGCGTAGCCATTATGGTGTTGTGGAGTTCGTAATGTCGACCTCCCAGCACCATATACTGTCAATGGCAACACTCCACTTACAGTGCCCACAAATGGCCCTGGGTACTGTAGGGGCACAAGGCTCATGCACCTGTGCCCACACCACTGGCATAGGGCACCCAGCTAGAGGGGTGACTGATGTATGCCAGGGCAGTGGGTTTGTGGGCATGGCACACAGGGATGTGTGCCATGTCGACTCTGTTTAGTTCTGTACTTAGACACTCAGTCTGCAAAGGCAGTGTGTGGGTGCCAGAGTACAGGGCCCCTAAGGGTAGCACAATAAGTGCTGCAGCCTTTAGGGGTTTTCTCTGGTCACCATGCCCTGGGTACCTAAGGTACCATTTACTAGGGGCTGACAGGTGGCCAGAGATGCCAATTGGGTTTCAGTTTCAACACATTTTTTGGGAAGGAACACAGGCCCTGGGTACCTGGTTGGCAGGAGCCCAGGGCACACTCAGTCAAAGCACATCAGCAGTCAGAAAAAAACTGGAGGCAGACCAATGCAAGAAAGATGGCACTTTCTCACAAGTCTTCTATACGCCTTTCCGCCTATACCACTTCTGCCCAGAGTGCTGAAGGTCAAACGTGACCGGGCCCAAGTCATCCTTGTGGCTCCGGATTGGGCACGAAGATTCTGGTATCCCGAGCTGTTACACAAGGCCATCGATCCTCCGATCTGACTGCCTCTTCGGGAGGATCTTCAGTTGCAGCAGCAGGGGACGGTCCTCCTCCTGAACCTGTCCAGTCTCCATCTCCTTGAGTAGAGATTGCGCGGTGACAGTTGACAGCCATCGACCTTCCTCCCGAAGTCTGTGATGTTATCTTGGCAGCCAGGAGCCCCTCCACTAAGACGGGATACGCCTGTAGATGGAACAAATTTGTGGCATTGTACATACCAAAGGCTGTGGAGCCCCTTTCTGCCCCTCTTTCTGAGGTACTCTTGTTCCTCCTGTCTTTGGCCTAGCAGGGCTCTGCTCTGGGCACTCTAAAGGGCTACCTCTCAGCCATTTCAGCCTTTCTTAGGCTGCCTGATCAACCTTCTCTTTTCAAGTCCCCGGTTGTAAAGCGCTTCCTCAAGGGCATTACTCCTCTTTTTCCTCCTGTTCCCTTCGTAATGCTGCAGTGGGTCTTGAACTTGGTTCTTACCTTATGTGCGCTCCCTTTGAGCCACTTCATAACTGTCCTCTCAGACTTCTTACTTTAAAGACTGCCTTTCTGGTTGCCATCACTTCTGATCGCAGGGTGAGTTAGCTACAAGCGCTTTCTTCAAAACCTCCTTTTCTGGCTGTTCATCCGGACAAGGTCATCCTAAGAACCAGACCTTCTTTTCGTCCCAAGGTGGTTACTACTTTCCACATTGTCAAACCATCACTTTGCCCACCTTTTTTCCGCCTCCGCATCTTTCTAAGGAGGAAGAAAGGCTCCACCGTTTGGATCCAAAACATGCGCTTTCATGTTATTTGGATCGCACCAAGCAATTCCGGGTGGATGACCAGCTCTGTCGGCTACGTGGGTGCCAAAAACGGTCTGGCTGTGTACATCGGACCATCTCTAGGTGGGTTGTTTGGTGCATAAAAGCTTGCTATTCTTTGGCAAAGAAGGAGCCTCCAGTGGGACTGCCCGGCCATTCCACCAGGGCGACGGCATCTACCACTGCTTTGGGACGGGGAGTCCCCCTCTGACATCTGTCAGGCAGCTACTTGGGCATCTCTGCACACGTTCACAAAACACTACTGCCTGGACAGCCAAGTCAGGAAAGACGGCTTTTTTGGCTGTTTTGTTCTCCAGGACTTTCTGGTGTGAACTTGGTTCGCAGACCCACCTCCGGGGTTGGTATTGCTGGGGTATCTATTCTAAAGGTAAGGAATCTATAACTAATTGTCTCTTTCAGATGAACAAGTTACTTACCTTTGGTAACGATATATCTGTAAGAGACATAGATTAGTTATAGATTCCTTGCTGCCCCACCCATCCTCCCTGTTCTGCGAACTCACTTCTAGCGTTAAAGACTTACTTTCAGGGCCCTAGTTTTGTGCACCAGTGGTCAGTGTCATGCATGGCTTCTGGTGTGGAATTTTGTGTAAAAAAAATTGACGTCAGCGGGCGAGGGCGGCGTATAAGTAGTTGCCGCAACGTCATTCCGGTGACCACGACGAATGCAGAGCCAACCGACGCCACCTTTTGACGTGCAGGGATACTGCTGACGAAAAATGTTCCGGATACACTCTGACGCCTGGGGGGTAATACTTGTCTAATTCTCTTACAGATATAGCGTTACCGAAGGTAAGTAACTTGTTCATCAACACTGATCAATGTAGGTATGCCTTATACATCAGACTGATTTGAGAAAATGGTTACATGCGAGAAAGTGCCCTCTTTCTTCATGGCTGCCCCCACTTTTTGCTGAATTGCTGATGTGCTTTGACTGAGTGTGCCATGGGCTCCTGCCAATCAGGTACCCAAGGCCTATGTTCTTTCCCTAAAACTGCATTGAAAATAAAACCCAATTGGCATCTCTGGCCACAGGTCAGCCCCTGGTAAATGTAATTTATTTATTTAGTATTTTATAGGGAGCGAACGTGACCTGTTAGAGTATTAGAGCGCTTTACCGGGATAACCGGTATACATGTATGAAATAGTCAAAGTAAAAAAAAATACCATAAGTAGGAGTAAAAGGCGGTGAAACATTTGGGGAATAACAGGGTGTATACAATGTTCAGATCATAATGCAGAGAAATCCTGCAAATACATTTACATACTGGAAAAATATGTAAAAGCGCTCTGATACCTGATTCGGTTCGGGTCTATTTCACGCTATATAAAACTCTGCAAAAAAAAAAAAAAAAAACTGTGGGAGTACAAGGTCAGTACAAGATGCATAGCTGCCAGTCAGTCCAAACACTAGCAGCAACAAAAATAAGCAAAGCTACTAAGCGGTGTGTGCAATGCATGATTTATGGGTCAAACTTGCCCATTAGGCTTCCTTTTTAGGTCTCGCCTAGGCAGCGCACATGAGCTGCATAGGAGGGCCTTTAGCCATCGGTCTTCACTTTCCAAGCACTGCACTTGTGCTTATGGCGGCATCCACCTTGCGGGAGCAAGTAGCGGCGTGTCGCATGCACGAGTGCAGTGCTTGAAGAGTGAAGACTGCTCTCCTAAGCGCGCGCCTCTCTCCTCACCCACACGTCCCTTCCACTCACTCGCTCCGCCCTCTCCGTCTCCTTTTTTTGCTCACGCTTCTTGTTTCAGCATGGTGCCCACTTTTCGGCTGCAACGCATCATGTTTTAGCCGTGCCCCTATCTTTTATCTACACGACGCAGTGCTGTTCTCTTCCAGGGGATACTCATTAATAGTCATAAGCACTGAATAATCTCCGCCCGTGAGCGCGAACCCGGAACATATAACAATATACATATATATGTGTAAATATACAATAATTAGTACATAGTACTTAACCAAAATATACACATATACATGTATAACCCCATAATATGCAGCCCAACATAATGTATAGGCTAATAAGACCTTATTACACACTTTCTGCAGTATGAAAATACTCCATACACCAATGCAATAAACAGGCTAGAGCCTAGAAATGCATTTCATAACATAAATACCCTTTATTTTCATCAAAGAATCTGTTGTTAAAGGCAATTAGCCTAACAAGGCTGCATATGGAAATAAAATGTCTGTGTATAGAAAATCAGACTGGTACCTCGCCTTTAAGGCCCCAGAGAATCTGAGCACTTTGCCTTTAAGGCCTCCAGGAGAAACCCTGCTCCCATCATGCCCCACATGTGACAGTTAGGTCAGTTCTTTTTTCCGGCTTGTTCTGTGAGGAACCTGGAACTTGAGCTTGGCTAAATTTGACTTTTTTTAGTCAAAATTTGTTTTTTTCCTGTCTTTTTTGACAAGATTTAGTTCTAGGGGTGGTTTGCTTTCATTTTCTGATTAAACTGTTGGAGTTTTTTAGTCAGTTATGCCACCTTTATTTTATAAATGTCCTTCCTGTGGGAAGAAAATGTCAAAGACTGATCCACACGCTGTTTGTGTGGTTTGTCTTCCTTCTTCTCATAAGGTGGAAGAATGCTATCACTGCCTTAACCTTTCCAGCAGGACTCTGAGAGAAAGGGAGAAGAGCGGCTTCTAGGTCGTTTGGAAAGAGAAGGACAGGGGCCTAAAAGCTTGATCTCATTTGGAAGGCCCTCTTCTCGTGAAAATCGTCGAAGATCTGCGTCTCCTGAAGGTACAACCAAGAAAAAGCGTCTTCAGGAAGCGTCGACGTCGAAAAAGGTGCGTTCAGCGTCGAGATCAAGATCGCCTTCAGGCTTATCGACGCTGATGCAAGACAAAGCTCCATCGGCGTCGAGGACATCACCGGTGAGGCAGAAGTCGACGCCGATGCAGTCGCCGTGGAAGAGTCTCTCGACGTTAAGACATCTGGTGTCTGTTGCGGTAAGAACGACGTCGGGGGTACAAAGTTCGACGTCGAAGGAGAAACAGCACTCAACGTCGAAGGAGAAACAGCACTCGACGTCGAAGGAGAGACGACGGTCGACGTCGAAGGAGAGACGACGGTCGACGTCGAAGGAGAGACGACGGTCGATGTCGAAGGAAAGACAAAAGATGTCAAAGAGAAAAGCGACGTCGAAAAAGAGAGTAAGATCGACGTCGAAGGATGATGCGACGTCCAGACATGAAAAGAAGAGGAGATTGAAGTCTCCATCGAGACGTAGTTCGACGTCTAGACATGCTTCAGGCTTGAGGCATGAAGAGAGAATCTGTGGCTAAGTCTCCCCCACCTGCCAAAAGGTCGGCATCGAGACATTCGAGATCAGCCTCTCGGACCTCCCATAGGTCTTTGTCGAGGTCTGAAGTGATTCCACGGCCTTTGGTGACTTCTACACCTCAAGACCAGCAGGAAAAAGTTGCGCACCAGGATTCTTCGGTTGTGGCGCTCTCTGGTTCGACTTCAAGGCAGTCGGTGTCAGAGGAAAGGCAACTAGTTCCTAGAGAACAAACTCCATCTGGCTCACCACGATCTGAGCGGAGTGGCTCTTCAAGGTCTTCCAAATCTTCCCAGGGAATTCAGATTGTGCAAGTTTCGCCGGAGGGCTCTCCGGAGCGTGCAGCACAGCCGAATAACATGTCACCGAGATGGTTGGAAAGCCTACGACACTGGAAGATGCAACCAACCGCGAACCTAACTAGTGTGAGAGTTGCGGATACTCAGGAGGTTGTGTTGCCTAGGAGATCACGTTCTAGGTCTCCGGTAAGAGGGAGATCTCGCTCTAGAGAACGCAGACAGCAGAAGTCTGCTACTCCTGAAAGGTGAAGTAGGTCTCCTACATCATCTTCTTCATCGTCATCTCCGAATAGAAGTTCGTATAGAGACTATTCTCCTACGATATCGTCAAGTCCCCCTTCGAGGGTATCCCCAGTGGATGACTTAGGCACCATTAGCGATGTGTTATGTTGTGGAGCAAATAAGTTCAACATTGTGATGGCAGTTCCCCAAGTGACATCTTCTGTCATTTTTGAGACTTTGCATCACAAGACTTCTGCTAGACCTCTTCTGTCTTTGGTTCCTGGTTTGTTGGAGCCTGCTATGAAAACTTTCTTGACTGCAGCCACGGTGGGTTCAGGCCCTTCTAGGATTGCGAAGAAGTATAAGGCTCCTGACCAAGATCCTTTATTCTTACGTTCTGATCCTCCTCCAGACTCCCTTATAGTGGCGGCAGCCAGGAAGGCGCATTCTGCAACTTCTGTTTCCTCTGCTCCACCTGAGAAGGACAGTAAGAGCATGGATTCCTTAGGTCGGAGGATGTGTAACACTGCTGGGTCGGTGATGTGAGTGGCCAGTGCGGCAGCCTTACTGGGCAGTTATGATCGCCTTTTGTGGGACTCTGTGGCTCGGTTTGCAGACAAGCTTCCAAAAGAAGATCAAAAAGATTTCCTGGAAGGAGGTTTGGTCGCTAATCAAAGTATTAGTGCAGCTGCCGACTCGGCGGATCTTGCAGCGCATGGCTATGTGCATGGGATTTGTTCTAGGCGTTCAGCTTGGCTGCGTCTTACTGGACTAAAACCTGAAGCCCAGAGGAAATGGTCAACTTGCCGTTTAATGGGTCGACATTGTTTGGGTCTCGCGTAGACGATGAGATGGCAAAAATGAAGGTAGAGTTGGATACTCTAAAGGCTGTAGGCCTAGAGAAGAAAAAATAATTTAAACGTCGAGGAACTTTTCGTCCCTACGACAAGAGGCCTTTTCAACAAAAGAGTCAACAAACAAATTGGTCCTCGCAAAACCAGGGTCAGAACCAACAGAGATCGCAGTTCCAACAGCGTCGCCCTGGAGGAAATAGGCAGCAGTTCGCTGCTGCCAAACAACCTCAAAAGCAATGAAGGGAGTCTTCCTCCGCAGCCGTGGACCACTCCGGTAGGAGGAAGCATTGTGTCATTCTTAAACGAGTGGAAGCAACTGACAAAGGACAAGTGGGTGATTGGTATCATTCAGAACGGTTACCATCTCCTTTTCAAAAAGCCACCTCCTCTCACTCCTCCAAAGAAAATGTTACATTGGAATGTGAAGCTTTTACAAAAAGAAGCAAGTATACTCCTAGGAAAGAAAGCCATAGAGAAGGTTCCTCCTCAGCAGAGAAATCAAGGCTTATATTCACAGTTTTTCCTAGTGAGGAAGAAGGGTCCAAACGCAGAATTCAGGCCTATTCTGGACCTAAGGCTTTTAAACAAGTACATTCGGAAAGAGAAATTTTGAATGCTAGCGCTTCATCAGATCTTCCCCCAGTTACATCAGGGAAACTGGATGTGCTCCATCGACATGAAAGATGCCTATTTTCATGTTCCCATTTCCAGAAAACATCGCAAATTTCTCAGGTTTCAAGTATCTGCTCATCACTACCAATATGCAGTACTTCCATTCGGCCTGAAGTCAGCGCCCAGAACATTTTCTAAATGTATGGCGGTAGTTGCGGCCTTTCTTCGAAGGAAAAGGATTTTCATATATCCGTACTTAGACGACTGGCTTCTGAAGAGTTCGACCCCATCTCTTGGAGGAGCATCTGTCGATATGCCTCCACCTCATGCGCATGCTGGGTCTTAAAGTCCACTTCCAGAAATCTATAATGAATCCTACACAGCGGATCCATTATCTGGGGGCCCTGCTGGACACAGAAAGAGAAAACGTGTGTCCTTCGGAGGAGAGGTGGTTATCGATCAAGTCCAAAGGTCATCTTCTTCTTCAGTCCAATTACCCGACAGTTCGGCAAGTGTCCTCTCTCCTGGGGTCCATGGCCTCTTGCATCTTCATTGTTCCAAACGCAAGATTGCACATGCGTCCTCTGCAGCAGTGCCTAGAAGATCAGTGGAAGCAGAGGACGGGATGCTGGGAGGATCGGATTTGTCTCCACCAGTCTGCAAAAGATTCCATCAGGTGGTGGATGAAGAGAACACACTTGATGAGAGGAGTGCCTTTTCATCAGGACCCTCCGACGCAGACTCTAATCACGGACACCCCACTCCAAGGCTGGGGTGCTCATATGGGCCCTCTGCAGGTACAAGGGCTATGGTCAGATTTCGAGAAAGGATATCACATCAACCTGCTCGAACTAAGGGCTGTCCATCTTGCTCTGAAGTCTCTGGCTCCATCTCTACAAACTCGGTCCATCCTGGTGCAGACAGACAATACAACGACAATGTATTATCTAAACAAGCAGAGGGGTACCAGATCCAGGACTCTGTCCTTAGAAGCCCAGACCATCTGGAATTGGTTACTAGCAAGAGACTTGTCAATAACAGCTGTTCACCTGCCAGGGTCTCTCAATTCGCAGGCGGAAGATCTCAGCAGAGCAGCACGATTGGGTGCTCAACGAAGAAGTCGTGCACAGTATTTTCCAGTCATGGGGAACACCAGATATCGATCTGTTCGCAGACGCGGCAAACACAAAATGCCCCGTCTTCGCATCCAGGTTTCCCCAGAAAGGGTCGCAAGGGAATGCCCTTTTGATAGACTGGTATCAGAGCTTAATGTACGCTTTTCCACCAACACCGTTGATAACGACAGTAATCAACCGGATGTACAAGACCAACTCCAGGATGATTCTGATTGCTCCAGAGTGGCCTCGCCAGTGGTGGTTCCCAGATCTCCTTCAGTTGTCGGAAGTGCCACACAGGAGGTTGCCATGTCGCCCGGATCTTCTGTCCAAGCAGAAGGGGCGAGTGTTTCATCCCAATCTGTCATCTTTACGCCTGGCAGCATGGCTCCTGAAGTCGTCCAATATGGACACTTGCAGCTAAATCCGAATTGTATGCACGTTCTAAAGGAGGCAAACAGACCTTCTACAAGGAAATCCTATGGATTCAAGTGAAAACCCTCCCTCAACCAATATAAAAATCTTATGACCCAAGCCAAAGCGGAATACCTTGAGTCCCGCCTAAGTAAGGCAGCTAATATTCAGAAAGAGACCTTTAAAATACTGGCAGAGCTGAGTAAAAAAACAGATAACTCCAAGGCCCCCCATTGATGGCAACACCTTTCAGGCCTACTTTTTGGAAAAGGTGAAGATCATCATCCAGGAAATAAAGAATGGGGTAGTAACGGGCACTGCTATGGTATCAGCATCTAAGAATGTGAGTGACTGCTCCTTTGAAGTGTTCCCAGAGATGGATGCACTGATTTTGGAACAGCTGATGGGTAAAATCAAATCCGGCTCCCCTGCCGATCCATGCCCACCTGAGATCTTCCGTGTTGCGCGCCCCTTATTGGAGGGATGTATCATCTCCCTCCTTAACAGATCCTTGGACACGGGGTATCTACCGGCTGAACTCAAGGAGGCGCGTGTAAGACCCCTATTCAAAAAACCTGGGTCGGATCCTGCGGTGCTAAAGAATTACAGACCTATCTCCCAGCTGCCTTTTCTTTCAAAAATTCTTGAGCAGCATGTGTTGAAATCCCTGTCCCTCTATCTGGAATCTTATCATCTACTCCATGAGCGACAGGCAGGTTTCCGAGCTCATCACAGCACCGAGTTGGTGATGCTCTCGGTGCTGGACGAACTAAGAGGCATGGCTGACTGTAAGAAACCGAGCGCCCTGATTCTGTTGGACCTATCAGCGGCGTTCGACACTGTCAGCCATGCCTTGCTCTTGGAAAGACTGAAGGACTTTGGGATTAGGGGCCTGGCCTTTCAATGGTTGCAATCTTTCCTTACAGGAAGGACCCAAAAGATACAACTGGGGGATGAAACATCTGAGACGGGGATACTAGAGTGCGGGGTCCCACAGGGGTCTGCCCTGTCCCCGCTTCTATTTAACCTCTACCTGCAACCGTTGATTGTTTCTCTGGCCACTATGGGCTGTAAAGTCTTTAACTACGCGGACGACACGCAACTGCTGTTAAGTGTCGATGACACTATGGCCGCACAACTCCAGGCTCAGAACATCTTGAGGTTCACAGTACAATGGATGACAGATAATCTGTTAAAAATCAACCCTGACAAGACTGAGGTATTAGTGATTTCATCCACTACCTCACCTTGGTGTGACCTCTATTGGCCTACGGAGTTAGGCCCTGCTCCGAAACCAAGTCCGTCTGTTAAAATCTTGGGGATCAAGCTGGATGGTGATCTGTCAATGGCCCCTCAGATCTCGTCGGTTGTGGGCAGCTGCACAAACATCATTCGGCAATTGCGGAAGCTAGTTCCTGTCCTCTCACAACCCATGATGCGATCAATAGTAGCAGCTACCATCATCTCCAGAGTTGATTATGGTAACGTTCTCTACCTTGGCTTACCCAAAACCCTGACCAGTAGGCTTCAGGTCATAATGAATGACGCTGCTCGGCTGATTTTTAGACTCCCGAGGAGATCTAAAGCTACTCCCCTACTACAAAGCCTGCATTGGCTCCCCATTAAAGAATGAGTGGAATTTAAGAGCCTATGTATAGCTCATAAGGCAATTTATGGCAAGGCCCCAACCTACATTAAAGATCGCCTGCAACGGTACTGCCCTATGAGAACACTTCGGTCCTCAGACTCCCAGCTACTGATCTGTCCCCGTTACATGTTGGTGACCAAGGGAGGGAGAGCCTTTTCAGTGTTAGTCCCCCAGCTATGGAACAGTCTGCCTGGGGTGCAGCGTGGGGAAGAAAATCTGCTACGATTTAGGAAGAGCCTAAAAACGCTATTGTTCAGTAGAAGCCTGTGTAGTGTAGTTCCTATCATCCCAATAGGCTCTGCGCATTGGAATAATACCTACAGCAGTAAAGGCCTAGACCAGACGTTAACTAGGTCTACTACTGTCGATACTAGACTTAAAGTTTTGGGTTTGCCAGCTTAGCTCAGAGTTCACTAGAAAGTTTCTCGAATGTTCAGGAAAGAATTAACTCCCCTGATTAGACAAGAAGGGATTTAGTTTCTGACAACCATAGAACATGACAACTTTGCTCTCCCCTAATCAAGAGTATATCTCGAGAGTCGTGTGAACAAAAGGCAATTTATTTTACTCAGTCAGTACGTGCATTCTTAGTCTCATCAGAATGTAGAGAAAAGGAAAAGACGGGCGTGTTCAATAAAAAGGTGTTATTTATTGATCAGTCTCTTTTCTCGTACAAGAGAAATGGATCGATATTATTGCAATACTTATAGTTAAGTAAAGTGCATACATTAACAGCAATAGTATAAAATAATACTGTAAAAACATTGATATGGTTTCTAAGCCATAAGATGTTTTAAAATGAATAAAATATATTACATACACATATACATTTGACTAAACGTACTCAACTGGTGTTTCTAGATACGCCTACCCCGTGTACCTGACCTAAGTCTAATACGAGGGCGGGAATAGAAAGTTACAGTTTAAGTTAAGTTTGTTTTTGCCAAGTGAATAACTAAAGAATTCTCTGTGAGGGGTTATTCAGTTCTGAACCTGGAAGTTAGGATGAATGAGGAATGGTATCTCTCTCTCTGGTCTCGATATTCCAGGCTGCCTGCGAGGGCTACCCAGAAACGCCGGGGCTGGATTTCTCGGCAGGAGAAGTCAGCGCGTCTCTCAGCGCGTCAGGAAGGCGGGGCTGCTGCCAGCGGGGTCTGCTCTGCTCTTGGCTTCGGCAAGTATGGCTGCTCCGTCTCGTCACCACGCGTGTGTTTGCATAGGGCAAGATCGGTAATATTTATACCTTTAAGGTGCCGAGATTGACGTAAGGATGGACATAGATACGTCAATAAGGATGTCATACGACTTGCTCGTTAGCACATTCTTTTACTGAAGTTCTCGGTGAAATCAAAACAATGGCCGCAGGGATTTGCCCAGGTTGTCATAGGTTTGATTTGTTATGAGAACTCCGTATGCCTTATCAGGGGCTGGAGGAATATCGCTTGTCTAATTAGATCGCAAGCGTTATGACCTAATCAGATAACACGTTCCTGTGCCGTAGTGTGACTGCGTCAGATAACGGTATCTGCATCATGGGGATTTTCTGCCTCATGGGCTGATTACTAGTTAACTTGTTAGTTTACTAACCAGAATAGGGTCAGGAATAGGGGGATCGATTCAGAACCTATAGGAATACATCACACCCACTCCACGCTAACTATGTACATATTTACTAATCTATGCATAGTATAACATAGTACAACATACTATAGAGTATAGTGTATACCTTACCACCCCAAAATACATAAATGCATTTCGAAATTTTTCAAATATACGGAAAAATTGCAGACATATGTATTGTATGCACTCAAGCTGTAGAATAATGCCAAAGTAATCGCATTTGTAAACATTATTGCTTATTTGGTATATGAGAATTACACATGAAATGGCTTCTTAATACAGAAAAAAAGTTCGAGACCATTCCATCACACAATAAAATATTTATGAACGTATCAGCGGGCAGCTAATGTCTATAAGCTATCTAAAATTTAGAAACCTTAGTTCTTTAAGAATAGTTCTTACTTTAAGCAGAAGATAGTGTCCCGAAAAATATGCAAAAATATTTGGGGCTGCTGAAAAATTGCTGTCCGTGAACTGGAGGGAAAATCTGTTCATGTGACTTTATTTTTAAAGTTGAAGGCCGAATTCAGGGAACGCCGTGTGCGAGCTTGCTCAAAAGTCTCTATTTCTGTTCTGGAGAGAACATCATATCATTCAGGCTTTCGAAAAAACTGTCAACAGCTTCCTGGGAAAGTTCCACTAACTCGGAAATAGGTGTAATCATGCATTCTTGCGCATGATTGTCTCCATTGACATTCTGATTTGCATTACTGACAGAAGGTCGTACCTGTTCGATGCTGCTTTCATCTTGAACTTCACTACCCATCAATCGTAGTGGTGAAGCTTTCACGAATGCCGTCATCAGGATTGGTAGCCTTTGAGGGCAGCACAAAGCATGAACCTTGATCGGGCTCAACAATGTTTCTGCATCCATTGGCGCATCCGATTGTAGCGTCAGACAGGTGTCTAACACGCATTCTTCTCCGCATAGCAGACACCTCAATACAGGTAAAACACATCTTTGCCACATTGGTCGAAATGATAGAAACCAAGTCATGTTCAGGTCTCTAAGCCGGGAGAGTCCCAGGATTTTTGATATCCGGTCCCGGTATCCAATGGCTAGGATTGTTTCTTCCCTTGTCGCAAGAGTTTTGTCTGTGACATGGGTTGCCATAACGAAAAATAAGGACTAAGAATAGGATTCCTGCAATTAGTCCCAGGATCAGGGGAAGTCCGCCAAAAATCGAATGGACGAAATCTGGAAAAATACCCAGTATGGCTTTGAATGGTGTTAATGCCATCGAAAATACTGTCTTAAATACCTTTGAGACCCCATTGGTATCAGAAATATTTAAGATTTCATTCAGGATTTCCGCGAAATGTACGGGGGAATTAGTTGATAATAATGTATGTATCTCTGCAGTCGTCCTTGCGACTTGTAGATCATACGTTTCTTTTGATGACGAGAGCCTGGTAGGCGTCTGAAGAAGCACTGTTTTCATTCTGCTTAAAGTATCTATTCAAATAGAAGTAATTTTCAAATCGGGCCATGCCCTTGCCTCCCTGTCTGGGAATTAGCTGGGGAACAATGAGCGTCCACAGCACTTGACCTTCGCAGTCGTAGTTACTAGATAAGGAGTCCCGGGCATAAGACTACAACATTTGCGGTCTACAATAAGAATGTAACTCCCATTATAGAGTCTTTGAAAGAATGGTTCTATTTCTGTTGCAGGTGCGCCTTGCTGGTGACATGAAAGGTTGTATGAATTCCCTTCACAGGCTCCATGCAAACTAATTCCGTTACACAGAAGCGTGCCGCTTAGTGACATCGCACAATTATTGCCACTAAGAAACACTTTCTGTCCTTTATTACTGACACATGCATGTGAATAGGGCAGGTTCCATGTTGTTTTAAGGTATCCTTTTCCCAATTTCTCGTACATGCCAGCCTGTATATATTTTTGGCAGTATTGAAACCTGAAGGTTGAGATTGGAATATTTATTATCCCATGTATTATCCATTCACTGACAGGTCGTTCTGACATTGTCACTGGTAATCTCTCAAGTTTCTCAATGCTCAGGATTGTATAATCAGCACCCTTTTGTGCCATACTGATTTGTCTATCAGTAAGGTTAAAGATTTGGAATAGTGACGTTGTGTTGATTAAACGCCAAGGCACATAGCCTGAACGCAGATTTTGTAACGTCCAGCCAAGCTGTACAATAGAACGCAATTGTGACTGACCGTGTTGTAATAACAGTAAGTCCTGCGATAATATGTCGATTGCTGAAGACACAATGCTGTCCAAAGAAAAAATTCTGGAGGACAGAGTCATTAACCCATTGTCCACTACAGAAAGTGATTTTTCCAAATTAATACGGTCAATTTCCCGTATTCTCTCTGCTGTTTCAATTTGAGTAACCTTCCAGGCCTCATTGTATGCTGCATATACAGAGGCTGCTATGAAACGCTTTTGACGCTGTTTGCGTGGTCCCAAAGTGAAATCACGCAAGTCAGCACCATCAGTAAGTAAAGTTAGGTGTTGCTTAATTTCTGCCAGTGTGGAAGTTTGTAGCCATTGAAGGCATAATTTGCCCACACTGTAGGTTGTTATTATCCCTGGGTGATGTCTTTGAGGATATCTAGGGTCTGGCCTGGTCATTTTGAACCCCTGTGTTTTGTTCAGGAATCTGTCTTGACAGTTATTAGTATCTGTGGGCCAGATCAACCACTGTTTCCAATCAGGATGTGTTCTGTTTTGGTTTAATATATGGTTTACGTCTATCTCTTCATCTGTAGAAGTGTTGCTAAACATTGTTGGCTTTGGAATAGACGGTTTATTTAAATCTTTGATTTTGGCTAGGCCAAGACAGGTGGTTTGTTGAACAGTGTCATTTAAAAATATCATTTGTTCTGGGATCATGCAGGCTCTAAACAAAGCTTCTATACCCTGTACTTGCCATTCTTTTGTACCCCAAACACTTTTCAATTCAACATTTTTGTCCCAATAATCAAAACCAAAAGTATTCATTTTTTCAAAGAATGAGTCTGAATATAACAATTTTGTGTTGGTTATCATGGTCTTGGTCCCTGTTTTGTTTGACAATTTAAAATAAAATGTTTCAGCATTACTTGTGTTAAAACCTGAAAAATATGAATATTTGTCGTAAACGGTTCTTGAGCTCCCTTTTGGAGGTGTTGCACAATGTTCCCATTGATTATAATTTAAAACATTTCTAGGTTGTGCAGATCTATGTAAAAAATGGTTACCGTAGTGGTTATAACAGTACATACTATCATAATTTGTAGAACCCTGCAAATAATCATGTTTGGTAAATTTAGCAGACATTACTAAGTCAGACATCATATTATTAATGCTTTCGAAGTCCCAATCATCAGCAAATGAGTTTGGTTTTACAAAGTCACTCAAGGAGAACTTAATTTGGTGTGGATATTTCAGGATCTCGACCGGACCATAAATTTCATAGTCAGTGTTGTCCCAAGCTACCCCACCAGGTATCGGATTGGCTGTGAAGTTGGCTGAAGAAAGTTCTCTTTTCTCGACGTGTGAAGATGTGTGTGGTTTGAGGATCAAGTTGATTTTCGGACTTGCTGTGTCCATTTTAGCATATTTTCCCTCAATGAAGCGTCCCAATGTTAGTATCATGATGAGCCAAAGTATGAGGATAAATGCACCAAAACCCACCCAAAATTCAATCCATGGAGAAATCAGATATGTTCCTTTCAGTTGTTTCAAAAGTTCTTTAGCTTTATCTTTAAAGGTTTTTGATGATGGCTGTGTCTTTGATTCACTGAAGCCTTCAGAGGAATCATCGAAGTTTATGAAGTAGCTGGATGCAGTTCTGTCAATTGTTCCAATTGCTTCAGGATTTCTGTTTCTTGCATTTTCGTTTGGTACTTCAGTATAGATTGGTGTGTCTCTGCTAAATGTTTTTATTTGGGATTTCAGAGGTCTTAGTTCTATTGCATTGTTGCATAGTCCATGTTGTTCTTCTGTAGGCGTTTCGAATGTGATGAGCCTCTTTGTTAGGACCTCTGTACTGGTAGCAAACCTTGGTGTTCTGCTACTTATTGGGAGTCCACTTGGCCTACTGTTTATCGGCCACATGATTGTGGTTTTACCAGGTCGATGGATACAACTCGGTTCTCCTTTTTACCAGCAAGTGGCGGTAGTACAACTGATCTTGTCCCGTTGACAGACAAGACAGGAACTGCTTTTCTGTAAGAAGGCCCAAATTCCTTCTTTACCGCGATCTTCTCCCTGACTAGATCCCCGACTTTTGGAATCCAGACAGGTCTTGCTGGGACAGGTGGTGGTTCTTCAGTGGTTGTTGGCTGTTGTTTCAACTTTATGTTGCTCAGGTCTTTTCTTGTTTTGTTTAAGTCCTGCAAAATAGCCAAAAGGTCTTTGATATCAAAGCTTTTTTCTTTCACCACTGAAGTCTGACTATCAATGTCAGAGATCATCATCCTAGTTCCAAATAATAATTCGTACGCACTGAATCCCTTCAGAGAATTTCTTGGCAAGTTATTGAGACTACGTTGGACACTTATTAGATGTTTGACCCACCCAGCTCCCGAACCTAATACCTTCGCCGTTATAGATTGCTTTATGTCACGTTTTTTTCTTTCAACAATTCCGTTCCCCTCAGGGTGAAATGGACAAGAGTACCGCAATTGCACGCCCATGCTGACCATGGCCTCCTAATAAGCCCGAGAGCTAAAAGCAGGACCGTGGTCTGAATGCAGCATGCCAATTGCGTATGTGCCGATAAAGACTCGCAAATCTTTTATAACAGTTCTGGCGTCAGCCGTTCGCTGGGGCCACATCCATATGAATCTCGTGCATGAATCCACTGCGACCAGGATATATTTATAGTTACCATCCCTTTGTAAGGGACCACAGTGGTCTAGGTAAACACAGGCTAATGGTTTATCCGAGATTAGAAGGGGCGTCTGAGCTGGACGTCTCACAGTTGATACTTTCATTTTTTGACATATCTCACATTCTAGAACATAGTTCCTTGTTTGTCTTCTCATTTGTGGCCACCAGTATCTCTGTTTTAATAATGATACTGTGGCTGAGACGCCAGCATGGATAGAAGCAAGCCCTTCGTGTGCCGCTATTAGTCCTAACCTATGTTCCATGTTTGGAATTGCCCTATCCCCCACTCCAGGGATTCGAGCAAAAGGAACATTGTTTGCATCAGTTATGTATGAGTATTTTACTGGAAAGCCTTTCGGGAGTGTTTCTATTGAATCCTTTTCTGAAGCGCTGACAGCTTGTAATATTTCGCTGTCTATTTTTGTTTTTGACCGGGTGATGGCAGCTACGGAAGCCGTTTGCACAGCTGCCTTCGCGGCCTCATCAGCCAATGAATTCCCTGCAACGTGAACGCCATCACGTTGATGACTCAGTGTATGTATCACGTGAGTCTATGGTAGTTGTTTTTGTAAAAGAACTACTTGTTCCCAGAGCATTTTATGCTTGATTGTGCCACCTTTCGCATCCTTGAAACCATTCTGAAGCCAAACCTGCAAGTATTCATTGTAAGACTGAACGCAATAATACGAATCGCACACTATGAGTGTGGGGAATTCTCGATCGGTATTTTCAAGCGCCATCTTGAACGCCAGTAGTTCAGCTCGCTGAGCTGTACAATCTCCTAAAGATTGTGTTTTAGTGATTGCTGGTTTAAATTTTCCTTCGTGCCAGCGACCTTTAATGATCGCGCACGCAGCACTGTAAGCTTGCTTACCCCCCACTGCCGGTTGTGCTGATCCGTCTGTATATATTATACAGCCGTAGTGGTCTAGAGGCAGAATTTCGGTCGGCGGAGGACATTCAAATTCATATTGGAGAAATTCTTGTGTTTTTAAGTAAGGATCAAATTCGTACGCCACGTCTGTTGCAGCAAGAGAATTAGCCCATTGTATCCATCTCGGATGGAGTGCTTTAGCATTTGGAATGCTTGCCTTTGTTACCGCCTCTAGGGCTGGTATTGGTGTCACGATTATTATTCGTTTACCTTGTGCCAGGGCTCGTTCTTTTGCTATAGCGGTCTGTGTTGCCGTAAGAATTTTTTCCGTTGGGCTAAATTTCATTTCAGCCTTAGTGTACAAGTGTGATTTGAATGCAATTGGTACCTTTTCTCCCTCATTAGAGGTCAGGTATGTGAATCCGCATCTCCCTGGGATGACTCGAATCACAAGATTGCGTGTGTTATCACGTGTTTCTAATTTTGTTTTAATTAGCATGTCTGTTTGTAGGGATCTCAAAATTTCTGTGTGTATTTGAGTCCAATTGGATCTTTTAAAATCTGGTTTTATCAGATCATAAAGGGGTTTGACCCTTTCTGCGTAATTTGCAATGTATGTTCTTCCGAAGTTTAGGAAGCCTAGAATCGACTGTAAGTTTTTTAGTGTTCTAGGTGCTTGGAGTACGGCACATTTCTCTAGGAAATTGTCAGCCAGGCTTTTGCCTTCACTTGATAACTCATATCCTACGAACAGGACTGTCAGATGGGCAATTCTGGATTTTTTAAAGTTGAATTTGTAACCCTCTGCTGCGAACCCAAGTATTATGGTGTTCACTCTCTTCAAGTGAGTCTCCAAGTCATCATCTGTTAAGTAAATGTCATCGACATAAGATAATGCTTCATCATCATATAGTTGTAGTAATTCGGTTACTCTCGCTGAGAATACCCCCGGGCTGTTCTTGTACCCCTGGGCTAACCGACAGAATTGTTTTTGAGTGCCATTTATTGAGAACGCAGTTAAATATCTGCTCTCTGGTGCTATGTTTTGACAAAAGAATCCATTAGAGATGTCTAATGTTGTTTTGTATTTTTTGCGCACTATGTTATTCATTAGTGCAGCACTGTGTGAGTTTTGCACTGCAAAAGTTTTGCAACATGTGTTAAGGTGTCGGTAATCCAAAACTAGACGATATGAATTGTCTGGTTTGGAGACCGGAAACAAAGGGTTGTTCATTTGTGAGGTGCAAGTTTCAATCACCCCCTGGTATTCTAGCTGATCTAGTATTTCATTTACCTGTTTTTTAGCTTCTTGCTTAATTGGGTACTGCCTTTGTGCAGTAGGTTGTGATTTTAACTGGATTTTGTGAGGAGGAGAATCCTCATCCCATCCCACGTGATTTTTATATAAAGCAGGAGCTAGAGCCACTGCCCACTTTCTAGCAAGTGTGTATTTTTTATGAATTGGAATTTGATTTGAGAAGGCAGGCATAATTATTTCTTCGCCATGAGGGCACTCCCTGACAAACTCTGGTGGCCAGTCTTTTTCAGCTAGAAGGATGTCATAGCCCTTGGAGAGATTATCCCAAAATAGTCCCCTTATTTTCCTAGTCTTATCCCCCTCTATACGCAATGTTATTTCGTATATTTTGTGAGGTTTGCTAACTCTGGTGTCCGCAGTTTCCACTTGAAGATATTCATTCGTGTCCACTGTCTCCAGATGATTCATAAGGACTTTGCGAGCTATGCTCACTTCTGCTGCACTGTCTAGCATTGTCTGAGCCCACTCTCCGTTTTTCAGTTGTGTCCTCAGTATTCTCGGCATTGTTAACTACCTTGATACTGGCTACCTTCTTTTTTTGGAAATTGTAATTTCTTTTTTAGTTGAGCAGGTTCCTTGTCTTTGGACTTGGCGTGCTCTTCTCTTTGTTCTGATCGTCCTCTTCTTTCCGATTTCTGCGAGGAAGTCTGAAAAGATTGAGAGGGACGTGTATCAATGTCTTGATATCTATCAGGCTTTTTAATATTATCCCTATTTCTAAGGTTATATCTTTTCCCAGAGGGGTCACTCTGAGGTGACCTGTGTCTCTGGTTCGGAGATTTTTCTCTTCGCCTAGGAGACCTTCCTCGGGACTGGAATTTCTTTTCTTTAGGATTGGATTGTTTGTTTCCATCCCAGTTCTTTTTTGGTGATGTAGAATTATTATTAAAAAATATTTTTTCAGGACTTTCAATTAGTTGCGGTTTTACTGGTATTCCACCTAAACTATCTCTACCTAGTTCCTCATAGGATTTTTCTATGATTCTGGCAATTTCAGCTGGTTGGTCTGCTATATCTGTCTCTTTTAACCTCTGGCGGATCGCCACGTTTGCTGCTTCTCCTTTTATGTTGGCTAATAGTATAGCCGAGACCTGCTTGAAGTCTTTCAGTAATTTCATACCAAGAGTTAAAGCGGGTTCAGGACCATATTCATCTTGAATTTGTTTTAGCACATCTGGTATTACCGAAATGGATGGAACACCGTGCGTTTTTGTGTAGATGGAAGCAAAGACTGTACCCCAAGTGTCACAGTCCTCAATGTGTGGTGCGATTCCCATTGGAAGACAGATAGTCAGAATCCTGTGTTTTTCTAATGGGGTGGTGTCAGGAAACACCGCCTCTATTTGGGTGATTTTCTGTGCCAACCAGAATGGTATTTGTTCCCGTTTAGCCGGTACTTTACCTAGGCAGGACTGGATGTTCTGTGGTGTAATTTTATTTGTGTTCCCCTGGTGAGGGGTCAGCTGTGGGAGTTTAATCGCTGGCTGAATTGTTGAAGTCCGCATCACATATTGGACTAATTGTCTGTGTATTTTTATTAATTGTTTTAGCTGTGTTAACAGCTCTGCTGCTGGCATCTCATTGATGTCTGGATGTGGTGTGTATCCGGCTAGGACCGGCCACGTTGCTCCTGGTCTACCTAAAGGACCGAGCCTGGTGATGTGATTATTATGTTTTAGGGCGCCATCAAATAAGAGCAAATGCTCTTGAAATTTGAGTGGTACTTCCACCTCCTCGAAAGGAGTGTACTCATTAGGAGGTTCCTCTATTTTGTAATAGTGGAAGTACTTTGTTACAGCATTTGCTGCTGGAAAATGTATCCATGAATAGTATACCTCTGTCTGCCGATATTCGTGTGCCTCAATTAGGAATATGACTGTGCCACCTCTAGGTGTCAGTCCATTTTCTATAAGTTTTAGAGTTATAGATCTCCTTTTGATGACCGGGATGAGTATTATATCCTGGTCTGCTGCCTGCATGGTAGCATCAGCTGCTGCGAGTTCAGTTGCTAATCTAACTGCCTCTCTTTCATCCTCATTGTCTGACATGTTACTGACAGGATGGTTATTTCTTTTGTTTGCAGATCAGGTTTCTTGTGGAAACAAAGATTAGATGCACAATATTTTGGAACTGTTTATCCTTCAACGTTGACTATACCAAGAACCATACATAGGAGTTCCCTCCTGCGAGGTCTGGCGGATATAACCTTTCACCCACTCCAGACGTCTTTGGAGTACTGTGGGAAAAGGGGTCTGAGTGAGAAAGCACGACTGAGTTACTCTAAATGTCTTACGTTAGTTTTATCGCCCTTTCCAAACGCGTTGGGCGCCATGTAGTGTAGTTCCTATCATCCCAATAGGCTCTGCGCATTGGAATAATACCTACAGCAGTAAAGGCCTTGACCAGACGTTAACTAGGTCTACTACTGTCGATACTAGACTTAAAGTTTTGGGTTTGCCAGCTTAGCTCAGAGTTCACTAGAAACTTTCTCGAATGTTCAGGAAAGAATTAACTCCCCTGATTAGACAAGAAGGGATTTAGTTTCTGACAACCATAGAACATGACAACTTTGCTCTCCCCTAATCAAGAGTATATCTCGAGAGTCGTGTGAACAAAAGGCAATTTATTTTACTCAGTCAGTACGTGCATTCTTAGTCTCATCAGAATGTAGAGAAAAGGAAAAGACGGGCGTGTTCTATAAAAAGGTGTTATTTATTGATCAGTCTCTTTTCTCGTACAAGAGAAATGGATCGATATTATTGCAATACTTATAGTTAAGTAAAGTGCATACATTAACAGCAATAGTATAAAATAATACTGTAAAAACATTGATATGGTTTCTAAGCCATAAGATGTTTTAAAATGAATAAAATATATTACATACACATATACATTTGACTAAACGTACTCAACTGGTGTTTCTAGATACGCCTACCCCGTGTACCTGACCTAAGTCTAATACGAGGGCGGGAATAGAAAGTTAGTTTAAGTTAAGTTTGTTTTTGCCAAGTGAATAACTAAAGAATTCTCTGTGAGGGGTTATTCAGTTCTGTACCTGGAAGTTAGGATGAATGAGGAATGGTATCTCTCTCTCTGGTCTCGATATTCCAGGCTGCCTGCGAGGGCTACCCAGAAACGCCGGGGCTGGATTTCTCGGCAGGAGAAGTCAGCGCGTCTCTCAGCGCGTCAGGGAGGCGGGGCTGCTGCCAGCGGGGTCTGCTCTGCTCTTGGCTTCGGCAAGTATGGCTGCTCCGTCTCGTCACCACGCGTGTGTTTGCATAGGGCAAGATCGGTAATATTTATACCTTTAAGGTGCCGAGATTGACGTAAGGATGGACATAGATACGTCAATAAGGATGTCATACGACTTGCTCGTTAGCACATTCTTTTACTGAAGTTCTCGGTGAAATCAAAACAATGGCCGCAGGGATTTGCCCAGGTTGTCATAGGTTTGATTTGTTATGAGAACTCCGTATGCCTTATCAGGGGCTGGAGGAATATCGCTTGTCTAATTAGATCGCAAGCGTTATGACCTAATCAGATAACACGTTCCTGTGCCGTAGTGTGACTGCGTCAGATAACGGTATCTGCATCATGGGGATTTTCTGCCTCATGGGCTGATTACTAGTTAACTTGTTAGTTTACTAACCAGAATAGGGTCAGGAATAGGGGGATCGATTCAGAACCTATAGGAATACATCACACCTGAGTACAGTATAATCTAGTCTCGGCTAATGTGTCCATTTTGTTAAGTTACTGTCTGTTACCATCTTTTCCAAGCGCTTAGAGACCTGTAGGTGATTAGGCGCGATACAAAACTACCATAACAATAAGAATAACAAAACGTTTTTTCCTGTGGTGTCAAAATAATGATCTTGACCCGATTCATGGTCAGGAACAGGTGATTTTACCTTATATGTTATACCTCGCAAGATCTGGTCTGCAGTTTAATTCCATTAAAGTCCATCTTGCTGCAATCACAGCCTACAGAAAATCGCCCACTCAGACATCCTTTTTTAGGATGCCTGTGGTGAAGGATTTTCTGGAGGGTTTACGGAAGGTGTATCCACCAGTCAGGTCTCCTTCTCCACCTTGGGAGCTTAATGTGGTGTTAACCAAGTTAATGGGTGCCCCTTTTGAACCTATACATAAAGCTTCTTTGCAACACTTAACTTGGAAGGTAGCGTTCCTTGTAGCCATTACTTCTGCTCGTAGAGTTAGCGAGATTCAGGCTCTGTGTTGTAAAGAACCGTTCACTGTCTTCCATGCAAATAGAGTGGTACTCAGGACGCATCCTGCTTTCCTGCCCAAGATAGTTTCGGATTTTCATATTAACCAAACCATAACATTGCCTACTTTTTTCCCAAAGCCTTCTAGTTCTGCTGAAAGTGCTCTGCATTCTTTGGATCTGAAGAGAGTCTTAAAGTTTTACTTAGACAGGACAAAAGCTTTAAGAAAGACAGACCGTTTATTTATCAATTATGGTCCTACTAACACTGGTTTGGCAGCATCCAAGAGATCCATCTCTAGGTGGATTGTGTCATGTATTCTTCTGGCTTATCAGCTAGACCTAAAGCCCATTCTACGAGAGGAAAAGCTTCTACCACAGCTCTTCTTAGGAATGTGTCTATGACAGAGATATGTAAAGCAGCGACGTGGCGTTCAGTACACACGTTTACACGCCATTATTGTCTTGATTCAGACACACAGGCTGATGCGCAAGTTGGTCAAGCATCGCTCAGAAATGTATTTGCTAGTTCTAGCTGAACACTGTGTTAAAATTGTTGCTATGCTCTTATCTGTTCGCCCGCGTCTTGTGGGTATGAGCTTGCTACTCTATTCAGGGCTTATGACTATTAATGAGTATCCCCTGGAAGAGAAGGATTAGTTACTTACCTGTAATCCTAGTTCTCTTTCAGGGGTATACTCATTAAAGTCATAAGCACCCTCCCGCCTCCCCGGGCGAGCAGTAGCATTGAGGTTTTTCAATATGTATTATGAAGTTTTTAAGTGCAGATTCCTGCTAAAGTTTACTGTACCATACAAAAGAACTGACTTAACTGTCACCTGTGGGGCATGATGGGAGCAGGGTTTCTCCTGGAGGCCTTAAAGGCAAAGTGCTCAGATTCTCTGGGGCCTTAAAGGCGAGGTGCCAGTCTGATTTTCTGTACACAGACATTTTTTTTCCATATGCAGCCTTGTTAGGCTAATTGCCTTTTACAACAGATTCTTTGATGAAAATAAAGGGTATTTATGTTATGAAATGCATTTCTAGGCTCTAGCCTGTTTATTGCATTGGTGTATGGAGTATTTTCATACTGCAGAAAGTGTGTAATAAGGTCTTATTAGCCTATACATTGTTGGGCTGCATATTATGGGGTTATACTGTATATGTGTATATTTTGGTTTAGTACTAATTATTGTATATTTACACATATATATGTATATTGTTATATGTTCCGGGTTCCCGCTCACGGGCGGAGATTATTCAGTGCTTATGACTTTAATGAGTATACCCCTGAAAGAGAACTAGGATTACAGGTAAGTAACTAATCCTTCTCACCCCCCCACCCCCCGCCCCACCACCTCTCGTTAAAGTGCAGGATATGAATTGTACAAGCTGAGGGGCTCTGGTCTGTTCAGTCGACCCTTTACTAGAGGGCGCGGTCACAATGCTCTGCCTGCTGGTTACTGTGTGACACTTTACTCTCAGGCTGTGACTATTGCATCCTAGGACAGGAAGTAATGACTCTCCTGACCTGTGGTGCTACGAGCAGACACCAGTCTGATCACTGCAGTACAACTTTTCTAGAGGGGGGCGGTCACAGTATTTTTATTTATTTTGTTTGGGATTTGTAATGCGCATGGCTCCCACGGCAACAAGGCATCCCAGCGCAACCAGAGAGAAAACAGAGACCTACAGGCGCCTAAACATCAGATACTGGAAACAGCCAGGTTTTTATGGTCTTGCGAAACATCAAGAGGTTGGGAATACCTCTAATGTGCGCTGGGAGAGAGTTCAAGAGTTTAGCCGCTAAGAGGCCAAACGAACGGCCACAGTGCTCTTCCTGCTGTTCACTGTGTGACCCTGTGCTCACAGGCTGTGAATCTCTTAGCCCCTCGGACAGGACGTACTGACACCTGAGCAATGGGGCTGCCTCTGGTGAGCGGACACCAGTCCGAACCCTGCAGTACATCTTTACTAGAAGAGTGCAGTAACAGACTGTGTGGACCTAGGTAATATTCAATAAGGAGACACCCTTTTCGCTTATTTATTAATGTGATGATTGTGAAATACCATCACATATTTATTTGATCAGTATTTCTCTGTATTCCCCCCCACACAGAAAACAAGTTGCATGTGTCCCATCCCCTCTCTACAGTGGGTGACTGAATGTGGTGTGTTCTGCACTGGGTTAACATTTTTTAGACTTCCTCTCTCCATTCACTGCCATTCTATCCACCTGTATCGCATTCCCTCTGTTCTTTGCCTATTCGCACTCTGCTTGTCTACAAACCCCTCGCTAGCAGCGTGTGCCATTCTTTAACTTTAAGCCTGTCTCTCTTTGCTCTTGTATGACTACATGCCTTTCTCAACATCCTTCCTCTCACTCTGTGTGTGCACTTCTCTCTGTTCCTGTCTATCGCTTCTGTGCCTGACAGTGTTAACCCTATGCCTCCCACGAGCATGCCCTTCCCTTTCTCTTCTCTGCTGGCTCACCCCCTCAGCCCTCACTCTGACTCCCATCCCCACACCCACTTGTGGGCGTATCTCACACCTCTCCTCCTGCCCTTTCTGCGACTGTCATGACCCATCTCCCTGTCTGTTCCTCCCTCCCCTGCCTGCCATGCTTTCTCTCACTAGCTTTGCATGGCTCCCTCCCTGCCTGTGCCTCTTCCTTCATGCCTAGCGCCCAGTAAAGCACTTGAGAAAAAAAGTGTTATAGAGCAAAACAGAATAAAGTCTACACCTTGTGTCTAACACTTAAGAAAAGCCGCTTGCTGAGGTATTCATTCGGTGAATGGAAATATTTAACTTACAACTATTAACATGCATTGGCATAGCCAATAGATCTCGCCTTTGGGACCGTATAAGTATTTACCCATGCAACAGTTGATATTGTTGCACCAAGGATATAGGCTGCATAACTAAATAGTTATAAGGTCCCAAAGGCGAGACCTATTGGCTATGCCAATGCTTGTTAAATATTGACTGAGAGGGAATTTTTCTGATGAAAGACGGCAGCGAGTTCCAGATTCTTGGTGAGACCCCAGAGAGAGCACAATTGTACTTTTTTCCCTTTCGGAAGCGGAACCACAGTATAAGGTGTGGGTTTTGGAGCCAGTGGCTTCATGGGCTCTTCAGGACAGATGAAGTGGCCCTTACCCCATCTCAGAAAATAAAAGTGAGGTCACCTACTTGGTTGACCTGGGCACAAGCAGGACACCCAAAAGGGTAATCCATGTAAACAGTCTTAAGCTTTTCCATGATAGGGCTGACATTACCATGCTGATGGTGACTGATGGGGATCAGGAGACAGAGAGTGAACCTCTCCCTGACCTCCTCTCATACAGCCCCAATGATGGGTCAGTGGATGGAGTTGTCTTTAAGACACCCTCACTGCCCAACAGCCGATTGATTGCAAGCAAGTCTTGTAGCAGTATGCTAAGCTCTTTTCCTTTACCACTGGTCAGACAAACTGGTGTACCCATGATGTGGACACTGGTGACAGTTCACCTGTCAAGAACAAAATCTTATCAACAGTCTGATCCAGTCATGGAAAGCATCAGAGCTGAAGTCAGCAAGATGCTGGATTTAGAGGTTCTCCAGTATTTGTGGTGTCTCTTATAGATTCACATGCCTGAATCATTCCCCGTCGTCGGAGTGGGAGTCCCACGGTATATAAAAAAGCAATAATATGCCTGTAATAACCAAAAAACCTTGGTAATACCAAACCAGAAAGTAAAGTAGCCCTAGCTACAGGAGCAAAAAGCTCCCACGCATGACTATCCTAGTCATTTTGTATAGACCAAACTGCAGCCAATCAGGCGACAGCACCCACCAGAATGTTCTCCCCTGAGGCTCAGGCTCTCAGATTTTCTACCGCACGTCGTGTGAAGGGAGTCTCCCTGAGCTCTGCTCAGTTTCTTCTTACTTTAGTTGGTTTTTTAACCTTCAAAGGATGTCTACTTTTAAATCCCTCTTTAGGGCTTGTGATTCCTATGGAAAGCTAAGGCTGTTCAAGGAGAATCCTCACAAAAAATGCATATACTGTCTGTATCCGGATCATGAGGCAAAGGAATGTAAAATCTGCAGAACCTTCCCTCAAAAGACTCTCAGGGACAGAGAAGGTCATCTTCTCCTGTGGCTTCAGAGGATAAAGGACAAGGATAACCTTGTTTCAGAGGTAGGAAGCATTGCCTCGGGGTCTTCTGTTTCCTCAAAGAAGAGGAAAACTGATGTTGAGGTGAGTTCTCTCAGGGCGAAAGTGTTGAAGAAGGCCCAATCCTCTCAGGATTCTGGTGTGCCTACTACTTCCAAGAAGGTGTCTCCACCGGTGAAATCTGTGCCCTCAGGGAAAACTGGGAAAACTACAGTACCTACTCAGAAAATTTCACCTCAGATTACACCTCTAGCCATAACAGAGTCAAGTACAGCCTCATCGTCGCCATCTCTTCATGTGGCTACTTCTTCCACTTCAACAGTGACTTTTTCCTCACCAAGATCGGCTATGGTGATGTCTTCAGCCTCCTCACCGACGATAGTTCAGGTAGAGATTAGACCCATCTGGTCGACGAAGATAGTTCCATCGATCGTCGACGCTCCTCCGTCGACGGGAATCCTGAAGGTACCGTCGACGAGTTCTTCGTCGTCGATTCAGCCGTCGACGAACATCCTGCCGTCGATGAAGAAGGCCTTACCGTTGACATCCTCGTCGACGAAGTTTCCGTCGACGACGTCCGCGTCGACGAAGGTACCGTCGATGACACCCTCGTCGACGAAGAAAATAATCCCGTTGACGAAATCCTCGTCGACGAAGCTAATACTTCCGTCGACGTCGACACCGTCGACAAAGAAGAAAACAATCCCGTCGACGAGTTCACCGTCGACGAAGCCGTTACCGTCGACGGCGGCTCCGTCGACTACGGATCTCACAAAACAGGGGGAATCAGGCTTGTCATCAGCACCGATGGCTCCTTCGACGCCTCCAATGTCAACCTGTACGGCGATGCAAGTGTGGTCAGCTAAGACATCCACTATACCTTTGCCATCGCCGGCTACCACCGCTTCGCTCCTACAGAAGCGTGGTTCATCCTCCACAGCTTTGTCTCCTTTAAAGCTGCCAGATAAATTACTGGATTCTGAAGAAGAGGAGTCCTATGAGGACGACACTTTCCGTGCTTCCAGGAGCCCTTCTGACTTGCTCATAAAGGTTCAGGATATGGATCAGGAGGAGGAAGACCTTTTCCAGGAGCACTCTAATCAGGAAACTGTGTCGGCGCCTAAAATGCAAATGCCTACGGAGTTATTCCTAGAATCTCCAATACATGTTGAGCGATTATTATCGCAGGTTTCCGCCTTCAGAATCGGGTGATTCGCATGTCTCTACGCCTAGGCCAAGAACATCTACGGCAACTTTACAACCGCAAGAATCAGTGTCTCAAATGACAACTGATGAAGCACGACCCGCATTACCTTCTTCACCGGTACCATCTCATCAAGCAGGGGGTGAGAATTCTTCGAAAGACGAACGAGAGAACGGTGAATTGGACGACAAGTCCGTATCGTCGGAGTGGGACGACTATCAGGCACAAACCCCCTCTCCAGCGGGCCCGCCTACGGCGGATTCTCCGCCGGTGGACATTGCCAGTTTTCACAAGATTATGGAAAGAGCTACAAAAAGGTTCCCCATCACCATGGAAGCTAAACAAGACAAATGCTTCCTATATGATTTTAAGGATTTGCCGCAGAGACAAAGTTGGTCTATTCCAATCATTGACTTTAAATGGAAGGAAGATCTGAAAATAATGGCTACACCAAATTCACTACCCGCAGTTCTACCTCGGGTAGATAAGAAGTATAAAGCACCTACTACGTCACCGGCATGCCTTATTGGTCAGGCTAAGACGGATTCTGTAGTTACACAGGCAGCTCAAAGAAGGGCCAAGAATACATCTGCACAGGTCTCTGCTCCCCCTGATAAAGACGGTAGACGTCTTGACTCGATAGGGAAGAAGGTGTCAACTATTGCGGCAACCACGGTCTGAGCCGCAAATTCACTAGCAATACTTGGAAGGTATGACAGGCAGATGTGATCTGACATATCGGCTTTCATCGAAAAACTTTCAGAACCAGATAGAGCTGAAGCAAAAAAGATCCTACTAGAGGGAGAGAGCGTTTCGTCTGAAATAATTGATGCTGCTGTGGACGTGGCAGCAACAGGTTTCAGACAGCTGGCGGGGGCAGCTGTTCTCCGGAGGCAAGGCTGGTTAAAAGCTACATCCTTTCGTCTAGAGGTCCAGACCAAGATCATGGACATGGCCTATGATGGGGAGTTCCTTTTTGGACAACATGTTGACGAGGCTTTGCAAGCCATAAAGAAAGATACAGAGACGGCACGGTCGCTGGGCTCTCTACAATTTCAAAAGTCGTCCTTTCGTGGCGCAAGAGGAAGAGGCAATTTCTCTAACAGAGGAAACTATTCACAACAACGCTCATTCAATACCACCCAAGGAAATCAAAGATACCAGCCATACCGTCAGCAAACATATGGCCAAAGGAGAAATAATTACTCTCAATCAAGAGGAAAACCCTCTTATCGAGGGAGAGACAACAAGAGCAAGTGAGAAACACATCCTGCCACCACTTTGTCCCAGCCTGAAGCAAATTGGAGGAAGAATATCCCGATACTATTCAAACTGGTCCAAGATTACCACGGACAGATGGGTCCTGGACGTGGTTTCCAGGGGTCACATTCTCGAATTCGTCAAAGCCCCTCCAAATTCTCCCCCAAAAGGACCACCTCCAGCTCATCTCAAAGAGTTGTTTTCCCAAATACACTCTATGATTCGGAAAGGAGCAATAGAAAAGGTACCTCAACATCAGAGGGGAACAGGATTTTATTCAAGATTTTTCCTGATCCGCAAGAAGTCGGGGGAATGGCGCCCCATCCTCGACCTGCGTGCCCTCAACAAGTACCTCAAAAAATTATCTTTCAGAATGTTGACGCTTCAAGAAATCCTCCAGTTTCTCACAGTAGGGGATCATATGGCAACACTCGACCTTCAGGACGCATACTTCCATGTGCCCATTTTTCCCAGACACCGGAAGTTCTTACGGTTCAGAGTGTCTGGCAGGGACTTCCAGTTCAAAGTACTCCCCTTTGGACTGCGTTCAGCCCCCAGAGTTTTCAAAAAAATGTTGGCCCCGGTGGTCGCACACCTGAGATTAGAGGGAGTTCAAATGTATCCCTATTTGGACGACTGCCTTATCAAGGCCAGTTCCATCGACGTGGCAAAAACTCACATTCAGAGATGTCTATCACTATTCCAGAGCCTGGGGTTTTCGGTGAATTTCAAAAAGTCTCACCTGACTCCATCGCAGAGGAAGTCCTTCTTGGTAGCGACGCTGGACACAAGTCTCGCCCAAGTGTTTATATCAAAAGAAAGGCAGGTGAAGATTAAAAAAATGGCCTCAGCACTACTAACAAGAAAGTGCGTTTCTGTCCGCAAGTTCAAGTCTTTCCTCGGGATGATCTCATCCTGTATTCCTCTCACCCCCAACTGTCGCCTACGAATGAAACCCTTACAGGAGGAACTCAGTCGTCAGTGGGTGCAAATAACAGGCTCATTCGAGGACGTCATCAAAATAACCCCTCGGATGAGAAGCTCCATCCAGTGGTGGGGGCAAGGAAGAAACTTGCAAGTGGGATGTACGTTCCAGGCAGAAGGACCCAGATTCATCGTGACCACGGATGCTTCTCTGGAGGGCTGGGGCGCCCATCTCCAAGGGATGAAAATCAGTGGCAAATGGAGCATACAGCAGAAAAGATGGCACATAAATCTGCTGGAACTAAGAGCCATTTTTCTCGCCATGAAATCTTTTCAGGCGATCTTGGAGGTCTCTACGGTGTTGATAAGAACGGACAACACAACCAGCATGCATTACCTGAACAAGCAGGGAGGCACAAGATCGGCCCGGTTGTCCCATCAGGCGCAGGAAATTTGGAATTGGGCCCTGGATCACAACATCAACCCGTCGGCGGTCCATGTCCCAGGGGTTGCCAATGTCCTATCGGACTCACTCAGCAGATCCTCCGGAAGCAATCACGAATGGGAGCTACATCAACCATCCCTGGATCAGATATTCCGGGAGTGGGGTCATCCCGACCTGGATTTGTTCGCAACAGATCAGAACCGGAAATGCCAACTCTTTGCAAGCTGGGTTCCCCACAAGGGCTCGTGCGGGGATGCCCTTTCGATGAAATGGTGTCGAATATTTGCATACGCATTTCCGCCAATTCCGTTAATTTCCAAGATCATCAGGAAGATGAAGAGTCAACCATGTCGCCCAATCCTAATTGCTCCAAGGTGGCCCCGGCAATATTGGTTCACCGAACTTCTCCTCCTCTCGGAGTGCAGGCCAATACAACTGCTTCGAATACCGAATCTCCTGACAATTCAGAGAGGCAAGGTGGAGAAGCGTGGCTCAGTGGTTAGAGGCGGCAGACCTGGAAGCTGAGATCGGCCGTGGACCAGGGTTCGATTCCCCGCCTCGGCGGGTCTCGGGCTCATAAATTCCACGGACTCGATAATTTTCGTTCCGGTGCCTACTCGACTCACAGGGTCACACTCTGCGACTCTGGGCAATAGCTTGCTTAATCTCCACTACGGCCCCTCGTGGCGGGATGCCTGGCTTTCACCTTGTGGATACCCTGCCGGGGAATACCAGGACGGGTTCCCTAAGCAAGCGCTTAGATACCGTGTCGGTGATTTGCGCTATATAAATACATGTACATTTACAAGGTGTACCATCCGGACCTAGTTTCTCTGAAATTATCAGCTTGGCTCCTCAGCACAATGAATTCGCCCACTTAGACATTCCTCAGGATTGTCAAGAGGTTCTAGCTAATGCCAGAGCACCATCAACGATTAAGACCTACAAGCTCAAGTGGAAGCTTTTCTGTGCCTGGTGCCAAACTGTTGATCTGCATCCCATTCATGCTACACCAGAACAGATATTGCCTTTCTTCCTGCAGCTGGCTAGATCGGGTTTGGCGCATTCAACCTTAAAGGTGTTTCTAGCAGCCATTTCCCGTTTCCGTCAGGATGGATCGAACACTCTGTTTTCTTCAAGAATAATCCAGCAATTTTTCAAGGGGTTATTTCGTATGTTTCCTCCGATTCGACGACCACCTCCTGTTTGGCATTTAAACGTGGTGCTAGCCCAGCTCATGCGTCACCCCTTTGAACCGATCCATACGGTTGACCTTAAGTTTATTACTTGGAAAGTCTCCTTGTTATTGGCTTTAACCTCTACCAGAAGGGTCAGTGACATTCAAGCATTCAGGTCTAAATCACCTTTTTTACAATTTACCTCTGATTCGGTGGTGCTGCGGACCAATCCAAGGTACATGCCCAAGGTCCCTTCGGACTTTCATTTGAATGAGCCGGTAATCCTCAAGACATTTTTTCAAGATCCACAATCACCGGCTGAACGAGCGTTACACTCCTTGGACATCAGGAGATGTCTCAAGTTTTATCTTTCAAGAACAGCAGCTGTACACAAGACAGATCAGTTGTTTGTGGCCTATGGCAGACTGCGCCAAGGCTGTGCAGTATCCAAACAGACTATCGCTAGATGGGTCTCCTCAACAATTGTACTCTGTCATCAACAGGCAGGAAAACCCTTACAGGCCTTACCAAGAGCGTATTCTACAAGGGCAGTTTCCTCTTCCACTGCTTTGTTTGCTGGTGTGCCTCTTCTGCAAATCTGCAGAGCTGCAATGTGGTCCAACAGACACACTTTTACGAGGCACTACTGTCTGGACTCGGCAAGTGATGCAGATGCTTCGGTGGGAAGAGCAGTTCTTCGCAATCTTTTCCAATAAGGTGAGCCTCTGTTCTCCCGCCTCCTCTATGCTCTTTTAGACGCTTTACAATGTCTTTTGTATTTTATCTTTATGCATGTATATTATGATACATTTAGCGTCTATGAGCATTATGTTATGAGTACTGCTATCTATTCTGATTCAGTCATGTGAATCTATGAAAGACACCCCAAATACTGGAGAAGAACAATAGTTACTTACCTGTAATCTGTGGTTCTCCAGTATTGGTGTCTTTCATAGATTCACATGCAACCCGCCCACCTCCCCTCAGAGGCTCCCTCAGGCGATTATGTTGGTTCACTCCTATGCGAGAAAATCTGAGAGCCTGAGCCTCTGGGGAGAACATTCTGGTGGGTGCTGTCGCCTGATTGGCTGCAGTTTGGTCTATACAAAATTACTAGGATAGTCATGAGTGTGGGAGCTTTTTGCTCCTGTAGCTAGTGTAGGAGAGTGGGGTCTGCAATCCTATGGTCACCCCAGATTTTTGCTTTTTGCTTCACTGGTTTACGACTTTCCCTGGCTGTGGGCCTGCTAATCAGACCCACAGCCTAGCTGTTCTCTCTAAACTGACAACAATGTACTGTAGGTGCATTTACCAATTGGTACTGGGCCACCTTATCAGTCCCTGTACACAGGGCATAGGTGTACCCAGGGCCTACCAGGGGCTGAAGCATGTATTATGCCACCCCTGGCTGGCCATCTAAAACTGACACAACTGGCTGCATGACAGCTGGGGCAAGGTGGTGTAATCACCCTTTGCTATAGATATAGTATACCTATATCTAACCCTAAAATGGACACATATATTCCTATCAGTCACTCCTATGGAAGGCCTTATCAATCCTGAAGGCAGAGTGCTTGGAATTATGTGAGATGGTGCTCTGGCATGAGCTGAGCCCGTTTGCAGCTTGCGGAACCAAGTCCTAATAGCTGTCAATGATAACGCTATACCATATACTCTTAAGTGCATTATCAACCTCGCGTGTAATGCTAACTCTGGTATAACATTATCAAAACATGTCGAGTAAGGTGTCATACGATTTGAAATACTACCCCCTCGCCAATTCTGGCGACGGGGGTAGCATTCCACCCTTCTAGAGGGACACGACATGTATGTAACTGTGAACCCCGGTTAAAGTTAACTCGAGCCTTGGCATCACAAAATGGATGCTGCCACCACAGACACAAGTCTGACCTCCTGCTGCTGGGAGTCCTTCCAGCGAGGATGGCTTGGACAAAGGGTTTCCTGCCTTGGGAGGTGCTAGCACCATCCCAGACAGGATTTTGTGTATTGAGCTAGGGAGGCCTGAAAGGAATGAGACATGCCTGGGGCACACAAGGTGTCCTGTGCATACACCGGTTCAAACCAGTTGCTGGGGCATCCCTGCCCCAGCCCTGGCGCGAAACCGGACGAAGGATAGGGGGTGTAACCACCCCCCTTCCTGGTCCCACCCAGGGGAGGGACCTAGTCAGTAGTGCAGCCCCCTTTAGCAGGATAAAGGTAGGAGCTGGTCCCATTCCAAATTAGATTATCCTGAACTATTCAACAAGAAGAAACTCTGGCCTTCGACGTTCTGCTCCACAGAAGACTGAAGAATCTCCCTTGTGGGCAAGGAGTGTCCACCCTGCAACTGCAGGCACCATCAAGCGTCCAGCGGCTTCCCTTTGTCGTCTTCCCTCGAGGATCCAGACTCCAGAGCCCGACGAGACCCGGATTCCCAGACCTCTCCGACCTCAACCTACATCTGCAGCTCAGCTGAGATCCGTGGGTGCGACGAGACACGTGGGACCGGCCATCTTGGAAGAAACTGCACTTCGCTTCCAGCACGACTCCCGAGGTAAACTCGACCAAGTGCTTTGGGGACTGAGAAGCCCCAACCCCGAGCAGCTCCTGCACTGAAGATCAGCCCTCCAGCCTCCACGAGATCTGCGTGGGGCCCTTCTGCTTGTTTGCTGCTCGACGCGTTGTCTGGTCCCTTGCCGGCTGGCTAGTGGCCTCCTAGACGACGAACCTTTGAATCTTTACTGCTGGTCTGGTTGCTCCAGACTGGCCCTTGCTCCCTTCCAAAAGAGGGGCATCCCAGACTCTCCTAGTCCGCACCAAACGCCTTTTCCCTTCACCGCGTGGGTTGCCTTTGCCAAGGCCTGTTGACCCCAATCCCGGATCCGACACCGCCGACAGCGAGAGCCTGCGTGGGACAGCTCGTGCCTCCATCCTGGTCGTCGAAGACGCCTCCTGGTCCACGTGGCTACAGAGTCAAGCGTCCACTCTTCACCTGATTGCGACGACAGCACCTGGTTCCTTCCTGGTTCCACACCGGTCACTGGCTAGTTACTTTGAACACTGTCCCCTCTGCTTTCAGGTCCTCTTCTTCACCGATCCACCCTTGGATCGCACCGGACATCTTCCTCCTGGTCGCCTGCAGCATCTTTTTTTTCAAGCTCCATTGACTTCAACGCGAGAACCAGACACACTTTGGCACCTATGCACCCGCAGCCCGTGGGTGAGGTAACGAGAGCATTTCGGTGCTCAAGGGTAGTCTAACTGTCCTAGTGTCCAATTCCACAGTCGTTTTAGTCCTACCTAGTCAGGATTGTCCGTACTTACCTTTTAACTTGAACTGTACTGTCCATAGACGTTGTTACGCATCTCGCGTGTGAGTTCACACTCTGCACACGAGTTCCGTGGGCCTCCTATTACTTACCTAAAGTTAAAGTAGTGTGGTCCCATCGATCCTACAGCCTCTAGACAGCCCCATTCCTATTATCGACTTTCACATTCCACTTACTTAGTATATGGTTTGTCGTGCCCCTAGGGCACCATTGTAATTGTGCGCAACTTGTCGTATTTTTCGTAAGAGATTGTCATGTGCATAGCCCTCTGACCTCATAAAGAGTTCAGAGGTATTGTTATTAATAAATATACTGTTTATTTTCATAACAACCTGTGTGGTGTCCTTTCATCTGGTATTCAAGGGATTATATTGTGGTAAAACAGCTGGCTTCACATGCCAAAAGAGTTTAGCCTAAGACTGCTTTGTCCATGCTACCATTAGGATAGCTGGTCTATAAGGTTGACTTACAACCAATCACCATAAGGGTTGTTTGGACTGATACAAGGTGATCACTAGAACTAGTGAGCATCATATATCAGGCCAACTTCTCACATTGGTGTGCAGCGGTTGGGATTTGAGCTTGCTGTTGTTTTTACCACATATAATCTTGAAATATCATTTGAAAGATCACATAAGGTACCTAGGTACATATAACACGCTTAGAAATACTCTGAGTTCTACTGAACCAGCTGTTGTAGTAGAAAGGGCCTAGCACACCCTGACTACATCGCTTCGCAAAGGATCAGTAGGAAAACCCATAGTGTAGGTAAGTGCATCACTTACACCTCACTAGAAAGCATGTCTACCCATGGAGAGACTTCAGAGACTCCCCAAGTGGTTAGTGACCCTCCACAGGTCCTTTCCAGATATGCAGCTCTCAGTTTCCAGGAGATGAGACAATTGTGTACCTCCAGAAAATTGAAACAGGGTTCTAACCCTACCACTCCTTTTCTGTTAGGTCTCTTAGAGACATATGATGCCAGAAGGGCTGCTAACACATACCCCTCTAATCCAGATAGGAGCATGCCTGCCTTAGAAGGTACTCGTGGCAATCCAGATCTCCCTGAAACAGAAGATGTAGAGGAGGAGGAGGAGGATGAGGAACCCTCTGGGGATGAGGCAGACAAAGGTTCTGTGATAGCAGACTCACAAGGGCAAACTTAGACCTACATAGGGAAGGAACTGGGGGACCCCCAGTGCTGAACCTAAGCAGGCCTAACCATGGAGTTAGAAGAGATAGGTCTCATTCTAGGGACTCCATCAGATCTGTGCACTCTCGTGCCTCTCATACATCTGCTCAGAGGAGGATGAGTTCCCCTCAGAGGAGAGAACATGAGGCAAAGATGAAGGAAGCTAATCTGAGGATCCAAAGGGAAGAACTTGCCCTTGCCAAAGAGAAGCTTGCCTTTGCTAGAGAGCATCAGTTGAGTGGGGTAGTCCCCACTGGTGGCAGCAATATCCCTAGGGATAGAGACAGGAGTTTTGATAATAGACACCTGAGTAAAATAGTGCCCTCCTATAAGACAGGAGATGATATCCACAAGTGGATAACTGCTTTGGAGAGAGCCTGCAAAGTACAGCAGGTACCCCAGAGTCAGTGGGCAGCTATATTGTGGCTCTCCTTTGAAGGTAAAGGTGGAGACAAACTCCTCACTGTTAGAGATGAGGATGCTAATGATTACCAAGTCTTGAAAACTGCACTGATTGATGGGTTTGGCTTAACCACTGAACAGTACAGGTTGATGTTCAGGGATACCCAGAAAACTCAGGCTCAAGATTGGACTGACTTTGTTGATTGTGCCACTAAGGCTCTGGAGGGCTGGTTACTGGGAAGTAAAGTTACTGATTACACAGGATTGTATAATCTAATTATGAGAGAACAAATCTTAAATAATTGTCAGAACCAGTTGTTGCATCAGCACTTGATTGACTCAGATCTGACCTCTCCCCAAGAATTGGGAAAGAAGGCAGACAGATGGGTCAGGACAAGGGTCAAGCAGCAGAACCAGAACCAGGGTGTTGGCCAGAAGAAAGCAGACCAGAAGGGTAATGAGAATAAGCAAAATGACCAGAAGTCTTCAACAGGGCCCCAACAACCTATGGAGGGTGGGTCCCAAACTTCCCAAAAGAAGAAGAATGATGATCCTAAGAAACCATGGTGCCAATACTGTAAAAGTAAGACTCACTGGTTTAGTGAGTGCACCAAGAAAGGACAAACTCCTACCACTACTGTCCCTAAGACACCTGCACCCCCTAGTACAGTTAGTAGTGGTAGTGTACCTCCCAAGGCTATAGTTGGGTTAACCCTGGGAACTGAGGTGGGTTCTGACTTAGTCAGAATTCCTACTCAGGCAGTTCTATTTTGTACTGGGGACATGGATATGACCCCTACTGTAAGTCCTAGTACTCTGGGCAAATACAGACAAACGCCTTTAATAAATGGAAAAATGGCTCAGGCCTACAGGGACACATATGCCAGTGTCACCATGGTGACACCAGCATTTGTGGACCCTGACCAGATCATGCAAGGTTCAGATTACCTAGTGACCAATGCTAGCAATGTCACTACCAATCACAGTATGGCAGTTGTTAATTTCTCCTGGGGAGGGGTAACTGGCCTCAAAAGGGTTGTAGTTAGTTCAGACCTCCCAGTAGATTGTCTTTTGGGCAATGATTTGGAATCCTCACTGTGGTCAGATGTGGAGTACAGGACTCATGTAGAAATGCTAGGTCTCTCCTCACATGTCCTTGCTGTGACTAGGTCACATGCCAAGAAATGCCCACCTCAACAAGTACTGGATCCTGGAAGAATGGACCAGACACTACCCAAGAGAAGGAATGGTAGGGTTAAGGCAGAGCCTTCCCCCCTGCCTCAGGTTGAGGATCAGCCCTCTCAGGAGGCTGACCCAGAGACCCCAGAAGGAACTGTCCTAGAAGAGCGTGAACCTGATCAGGTTGAGTTTCTTGGGACAGGGGGCCCTTCCAGGGCAGACTTGAGGCAGGCCCAATAAGACTGTTCCTCTCTTGAACCCCTCAGACAGCAGGCTGCTGCTGAGGCTGCAGGGAATGCTACAGGTGCCCATAAGGTATATTGGGTAGATGGACTCCTATACTCTGAGGCAAGAGACCCCAAGCCTGGTGCTACCAGGAGGCTGGTCATCCCCTTGTCTCTTCGAGGTTTCCTTCTCACCTTAGCCCATGAGATTCCCCTTGCAGGTCACTTAGGCCAGAACAAGACTTGGGACAGGCTTGCCCCACACTTTCACTGGCCTCATATGTCTGAAGACACTAAAGAGTTTTGTCGCTCATGTATCACCTGCCAAGCCAGTGGCAAATCAGGTGGCACAACAAAGCCCCCCTTATACCACTACCTGTGGTGGGGGTACCCTTTGAAAGAGTGGGGATAGACATTGTTGGACCAAAGGACCCCCCAACAGCATCTGGGCACAGATTTATACTGGTGGTAGTGGATCATGCCACCTGGTATCCAGAAGCTATTCCCCTTAGGACCACTACAGCTCCTGTTGTGGCCAGGGCCCTACTTGGAGTTTTCTCCATCAGAACCCTGATGATGGGTCAGTAGATGGTGTAGTCTTTTCTGACAGCCTCTCTGAACATTAACAAGAGGATTGTATACAGGTTCTTCAATCCTTCAGGCAAATGTTCTCACTGACCCCCAGTCAGACAAACTGGTGCACCCATGAGGTGGACACTGGTGACAGTCTGCCTGTCAAGAGTAACATCTACAGGCAAACCTGACCACGTCAGGGACTGCATAAAGAAAGAAGTCCAAAAGATGTTGGAATTGGGAGTCATTGAACCCTCAGAGAGCCCTTGGGCTAGTCCTGTAGTTCTAGTGCCTAAACCTCACACCCAGGATGGTAAGAGAGAGATGAGGTTTTGTGTAGACTACAGGGGTCTCAATGCTGTCACTAAGACAGATGCCCATCCAATACCTAGGGCAGATGAACTGATAGACAAGTTGGCTTCTGCAACTTTCTTAAGTACATTTGACCTAACAGCTGGTTATTGGCAGATCAGGTTAGCTGAGGATGCCAAGGCCAAAACAGCATTTTCTACCCCAGGAGGTCATTACCAATTTGTGGTGATGCCCTTTGGTTTGAAAAATGCACCTGCCACTTTTCAAAGGTTGGTGAACCAAGTTCTCACTGGGTTGGATGACTTCTGTGCAGCATATCTAGATGATATTGCTGTCTTTAGCTCCACCTGGGAGGATCACCTGATCCACCTGAGGAAAGTTTTGGAGGCCCTGCAAAAAGCAGGCCTCACTATCAAGGCTACTAAGTGCCAGATAGGGCAGAGTCAGGTTGTGTACCTGGGCCACCTTGTGGGTGGAGGCCAGGTTCAACCATTGGAGAGCAAGATACGGGCCATAAAGGACTGGGCTCCTCCAACCACCCAGACACAGGTCAGAGCTTTCTTGGGCCTGTCTGGTTACTATAGGAAGTTTGTCAAAAATTATGGGTCCATTGTGACACCACTTAATGACTTGACAAGCAAGAAAATGCCAAAGAAAGTTCAGTGGACAGTTAGCTGTCAGAAGGCATTTGATGACCTAAAGCAGGCCATGTGTACTGCACCTATTCTCAAGAGTCCTGACTACTCCAAAACCTTCATTGTCCAAACAGATGCATCTGAGTTGGGTGTGGGAGCTGTTCTATCTCAACTGAATATTGATGGTCATGACCAGCCCATTGCTTTTATAAGCAGAAGGCTGACCCCTAGAGAGAAACGTTGGTCAGCTATTGAGAGGGAGGCCTTTGCTGTGGTTTGGGCCCTGAAGAAGTTGAGGCCATAATTGTTTGGAACTCACTTCAAGATTCAGACCGACCATAAGCCCCTCTTATGGCTAAATCAGATGAAGGGTGAAGACCCCAAACTTCTTAGGTGGTCCATTTCCCTACAGGGGATGGACTTTACAGTGGAGCACAGACCAGGGACTGACCATGGTAATGCAGATGGTCTCTCCAGGAATTTCCACTTAGAACAGGAAGACTCACCTGGTCACGGTTAGTTTAATGTCCCTAAGTTTGGGGGGGGGTTATGTAGGAGAGTGGGGTCTGCAATCCTATGGTCACCCCAGATTTTTGCTTTTTGCTTCACTGGTTTACGACTTTCCCTGGCTGTGGGCCTGCTAATCAGACCCACAGCCTAGCTGTTTTATCTCTAAATTGACAACAATTTACTTTAGGTGCATTTACCAATTGGTACTGGACCACCTTATCAGTCCCTGTACCCAGGGCATAGGTGTACCCAGGGCCTACCAGGGGCTGAAGCATGTATTATGCCACCCCTGGCTGGCAATCTAAAACTGACACAACTGGCTGCATGACAGCTGGGGCAAGGTGGTGTAATCACCCTTTGCTATAGATATAGTATACCTATATCTAACCCTAAAATGGACACATATATTCCTATCAGTCACTTCTATGGAAGGCCTTATCAATCCTGAAGGCTGAGTGCTTGGAATTATGTGAGATGGTGCTCTGGCATGAGCTGAGCCCGTTTGCAGCTTGCGGAACCAAGTCCTAATAGCTGTTCCATGATAACGCTATACCATATACTCTTAAGTGCATTATCAACCTCGCGGTTAAATGCTAACTCTGGTATAACATTATCAAAACATGTCGAGTAAGGCATCATACTATTTGGAATACTACCCCCTCGCCAATTCTGGCGACGGGGGTAGCATTCCACCCTTCTAGAGGGACACGACATGTATGTAACTGTGAACCCCGGTTAAAGTTAACTCGAGCCTTGGCATCACAAAATGGATGCTGCCACCACAGACACAAGTCTGACCTCCTGCTGCTGGGAGTCCTTCCAGCGAGGATGGCTTGGACAAAGGGTTTCCTGCCTTGGGAGGTGCTAGCACCATCCCAGACAGGATTTTGTGTATTGAGCTAGGGAGGCCTGAAAGGAATGAGACATGCCTGGGGCACACAAGGTGTCCTGTGCATACACCGGTTCAAACCAGTTGCTGGGGCATCCCTGCCCCAGCCCTGGCGCGAAACCGGACAAAGGATAGGGGGTGTAACCACCCCCCTTCCTGGTCCCACCCAGGGGAGGGACCTAGTCAGTAGTGCAGCCCCCTTTAGCAGGATAAAGGTAGGAGCTGGTCCCATTCCAAATTAGATTATCCTGAACTATTCAACAAGAAGAAACTCTGGCCTTCGACGTTCTGCTCCACAGAAGACTGAAGAATCTCCCTTGTGGGCAAGGAGTGTCCACCCTGCAACTGCAGGCACCATCAAGCGTCCAGCGGCTTCCCTTTGTCGTCTTCCCTCGAGGATCCAGACTTCAGAGCCCGACGAGACCCGGATCCCCAGACCTCTCCAACCTCAACCTACATCTGCAGCACAGCTGAGATCCGTGGGTGCGACGAGACACGTGGGACCGGCCATCTTGGAAGAAACTGCACTTCGCTTCCAGCACGACTCCCGAGGTAAACTCGACCAAGTGCTTTGGGGACTGAGAAGCCCCAACCCCGAGCAGCTCCTGCACCGAAGATCAGCCCTCCAGCCTCCACGAGATCTGCCTGGGGCCCTTCTGCTTGTTTGCTGCTCGACGCGTTGTCTGGTCACTTGCCGGCTGGCTAATGGCCTCCTAGACGACAAACCTTTGAATCTTTGCTGCTGGTCTGGTTGCTCCAGACTGGCCCTTGCTCCCTTCCAAAAGAGGGGCACTCGGACTCTCCTAGTCCGCACAAGACGCCTTTTCCCTTCACCGCATGGGTTGCCTTTGCCAAGGCCTGTTGACTCCAATCCCGGATCCGACACCGCCGACAGCGAGAGCCTGCGTGGGACAGCTCGTGCCTCCATCCTGGCCGTCGAAGACGCCTCCTGGTCCACGTGGCTACAGAGTCAAGCGTCAACTCATCACCTGATCGCGGCGACAACAGCACCTGGTTCCTTCCTGGTTCCACACCGGTCACTGGCTAGTTACTTTGAACACTGTCCCCTCTGCTTTCAGGTCCTCTTCTTCACCGATCCACCCTTGGATCGCACCAGACGTCTTCCTCCTGGTCGCCTGCAGCATCTTTTCTTTCAGGCTCCATTGACTTCAACGCGAGAACCCGACACACTTTGGCACCTATGCACCCGCAGCCCGTGGGTGAGGTAACAAGAGCATTTCGGTGCTCAAGGGTAGTCTAACTGTCCTAGTGTCCAATTCCACAGTCGTTTTAGTCCTACCTAGTCAGGATTGTCCGTACTTACCTTTTAACTTGAACTGTACTGTCCATAGACGTTGTTAGGCATCTCGCGTGTGAGTTCACACTCTGCACACGCGTTCCCTGGGCCTCCTATTACTTACCTGAAGTTAGTGTAGCGTGGTCCCATCGATCCTACAGCCTCTGGACAGCCCCATTCCTATTATCGACTTTCACATTCCACTTACTTAGTTTATGGTCTGTCGTGCCCCTAGGGCACCATTGTAATTTTGTGCAACTTGTCGTATTTTTCGTAAGAGATTGTCTTGTGCTTAGCCCTCTGACCTCCTAAAGAGTTCAGAGGTGTTGTTATTAATAAATATACTGTTTATTTTCATAACAACCTGTGTGGTGTCCTTTCATCTGGTATTCAAGGGATTATATTGTGGTAAAACAGCTGGCTTCACATGCCAAAAGAGTTTAGCCTAAGACTGCTTTGTCCATGCTACCATTAGGATAGCTGGTCTATAAGGTTGACTTACAACCAATCACCATAAGGGTTGTTTGGACTTATACAAGGTGATCACTAGAACTAGTGAGCATCATATATCAGGCCAACTTCTCACAGCTAGGGCTACTTTACTTCCTGGTTGGGTATTACCAAGGTTTTTTGGTTATTACAGGCATATTATTGCTTTTTTATATACCGTGGGACTCCCACTCCGACAACGGGGAATGATTCAGGCATGTGAATCTATGAAAGACACCAATACTGGAGAACCACAGATTACAGGTAAGTAACTATTGTTCTTATTGAACCCTAAGAGAGACCTGGGCCAGCCCAGTGGTTCTAGTCCCCAAACCTCATCCGTATGATGGAAAGAGAGAAATTAGGTTCTGTGTGGACTATAGAGGGCTCACCTCTGTCACCAAGACAGATTCCCACCCTATCTCAAGAGCAGATGAGTTGATAAGACAAACTAGGTGCAGCCACATTTCTAAGTACCTTTGACTTAACTGCAGGGTACTGGCAGATTAGCATGGGCCCAGGAGCAAGAGAAAAGACAACATTCTCCACACCTGATGAGCGTTATCAATTCACTGTTATGCTCTTTGGTTTAAAGAATGCCCCTGCCACCTTCCAAAGGTTGGTGAATCAAGCCTTTGCTGGATTGGAATCATTTAGTGCAGCTTATCTAGATGATATTGCTGTCTTTAGTTCTACCTAGCAGGATCCCCTGATCCACCATGGGAAGGCTTTAAATTCCCTGAAAACTGCAGGCCTTACTATCAAGGCATCAAAATGCCAGATAGGGCAGTGAATTGTGGTGTGCTTGAGCCACCTTGTTGGTGGAGGCCAAGTGCATCCCTTACAGCCCAAGATCCAGGCTATCCTGGACTGGGCAGCACCAACAACCCAGACCCAAGTGAGGGCATTCTTTGGCTTGACTGGGTACTACAGGAGGTTTGTGAAGGGATATGGGTACATTGTTTCACAGAACATACCTCCAAGAAGATGCCCAAAACTGTAAACTGGACAGTTAGCTGTCAAAAGGCTTTTGACACCGTGAAAGAGGCAATGTGCTCGGCACCAATTCTCATTGCTCCAGACTATGCCAAGCAGTTCATTGTGCAGACTTATGCCTCTTGGTAGGGATATGAGCGGTCCTATCCCAGGCCAATTATGAAGGCCAACCTGTTTCTTTTATATGCAGAAAGCTCCTCCCCAAGGAGCAGCATTGGAGTGCAGTTAAGGAGGGAGGCCTTTGCAGGGATTTGGTCCCTAAATAAGCTGAGACCATACTTGTTTGGTACTCACTTCCTAGCTCAAACTGATCACAGACCTCTCAGATGGCTAATGCAGATGAAAGGTGAAAATTCTAAACTGTTGATGTGGTCCATCTCCCTACAGGGATTGGACTTTGTGATGGAACACAGACCTGGGACTGCCCATGCCAATGCAGATGGACTTTACAGGGTCTTCCACTTAGAAAATGAAGGCTCTCTAGTGAAAGGTTAGTCTCATCCTCTTTCATTGGGGGGGGGGGGGGATAGGAGTTGTGTGAGAAAGTGCCCTCTTTCTGCATGGTTGCCTCCACTTTTTGCTCAACTGTGCTGATGTGCTTCGACTGAGTGTGCCATGGGCTCCTGCTAATCAGGTAACCAGGGCCTATGTTCTTTTCTTAAAACGGCATTGAAACCAAAACCCAATTGGCATCCCTGGCCACAAGTCAGCCCCTGGTAAATGGTACCGCAGGTACCCAGGGCACTGTGACCAGGCAAGGGCTCTAAGGGATGCAACCCTTATTGTGCCACCCTAAGAGGTCCTGTACCTTTACAATCACACCCTGCCTTTGCAGGCTGCATGTTGTGGTGCAGAACAAAGTGAAGAGTCGACATGGCACACATCTGTGTGCCATGCCTACAACCCACTGCCCTGGCATAGATCAGTCACCTTTGCAGCTTAGTGCACTAGACCAGTGGTGAAGATACAGGTGCATGAGCCCTGTACCCCTACAGTGTCTAAGTCCATTTTAAGACATTGTTAGTGCAGTGCTGCCGTTAAAAGTTTATGGTGCTGGGAGTTTGTCATTATGAACTCCACAACTCCATCATAATGGCTACACTGAAAACTGAGAAGTTTGGTATCAAACTTCTCAGCATATTAAACCCACACTTGTGTGGGATTTTATGAAACATGCACACAGAGGGCATCTTATAGATGCCCCCTGAAAAACAATCTACCACTAGTGTCCAGGCTGAGTGGCTGCTTTCAGCTGCCACCACCAGACATGTTTCTGGACCGCTGGGTCGAGAGCCTGCTGCTCTCTGGGGCCTGAAACAATGCACATCCTCAGATGAGTTGCTAAGCCTCCTCCCCCGGGATAGGCACGGTACATGAAGGAGAAGCTTCAAAGGCCTGCCCCCTTTGTGAGCTTTCTCAGGCCACTTGCTGCTTTCAGCAGCTGGTCTCCACTGTTTCTGACCCCCACTTTGGACGGGAGAACCGTGGGAAAAATAAGTGAGGAAGAGAGATGTGCCCACCTCTGCCAACTCCACCCCTCAGGTGGGGGAGGCAAGGTGAAACATAGCTCCCAGTCCCCGGCATCTTGTAGATAGAGGACTCAGCCAACCAGGGAGAGGCATATGTCCCCCTCCCACTGGAGAGAGGCATAATAGGGGATGTACCCACCCCAGAGAAGGGGCCCATTGGTCCCAACCTTTAACCTACCTGTAACGCTCCTAAATCTAGTGTTTATGGGCACCCGTGAACCTTGCTTTCTCAGACAAGAAACCAGAAGAAGAGAAGAAAGGACTGAATAGCTGTGCCGAAGCTAACAAGAGAAGGACTCCCACTGACTTGGCCCCAGCCCTACCGGCCTGTCCCCAACTTAAACCTGCTCCAGCGAAATCTTGGTGTGTCCTGCAGCCAGCAACCTCGAGAAACCCGGAGGACCTGCCTGCCTTCCATCCTAAAGACTGTGTCTACTGTGAACATCGGAATTGTTCAACAACAGACTCCAGCTCTGCAAGGATCCGTGAGTCTGCACCACTCTGCACCCGACGTACTCGGCCCAAGTGGCTCAATACCTAAGAGGAGGTCTCCCCGGCGGTCCTGACCTGAGATCCGGTGATCCTTCACCTGCCTCAAGCCTCCAGCCGACGCCTGCAGCCTTAAACCGGAAGGTCCTCCCAACTGCGACCAGGAGCTGGTAATTAGATCCGACCCTAAAAGGCACCTCTGCACCCACCGCCTAGGGTGGCCCAACCGACGGTGCCTAACTAACACCCAGGATCCCATCTTACCTCTCCAAGTGGTGGTTGCACCCAGAAGACCTTTGTCCCCGAAGTGTGTGTTCGAGGCATGTGGGCTGCTGAATTCATATCTGTGCATAGATCGCCGCCTAGTGTTGGGTCCGGATGATTGCACATTGTTGTCCTGGAAGAGTCTTCGAAGTATCACGAGATAGGTGCCCAAAAGGCCTTCGGATCCGTCGGTATTGTTCAAGCGCTCGGTGCCAATACATCTTCTACAACTCGGTTGCACTCCAGTCGTCGACTCGGGCCGTGAGGCCTTCTCGACACCACGTGGACCGACCGTCGATGGAACGAAGTCCATTCAAGTACTGCCCTCAGTGCAACTCGAAATTCCCGCACACAGACAAGCATCCAGTGTGCAACAAATGCCTTTCTCCAGATCACAATGAAGATAGTTGCCTAGCCTGTGCCCAGTTCCGATCCAAAAAGACTATTCGGAATCGACGGGCTGCGAGGCAAGAAATGCGACGGGCGGCGCCAGAGCCCGATAACATCTTCGGGGACGAAGAAGATCTAGCAAGCGCCGAAGACTCAGATCGCGACGACGGACAATACTCGGAGCCCGACTCCGAATATTACCCCGAAGAGGGAGAACTGATAGTCGATCTCGATGAATATGATCAGGACATCGTAGCAGTTGAAGAAGACTCCGATGACGGCGAGGGGCGAACCGTGAGTACACCGCCCCATATAGACACTTCACCTCTATCAAAGACTCGGGTCGAGGCATCGCCAGCAGGCCTTAGCCGAGACCAACAACCTCGTTCTACAGCCCCGCCATCACGCCCGGCTAAGAACATATCGAGAGAGCCCTCTGAGACACGTCACACAACATCGGTTCCATCGAAACCAAAACTTGTCGACAATACTGTCTTCGGACCGAATTACGTCGACCCGAAGGCCACAGTACCACTGCAACCTTCGAAACCGAAGACCGTCGAGTCGACCTCCAAGACAAAAGCAGTTGAGTCGAGCTCCAAGTCGAAGGCCGTCGAGTCCACCTCGAAGCCAAAACACGTCAATTCAACACCAAAACAAAAGCACGTCGAATCGAGCAAATCAGCCTCCGGTATCGACAAGGGGAAGAAACAAGTTGACGACAGAACAAGGCCTACGCCCAAACCTGCCGTCGAACCGAAACCGAAGGTAGACGAGAAAAGAACAATCGAGCCGAAGCCCATCGACCCGACGAAGGGCGTCGACCCGAAACAGTAGGCTCCAAGACAACATAAAGAGACTGTCGAACCGACAAACCCGCTCGGTCCGAAAAAAGTTGTGAAGCCAGCAAAAGACGTTCAACAAACAAAACCTGTTGAAAAACAACCGAAATTGATACAACCACCAAAAGCGGGCGAAGCACCAAAACCCATCGACCCAAACAAACAAAAAGCAAAGGTTGTAACACCAAAACCAAAGACTGTGGAAGAGGAGCTTCTTCACCCAGATCCCTCCACAGATAACCAGTCAAAAATCTATTTTGATCCTAACACTGGTAAAGTGACTGTCTACACTAAAAAGAAAAGGCCTCTACCGACTGAAGACCTTCCCAGGATCCCCCTAAAGAAGAAGAGAGACTGTGCTACCTCTCCTATACTCTTTGAACCAATCACTCATGCTATGCCTACCACTCCTTATACCCCAACCTCACCAACACGCTCTGACTACAACCCTGATGAAGATCAGGACGCAGATGTAGGTTTTGGTTATCCACAAAACCCACATACAGCGCCAGACACACAGCCATGGGGCGGAGGAGGCGAACCAGACAATGAAGGGATTCTGCCTATTACAGAACCTGCAGTATACCCTACTAAGCCATCACCCACAGAGGATACAGTTGCATTTATTTCTCTGTTAGATAGAGCAGCTACCTACCACAATGTAGAGATGCACTCTGATGCTATTGAGGAAGACTTCCTCTTTGATACACACAACATCTGAAAGACACATTAAAACACTCCCAATGCTAAAAGCGGTGTTAAAACACGCAGGTGACATTTTTAAAGACACTGCTAGAGCCCGGGTCATAAACCCTAGAATTGAGAAGAAATACAGAGCTGCACCTATAGATCCTACATACATCAAAGGACAGCTACCCCTAGATTCCTTAGTGGTATAAAACACACGTAAGCGTGCAAACTCACAGACTACTGGTGAGGCTGCACCTCCGGACAAGGAATCTAAAATATTTGAGGCATCAGACAAAAGAGTGGCGGCTCAGGCAGCAAACTCCTGGTGCATAGCCAATACACAGGCCTTGCTAGCCAGATATGATAGGGCGCACTACGACAGTTTGGAAGAACTTATCCAACACTTACCTGATCCCTACAAACAACAAGCAGATGAACTTATACAAGAGGGAAAGCTCATCACCAATGCATCCATTAAGTGTGCACTAGACGCGGCAGACACAGCTGCCAGATCCATCAATACCAGCGTGCTCATAAGGCGACCTGCATGGCTTCGTATATCAGGCTTTAAGAATGAAGTACAATCTACAATTCTTAATCAGCCAATCAACCCAGACTTTTTATTTGGTCCAGCAGTTGATTCAATTCTGGACAAAATGAAAAAGGATGCAGAAACTGCAAAATCAATGGGAGCCCTTCAGTCCCAACAACACCGGGGCTCCTTTCGTCGCTCCAGTTATAGGGGAGGAGCGCGAGGAACATCGCAGCAATCCTCCAACTACAAGAGTAACACACAAACCAGATATAACAAAAACAACAGCAGGGGTGGTTATAGAGGAAACAATACCAAGGGCAGAGGTTGTGGAGGCAATGCAAATATATCCTCCACTAACACAAAGCAGTGACTTCTTGACACTCCCCCCAGACCACATAACACCAGTCGGGGGAAGAATACAACAATTTCAACAAGTCTGGTTAAATATCACCACAGACAAGTGGATCAGGCAAATTATCCAACATGGCTATTGCCTAGAGCTCACCTCAACTCCACCCAACATACCACCCATGCACCGTCCTATGTCACAGAAACATATAACGTTACTTCAGCAAGAGATCGTCAGTATGCTGCAAAAGGGGGCCATAGAACCAGTCCCACTGCAACACCAGGGAACAGGAGTATACTCACTATACTTCCTAATTCCAAAGAAGGACGGGTCTCTCAAACCGATATTAGACCTCAGGCCCCTCAACCTTTACATTCTGTCAGAGCATTTTCACATGCTCACTCTCCAACAAGTCTTACCATTGCTTCGCCAGGGAGACTTCCTAGCAACTTTAGACCTCAAAGATGCATATTTTCATATACCAATACACCCTGCTCACAGAAAGTATTTGAGGTTCGCCATTCAAGGGCAACACTACCAATTCAAGGTCCTGCCATTTGGGGTGACAACAGCTCCAAGAGTGTTCACCAAATGTCTAGCTACAGTAGCAGCACATCTCAGAAGGCAACACATACATGTGTACCCTTATCTGGACGACTGGCTAATACACGCGCCAACAGCCCAGCAATGTGCAAACAACATGTCAAAGACCATACACCTACTGCACAGTTTAGGATTCTCACTAAACTACCCAAAGTCACACCTACAACCCTCCCACGTCCAACAGCACCTGGGAGTGACAATAGATACACTGTCAGCAAAAGTATATCCCAACACAGCACGAGTCCAGGGAATGGAAACGCTGATACAAAAGTTCAGACCCCAACACTCACTACCAGCTCGAGTGTTTATGCAGCTAATAGGCATGATGGCCTCCTGCATATTCATAGTCCCTCACGCCAGACAACATATGCGCCCGCTACAAGAATGCCTAGCAAGGCAGTGGAACCAGGCTCACGGGCAATTAAAGGACCTAGTGTTGGTGACCAGTCGGGCATACAACTCTCTGCATTGGTGGAATCCACAAAACCTTTTCAAAGGTCGACTGTTCCAAGAGCCTGTCCCACAAATAGTGTTTACAGGTGACGCATCCCTACTAGAATGGGGAGCCCATGTCCTACACTACACAGTGCAGAGACTCTGGACTGTACAGCAAAAGAAAATGCATATCAACCTCCTAGAGTTGATGGCCATCTTTCTAGCCCTAAAAGCTTTCGCGACACACTTACGCAACAAGGCTGTGTTGAGCCGGACGGACAACATGACAGCTATGGATTACATTCAAAAACAGGGAGGAACACACTCGCCACAGCTGTCGCACCTAGCTCAAGCAATGTGGAAATGGGCCATTCAAAGGAACATTTTTCTCATGGCAGAACACCTCCCAGGCAAGGACAACCAAGTGGCCGACCTCCTAAGCAGGCACAGCCAACAGATGCACGAATGGGAAATTCAGCCCAAAGTGCTCCAACCATTCTTCCGGAAGTGGGGACACCCGGAAATAGATCTGTTTGCCACAAGCGAAAACGCAAAATGCCAGTACTTTGCCGCCAGATTCCCACATCCGCTGTCGCAAGGCAATGCGATATGGATGAACTGGTCAGGCAAATTTGCGTACGCTTTTCCCCCAGCTCCACTAATACCGCTGGTGGCACGCAAAATGCGCCAACATTCGCTGACGCTAATCCTAGTTGCTCCCACGTGGGCGAGGCAACCATGGTACACAACGTACCTAGAACTGTCAGTGGTGCCTCATCAAAGACCGCGAGTAACACTCAGTCTTCTAACGCAGAACCATGGCGAAATCCAACACCCAGATCCCCAACAGCTGAACCTAGCGATCTGGCTCCTGAAATCCTAGAATTTGGATACCTCAACTTACCTCCAGACAGCATGAATATTATAAAAGAGGCAAGAAAACCCACTACCAGAGCATGCTATGCAGCAAAGTGGAAACGTTTCGTCATTTATTGTAATAACAATGACATTAACCCTCTTGATGCTTCCACTCAAAACATCATTTGCTAGCTATTGCACCTCCAATGCTGCAATTTAGCTTTTTCTTCCATCAGAATACACCTAGCTGCGTTAGCAGCATATCTGCAAAACAGGCAACACCTTTCACTATTTAGGGTGCCAGCAATTAAAGCATTTATGGAAGGACTCAAACGCGTAATTCCTCCAAGACGCCCACCTTCACCAGTCTGGAATCTAAACGTTGTTTTAACCAGACTAATGGGACCACCCTTTGAGCCATTGCACTCATGTGAACTACAATTTCTTACTTGGAAAGTGGCTTTCCTTGTTGCTATTACTTCACCTCGAAGAGTTAGTGAGCTGCAAGCCCTAACTATTCAAGAGCCATTCATTCAAGTACATGCAAATAGAGTAGTTCTTAGAACAAACCCTAAGTTCATGCCAAAGGTGGTATCCCATTTCCATATAAATCAGACTATAGACCTGCCAGTGTTCTTTCAGAACCCACAAACAGTAGCTGAAAGGGCCTTGCATACCCTTGATGTCAAAAGAGCTCTGCTATATTACATAGACAGAACTAAATCATTTCGCAAGACAAAACAATTGTTTGTTGCCTTCTCACCACAACACAAAGGTAACCCTATTTCAAAATCAGGTATAGCCAGATGGATAGTTAAGTGCATACAAATATGTTATTTGAAGGCAAAACGCACCTTAACAGTCCCCCCTAGAGCGCATTCCACACGTAAGCTAGGGGCGTCCATGGCTTTCTTGGGAAATATTCCTTTACACAAAATTTGCAGAGCAGCCACATGGTCAACAACACATACATTTACAAAACACAGTTGTGTAGATGTACATTCAAAACAGCAAGCTGCTGTAGGACAGGCTGTTCTCAAAACTATTTTCCAGACTGCTGCAGCTGGCACAGGTAGCCACCGCTAAGGGAGATACTGCTATACATTCTATGCACAGATATTAATTCAGCAGCCCACATGCCTCGAACGGAATATGATACTTACCAGTATGCATCTGTTCTTGGCATGTAGGGCTGCTGACATTCATATCGCCCACCCGCCTCCCCGGTGCCTGTCGCAGCTGCAGTATTCACTCTTTGCATGGACATCTCTTACTGTACTATACTCCATCTCTGCCACAATGGCGAAAAACAATCTGGGGATGGAGAGAATGCCCATGCGCACTGTAGTCCGAGGGAGGAGCCACCTATCTCGTGATACTTCGAAGACTCTTCCAGGACAACAATGTGCAATCATCCGGACCCAACACTAGGCGGCGATCTATGCACAGATATGAATGTCAGCAGCCCTACATGCCAAGAACAGATGCATACTGGTAAGTAGCAGCCTTGGCCCTGGGGGACCCCTGAGTCTAACCTCAGAATATCAATTCCCATAACAAAATACTTACCTGTTAACCAATAACACTATTTTCTTCCATAGGGTAACATTGACTGTTTTTCTATGAAAAATTTCTAAGTGTGGAATTGGAAAAACTAAGAAATCTTTTTAAAACTGTACTAAATAACATAAATACTTTTACACACCTGTTTACAGGAATTTTCCCAATGCAGTATCCAGGTATACTGCACTGTGTAAGAAAAGTAATCTGCAAAGTAATCTTCTGGCCATTTGACTAATAAGCCTGTACATAGTATATGTACTGTATTTCCAAAGCATTGCATTTTCAGTAACAGTACTGCAATCAAAACAAAGTGCATATACAATTGCAATCCTAGTGTGTTACAACTGAATTACTACTGTAAAGTATTTATTGCTTACCTGTGCCAGGCTTGCTTGGTTCTAGAAAAAAAAATAACTTAAAGAATATGTTTATACAAAAACAATTGGTCTGAAGTTCAGTCTTTGAGTGTGTGAAATCATTTGCTGACTGGGTGTACAACAAATGCTTAACACTGTTTCTGTGATAAGGCCTTACTGCTTGGCCACAGTACCACAAATAGAGAGTGAGGTGCTATCTACTTTACCTCTGCCTACCTTTTGGGTTCCACTGGACTGCACACTATACCTTACTTAGGTATAGTATATACAGAGCCAGCTTCCTACAACCTTCCAGGCCAAGGTCGGCACTGAGACGATGTTTCTGATGCCCCGCTTCTCGGCTCGGCACCGAAACACATCGTCAAGCCTTCAGGGCGGATCAAGTCAGCCAAAGTCCGTCACCGGGCTGAAACCTTCGAGCTCAAAGCCAAATACTGCTTCGAAGCCGAAACCCTCGACGCTGAAATTGAAAACTGCTTCGGAGCTGAAATCTTCCTCACCAAAAGGTCATTCCATCCTGTGAGAAAGTGCCCTCTTTCTTGCATGGTATGCCCCCACTTTTTGCTGAATTGCTGATGTTCTTTGTCTGAGTGTGCCCTGGGCTCCTGCTAATCAGGTACCCAGGGTCCATGTTCCTTCCCTAAAACGGCATTGAAGCATAAACCCTATTGGCATCTCTGGCCACATGTCAGCCCCTGGTAAATGGTACCATAGGTACCCAGGGCACTGTGACCAGAGAAGGCCTCTAAGGGCTGCAGCACTTATTGTGCCACCCTTAGAGGCCCTGTACCCTGACACTCTCACACTGCCTTTAAAGGCTGCGTGTCTTGGTGCAGAGTCGACATGGCACACATCCCTGTGTGCCATGCCCACAAACCAATGCCATGGCATACATCAGTCACCCCTCTAGCTGGGTGCCCTATGCCAGAAGGGAAGGTACTGGTGCATGAGCCCTGTACCCCTACAGTACCCATGCCCATTCCTGGGCACTGTAAGTGCAGTGCTGCCATTAAGAGTATATGGTGCTGGGAGTTTGTCATTATGAGCTCCACAGCACCATAATGTCTACACTGAAGACTGGGACGTTTAGTATCAAACTTCTCAGCACATTAAACCCACACTGATGCCAGTGTCGGATTTAATGTAAAATACTCCACAGAGGGCATCTTGGAGATTTCCCCTGAAACTCGACCAACCTCGACAAACCTCTAGTGACCTGATTGAGTGGCTGCCTAGGCTGCCACCACCAGACATGTTTCTGGACCCCTGGATCGAGAGCTTGCTGCTCTCGGGGGCCTGAAACAATGCACATCCTAGGTCAAGGTGCCAAGCCTCCTCCCGGTTCATGAAGGAGAAGCTTAAAAGGCATGCCGCCTTTGTGAGCCTCTCCAGACTATTTTCTGCTTTCAGCAACTGGTCCCCACTAGTTCTAACCCCCCACTTTGGGCCGGGAGGACCGGCGGGGAAAAAAAGTGAGGAAGAGAGGTGAAGCACAACCTCGAATCCCCCGCCATCTTGAGGATAGGGGGATCCAGCCAACCCAGGGACATGGCTCCTGCCCCCTCCCACTAGAGAGTGGCAGAATAAGGGGTGTACCCACCCCAGGGAAGGGAGCCATTGGTCCCTGCCCTTTACCTACCTGTAACACCCCTAAATTTAGCATTTGGGGCACCCTGAACCTTCCTTTCCTAGATCCAGCAACCTCAAGAAAAGATAAGAAGGACGAAAAGCCGTACAGAGCTAACAAGAGAACGATGCCCATTGAGTTGGCCCAGCCCTAAAGGCCTATCTCCCCTCGAACCTGCTCCTGCAAAAACCCAGGTGTGTCCAGCAGCCAGCAACCTCACAAACCCCAGAGGACCTTCCTGCCTTCACTTTCCAGACTTTTTCTCCCGTGAACACCGGACATGTTTAAACTGCAGCTTCTGGTGCCAACCAGAAACCGCGAATCAAGCCCACTCTGCACCCGCCGAACACAGCCCACGCTCAAGTGGAAAAATACCACAGGGAGGTCCCCCTGGTGATCCTGACCCGAGATCTGGCGACCCCAGACCTGCCTCAAGCCTCCATACAATGCCTGCTGCCTCAATCCAGAGGACCTCCCCTCCTGCTACCAGAGCGGGTAAGAAAATCCAATGTCCAAAGGCACCCCTGCATCCGACGCCCCACTGCCTTTTGTGCCCAATTCAACGGGCCTAACCAACCCCCATCATCCCAACTTACCCCTCAAAGTGGTGGTCACACCTGGATGATCCTCGTCCCGAGCCTGCAGTGTTTCTTTGTCCCGTAGGTTCTCTATTGAAAACAGGGCACCCGACCTCAAAACAGCACCCTGCACCCGGCAGCCCTAGTGCCGCTGAGGGTGCACCTTTGGTCCCCAACTTGCCCTGAGCTAAACCCTTGGAGCTTTGCTCCCACAGCCTCGTGGCCTGCTTCCCAGCAGCCACCAACCGGATACCCCCTATCCTCCATAGGCTACTATTGGGCCTCAACACTCTGCACACCGCAGCCCTAGTGCCACTGAGGGTGCAATAACAGTGCTTCACTGACCCTGGGAGACTCCTGAGTCTAACCCCAGAACCTTAACTTCCTCAGTCGTTTACTTACCTGCAAATCGATAATCTGTTTTTCCTCCATAGGATAACATTGACAATTTTCCCTTTAAAAAAAACGAGAGTGTGGAGATTTGAAAACGGAAGATATTCTTTAAAAATCGTAGAAATAACCAAAACGTGTTTTCTAACCTGTTTGCAGAACATGTCCCAGTGGGTAAATGACGTTTACAACGAAACTTTATCTCCGCGGGGAATCCATACCATTACTCCGCAAGTCGGAACATCCAACACCTTTCCTAGGGTCCGCACAGACTGGAGTTGAAATAGTAAATTATACTATTCCAACATCCAGTCCCCCCCCCCCCGTCCGCAAGTCGTAACGACTTGCGGAGTAATGGAATGCGGAATCACAACGCGGTCGTGATAAAGACCGCGTTGTGATTCCCCGCGGAGTAAAAGAATGCGGGATGAGATCATATATTCGTCCCAGTGCCGAATCTAGGCATCCAGCACTGAGTTCGAAAAGTAGCGTAAAAGTAACTTACCTGCAATTTGTTGACAAAGCCTATTCATTTCAATGTACAGCTCCAAAAAGTTTCCAAGTGTGGAGTTTTGAAATCTGAAAATATTCCTTAAAAATCGCACCAATAGCTGGAGGAGTGGCGAGAGTAGCGCTCCGGACCTGCTTTCTCTCCACGTACTGTGGGGGCCTCGCGACGTCAGACATCTTATCCTACTATCAAGCGTCCCACTTACTGGTGCTCAATGAATGGTGGTATGGGGACCGGGGTGACCCGGCCTACGCCCTTGAGAGACACATGATGGAACCCGATACGTTGCACACCATCTTATATTCGGCGACCATCAGGAAGAGGCTTCCCATGGTTACTCAGGTGATTTTCCGAGTGTGGCGTGGAGCTCTACGCCGCATGGGGTGGTGGGATAAATTAACGAAAGAGACTCCGCTGTGGCAGAATGGACGGTTGCCGACCCTGGCTTCCTTGCAAGGGTTCAGGGGCTGGGATGCCATTGGAATATCGGCGTTGGGACATGTCATGAAAGGCACGACCCTCAAGTCGTTTCAAGCACTGAGAGAAGAATACGACATGCCTCGAACCCAATTCTTTAGGTACCTGCAGCTAAGACATGCCTTGTCCCCCTCCCTAGTTGGCCTGGACTCGCTGCCCGACTTTAGCCCTCTGGAGGCCAAGGTGTTTATGGGGGAACTGGAGGACAAGAAAATCTCTAACATATATCAGACCCTGGTCACACATTGCTCCTCTCCATTAGATAAATTGCGCACTGTGTGGGAGGGAGACATAGGAGCCTTCGAGGAGGAAGACTGGAGGGAAGCCCTGGAAGCTCCAAGGGGAGCGGCGATAGCGGTGCGATTGCACTTCATTCAATTCAAATACCTACGCAGGGCTTATTATACCAGGGACCGACTGTGGAGGGCCGGTTTGATTGCCTCCCCTGAGTGCTTGCGGTGCGAGCGTGCAGTGGGCACATTCATAGATACGGTATGGTCATGCGAGAAATTGTCGAGGTTCTGGATGGGTGTGTGGAATTGCTTGTCCGAGGTGCTGGGCTGGGACCTCCCCCGCTCGCAGCAGCTTGGCCTCTTACATATCATGGAACAAGTTGGGGGAAACATATATAAACGCCACCTACTAGTCCTTGGTGGCCAAAAGAGATATAGCTAGAGCCTGGAAGGACCCCAGGGCCCCCTTGCTGGAAGTGTGGAGGAGGGGTCTGGACTTTTGCATGGGGCTGGAGCGTCCGGTGTTCGAGGCCAGGGGCTGCCCCCGGAAACATTTTAAGATATGGAAGCGGTGGGCGGACTATAGAGGGCTGTGGCTGGAGCCGCCTGCGCAACAAGACGCTGATATTGACCAACTGCTCGTTGAACCTGGGCGATAGAGGTACACACTGCTTGCGACATGAGCACTGTTATCTTTGGACTGTGTAGACACTGTGCGGGGATGGGGGCGGGAGGAGGGGAGGAGGGTAGGGAGAGGGTGGTTGGGGGGGGCTATTTTATTTCCATAATGTTGATTGAATCATCTATATGCGATGACTTGTTTCCTGCTCACTAGTCCTCCGATTTATTGGGGGACAGTGTCCCCTGTATCATTCATCAACAACATAATAAAATTTTGTTCTGCAAAAAAAATCGCACGAATAACAAAAACGCATTTTCTCAACTGTTTACAGGGAATGTCCCAGTGCTGAATCTAGGCATCCAGCACTGAGTTAGAAAAAGTATTGTAAAAGTTACTTACTTGCAATTATTGAAAAAGCCCATTCATTCAAATGTACTAAACCTGCTAAGTGTTGCAATCTGCTTTTTTAACTGTAACCAAAACCAGTACCATTTCTACTGCAATTGTGAACTGTGTTCACACAAGTAATTTATTACTGCAAAGTATTTTTATGCTTAACTGTGCCAGGCTTACTTGGTTCTAAAAATAAAACAACAGTATAGTTTTTTATACAAAATCAATTGGCCTAGAGTTCAGTTCTTGAGTGTGTGAATTCATTTGCTGACTGTGTGTGTACATCAAATGCTTAACACTGTCCTCTGATACTGCCTTACTGCTCGACCAAGCTGCCACTATTAGAGTGTAAGGTTCTATCTAACTTTAACCTCTGCCTACCTCTGGGGACATTTGGACTCTATACACACTATACCTCATTTTGGTGTAGCATATATAGAGCCAGTTTCTTACACATCCCGCCACCGAAAGCGTCTGTGTCGAAACCGAAAGATGCTCATTCCAAGCCGCAGGATCCGACTTTCGACTTCCCACCTCCCAAATCGGATCCTAAACAAAAGGAACTCTACAATAATCCTGATACAGGACATCTTGTTACGAAACTGCCTTGCAAATGCAAACCTGAGTCAAAGGACATACAATATAAGATTCCGTTAAAAAAGAAGAATGTCGGTACTGACACTTCTTCTCCTCCTCTTCCACCACACACCCCTACACCTTCACCACCTTCTCCATCATTAGAACCATTACCTATCACACCACAGAACTCTCCACCCTCACAGCCTGATGATGATGGGGATATTCAATTACCTGTAGATCCTTGGAAACACTACACTATTGATAATGACCCTGACATTTACCCTGCAAAGCCTTCCCCTCCTGATGACAACGTAGGTTTTTTAGAACTGCTTGCTAGATCTGCACACTATCACGGGGTACAGCTACACAAGGAATCCCTAGAAGAAGATTTCTTGTTTGAAACCTTTAGTACACACAGATCTATTCCTGCTCTCTCTATGCTCAAAGGCATGATTAGACATGCCGATGACCTCTACAAGGACCCTGCCGTGCTCGTATTCTGACTCCCAGAATAGTTAAAAAGTATAAGCCTGCTCCATCTGATACATTAAGGGGCAGTTACCACTAGACTCCCTTGTTGTCTAATGCCCGTAAACGGGCTAAATAACAAACCTCTGAGGAGCCCCCCCACCCCCTGCCGGACAAGGATTCAAAATTAATAGACGCCACTGGCAAACAAATAGCTGCCTAGGTGGCGAATCATTGGCATATTGCCAACACCAAGGCTCTCTTAGCCAGGTATGATAGGGCGCACTGGAACGAAATGGAGCAATTGCTCCAATATCTCCCAGATGAGCACAAAGCTAAAGCCCAGGATTTAATACAGGAAGGAAAGCTCATCCCTAATTCCTCTATTAGATGTGCCTTAAGATGCTGCTGATACCGCAGCTCGAGAGCTTAACACTATTGTGTTACCTAGGAGACACTCCTGGTTGAGGATTTCCAGTTTAAAACCTGAATTCCAGCAATTCATCCTAAACACTCCGTTTGATAACGAGCATCTTTTCGGGCCTGAAGTTGATCAGGCATTAGAGAAAATGAAAAAAAACACTGAGGGAGCTAAATCTGGGGGAGCCCTACAGTCTCCTATAACTGGGGCTCCTTTGGTCGCTACTTTTATCGTGGGGGGTCAAAGACCACATCCTCAGACATCAGTGTTTCCTCACATAAAGTCAACAATCAATCTTCCTCCACAAGAGACTTCTTTAGAGGGGTATACAGAGGAAACCTAGGCAAGCGTAGGGGAAAGGGTTCCACGCCCTGTAACTTCCCTTCCCCTAACAAGCAGCGACTTATCTACCTTTCCCCCTATCATTTAACACCTGTTACTCCAGTATTTGAGCTTTCAAAGATTCACATGCCTGAATCATTCCCCATCGTCGAGACGGGAGTCTCCGGTATATAAAAAGAGCAATGCTTAGTGTATAGCAAACTGAAAAGAGGCCTAAAAGAGTCCAAACTTCTCTCTAGACCAATCAGATCTCATCACCCTCTAGAACACTCCTGAGAGAACATTTTGCCCCTCAGATTTTCTACCGCTCGCTGTGCTAGGGAGTCTCCTTTGAGCTCTGCTCAAACTCTTTATCTTTTCAGCTTTTTTGAGGAACTTTGTTATTTCATCTTCAGTTTGATTTGATAATACTTTGGACTGCCTTCAAGTACATTCTTTTTAGAAGGTCTGGAAAAGAGAAGAACGGTCTATTTAGAGCCTGTGCTACCTGCTCAAAGAAGAGGCTCTGCACTGATGACCCTCATGAAGACTGCATTTACTGTCTATGCCCTGATCACCAGGCCAAGGACTGCAAGGTATGTCACACTTTCTCTAGTAAAACTCTTATAGTTTATGAAGTACGCCTTTTGATATGGCTTCAGAAGCTAAAGGCCAGAAAGGAGGTTATCTCTAGTGACAGTGATGAGGGATCCTCCTCTACATCTGGGCGATCTCAAAAGAGAAGAAAATCTCCTCAGACGCATTTCTCACAGGAACGTCCTGGGAAAGCCCTAAAAAAGACCACTCATGGGTCTTCTGGGCGTAGTCCTTCAACATCTCCTCAACCAAAGGAAAAGGAGAGTAAAGAACCCACTTCTGGTGAGACATAGTCAAGAAATTTACTTCTGAGCCATCAAAGTCACCTGCTCAGGTCAAAGAGCCCTTCAGGAAGCCATCTTCTATGCCTCCGAGGAGAATTCTAAAAAACCTACATCTTCAACGGGATCGGCGATGAAGAAACCATAGTCATCTACGACTAAGATAGAGGTAAAGAAAATGGTAAAACCACCATCATTGCCTATTGTGGTGTCTACGGCGTCGACGGTGGCGTCAACACCGGTAACATCGACGACAATGGCAGCGATGACGACGACCATGTCGCCGATGGGATCGTCGACGACTGTGACAACGACGGGGTCGTCGACGGGAACATCAACGACGGTTACTATGTCGTCAACGACAGAGAGCGTTCTATGCCTGGTGTCATCGTCGACGGGGATCTCGTCGACCGGCTCGTCGATGAGAGGAACTCCAGAAAAACAACTACTTGTCCGTATGAAGATCACGCCAGAGGTCACTTTCCCTAGCAAATTGACTCCTCTGGTTCCAAACATCAACTGGAGGAGGAGGAGTCAAGAAGAGGAGGAGAATGACGGACCCTTTGGTTATGCCAGTAGTCCATCACAACTACATGTGAAATGCCAGGAGGATGATTACGAGGAGGGTTATGGAGAGTATCAGAACCCCTCGCAGCAACATTATCGACAAGGATACCAGGAGTAAATGGTGGTTATGCCATCCTCCATGATGATGGATCTGCAGTTTATGCTGGCAGACTATAAAAAGAGATTTACGCCGACAATAGCCTCTCAGGAAATTCCTGTTTCACACCCACGTCCCATCCCGGCTACTCCAGTCAGAAGCGGAGAGTCACTACAGGAAATTACGCCTCCCAACACCTCAAGTTCAACATCACCAGGATCCGGTTACCCAGTCCTGCCAAGTATCATGCATCAGACGTGACTCTAACGCATTTCAGTGTGGTGCACTGAAATGCATTGTCACACATAATGCAGTAGTTTCTGCTGTCACAAAATGCGCACTGCAAACTGTGTGTGACAGCTGGCAGCGCTCGAGTGCCTTCGCTGACTTCTCCCACAGGCTTTTGGCGCTCCCAGCAGCTGAGCAGGCTCAGCCTCACAGCAGCAGCTTGAGCCAGTAGTGCTACAATGTATCTATCTTTGATTTCCGTGGCTCCATGGGGCTGAGTGACACAAGTCTCAGGCTTGCCGTAGCGCCGCAGGAGCATGTGACGTCACGTCCTGCTACCAAAGGGAGCAGGGAGTTATTACATTTTGTAAAGACTCTACTGCGGAGTAGCTCGACTGCTTGCTCAGCCTCACTAGTTTGCGGGCCCGGCCAGTGGCCCGGGCATTATTGTGCATGGCCGCTGGCTCACACCACACTGCTGTTGGCACCTCAGACCCTGCCCTGCCCTGCAGGGCTGCCCACGCTGGGAGCAGGACACGCCCAAGAGCTAAATTATTGGCCACGCCGCCCGCCGGCGAATTAATTCAGAGTAGCCCGGGCTGGCCGACTCAAGGCGAGGAAGAGTGCTGCATGATCATGTGACCTCTGTGAGAGGGCTGGTGGTCACTGAGGGAGAGTCACATTGCCTCAGCCTGGGGGCTGCAAAAGAAGAGCAGAACAAACTGTAGAAACCCCACCGCGGTAGAGACGCATCCCCAGGAGGCGCATGGAGGGACGGGGTGCAGCGCTCTATGGTGACAGGTAGAACTGAACAGGCCTCATGGACGGAGTCGGATCCTAATGAGAAGTTGCAGGAGTGTAAGCGAGGGGCTGCAGACTACACGCTCCACTGATTACACCATTTCCAGCAGCTACAGTGTTATCAGCAATTTGACCTCCCTAACCAGTCGGGTAAGCCAGAAATCTGACTGCTTTAAGATTCGCTATTGTCTTTGTGAAATATTTGGTTGTGTCTCTAGTAAACAATGTGTTTCTGATAGATACATCTGCCGTGTGGATTTCTCACCTTGTGAATATCCCCTTGCGTCAGCAACATTCGGAAATTTAGAGACACTGCATCGCACGCGCTCCGCTGACGTCACCGACGCCTACAATAGGCCCACGCTGGCGTGATGACATCAGTTCCCTTTTTTCCGTGTCGTCGACGCTAACGGTTTCGGGATACTCAGTAGCTTTTGGTAACTCTGTGTAGGAAGGTAGATCCCTGACTATGGTTGCCCCCAACTTTTTGCCTGGTGTTTTGCTGGTTTTCTGACTTAGTTGACCTGGGGCCCTGCTATTCAGGACCCCAGGCCCACTGCTCTCTCTGTAAAATGGATTCCATGTACCTTAGGTACATATCTAATTGGATACTGAGTCACCTTATCAGTCCCTGTACAGTGTACCTTAGGTACCCAGGGCATAGGTGTACCCAGGGCCTACCAGGGGCTGCAGCATGTATTATGCCACCCCTGGCTGACCATCCAAATCTGACACAACTGGCTGCACGACAGCTGGGGCAAGGTGGTGTAAACACCCTTTGCTTTAGATATAGTATTCCTATATCTAACCCTAAAAATGGACACACAGATCTCCTATCAGTCACTCCTATGGCAGGCCTTGACAATCCTGAAGGCAGAGTTCTTGGAATCGTGTGAGATAGTGCTCTGGCATGAGCTGAGCCTGTCTGCGGCTTTCGGGATCCATCCCTTAGCCGTTTCCATGATATCGCATACCATATACTCTTAAGTGCATTATAATCCTCGCGGTTATATGCCAACTCTGGTATCGCTTTATCAAAACATGTCGAGTAAGGTGTCATACGAATTGGAATACTAACCCCTCGCCAATTCTGGCGCCGGGGTTAGCATTCCACCCTTCTAGAGGGACACGACATGTATGTAACCTGTAACCCCGGTTAAAGTCAGACAGAGCCTTAGCATCCACAAAATGGATGCTGCCACCGAGACACAAGTCTGCCCTCCTGCTGCTGGGAGTCCTCCCAGAGCAGTAGGCAAGGACAAAGGGTTTCCTGCCAGGGGCGGTGCCAGCACCGTCCCAGACAGGGTTTTGTGTATTCCGGGTAGGCAGGGCTACAGAGGAAGGGGACTGCAAGTGGCACCCCGGTGCTCACTGTGCATAGGCCGGCTGAAACCAGTTCCAGGGGCACTCCAGCCCCTGGCCTGGGGAAAGCCCGCCAAAGGAGAGGGGTGTAACCACCCCCCTCCTGGTCCCACCCATAGGGCAGGACTTAGTCGCGTGCCAGCCCCCTTTTCCCAGATAAAGGTAGGAGCAGGCCCCCTTCCAGATTAGATCATCTTTGGAATCAAGACACGACTTTCTGCGAAAGGACTTCAAGATTTCTTCTTCAAGATTCTCCCTTGTGACTAAGGAGTAGTCACCCTGCATCCGCAGGCACCATCCTAAGAACACTGCGGTCTGCTGTAAGTCCTTCCTCCGGAATCCGACTGCCCAGCTCGACAAGACCCGGCTTCCCTGGCACCTCCGACCTCTACTCACCTCTACAGCCAAGCTGAGAACCGTGAGTGCGACGAGACCTCAAGGGACCGACTATTGCCAAGACTGCACGACTTCTTCACAGCAAGCCCGCCGAGTAATCTCCTGGCGAGTGCTTTGGGGTCAGAGAAGCCCCAACCCTGAGCAGCTCCAGCACCGAAGAGCAGCCCCCCAGCATCTCCACGATCGGCGTGGGGCCCTTCTGCTTTTTGCTGCTCACTGCGTTGTTTGGCTACTAGCCCGCTGGCTTGTGGCCTTCTGAACGACGCCCGACGACATCACTGCTGCTGGTCTGGTTGCTCCAGACTGGCTCTTGCTCCCTTCCAGAAGAGGAGCACCCCGGACCCTCCTGGTCCACTCAAGACGCCATTTTGAGTCCACCGCGTGGGCTTGAATTAGCCAAGGCTTTGTTGCCCAATCCTGGGTTCTTCGACGCCGACAGCTTCATCCATCGTGGGACAGCTCGCCCCTCCATCCTGGTCGCCGACAACGCCTCCTGGTCCGTGAGATCTGCAGAGCCCAGCGTCGCTCACTCACCTAGCCGAGGTGACTACCATCCGGTGCCCTCCTGGTGCCCCCTGACTACTGGCTAGTAGTCACGAACTTGGTCCCCTCTGCTTTCAGGTATCATCCATCTTTGAGATCCAGGCTTGGATCCCTTCGAACTCTCTTCACTGGTCGCCTGCCAGCATCTTTCTTCCAGGCTCCTGGTTCGTCTACGAGGATTCCCGACGTCTTTTGAGACATATGCAGCTGCAGCCCCTGGGCTAGGTAACTTCGGCATTTCGGTGCCCCAGCATAGCCTCACTATCCAAGGGTCAGGATCCACTTTCGTTTTCTCCCTACCAGGTCGGGTTCGCCCGTGAACACTAACTTTAACTTTACTAGCTATCATAGACTTTGTCCCGCATCCCGCGTGAGAGTGCACACTCTGCACCCGAGTCCCCTGGGCCTCCTAGAAGTAATCTAACGAATCCATAGTCAAGTCCTAGCGATTCCAAAGCCTATTAGTACTGTACTTACCTGCTAGTAATTTCGCATTCCACTTTCAGAGTATATGGTTTTTCGTGCCCCTCGGGCATTTGTGTATACTGTGCTAACTTAAGTATTTTTATAAGAGTTTTGTTGTGTGCTTAGCTCCCTGTCTCATAAAGAGCCAGGGTAGTCTTGTTATAAATAAATACACTGTTTATTTTCATAACAACTTGTGTGGTGTCCTTTCACTGGGTGTTCAAGGGGTAATGTGATGGTAAAACAGCTGGCTTAACACGCCCTCTAGAGTCTTAGCCTTAGACTGCTCGTATCCATGCTACTAGGATAGCTGGTCTATAAGGTTGACTTACAACCAATCATCAATAAGGGTTGTTTGGACTGATATATAGTGATCACTAGAACAGTGAGCACTGCACATCAGGCCAACTTCTCACACTCTGTTACTGTTTTTCTTCGTTTCTTTGTTCTCTTGCCTCTTTGTCTCTTTATAATGTCGACAAAGAAGACTGGATTTAAGCCCTGCAGGGAGTGCGGGAAAATGATGTCCGTTACGGACCCACACCAGGACGGTATTTGGTGTTTAAGCTCCGACCACGACGTAGATGGATGTTCGTCGTGTCAAAAAATTAACCCAAAGGCCCTGCGAGAGAGGGAGACCAAACTTCTTGTCGCGAAACTGAAAGCCGATAAAGGAAAGAAGTCTTCAAAATCCCGCTCGAGGAAGTCAAAGTCGAGGTCAAGATCAAGATCTCGAGAGGCGTCGGCTTCGAAGTCTTCGTCGGATCATGCTTCGAGGTCGCATAAGAAGCACAAGAAAAGGAGACATGAGTCTCGACGTCATTCGGGTGAGAAGTCGGGCTCGAGGTCGAGATCACCCAAGAAGGTTAAATCAAAGGTAATTCAACCACAAGAGGTTTCGGATCGAGAAGATGAAGCCTCGCCTTCGGAGTCGCAGGTTCAATCTCCGACTCCGGTTTCCAATCCGACTCCAATGCCGTCTCCGGCTCATGAAGAGGTCGAGGAAGTTCCTAATGAGGAAGAAGAATCGGCGCCTGTTGAAGAGCCGATTCGAATCTGCCTCGAGATCGGCCTGAGGGTGATCATCCACCTTTTCTTGCACCAGGTCAGGATCCATCAGCTTTCCTGAACGCTATGTATGGGGTATTCTCGAGATCATGGTACCCCTCTAGTGCACCTTCGGGTCCCATGGGTCCAATGACATTTAATTTGGGTGTGCCTCACTCTTATGCCCCGGCACCTTTCATGCCGTATATGCCAGCCCCGACTCCGTTGTGGCAGTACCCGGCTCCACCGAGGTCGACGCCGGCTCGACCGAAGTCGACGACTCCGGCACCGTCTTCGCCCGCTCCAAGCAAATCTTTGGAGCATCCTTCTAAGCCTTTGGATTCTGTACCGACGTCGGCTCCGGCGCCGTCGGTGGTGGATCCGGCTGCGATCCGTGTTAAAGAAAGGTCTAGGAGGGAAGCTCAACGTCTCGTGGAAGAACGGAGGTATTATGAGTCTCATTCAGACTTGGAGGAAGGTGAACTGGATGAGAATTATTTCGAAGAGCTGGATGATGCTAGTGGCCTTGATTTTTCCCCAGAGTGGGTGTTACCATCAGGTCCGGATACGCCTTCAAAGGATGTCCAGCCATATCACGTGGTAATGAGAAAGGCAGCAGGACTTTTAGGCTTGACATTACCAACTGTTGAGTTTAAGTCAAATCTACTTACAGAGGTACTCCATTCTCCAAGCTCGGCTGTAGAACCATTACTCCCCTTTAATGAGGCATTAACTGAACCTATTATGGAGGTGTGGAAAAAGCCTCTTTCTGCTCCTGCTGTCTCAAAAAGTGTGGCGAGGAGATATAGGGTGGCTCCCGAGGACCCTGCCTTTTTATCATCTCACCCTTCTCCTGAAAGTCTGGTGATTCAGGCTGCGTGCTCTAAAAAGTCAGTTGGTGCTTTTCCCCAAGTGCCTGGTGACAAGGAGGCCAAAAAACAAGATCAAGTGGCCAAGAAAACTTTCTCCTCCGCAAGTATGGCATTAAAGTCAACAAATGCCACTTGTCTTATGGGAAGGTATGTGCACGCACTTATGGACTCAATGCGTTTGTTGATTCCTAAGGTTCCAGAGGACTGCAGGGGTGACTTTGAGGAGGTATTATCTGATACTCAAGCAGCAGCTTGTCAGGTTATCCAGAGCGGTCTAGATACTGCAGATTCTGTGGCACGAATCATGGGCACTGCGGTTGCCACTAGAAGGTCAGCTTGGCTGAAATCCTCGGATTTTTCTACGGATGTGCAGTCTGCACTTTTAGATTTACCTTTTGATGGAGTTGGACTCTTTGGCAAAAAGGCAGATACAGCCTTAGAGAGATTTAAGGATAGCAGAGCAACTGCTAGATCTCTTGGTCTTCAAGTAAGAGGTTCAACGACCAGAAAGTTCAGAGGTTTTGGACGCTCTTCTTTTCGTACCTTCAGACAAGGTCAGCAGCAGCAACAACAGCAGCAGCAGCAAAATACCTTGTATAGGTCATACAGGGGAAAGCAACGGGCACGTCCTCGAGGGCGTCAAGCCTCTTCCTCCTCCACCTCCTCCAACCCCCCAGCCACAGAAAAGCAGCCCTAGATCTGCCATTCAGGAACATGTGGGTCCGGTGGGGGGTCGGCTTACCCACTTTCTACGGGATTGGGAGTCGGTTACATCAGATCTTTGGGTTCTCAAACTCGTAGAAAATTGGTGTGCCCTTCCCTTTCTGGAATTCCCTCCCATTTACCCTCCTTGCCAGGGATATTGCTCAGAGGAACATCTGTTGCTCCTTCAGGAGGAAGTTCAAACTTTGTTAAGAAAGGGTGCGATAGATGTGGTCCCAGAGCAGGAATGGGGTCAGGGATGCTACTCCCGGTATTTCCTGATTCCCAAGAAGATGGCAGGCTTCGTCCAATCCTGGATCTCAGGATCTTGAATCTCTATCTGAAACAAGAGAAATTCAAGATGCTCACCCTTGCTCAGGTTCTTCAGGCACTGCTGGAAGAAGACTGGATGGTGTCGCTCGACTTGCAGGATGCGTATTTTCACAACCCCATCCTGAAGTCGCACAGGAAGTATCTCCGTTTTACAATGGGATCGCAGCACTGTCAGTTTGCGGTCCTTCCGTTTGGGCTTACTACTGCGCCTCGAATCTTCACCAAGGTGATGGCAGTGGTGGCGGCGCATCTCAGAAGGTCAGGTATTCCTGTATTCCCTTATTTGGACGACTGGCTGATCAAAGCAGAGTCGTCAGAGAGAGTGCTCCATCATCTGCGAGAGACAACCCAGTTGTTGTACAGGTTGGGTTTTTCGATAAATGTACCCAAGTCTCACCTGGTGCCCTCCCAGCACAACCTGTTCATAGGTGCTGTACTGGACACAACTGTATGTCGTGCATTCCCTCCTCCTCAAAGGATTCACGACATACAGGAAATGATTCCTTTATTTTACAATGGAGTGGTCGTTCCAGTCCTGAAGGTCCTTCGCCTGCTCGGTCTGATGGCTTCATGCATTTTGTTGGTCAACCATGCACGCTGGCACATGAGGGCGCTCCAGTGGTGCCTCCGCAGGCAGTGGTATCAGCACAACGGAGATCTCAGGGAGTCTGTGAGGATCTCCAGAGAAGCTGCGGCGGATCGGTCTTGGTGGGGCGTGGAAGGCAACCTGTCTCAGGGGAAGCCTTTTCAGCTGCCTCCTCCGGTGGCCACAGTGATAACGGATGCATCCACTCTAGGGTGGGGTGCTCATCTGGGGGATCTGGAGGTCAAGGGTCCTCATGAGAAATGTGCATGCGCGGCCGCCCGCGCATGCGCATTAGTATCCGAAATGGCGGCGGCGCGAATCCAGGGACGGGAGAGGGAGCCCCGGGGACGCGGCGGACAGGTAAGTGTTTTTAAAACCTTTCAATCCTTTTATTTAAATATTTAGGGAGGGAGGCGGGTGGCGGCCAGCTACGCACCGTCTGCGGAGCGCGCGTAGTGCCGCCTGGCTACGCCCGCTACGCAAAATGCGTAGGAGACGGCACTACGCGCACTCCGTGCACGGAGCGTAGCTGGCCGCCCACCGTTAGTGCAGAGTGTGCACTCTCACGCGGGATGCAGGACAAAGTCTATGGATGCTAGATTTCGTAAAGTTAGTGTTATCGGACGAATCCGACTAGTTAGGCTGAAAACGAAAAAGGATCTGGACACTTAGATAGTGAACCTATGTTGGAGCACCGAAATGCTCGAGTTACCTAGCCCAGGGGCTGCAGCTGCATAGGGTTCAAAAGACGTCGGGAATCCTCGTTACAGTCTATGGAGCCTGAAAGAAGAAGTTGCTGGCAGGCGACCAGTGATGAAGTTCGATGGGATCCAAGCCTGGATCGGAGTTGAAGATGACCTGAAAGCAGAGGGGACTCAGTTCTTGATCACTAGCCAGTGATCAGATGGGCACCAAGGTGGCACCGGATGAAGTCACCTCGACCAGGTGAGTGGGCGACGCTGGGCTCTGCAGTCTCTCGGACCAGGAGGCGTTGTCGGCGACCAGGATGGAGGGGCGAGCTGTCCCACGAAGGTGTCTGCTGTCGGCGCTGCTGAAACCGGGATTGGAGCAACAAGCCTTGGCAAAGTCAAGCCCACGCGGTGGACTCAAGATGGCGTCTGGAGTGGACCAGGAGGGTCCAGGATGCTCCTCTGTTGGAGGGGAGCAAGGGCCAGTCTGGAGCAACCAGACCAGCGATGGAAGTGTCGTGGTTCGTCGTCAGGAGGGCTACAAGCCAGCAGGCAAGTGGCCGGACAACGCGGTGAGCAGCAAAGAGCAGAAGGGCCCCACGCAGATCTCGTGGATGCTGGGGGGCTGGACTTCTGTGCTGGAGCTGCTCAGGGTTAGGGCTTCTCAAACCCCAATGCACTTACTCGAGGGTCTCTCGGGGGTCGTGCTGGTGAAGCGTCGTGCAGGACTTGAAGATGGCCGGTCCCACGGGTCTCGTCACACCCACGAATCTCAGCTGGGCTGGATGATGTAGGTAGAGGTCAAAGATGGAGGGAAAACCGGGTCTCGTCGAGCTGGGCAGTCTTGATCCGGAGGATGGACTTCAGCAAACCGCAAGAGCTTCGATGGTGCCTGCTGGTGCAGGGTCGCTACTCCTTAGCCACAAGGGAGAGTCTTCAGAAGAGTCAAGAGTTCCTTTTGTGGAAAGTAGTTTCAAGATTCAAGATTATCTAATTTGGGAAGGGGGCCTGCTCCTACCTTTATCCTAAGAAAAGGGGCTGGCACGCGACTAAGTCCTGCCCTATGGGTGGGACTAGGAGGGGGGTGGTTACACCCCTCTCCTTTGTCCGGTCTCTCCCCAGCTCAGGGGCTGGTGTGCCCCAGGAACTGGTTTGAGCCGGCATATGCACAGTGAGCACCGGGGTGCCACTTGCAGTCACCTTCCTTTCAGCCCTGCCTACCTGGAATACACAAAATCCTGTCTGGGATGGTGCTGGCACCGCCCCTGACAGGAAACCCTTTGTCCAGGCCTCCGTTGCTGGAAGGACTCCCAGCAGCAGGAGGGCAGACTTGTGTCTCGGTGGCAGCATCCATTTTGTGGAGCTGAGGCTATGTCTGACTTTAACCGGGGGTTCACAGTTACATACATGTCGTGTCCCTCTAGAAGGGTGGAATGCTAACCCCGTCGCCAGAATTGGCAAGGGGTTAGTATTCCAATTCGTATGACACCTTACTCGACATGTTTTGATAATGCTATACCAAAGTTAGCATTTAACCGCGAGTATTATAATGCACTTAAGAGTATATGGTATAGCGTTATCATGGAACAGCTATTTGGACTTGGTTCCGCAAGCTGCAAACGGGCTCAGCTCATGCCAGAGCACCATCTCACATAATTCCAAGCACTCTGCCTTCAGGATTGATAAGGCCTGCCATAGGAGTGACTGATAGGAATATATGTGTCCATTTTAGGGTTAGATATAGGAATACTATATCTAAAGCAAAGGGTGTTTACACCACCTTGCCCCAGCTGCCGTGCAGCCAGTTGTGTCTGTTTGGGTGGCCAGCCAGGGGTGGCATAATACATGCTTCAGCCCCTGGTAGGCCCTGGGTACACCTATGCCCTGGATACCTAAGGTATGCTGTACAGGGACTGATAAGGTGGCCCAGTACCAATTGCTAAGATGCACCTAAGGTACATGGTTGTAATTTAGAGAGAGAACAGCTAGGCTGTGGGTCTGATTAGCAGGCCCACAGCCAGGGAAAGTCGTAAATCAGTGAAGCAAAAAGCAAAAATCTGGGGTGGCCATGGGATTGCAGACCCCACTCTCCTACATAACCTCCCCCCCCAAACTTAGGGACATCAAACTAACCTTGACCAGGTGAGTCTTCTTGTTCTAAGTGGAACTACCTGGAGAGACCATCTGCATTACCATGGTCAGTCCCTGGGCGGTGCTCCACTGTAAAGTCTACGAAGAGGGAGAAATAACGGATCCCAACAAGGAGTGGGATGACTACTTAATCCCAGCTCCAGCATCGCCCACACTAGTACCTGCGGATTCCCCACCGGTGGATATCGGTGGATTCCATAATTTAATGGAAAGAGCCCCGAAGGGATTTCAGCTTCCAATGGCTATGACTCAGATGGAATGCTTCCTCTATGATTTTAAAGAACCATACCATCAATCGGTTCGATCCATACCAATTGTCAACCTTGTGTGAGAAGAAGGCTTGAAGGTGATGAAGACACCAGCGACAGTTACACCTGTGCTCGCTAGGCTGGAAAAGAAATATAAGGCCCCTTCGGACGCACCAGCGTGTTTACTGGGCCATCCTAAACCGGATTCGGTAATTCCCAGGCAGCGCAACAAAAATCTAAGAAACCATCGTCGCCTCTATCTGCACCTCCAGACAGAAAAGGAAAACGTGTGGACAGTGCTGGAAAAAGGTTTTCCTCAATGTCGGCTCTCTTCGTTAGAGCGGCAAATGCCCTTGCCATTCTGGGCAGATATGACAAGCAAATGTGATGTGATATGGCTCCATACATAGATATCGTTCCTGAGGAAAACAGACAGGAGGCGAAAAAGTTCTTCTGGAAGGAGAGAGGACTTTGGCTGAAGTCATCGATTGTGTGATGGACATCGCGACCACAGCCTTTCGCTCCCTGGGGGGTGCGGCGGTCCTACGACACCAAGGTTGGTTAAGAGCTACTGCCTTTAGACCAGAGGTCCAAAATAAGATTCTAGATCTCCCATTCGATGGGGAATATTTGTTTGGAAGTCTAGTAGGTGAGGCCCTTCAGGATATCAAGAAGGATACAGATACGGCAAAGGCCCTGGGTACATTACAATATCGTAATGTCATGACTTCCCCCTCCTCTCCTATGCCGCTAGCTCCGGTTTGCCGCGATTCAGCACATGAAACAATCAGCGGCCCCGCAGAGCGGAACTACAGTGACCAGCATGCCTAGCGAGGCCTGTGCGACGACCGGAAACGCCTACAAATAGCATACCTCATCGTAGACTCTGCGTCGGATATTACGATTCCTTGCCGACCTCGAGGGCTGTCCTGGACTTCGCACCGAGGCGTTCTACATTCCGCAGCCGGCCTGAGAGCGAGAGAGTTAGGTGAGGCCAAGGGCTGTTTGCCGCATATCGCTTCCCGACCCTAGAGATCCGAGTGTCAGTCCGACACTATTTCAGAGACTTCGGAAGAGACGCATACCGCTGGGGTGGCTGCTGCGTCTCCATTGAAACCGCCCAGAGCCACCAGACAGGAACCGAGGATACGGAGATAAGGTCGAGCGGCTGCTCTCTGCCCCCCGCCCTCACTACCCGAGAGTTTGTACCTTTGTAAGACCTTAGTAGAGACGCACGCCACGGAGGTGTTTGCCGCGTCTCTGCTGTACATTGCGTGCAACACCACAGAGGCATTGACACGGTGCACTGAGGCTGTGCCCATAAAGTGGAGGAGGTAGAGCGGCTGCTCCCTTCATCTCAGCGGGGAACTGCATGGTAGAGTGCCCGGCTGGGCCTCCCAAGTACGTTGGTTCCCTGCGAGAACAGCCCACGCCATTAGCAGCACACGAACGGCATTTTCGGCCGTGTTTCAGCACAGTGCCCTCCGTTGGCGAATACCGGGACCGGTATTCATGCGGAGGACGGTGAGAGCCCCATACAGGCATAAGGACCCGTGCTGCTAATGGGTATCGTTGACACTCCCTTATGCTTATTTCATTGATATTTCTTTGTCTTTTCCTGTACCATATGGTTTACCCTATTGGTTTCTTACGTTTATCCTTACCTTCAATAGCATTGATCCAATAAATACAAATTGGTCAGCTACAGCCGTTTGGGGTCTGATTCTCTTGCTTTTTTCTGGCCTTCCCCGATCCCAGGTATTCCAGAGGTTACAAAATATCCGACCACATTAACATTAACCAACCCCTAGTCGGGCAGAAGACTATGGCTTCCTTGGACGACGTGTTGGCAGCCTTGGCATCAGTTCAAGTCGAGCTTGCTGCATCCAGGCAGGAAGCAGCAGACCTAAAGGCAAGGTTTGATGCCCTCCAGAGGAACCCTTTTGATGCAGGACCCCCCACCGCGACTCCTTCCTCGGCAGTGGTGGTGGAGATGCCCGTCTCCATCCCTTTGGCTACACCCGAGAGGTACAGTGGAGACCCCAACACTGTACAGGTCTTTCTTACTCAAGTTGCATTGCACCTGTTGTGCAAACCCAAGGCGTTCCCCACCAGCCAAGCTCGGGTGGCTTTTCTCATTTCGTATCTGGCGGGGAATGCAGCACAATGGGCTGTACCTTTGGTGAGCAGGGACGACCCACTTCTATGTGATTGGGGAGCCTTTCGTGAGGAGTTCCTCAAAGTATTCGACAGAAGGGCTGACTCCTACACCGCAGACAGGGAGATGCTGGAGCTGCGTCAGGGCAACAACGACCTGTTGCAATATGTGAACGCATTCCGGCGTCTGGTGGCAGAGACCAAGTGGCCTGTCTCCAAACAAAGGGTGCTCTTTCACCAAGGGTTGAGCGACGAACTCAAGGATGTCGTAGCGCAAATAGACTCACAACCCAGAACGTGTGAAGGGCTCATCAACCTGGTAATACGATTGGATCATCGGTTGAGCGAGCGGAAAGGAGACCACAAAAGAAAAGGAAAAACATTGCCCTCTTATGTGTGACCGGGAAACCCCGAGTCCGGCTCCGTCGCTAAAACAGAACCGATGGACATCGGAGCCATCCGGGCTAGCCTGACCGCCACAGAAAAAGAATCACGCCGTAAACAAGGCCTCTGCCTGTACTGTGGCAAGAAGGGGCATTACGTCCGTGAGTGCCCTGCTAAACCGAAGAGCACTCGATATCGAGCAACCAAGACTGTGACGGCAGTAGTGGACGGGCCGGCGGAAAACTGAAGGACTCCCTGAATAGTGAAGGGGCTTCATGGAGTCACATATGCATCCCTTCTTTGTCATGCGTGGAGCAAGCGCGTCAGCAACACTTATTTATCACGGTATATATAGATATTCAGGCACAATGGATACCTGTGGTGGCCATGGTGGATTCCGGGGCCACTGGTCTCTTTAAGGACCAGAAGGAAGCACTGCGATTGGGCGTCTCCCTCATTCCCAAGGAAGTCCCTGAGTATGTATATGCCGTGGATGGAAGACGACTGGTGACGGGACCTATTGGGCATCACATGGGGGAGCTTACTGTGAAATATAGAGTATGGCACAAGGAGGCGATTGACTTCAACATCATTCGAGCACCATAGTATGGGTCTGCCCTGGCTCCAAAAGCACAACCCTTCGATCAACTGGACGACCCATGAGCTCCAGATGACGTCTCTGTATTGCCTACAACAGTGCCGTTTAGGTCAAGGATCAAGCGACAACGCCAAGGGCTTAGTACACAGGGTAGCCACCGCAGCAGAGAAAAAGGTTGACCTTCCCAACGCTTATCACAGTTTTAGCGACGTCTTTGACGAGGTACGGGCAGAGGTGCTCCCTCCGCACCGGATATATGATTGCCAAATCGACTTGGTTCCGGGTGCATGTGTACCCAGCGGCAGACTGTATGCCTTAACGGAGCCAGAAAACCTACATCTCCGCTCCTATCTTGACATGCTCCTGGGGTTGGGGTTTGTTAGGCCTTCCAAGTCCCCGGCGGCGTCGCCCCTCTTCTTCATACCGAAGGCCAACGGGGAGCTGAGGGCTTGTGTAGACTTTAGGGCTTTGAACGCAATCACAGTCAAGAACAGGTACCCCTTGCCCCTCATCAGCGTGCTGCTGGAACAGGTGAAGAAGGCCCGTATTTACACAAAGCTCAACCTCAAGGGGGCATACCACCTGGTGCGCATGCGGAAAGGCGACGAGTGGAAGACCGCATTTAAGACCAGATACGGTCTTTTCGAGTACCTCGTCATGCCGTTTGGGCTCTGCAATGCCCCTGCAGCCTTTCAGTTCTTCCTCAACGAGGTGTTCCGTGACATCTTGGATGTGTACGTGGTCGTGTACATAGACGATATCCTCACTTACTCCAACACGGAGGAAGACCACGTACAACATGTAACATCGGTGCTCAGGAAGCTCAGGGAGAACATGCTGTTCTGCAAGCTAAGCAAGTGTGACTTCCATGTCTCATCTGTGGAGTTCCTTGGGGTGATACTTAGCCCGAATGGGCAGGACATGGCGGAACGCAAGATCAAGGCAGTGGAGGAATGGCCTGTTCTACAAGGCGTCAAGGATGTACAAAGCTTCATCGGGTTCGCCAATTTTTATCGGCGTTTCATCGATGGGTTCTCTGGATTGGTGGCCCCGATAACTCAGCTCTTGCGGAAATCACAGGCGTTCATATGGAACCAAGAGGCGCAGGAAGCATTTGTAGCCCTGAAGAGAGCTTTCGTCACGGCTCCTGTGCTGTCTCACCCCAATCCGGAACAACGTTATGTGGTAGAGGAAGATTCTTCGGAGGTGGCGCTGGGGGCCATCCTGTCCCAATGTGATCATGACACAGGCGTGATGCATCCAGTGGCCTTCATGTCCAGGAAGTTAAATGACGCTGAATGCAATTATCACGTTGCGGAGAAGGAGCTGCTGGCTATCAAGGACGCCTTCACGGAGTGGAGGCATCTGTTGATGGGAGCCAGGCATGTGGTCACCGTGTTCACGGACCACAGGAACCTGCAATTTATGACGGCGGCAAGACACCTTTCCCCTCGACAGCTACGGTGGATGCTCTTCTTCTCCGGTTTTAACTTTCACATTACGTATCGGCCGGGTGCTGACAACAAGAAGGCGGATGCGCTTTCCCGTCAAACCTCTGCTACGGAACCTCGGCCTTTCGAGGAGCGCTCCATCATCCACCCAGACGCTGTGTTGGGGGTGATACAGCCGGATGCTTTTCTCAAGGGCATCCAGAACGGGATACGTTCCTTTTCATGGAAAAGATGGCTCCGCGGTCACAGGGAGTGGCAGGTCAGGGACGGGATACCGGTGCATGGTAGCCGGTTGCTGATACCGACGCCTCGGTTTCGGAAGCAGGCCTTCACTTGGTGCCACGTTTCGCCCTGTGCTGGACATTTCGGTATGGAGAAAACCTTAGCTAGCCTGGGGAGACACTTCTGGTGGTCGTCCATGAGAGCAGACGTCCAGAAGTGGGTAGCGGCCTGTTTGACCTGTGCCACTATGAATTCGGATCATGGGCGTCCGCAGGGATTACTACAACCCCTTCCTACACCAAGCCGGTCGTGGGAGAATATATCCTTGGACTTCGTCGTGGGGCTGCCCGTGGATCAAGGTTGTACGGCAATCCTGGTGGTGGTCGATTACCTTACAAAGATGGGTCACTTCATCGCTTGCAAGCAGGTGCCGTCTGCGGGCCAATTGGCACTGATATTGCTGAGAGACGTGGTAAGGTTGCACGGATTGCCCAGAGTGATAGTGTCGGACAGAGGTTCGCAGTTCACTGCCCAGTTTTGGAGGACATGGTGTTCAGCTCTACACGTCACGTCGGCCATGTCAACGAGCTACCACCCACAGACGGACGGCCAGACTGAACGTCTGAACCAGTCTCTCAAGCAATACCTGCGCTGTTTCGTTGAGCAAGGGACGGAGGAATGGGTGGATCTGCTATGGTTAGCGGAAATCGCTTATAAGAATGCCACGCATAGCTCCACCAAAGCTTCCCCTTTCTACAGCAACTACGGACATCACCCCAGGTTTTTGCCTTTTCTTCACCCTCTCTGTGAAGGCAGGATGCCTGAAACCTCAAAAAGGGTCGCTCACATCAAGGACACCCTGATGCGTACACAAAAATATCTGGAGGCCGCCAAGACAAAGTACAAGGCGATGGCTGACAGAAGGAGGCCTGGGCCCTTGTACCGGGTGGGAGATTGCGTTTGGGTGTCTACCAGGAACTTGCGGTTTCGCAAACGTAGCGTGTTTCATCCCAAATACATCGACCCTTACCGCATCTCCAAGTGCATGAGCCCCGTGAACGTGAAACTGTGCCTGCCTAGGCAACTACGGATTCATCCTGTTTTCCATGTGTCGCGGCTTAAACCCTCCTATGCACGAGCTCGTACCATACCGGTCCCGGTATCGGTGGACTCAGACGTGGAGTACGAAGTTGCGGGCATTAGAGATTCCAAGTGGAGAGGGGGCAAGTTGTGGTACCTTGTGGCCTGGAAGGGGTATGGCCCGGAGGAGCAGTCGTGGGAGCCTGCGGCCGGTGTCCATGCGCCTCGTCTGGTGTCATCGTTCCACAGGAAGGATCCAAACAGTGCTGGTCCGGGGGGGAAGGGGCTGATGGGTGGAGGATGTACTGTCATGACTTCCCCCTCCTCTCCTTTGCCCCTAGCTCCGGTTTGCCGCGATCCAGCACATGACACAATCAGCGGCGCCGCAGAGCGGAACTACAGTGACCAGCATGCCTAGCGAGGCCTGTGCGACGACCGGAAACGCCTACAAAAAGCATACCTCATCGTAGACTCGGTGTCGGATATTACGATTCCTTGCCGACCTCGAGGGCTGTCCTGGACTTCGCACCGAGGCGTTCTTCATTCCGCAGCCGGCCTGAGAGCGAGGGAGTTAGGTGAGGCCAAGGGCTGTTCGCCGCATCTCGCTTCCCGACCATAGAGATCCGAGTGTCAGTGTGACACTATTTGAGAGACTTCGGAAGAGACGCATACCGCAGGGGTGGCTGCTGCGTCTCCATTGAAACCGCCCTGAGCCACCAGACAGGAACCGAGGATATGGAGGTAAGGTCAAGCGGCTGCTCTCTGCCCCCGCCCTCACTACCCGAGAGCTTGTACCTTTGTAAGACCTTAGCAGAGACGCACGCCACGGAGGTGTTTGCCGCGTCTCTGCTGTACATTGCGTGTAACACCACAGAGGCATTGACACGGTGCACTGAGGCTGTGCCCATAAAGTGGAGAAGGTAGAGCGGCTACTCCCTTCATCTCGGCGGGGAACTGCATAGTAGAGTGCCTGGCTGGGCCTCCCAAGTACTTTGGTTCCCTGCGAGAACAGCCTGCGCCATTAGCAGCACACGAACGGCATTTTCGGCCGTTTCTTAGCACAGTACCCTCCGTTGGCGAACACCGGGACCGGTATTCATGCGGAGGACGGTGAGAGCCCCATACAGGCATAAGCACCCGTGCTGCTAATGGGTATCGTTGACATTCCCTTATGCTTATTTCATTGATATTTCTTTGTCTTTTCCTGTACCATATGGTTTACCCTATTGGTTTCTTACGTTTATCCTTACCTTCAATAGCATTGATCCAATAAATACAAATTGGTCTCCTACAGCCGTTTGGGGTCTGATTCTCTTGCTTTGTTCTGGCCTTCCCCGATCCCGGGTATTCCAGAGGTTACACGTAAGGTGCCCTTTCGAGGCGCCCGAGAAAGAGGACAACCATCTTATAGAGGATGTTACCAACAGGAAAGATACCCCTCTTATTCATCATCATCACAGCAATAACGTCAACAGTACAGGCAGAGACAGTCAGGGAGCTATTTTAAATCTGCTCTTAGAGGACGAGGCGGTCGTCCAGGAAAAGATAATAGAAGACAATGACATCCTCCGGTATCCGGCTTCATGTATTCCTCCTCTCCACGAGTTCCCCTGGGTGGAAGAGTCACTTCCAGTCTACATCATTGACAAACAATAACTATGGACAAATGGGTCTTCAACATCATACAATTCTGGCGTACTCTAGAATTTCTTCAACTCCCCCTTTGCACTCCACCTACAAGTCGAGAGATCAAGCATTTATCTCAAATGCGCCAGAGGTTCCGGACAATGCTCCGTAAGGGAGAAATAGAACCAGTGCCAATCTCCCAGAAAGGGAAAGGATTTTATTCCCGTTTCTTCTTGGTTCGGAAAAATGCTCTCCAATGGCGTCCGATACTAGACCTAAGATCTCTGAATACTTACCTAAAAAAAAGTATTTCAGGACGGTAACACTCCAAGACATTCTACTGCTCTTAAACCCAGGGGATCACATGACCACCCTAGACTTGCAAGATGCATATTTTCATATCCCCATTCATCCTTCCCACAGGAAGTATCTTCGGTTTACAGTAGCCGGAGACCATTACCAGTTCAAAGTGCCGCCATATGGCCTCAAGTCTGCCCCGAGAATTTTTACAAAATGTCTAGCGCCGGTGGCAGCCTTTCTCAGAAAACGAAAACACCAAGTATTTCCATACCTGGACGGTTGGTTGATAAAGGCACCATCGTAAGCTTCAGCTCAGACTTCCACTATGGCATGCATACAGTTGTTTGCAGAACTGGGGCTGACGTTGAATATAGAAAAATCTTCCCTTCAACCATCCAGAAAGATCACATTCAAGGCAACCAAGACTCGTAACTCTAGCCAAGGAGTTCAAGAGAAAAAAATTGTCTTTCAGTACGCAAATACAAATCGCTCCTAGGGACGATGTCCTCGTGCATACCTCTCATTCCTCTTTACCGACTAAAAATGCGTCCATTGCAGGAGAAGCTGGATCTACAATGGTGTCAAGGAAAGGGATCCTTCGAGGACAAGGTAAAAATCACGCCAGCTATGCTGCAGGCAGTAATATGGTGAACCCAAAGCAGAAACATCTCAGTGGGTCTTTCCTTCCTTACCGAACCCGCTCCATTGGTAATTACCACATACGCATCTCTGGAAGGATGGGGGGCAGTCCTCCAGGATTTACAGGTCAGCGGTTGATGGAAACAGCAGGAACAACAACTTCACATAAACTTGTTGGAGCTAAGAACAGTAGGCTTGGCGCTGCTGGCTTTCCTACCAAGAGCTCAGGGAAGATCTGTTTTAGTGCGAACAGACAACACAACCGCGATGCACTATCTCAACAAGCAGGGAGGCACAAGATCACTCTCCCTATCGCGGGAAACCCAAAAGATATGGGAATGGGCTATAGAACACGGACTATCTTTAAAGGCGGTGTACCTTCCGGGACATCAGAACATCAAAGCGGACACTCAGCAGACAGAAAAAGACCTGCCACGAGTGGAAACTCAACCAAGACATATTACTAAGAGTCTTTGGTGAATGGGGAGTACCGACAGTTGATCTGTTTGCAACAGCCCAGTACAAGAAATGCCGGTTCTTCGCAAGCTGGCATCACCAATGGGGATCGTGGGGGAATGCGTTTTCGATGGCATGGTCAGGCGTCTTTGCCTACGCCTTTCCACCGATTCCCCTCCTGCCTCGGGTGCTCACAAAGATGAAGAAAGAACCGTGCAAAATAATACTGACAGCCCCTTGGTGGCCCAGGCAACGCTGATTCACAAAGTTGCTCCTACTGTCAGAGAAGCTTCCAATATGTCTACAGCCAATACCAGCACACTTGACTATGGCCCAGGAACAGGTGCTTCATCCAGACCTGAAATCACCGCGATTAGCGGTCTGGCTCCTGAATGCCGCGAATTTCACCAGTTAGAAATTTCGGCAGAATGCAGAGATATACTATCAAAGGAAAGGTCTGAGACACAAATAGAACGTATAGGATGAAATGGAAGAGATTCTATTTATGGTGCCAGGAAAACAATCTCCATCCTCTGAATTCAGCGGCACATCAGATCATCCCATATATTCTGATGCTAGCTAAATCTGGTTTGGCCCATGCTTCTATTAGGTGCATCTGGCGGAGATTTCTCGATACAGGAGAACTTCATCGGGTCCATCTCTATGGTCAGAAAGAATTATAAAACAGTTCATGAAGGGATTATTTAGGGTCTTTAACCCTATAAGGCCTCCGCCACCGCTATGGCAGTTAAACATTGTTCTATCCCAGTTGATGAAACAGCCCTTCGAGCCAATTCACAGGGCGTATCTTAAATTCTTATCCTGGAAAGTGGCCCTTCTAATAGCTCTCACTTCAGCCAGGAGAGTGGGGGAAATACAAGCGCTCACAATTCAGGAACCTTTTCTACAATTCAGAGAGGACCGGTTTGTCCTCAGGACTAATCCCAAAGGTACCAACAGATTTTCATTTGAATGAGCCGTTGATCCTTAAAAGGTTCTTCCCTCAACCATCGACAGCTGCAGAAAGGACTCTCCATACTTTGGATGTTCAACTTTGTCTGACGTTTTACTTACAAAGAACAAAACCTTTCAGAAAATCTACCCAATTATTCGTGGCTTTTAGTGCCCCCAGGAAGGGGTTCCCGTTGTCGAAACATGGAATTGGCAGGTGGATTTCAAGTGCCATACAGTACTGTCATCAGGCGGCTGGGAAGCTGTTAAATGCACGTGTTCGTGCACATTCCACAAGAGCAGTGTCCACCTCCACTGCTTTGTTTTCAGGCCTACCTATCCAGGATATCTGCAAGGTTGCTACCTGGAAGTGTACGCATACTTTCACCAGACATGACTGCCTTGATGCACCTGCAAAGAAAGATTTGGCAGTGGGACAAGCAGTACTGAGCAACCTTTTCCAGTAACATTGAGCCTTCTTTACCATCCCTCTTTCCTTGGTTGGTTATATAAGCACATTTTATTGTCATATGCTGTAATATATATATGATTTAGTAACGTGTATATATATATATATATATATATATGTCTGGCTACTACTATTGTTAGATGACTTATGTTGCCTAGTTCATGGTTTTGGGTGACAGAATAAAATGTGCTATGATTTACTGCTCGCTATTCTGACACAGATAGTGCTCACGACAGACGCATCCCTCACAGGATGGGGAGCCCATCTCTTACACGATACCACACAAGGCCAATGGAACAACCAACAAAAGCTGTTCCATACCAACCATCTAGAGCTGCTAGCAATTTTCCTAGCACTCAAAACTTTTCAAGTGCAAGTACAAAACAAAGCTGTCCTAATTCGGACGGACAATATGACAGCCATGTACTATATACAAAAACAGGGGGGGGGGACACTCTCTGCAACTGTCCCAGCTCGCACAGAACATTTGGAGATGGGCCATTCCTCAATACATACACCTGACGGTAGAGCACCTTCCAGGAATTCACAATCAGATAGCAGATCTGTTGAGTCGACAGTCACAACAGATTCACGAATGGGAGATACATCCACAAGTTCTTCAGCCATTCTTCCAAATGTGGGGGCATCCACAGATAGATCTGTTTGCCACCCACGAGAATACAAAATGCCCAACCTTCGCCGCCAGGTTTCCACACCCACGGTCGGAAGGGAATGCGATATGGATGAACTGGTCAGGCAGATTTGCGTACGCTTTTCCGCCTCTCCCACTCATTCCACTAGTAGTGTGCAAACTCGGACAACAGTCTCTCAAACTAATACTAGTAGCTCCCACGTGGGCACTCCAGCCGTGGTTCACCACACTGCTGGATCTCTCACTAGTTCCACATCAACAATATTAAAGCTCACGCCATCCCTGTTTACACAGAACCATGGAGAAATAAGACACCCAGAACCAAGCCAACTGAATTTGGCGATCTGGCTCCTGAAGTCTTAGAGTTTGGTTACTTAAACCTACCACCAGACTGTATGAACATAATTAAAGAAGCTAGAAAACCCACTACCAGAGCGTGTTATGCCGCTAAGTGGAAAAGATTTGCAATATATTGCAACAATAATCACATTGATCCACTGGATGTTTCCATCCAAAATATCATTTGCTACCTTCTACACCTACAAAGGTCCAATTTAGCTTATTCTTCCATACGCCTCCATCTGGCAGCAATAGCAGCCTATTTACAGAATAGACAACATCTATCTCTATTCAGAGTACCTGCGATCAAAGCTTTTATGGAAGGATTAAAACGTATAATCCCACCTAGGTTACCACCTGCTCCAGTATGGAACCTAAACGTGGTCCTTACAAGACTTATGGGACCCCCCTTTCGAGCCTTTACATAAGTGTGAATTACAGTTCCTAACATGGAAAACTGCTTTCCTTGTTGCCATCACCTCTCTCAGAAGAGTTAGCGAAATACAAGCAATCACAATACAAAAACCATTTTTTCACATACATAATAACAAAGTGGTTCTTAGGCCTAATCCAAAATTCCTGCCAAAAGTTATTACTCCTTTTCAACTTAACCAATCAGTAGAGCTTCCTGTGTTTTTTTCAAAACCCGGACTCTGTTGCAGAAAGGGCTTTACACACCTTAGATGTTAGAAGAGCTCTGTTAAACTACACAGATAGGACTAAAACCTTCAGAAAGACAAAATAATTATTTGTATCTTTCTCTCCTCCACACAAAGGCAACCCCATCTCTAAGGGGGGAATTGCAACCCCATCTCTAAGGGGGGAATTGCCAGGTGGATTGTAAAGTGTATACAAATACGCTATCAAAAAGCTAAACATACACTAGCAGTTCCTCCTAGAGCACACTCTGCTCGCAAACTAGGAGCCTCTATGGCTTTCTTAGGAAATATACCACTAGAGGACATATGCAAGGCAGCGACATGGTCTACAATACACACCTTCACTAAACACTATTGTGTGGATGTGCAAGCCAAGCAGCAAGATGCAGTAGGCCAAGCGGTCCTTAGAACACTATTTCAGAATGCTGCAACGGATACAGGCGACCACCGCTAGGGGAGACACTGCTGCACAATCGATGCACAGTATACGATCTGCAGCTCATATGCCTCGAACGGAATGTAGGAAGGTGGATACCTGACTATGGTTGCCCCCAACTTTTTGCCTAGTGTTTTGCTGGTTTCTGACTTAGTTGGCCTGGGATCTTGCTATCCAGGACCCCAGGCTTCCTGCTCTCTCTGTTAAAATGGACTCCATGTACCCTAGGTACATATCTAATTGGTACTGGGCCACCTTATCAGTCCCTGTACAGCATACCTTAGGTATCCAGGGCATAGGTGTACCCAGGGCCTACCAGGGGCTGAAGCATGTATTATGCCACCCCTGGCTGGCCACCCAAACAGACACAACTGGCTGCACGACAGCTGGGGCAAGGTGGTGTAATCACCCTTTGCTTTAGATATAGTATACCTATATCTAAACCTAAAATGGACACATATATTCCTATCAGTCACTCCTATGGCAGGCCTTATCAATCCTGAAGGCAGAGTGCTTGGAATTATGTGAGATGGTGCTCTGGCATGAGCTGAGCCCGTTTGCAGCTTGCGGAACCAAGTCCAAATAGTTGTTCCATGATAACGCTATACCATATACTCTTAAGTGCATTATAATCCTCGCGGTTAAATGCTAACTTTGGCATAGCATTATCAAAACATGTTGAGTAAGGTGTCATACGAATTGGAATACTAACCCCTCGCCAATTCTGGCGACTGGGTTAGCATTCCACCCTTCTAGAGGGACACGACATGTATGTAGCTGTAAACCCCGGTTAAAGTCAGACACAGCCTCAGCTCCACAAAATGGATGCTGCCACCGAGACACAAGTCTGCCCTCCTGCTGCGGTGAGTCCTTCCAGCAACGGAGGCCTGGACAAAGGGTTTCCTGTCAGGGGCGGTGCTAGCACCATCCCAGACAGGATTTTGTGTATCCCAGGTAGGCAGGGCTGAAAGGAAGGTGACTGCAAGTGGCACCCCGGTGCTCACTGTGCATATGCCGGCTCAAACCAGTTCCTGGGGCACACCAGCCCCTGAGCTGGGGAGAGACCGGACAAAGGAGAGGGGTGTAACCACCCCCCTCCTGGTCCCACCCATAGGGCAGGACCTAGTCGCGTGCCAGCCCCTTTTCTTAGGATAAAGGTAGGAGCAGGCCCCCCTTCCCAAATTAGATCATTCTGAATCTTGAAACTACTTTCCACGAAAGGAACTCTTGACTCTTCTGAAGACTCTCCCTTGTGGCTAAGGAGTAGCCACCCTGCACCAGCAGGCACCAACGAAGCTCTTGCGGTTTGCTGTAAGTCCATCCTCCGGATCAAGACTGCCCAGCTCGACGAGACCCGGATTCCCTGCCATCTCTGACCTCTACCTACATCATCCAGCCCAGCTGAGATTCGTGGGTGTGACGAGACCCGTGGGACCGGCCATCTTCAAGACCTGCACGACGCTTCTCCAGCACGACCCCCGAGAGACCCTCGAGTAAGTGTACTGGGGTTTGAGAAGCCCTAACCCTAAGCAGCTCCAGCACCGAAGTCCAGCCTCCCAGCATCCACGAGATCTGCGTGGGGCCCTTCTGCTTCTTTGCTGCTTGCCACGTTGTCCGGTCACTTGCCCGTTGGCTAGTGACCCTCTTGACGACGTACCACGACGATTTCACCGCTGGTCTGGTTGCTCCAGACTGGCCCTTGCTCCCTTCCAAGAGAGGAGCACCCCGGACCCTCCTGGTCCACTCCAGACGCCATCTTGACTCCACCGCGTGGGCTTGCCTTTGCCAAGGTTTGTTGCTCAAATCCTGAGTCCAGCATCGCCGACAGCCGACAGCCTCGTGGGACAGCTCGCACCTCCAGCCTGGACGCCGACAACGCCTCTTTGCCCGTGTGACTGCAGAGTCCAGCGACGCCCACTCACCTGGTCGAGGTGACTTCATCCGGTGCCATCCTGGTGCCCACCTAATCACTGGCTAGTGATTAAGAACTGAGTCCCCTCTGCTTTCAGGTCATCTCCATCATCGATCCAGGCTTGGATCACTCCGAACATCTTCACTGGTCGCCTGCCAGCAACTTCTTCCTTCAGGCTCCATAGACTTCAACGAGGATTCCCGACGTCTTTTGAACCCTATGCAGCCGCGGCCCCTGGGCTAGGTAACTTGAGTATTTCGGTACTCCAGCACAGGTTCACTCTCCAAGTGTCCAAATCCTTTTTCGTTTTCAGTCTATCTAGTGGGATTCGTCCGGAAACAGTAACTTTAGAAACGCTAGCATCCATAGACTTCTTCCCGCATCCCGCGTGAGAGTGCACACTCTGCACACGATCTCCCTAGACCTCCTGCTCGTAATCTTAAGGTTCAGTAGTGTAGTCCTAGCGATCCTGAAGCCTCTGGATCTTGTTACTTACCTGTTAGCATTTCGCATTCCACTTTTTGTGTATATGGTTTTTCGTGCCCCTCTGGCATTTGTGTAAATTGTGCAACTTAAAGTATTTTCCTAAGAGTTTTGTATTGTGCTTAGCTCCCTGACTCATAAAGAGTTCAGGGTAGACTTGTTATAAATAAATATCCTTTATTTTCATAACAACTTGTGTGGTGTCCTTTCACTTGATGTTCAAGGGGTATATGTGATGGTAAAACAGCTGGCTTAACACGCCCTCTAGAGTTTAGCCTGAAGACTGCTCGTGTCCATGCTACTAGGATAGCTGGTCTAAAAGGTTGACTTACAACCAATCATCAATAAGGGTTGTTTGGTATGATACACAGTGATCACTAGAATAGTGAGCAATATATATCAGGCCAACTTCTCACACGGAATATGCTACTTACCAGTATGCATCTGTTCTTGGCATGTAGAGCTGCAGAGTCGTATACGCCCTCCCGCCTCCACGGGGCTTGTATCCGTTCCAGCTATCATCTTAATTAGATGCACACGCGTGGACATCCTTTCTTTATCTTTACTTCTACTAACTCCATCATTTCCCATCATGGCGAAAAACAATCTGCGGATGGAGTCGATGACCATGCGCAGTATTGTCCAAGGGAGGAGTCACCTATCTCGTGACTACAAAGACTTTCTTCCAAGAAGACAACAACCTGCAATCATCCGAGCCCAACACCAGGTGGCGATCTAATGCACAGTATACGACTCTGCAGCTCTACATGCCAAGAACAGATGCATACTGGTAAGTAGCATATTCCTTCTCCAGTATTGGAAGTTTTCACATGCGACCCACCCTCCTTCCCTGATAGGCTCACCTTGGATTTAGCATGAAAGGTGTCTATGGCACAAGTGCCTGAAAATCTGAGGGGAAAGATTTTCTCTCAGGAGTGTTCTAGAGGGTGAGGAGACCTGATTGGTCTAGAGAGAAGTTGATGGTTATGGGTTGCAAAAGGGAAAGGGGTCTAGGCCTCTTTTCAGTTTGCTATACACTAAGCATTGTTTTTTTATATACCGGAGATTCCCGTCTCGAAGACGGGGAATGAGTCAGGCATGTGAATCTATGAAAGCTACCAATACTAGAGAACTAGTTACAGGTAAGTAACTTGTTTTCTTGGGGGACGTCTTCTACAATTCTTCCCCATATGGCAATCCATAACCACAGGCAAATGGGTGCTAGGAATTATCCAACATGGTTATTGCCTGGAGCTTACCACCAAAAATTCCACCTCGTTCTCACAATCGGTCACTGTAGGAAACTGGCTCTATATATACTAGACCAAAATGAGGTATAGTGTGTATAAAGTCCAGGTGACCCCAAAGGTAGGCAAAGGTTAAAGTTAGATAGAACCTTACTGTCTATTTGTGGTAGAGTGGTTGAGCAGCAAGGCAGCATCAGAGGACAGTGTTAAGCATTTGATGTACACACTCGGTCAGCAAATGAATTCACACACTCAAGAACTGAACTCTATGCCAATTGTTTTTTTACGAAAAAATATACTGTTTTATTTTAGAACCAAGCAAGCCTGGCAAAGGTAAGCATTAAATACTTACATTAAAGTTGCTCATTGTAGAACAGTTTGAAGCTGCAATAGGAATTGTACTTTGTTTGATTTACAGGGAATGCAGTAGGTTGCAATATTTAGCAAAAAGAGTACATTGAAATCAATAGGCTTTTTCAGTAAATTACAGGTAAGTTACTTTTTACTTTACTAACTCAGTGCTGGATACTTAGATTCAGCACTGGGACATTTCCTGCAAACAGGTAAGTAAATACGTTTTGGTTATTTGTGCGATATTTTTAAAGCGTGCGATTTTTAAAGAATATTTTTAGAATTCAAAACTCCACACTTTAAAACTTTTTAGAAGAAAATTGTAAATGTTATCCTATGGAGGAAAAACGGTTTTGGTTCACGGGTAAGTTATCGACTGTGGGAGTTAAGGTTCGTGGGTTAGACTCATGCTCCTCATGCTCGGTGTCCTCATGGTCTGTTCTAACCTGACAGCTACAAACAGACTTCAAAGGGCTCAGAATGCCGCCGCCCGCATTCTGTTCGCACTACCAAAACACTGTCACACCTCTCAGATTTTGCGTCGGTTACACTGGCTGCCTGTAAAACAACGCATTCAATTCAAAACACTTTGCTTAATCCATAAAACTCTTTATTGTTTTGGCCCCCAAATCCTGCACGGACTTTGTTCCTTCTATGTCCCTACGCGTGCTCTCCGCTCTGCGGACCTTCACCTTGCCCGTACCATCAAGATCCGGAGGAGCAGAGCTGGGGGCCGTTCATTCATGTATCTGGCCCCGAAACTTTGGAACTCTATCCCCTTAAGAGCACGTGCTACCACGAACCACCTGCTCTTTCGAAAACAAATTAAAACCTGGTTGTTTTCCTCCATCTAGGGTACATTCGGGGTTCAGCACTCTTCACTGTTCATGCTGTTTTCGTCATTAGGCACGTCTGCAAGCGCTGGGATGCCCCGTTGCTGGGGTAGCCATGCGCTATACAAATCAGATTAACATAGCATAACTCAGGGGTCCCCCAGGGTCAGTGATGCACTCTTGTTGCACCCTCAGCTGCACTAGTGCGGCCTGGTGCAGAGTGTTGAGGCCCAATGTTATCCAATGGGGGCTAGGAGGCCTCCAGTTGGTGGCTGCTGGCAAGCAGGCCACTGGGTTGTGGAAGCAAAGCTCCTAGGGTTTAGGTGAGGGCAAATGCTGAAACAAAGTAGCACAAAAGGTGTACCCTCAACGGCACTGCGGCGGCCGGGTGCAGAGTGCTGTTTCGACGTCGGGCGCCCTGTTGTTTTAAATAGAGAACCTCCGGTTAGCAAAAGCACTGTAGGGAGGGAGACGAAGGACTTCTGGGTGCAACTACCACTTCTAGAGGTAAGTTAGGGGTTGGTTAGGCACTGTCGGTTTGGGCACACAAGGCCATGGGGCGCTGAGTGCAGGGGTGCGTTTTGGGGTCGGATCTTCCTACCAGCTCCTGGTAGCGGTTAGGGGGGCCTTCTGGATTTATGCTGCAGGCGTCGGCTGGAGGCTTGAGGCGCGTCAGGGGTCGCCAGAACTCGGTTCAGGATCGCCAGGTTAACCTCCTCGTGGTGTTTTTCCACTCTAGCTCGGGCCTGGTTTGGCGGGTGCAGAGTGGGCGGGATTCACGGTTTTCCGCTGCTGCCAGAGCTTGCAGTTGAACAAATCCAGTGTTCACGGGAGAAGCAGTCTTTGGAAGTGAAGGAAGGCAGGTCCTCTGGGGTTTTCGAGGTTGATGGCTGCAGGACACACCGGGATTTCGCACGATCAGGTGCGAGGGGGAGACAGGCCAGTAGGTCTGGGGCCAAGTTATTGGGCGTGTTCCTCTTGTTAGCTGCTGCATGGCTGTTTAGTTCTTCTTCTTCTTCTTCTTCTTCTTGTTTCTTGTCTGGATCTGAGGATTTATGGGTATTACAGGTAGGTAAAAGGCAGGGACCAATGGATCCCTTCCCTGGGGTGGGTACACCCCCTACTATGCCACCCTTCAGTGGGAGGGGGGCATGGGCCTGTCCCTGGTTGGCTGAGTTCCCCCATCTTCATGATGGTGTGGACTGAGAGTTGTGCTTCACCTAGCCTCCCCCACCTGAGGGGTGGAGTTTTCAGAGGTGGGCACACCTCTCTTCCTCACTTGTTTTTCCCGCTGGTTCTCCCACCCAAAGTAGGAGTCCGAACCAGTGGTGAGCAGTTGCTGAAAGCAGCAATTGGCCTGGGAAAGCTCACAAAGGTGGCAAGCCTTTGAAGCTTCCCCTTCGTGAACCCTGCGCATCCTGGGGGAGGAGGCTTGGCACCTCGTCCCAGGATGTGCATGGTTTCAGGCCCCTGAGATCAGCTGGCTCTCGACCGAGGGGTCCAGAAACATGTCTGGTGGTGGCAGCTGAAAGCAACCACTCAGTCTGCACACTATTGGTGTGTTAGTTTTCAGGGGGTATCTCTAAGATGCCCTCTGTAAGCATTTTTCATTAATTTCCACAATGACAACTGTGTGGGTTTAATGTGCTGAGAAGTTTGATACCAAACTCTAGTTTTCAGTGTAGCCATTATGGTGCTGTGGAGTTCGTAATGACAAACTCCCAGCACCATATACTCTTAATGGCAGCACTGCACTTACAATGTCTAAGAATGGACTTAGACACTGTAGGGGTACAGGGCTCATGTCTCTGTACCATCACCACTGTTATAATGCACACCGTTAGAGGGGTGACTAATCTATGCCAGAGCAGTGGTTTGTAGGCATGGTACACAGGGATGTGTGCCATGTTGACTCTTCACTTTGTTCTGCACCAAGACATCCATCCTGCAAAGGCAATGTGTGAGTGTCAGGGTACAGGACCTCTAAGGGTGGCAGAATAAGTGCTGCAGCCCTTAAAGGCGTTCTCTGCTCACAGTGTCCTGGGTACCTGTGGTACCATTTAACAGGGGCTGACCTGTGGCCAGAGATGCCAATTGGGTTTAGGCTTCAATTCAGTTTTTAGGGAAAGAACATAGGCCCTGGATACCTGATTAGCAGGAGCCCAGGGCAAACTCAGTCAAAGTACATCAGCATTTCAGCAAAAAGTGAGGGTAACCATGCAGAAAAAGGTCATTTCTCACATTACCCACACAAAGGAAGAGACCCATTGGTCTCAACCTTGACTTACCTGTAATGCCCCTAAATCTAGTAATTAAGGGCAATCTTGAACCTTGCCTACTCAGACAAGAATCAACAAGAAGAAGAGAAGAAAGACTAAAGAAGCTGTGCTGAAACTAAGAAGATGAGGACACCCAGTGACTTGGCCCCAGCCCTACCGGCCTATCCCCACCTCGAGCCTGCTCCTGCGAAATCCTGGTTGGTCCTGCAGCCAGCAGCCTCAGGAACCCGAAGGACCCCCCTGCCTTCCAATCCAAAGACTTTGTCTCCCGTGAGCACCGGATTTGCTCACCCACTGACTCAGGCCCCAGCTAAAACCACAAGTCTGCACCGACGTCCACAGCTATGTTCGAGTGGCCCAACACCACAAGGACGTCTCCCTGGCAATACTGACCTGAGGTCTGGTGATCTCTGACCTGCCTTGACTCTCCTAACGATGCCTGCAGTCTCTTTCTGGAGGACTCCATGATCGCGACCGGAGCTGGTAAGAAAACCCGACGCCTACAGACACACCTGCACCCGACATCCCACGGCCTTGGGTGGCCCAACCGATGGTGTCTCAGCATCCCAACTTACTTCTCCAACCGGTGTTCACCTCCAGAAGATCTTCGTACCGAGCCTGCAGTCTATGTTGCAACCTGAGAATCCCCATTGAAAACAGGACACCCTACGCCAAACTAACTTGGATCCCCTTTTCCCTGAGCCTAACACCAGGAGCTTTGCTCCTACAACCATATGGCCTGTTGGTGAGCAGCCCCGAACCGGAGGCTCCCTATCCCCCTTTGGATAACATTGGGCCTCAGCACTCGGCACCTGCCACCCTAGTGCCACTGAGGGTGTTTCAAGAGTGCATCCTTGACCCTGGGGGAACCCTGGTGCTAACTCCACAATACCACCTCCCACAAACTTGTACTTACCTGCAGTTAACTTAATTTTTCTCCATAGGAATACATTGAATGTTTTTCCTTGAAAATTGTTCTAAGTGTGGAGTTGGTTTGTATGAAACACTGAAACACCGCAAATGTACAAAAAAAAGATTTAATTACCTTTTCTCTAGGAAATGTCCCAGTGTGATATCTAGGCATATCGCACTGAGGAGAAAAATAAACTTAAAAAGTAACGTACAAAGTAATTTGTAAAGTAACTGAAATCTAATTTCGACATATTGACTTACCTGTAATTGATCCAACTGCCTTTGAACCTGCATTCAATTGTAAAACATTGCATAAGATTTCTGCAAAGCATTTATTTCACTTACCTGCACCAGGCTTGGTTTTAAGAATTAAAATAACTTAATATTTTTGATACAAAAAAATTGGTCTGAGTTCAGTCTTTGAGTGTGTGACATCATTTGCTGCCTGAGTGTGTACAACAAATGCATATCACTACTCTTTGATAAAGCCTTACTGCTCGCCCACACTACCACAAACATAGATTGAGATGCTATCTACTTTTACCTCTGCCTAACTTTGGGTTTGCACTGGACTCTGTGCCCACACTATACCTTATTTTGGTGTAGTATATACAGAGCCAGCTTCATACACCATCCCTTTGATTAGTCAAGTGTTGAGGAAGTTTCAGCAGGACTGTGCTCAGGTTAATTTGGTCTTGACAAGCTGGCCATAGGGAGCATGTCATGAGTATCTTGTTTGTTTGTCCATGTACCCTCTTTTACTGCTCCCTATCAAGGTGTCTCGGGTTGAATTGAGATGAGGCAAGGGTGTGGGGCAAATTCTGCATCCCAGGCTCCAGACCCTACACTTTCATGCCTGGAGATTCAGCAGAGAAAAATTTGACTTATGTGCAGATGTTGTTAGAACTTTAGAACTGAATGAAAGTCAGACATGTCGTACTGTATAAAATTTAAGAGTGTATATTTTTTTCACATTTTTGTATATAAAATATTTTATACTTGCTTGCTGGCATATTTTCAATTTGTCCCTTCAGCCTTTTTGTATGATACATCTGACTGACCTATCAGCAATGTGCAAGCATTTTCCCTATCTAACAGGAAAGTAAAGCATTGGGAGTTGGTCTGCTACAGTTATAACTATTCACCAACTTTGAATATTCCCGATTGTCAGACTGGAAATTCTTGTTTAAATAACCATAGTCTGTCCACATAATTTTATCCCTTTTCTAGTTTCATACAAGAAGTAAGAGTATTAAGTTCTGCCTACAGTGGTTATCTTCAGTGGTCTGTTTGGAATTGTTATGAAGTATTGATTTTGCCTCTTCTGCAGGACTCTGGGCGGCTTTTATATATTCGGCAGAACGAGTGGACACACGTGAACTGTGCGCTGTGGTCTGCGGAAGTGTTTGAGGACGATGACGGCTCTCTGAAGAATGTGCATATGGCTGTGATCCGGGGGAAGCAGCTGGTATGTTGTCATCGCTGAGTATCTTGCAGGCATATCTGAAGAGAACCAAGTGTATGCCACATGACTTGCGAGTTAAGCTGTAGGAATTGTAGGATAATATATTTTGTCACTTTGACATCATGGAATGCGAGGTAAAAGCTATGCTGAATCTGGACTGCTGACTCTGCTGAGATTCCTGAAGTAGGACATTCCTCGCAGCAGCCTTGCCCAGATTAAGTCGGCTTAGTAGAATACTAACCGCCTTTCCTGAGAATTCTGTTGCATACCTGGAAAGCTTTGAGGCATGCTGCTTGGTACGTAATGTCAATGAAAGAAAAGAGCTATTTAATTGGTGATTTTAATATTCTCTATTACGGTGCAGTAATAAAAGGCAAGGAATATTTTAAGATAGCGGTCATTAAATGCTGAATGTCTAACCAGAAAATAATACTTGTTACTGATTCAATTTAAGTTACAAATGTGACCAATGCAAGTACAATTAAAATGAAATCTTAGCAGTACATAAAATCCAATGAAGGATAAATGTGATGAGACCTGAATGTATGCATTTCTGGTACAAACTTATAACTGTAGACTCCTCACCTTTTGAATACTCCTTAGGCAGCAAACTGGAACTGTTAAATTTGGGAGCTGTAGTCTTGTGTGTCCTGGAGGTAGCGCTTGTGACTCCATGTTGACGTCGTCCGCACCAGATGTAACACACACACAGGACTATATAGATGCCACCCATGCGTGCTGAAATGGGTTCCTTTTTAGGTCGAGCCTATAGCAGCGCATACTCTGCTTGCTCGACTTTTAGTAAGGGGCTTCAGAAATCGCCCCAAGCTCATCACATGCTCATGCTTGTGTTTTTTTCTTCCTCACAGGCTAATAGGATTTGTGTGCGTCTTTCAAATAAAGACAGCACGCAATTGGGCATGTCCAGCCTTTGCTCCGCCCACGGCCTATTGGTGTCGGTTACCCGCACAGGCCACATCTGTTTTCAATTATCGTGCCCAGACACTGGCACGATAATTGAAAACAGATAGCTCGCTGTGGCACGCGAGCGCACCACTTGCTTGCTTGTTTTTTCTAGTTAAATTACACTGTTAGCTATCGCGGGCTGGGATCTTACGACAGGCGATGCAGTGGAACGTGGTGCCTAGGTGTGATTTTGTGAGCAAACGTGTTGGTGTGTCATGCTCGTAGCAGATTTTTTCCAGGTGTTTTTTTTAAACATGCTACATTAGTGTCTGGCACGGCAATTGCAAAGTCATTAAACCGGAAGATCCATTTTGACTTACCCACGTTAGTATCACCACACTAGTGTCAGGATGAGTTTTCCGTTTATTTTTTTCTTCATTTGTGTTTTCAACAACGCTGAAGCACCTGCGTGCACACACCAAAGGTTTCAAACCCGTCCACTTTTTTTATAGACGATCTAGTCAGTAAAAGTGTGTTCCAACAGCGTGTTGAGCGACCCGCTCCGTGCGCGCAGCGACTTCCAAGCGCCAACAGCCAGCCTGCTCGCCTGAATTCAATGCACCGTTCCATTAGCCTCCCTATTCCGTGGTCCTTTACCGAGTGAATGAGCCTCCTGGTATCTCATCCACCAACGCATGTTATGCTTTCAAAGCACACATGGTCATTCTTCCGACTGATAGGTCTTTTCTCTAATCACTCGGTTTAACAAGACACAGCATTTTGGGACCTTGCAATGTTTACAGAAGTTACGCATTTCTGTTCAGGTTTACAGACCGGTTATTGGCAGTGTTTCCAGGTCCTGATCTGAGTCAAGTCATGAATAAGAAGTGGTAGTGATTCTTGCCATAGATTTTATGTGAGAGATCAAGATGTGGTGCAACGTGCGTGTGTGTTGGGAGAGGAGTGTTTACTTTTCAAAATAAGGGGTTTAAAGTTGACAGTCTGTAACTGACCATACTTGAAGAGCGGTTTGCAGCATCAGTTGTGCAGATCTCATCTTTGTCGGAATTTGTGCCCTGAATAGCTAGTCTGAATTATTTCGTAGCATATGCATCGAGAAAGGCAGTAGCCCCTCTGACTTTTGTAGTAAATATTCACTAATGTTTAATGAATCAATGCTGGCTCACCCATATTTTGCGTTAAAAATGAACTGAGTAATGTGGGGGCAGGGCTGGTTCTAGGATTTGCGAGGCCCTGGGCTAAAAGGGAATGTGCGAGGCCCCTCTAATTTAGATAAGTGACCCCTTGCAAGGAGACCATTCAGAGACACTGCGGGACGCCCATTGTCCAGCATTTTAGCGCCCCACAGTTTTAACTTTTAACCCACAAGCAATTCTCACTCCTTCAGTCCGATAGGTGTGAGAATTGCTTGAGGGCTAAAAGTTAAAACTGTGGGGGTGCAAAAATTCTGGACAATGGGCGTCACACGGTGTCTCTAAATGGTCTCCTTGCAATTGGGACAAGAGGAAGCTTCTCCCTCCCCTAGGCCTCCAGACACCATCCCTGAGAGGCCCGGGGGAGGGGGCCCCTCCCATGGACCCTAATTGCAAGGCGACACCTTTCTTTAAAATGTATCGCCAGAGAAACAACAGGACACACCACCAGTGCGGGGCCCCACAGCTCGTTTTTAACACAAAATATGTGTGTGCCAGCATTGATTCTTAAACATTAGTGAACATTTACTACAAAAGTCAGAGGGGCTACTGCCTTTCTTTAATAGCACAGAGGCCCCTCCTCTGCATGCCATGTCTGCTGTGCTTGCAGCCTCATGACTGTGCCCTGGGGGTCCCCACCCACTGAGCACTCCTTTGCCCCAGTTTGTAAATCACTCATTCTCCCACCCCACAGCTCATTCTCCTTTCCGCTCATTCTCCCACCCTTCCACTCATTCTCCCATCCTACAACTCATTCTCCCTTCTGCTTATTCTCCCACTCTACCGCTCATTCTCCCTACAACTCATTCTCTCTTCTGCTCATTTCCCTACCGGTCATTCCCCCACTTTACTGCTCATTCTCCCACCCTACAGCTCATTCTCCCACCCTACAGCTCATTCTCCCTTCCGCTCATTCTCCCACCCTACAGCTCATTCTCCCACCCTACAGCTCATTCTCCCTTCCGCTCATTCTCCCACCCTACAGCTCATGCTCCCATCCTCTCATTCTCCCACTCTTCCACTAATTCTCCCACAGTACAGCTCAATCTCCCTTCCGCTCCTTCTCCTACCCTACAGCTCAGTCTCCCTACTGCTCATTCTCCCGCCCTATCGCTCATTCTCCACCCATCACTCATTCTCCCTACCACTCATTCTCCCACCCTCCCGCTCATTCTCCCACCTCACCGCTCATTCTCTTCCAGGGGATACTCATCAATAGTCATAAGCAGTGAACTATCCCCGCCCATGTGCGGGACCCGGAGCTTATAACACAATATATATATATATAAATAAATATATATATATATATATATATATATATATAACTATGCAGCCCTATAAAATCCAAACTAAAAAAAGGGACAAACAGCCAGACAACAACTCAGCCATACTTACATAGTGATAAATTACTTAAGAAAACTTGTAATAGAGACCATACACCCATATGGCTTCGTACAAGAATTTCTTTATTTTCCAGAACAAGGGAAAAAACACAAATATTTGAAGGCAGTTTGGCCCATAGGCTGCATAGGAATTACTGTCCTGAGACAGAAGAGATAACTGGCACCTCGCCTTTAAGACTTACAAGAATCTAGGTACTTTACCTTTAAGAACCTCAGAGAGCCCTATGCTCCCAGCATGCACCACAGGTGACAGTTAGGTCAGTTCTTTTTTCCGGCTCCTTCTGTGAGGATCCTGGAGCTTGAGCTCGACAGTTTTTTTGGCTTTTTAGTCAGAAATTGTTATTTTTCTTGCTGTTTAGCATTTCTCCTGTGCTGGAAGAAGTTTTACCTTCTTTTTCTGACAGAAACTTGTCATCTTTTTCTGTCAAAATGCCAGCTCTCTTCAGAAATTGACCATCTTGTGGAAAAAAGATGGCTAGGTCAGATCCACACTCTGTGTGTATCACCCGTCTTCCTTCTTCTCATAAGGTAGACGCCTGTTATCACTGCCAAAGGTTTTCCTCAAGAACGCTCCGCGATAAAGAGAGGATTTGGCTTCAGGCGGTGATGGAGAGAGGAAAAACACTTCCAGAAAGTGGCCTTGGGACTCAAGAGCCCACCTCTCATCAGAAGCATCGACACCTTCTACAGTCTGCCTCTACAACATCGAGAAAAAGGCAGACTCCAGATTGTTCGTTGTCGCAGCCACCGTCGAGGAAATGGCCTGATCAGTCTCCGACGTCGAGACGGCGTAAGTCTCCGTCGTTGAGAAAGGCCTCGACGTCGAAGCGTCCTGCTTCGGAATCTAGGTATGGCCAAGATGCGGGTCTATCGACGTCGAAACATGTATCGTCGTCTAGACCCCCACCGACATCGAGACACTCTTCGTCACCTCACTGTAGGTCAACGTCGAAAAGCTTGTCGATGTCGAACAGACCTGAAGACCAGTCGACGTCGAGAGTAAGGCACCATTCGACGTTGAGATCACCACGATGTCGTTCGACGTCGAAGTCACCACGACGTCGAAGTCAAGATCGCCACGACGTCATGGCAGGTCGACGTCGAGGTCTCCTGTGAAGACATTGAAATCTGCACAGCCCTTTACTCCTACAGGGCATCACCATGGTTCGACGTCGAGGGAGGGACATTTGTCGACGTCGAGGCCATCGACGTCGAGGGACAAGTAACATGCTGGGGCCTCGGAGGAGGTTGCCGGTGCATCTCATTCTCCCTCAAGATCTTCGTCACCACCTGAACTTAATATTGTACAGGTTTCACTGGAGAGCTCTCCAGAAGTTGGTGAAGAACCTAGGCGGAAGAAAGCTAGGTCTATCAGCAGTCTTGGTTCAGACTATTCTCGTACCTACTCTCCTTCCCGCCTGTCAAAATCTCCAATTCAAACACCTCGGAGATCTCCACGAAGATCAAGGACACCCACTGTGGTATCTTCAAGAAGGAGAACTCAGACTAGATCACGCTCTCCGCGATCCCATCATAGACATTCAAGGGACAGATCTAGGTCTTTGCATTCTTCACCAAGGAGGAGACCTCGAAGACCTTGCACTTGGTCTACCTCATCTACCAAGTCCTCTAGGAGAGATTACTCTCCTACTTGTACTTCTACACCTCCATCACGAGTTTCACCTGTGGACGATCTCACTACCTTCAATGAGATGTTATGTCGAGGAGCGAGCAAAATAAATATAACTGTCGGTTCCTACTGTGTCCACCACGGTAATCTTTGAGACCCTACATCACCGTTCCTCAGCCAGACCTTATTGACCTTACCACTCAGACCTTTCAAACTCCTGCAACAGTGGGGTCTGTGGCTTCACGAATAGCTAAGAAATATAAGGCCCCTGATCAGGATCCATTATTTCTTCGCTCAGATCCGCCTCCAGATTCTATCATTGTGGCAGCGGCTAGGAAGACTCAGTCATCGATGTCTTCATCCTCCGCTCCTCCAGATAGAGACAGCAAAGTGATGGATTCCATGGGCAGGAAAATGTGCAACACATCGGCCTCTTTTATGAAGGTTTCCAGTGCCTCTTCTCTATTGGGAAGATACGACAGGTCCTTATGGGATTCCCTGGGTCGCTTTCTAGACAAGCTTCTTAAAGAAGGAGGTCTTGTCGCTAACCAAGTTATTAGCGCCTCAGCGGATGGGGCTGATTTAGCTGCTCACGGATATGCTCATGGGATCTGTTCAAGGCGTGCTGCATGGCTGCGATTAAGAGGCCTTAAACTGGAAGTACAGCGAAAGATCACTAACTTACCGTTTAATGGATCTTCTTTCTTCGGTCCTCATGCAGACGAGGAGATGGCAAAAATGAAAGCGGAACTGGACACAGTTAAGGCAGTAGGTCTGGAGAAGAAGAAAGACTTTCGTAAGCGTTTTCGTTCCAATGAGAAACGCCAGTTCCAACAAAAAGGTCAATCGAACCAGCGGTTGTCGCAAGGTCAACAGCATCAGCAAAGGTCTCATTTCCAACAAAGACGACCAGGAAGGGGAAGAGGCAACAATAAACAGGCCTCTACCTCAAAACAGCCAGCGAGACAATGAGCAGTTCCTTCCTCTAAACGTGTTGTCCATTCCGATAGGAGGAAGTATCGCTGGTTTTCTGGAGGAGTGGCACAATATAACAAGCAACAAATGGGTGCTAAATATTGTTGAAAATGGATATCTACTACGTTTCAAGACTCCACCTCCTTCAATTCCTCAGAGGAAACTTGGTTCGTGTCATCCCATCCTTCAAAAGGAGGTACGCAGTCTTCTGTTAAAAGAAGCCATAGAACGTGTCCCAATTCATCAGACGCCAGGGGATATACTCTTGTTATTTCCTGGTCGAGAAAAGGGGTCTTTCTGTGGAGTACAGGCCTATTCTGGATCTTCGCATCTTAAACAGGTACATACGAAAAGAAAAGTTCCGGATGCTGGCTCTACACCAGATCATCCCCCGTTTACATCAAAGGAGACTGGATGTGCTCCATAGATTTGCAGGAGGCTTATTTCCACATTCCAGTGTCCAGGAAGCATCGAACGTTTCTCCGTTTTCAAGTGGCTCGGTATCATTATCAGTCAAAAAAAAAAGGAGTGGGAATTAGAGTTCTGGTGCACTTTAAAAGAGGCAAGTGCTAAGAAAGATCCAAGGCGTTTCTGGGACACAATCAGAACCAGAAACAGACCAGACAGTGACCTTATAACATGCAATATCACTAGTCAAGAGTGGGTCACCCACTTCTCTAAACTATATACCCGTCAGTCCGGTTATAACATCCCAGATATCCCCATTGAAGAACAGGGACGGGAGGTGGTCCCATCTGTAACCAAAAAGGATTGGGATGTAGATCAAACAGACTTAGACCTAGACTTCTCAATAAAAGAAGTAGAGTATGCCATCAGTACCATTATGCCCCAAAAGGCTCCTGGTCCTGATGGTATCCCAGGGGATCTATTGCGCTCAGACATCCCCTTATGGGGGAAACAAATCCATCACTTGCTTATTGCCATTTGCAGGGGTGCGCCGATTCCCACATCCTGGAAGGGGGCGGAGGTCGTCCCCATCTTCAAAAAAGGTGCCAGGGACGACCCGTCTAATTACAGACCTATAAGTTTGCTGGACATAAGCCAAAAGGTAGCGGGGAAGGTACTGCTAGCCAGAATATTGGAATGGATCAATGATAACAACATCCTTTCTGACTATCAGGCTGGGTTTAGAGTGGGCACTGGCACAATTGAACAAGCCTTTAGATTAATGTTAGTGTACTGGAAGGTGGTGGTTATAGGCAAAGGCAGTCTTTATCTCGCGTTCATAGATTTAAAGACTGCCTTTGACCTAGTACCTAGAGAGACCCTTTGAAGAGTTCTTATTAACATGGGGATACCGCATTACATCTTATCGCTACTTGTAAAACTCCATGATAACAGCTTTGCCCAGATAAGATGGGGCACAGGGGGTGAGAAAACCAGTAGCATTCCGGTAGATAGAGGGGTTCGCCAGGGATGTGTTCTAGCTCCCACCCTTTTCTCCCTGTATATCAACGGAGTGGTTGAGCATCTGCTGAAAGACCCTTCAGACGAACCATCCCTGGCGGGGGAGCATGTCCCCACCCTTCTCTTTGCCGATGACACGCTCCTCCTGTCCAAATCCCCAATGGGTCTCCAAAAACTCCTTAACAACTTCCAGACCTTTTGTGTAGAACGGGGCCTGGTAATCAATACCGACAAAACGAAGTATCTTGTAATGAATCCCCCCAAAAAATCTGTACGCCCCCCCAAGCTGAATGGGGTACCTTTGGGGAGGGTAGAAGTATTTGATTACCTAGGCATCCGTTTGTCGCATAACATGCAGTGGGCCCCCCACTTAGATAAAATGTTGCTAGCCCATAAGAGGGTAACTGGAGCTCTTTTGAAGGAGCAACGCTCTTGTGTTATAAGACCTATAGCCCCTGTTATCGATATCTACATAGCAAAGGGAGTTAGCTCTGCTCTGTACGGGGCAGAGCTATGGGGTTCCTGCAACATAAACGAACTGTCAAGATCTGAGAGGAAGTTCTGTAGGGCAATTATGTCACTCCCCCAAGGCATTCCCATGACCCCACTTATGCTTGATCTAGGTTGTCGACCCTTTGAAGACCTAGCAAAGTTCCGGCCCCTACTACTATGGGCCAGGTTGTGGCGAGTCCCGGAGCTCGCCAACTATGCGAAAGGCCTCTCTGAGATCATGTCACTACCTGGTTGGCACAAAATTAAATGGCTAAGAGACATGAAATCCCTCTTGTGTGTCCTGGGTTTAAGTGAAGCGTGGTCAAACAAGGCATCTCCACCAAAGGCAACACTCAAGAGTTTGTACTGGAACTGGATTCTGACTAAAAGGAGTACAAAGTGTACATTGGGCAGACTGACTGAGGACTTCCTGAGATTTAAGGACCTACCACTTCGGGAACTTTACTTAGACATTATTGAGAAACCACTTGATAGGTCCCTTTACTTTAAATTTAGATCCGGAACTCTTCCCCTGCACACCTTTACATCACGGTGGAAACCGCCAGCTCAGACCACAGAGTTTTGCCCCTCGTGCCCACACAAACAGGAGTCTGTGGCACACTTTGTTTGAGTGTCAGGAATATGCCCGACCGAGAAGAAAATGGCTTAAGCAATTGTGCTGCTTGCTGGGGACCAGGCATCATGTTGAGGCACTACGTACTTTAATGGCAGACTCACGACCACTGTACGCTTGTACCCTCTCAAAATTGTTATCGTGGGCCTGGTGTATTAGAAGCAAAAGGCTTAAAGAAATCATTTAATTCTCTTTTATCTAAAATGTTTTCCTTTTTCACGGAAAACCCAGACTTTTATAGTTGAATGTAATTAATTTGCTGTATTTTATTCAAATGAATTGGTGTGTTTTTATTGTGCAGCTTTTGATAACTTTTATCGAAATAAAGCCTTTTGACTGACTGACTGACATTATCAGTTTCGAGTTCTGCCAATTGGACTCAAGTCAGCTCCAAGAACGTTTTCAAAGTGCATGGCAGTGGTGGCGGCCTTTCTGCGCAAACAAGGAATTTTCATTTACCCATACCTCGACGACTGGCTTCTGAAGAGTTCCACTCCATCTCTGCTTCAGTCGTATCTGTCTTACAGTCTTCACATTCTGAACAAACTGGGTCTAAGAGTCAATTTCAAGAAATCGATTCTCAACCCCACTCAGAGCATTCACTACCTGGGATCATCGATGGACACTGTGGAAGGAAGCGTGTGTCCTTCGGAGGAGAGGTTCATATCTATCAGGAAGAAGTCTCAGGAGCTTCTTCAGACTCTCCTCCCTACAGTCAGACAAGTGTCCTCTCTCCTGGGGTCCATGGCCTCGTGCATCTTAATTGTCCCCAATGCTTGATTGCACATGCGTCCTCTTCAGCAGGCTCTGGAGGACCAGTGGGTACAGGCTTCAGGGAAGTGGGAGGATCTGATTGCCCTTCCCCAGTCGGCCAAGGACTCCATCAGGTGGTGGACAAAGGGATCGAATCTACTGCAAGGGGTTCCCTTTCACCAAGAGACTCCAACACAAACTATCGTGACAGACGCCTCACTGCAGGGCTGGGGTGCCCATATGGATCACCTCCACGTGCAAGGACACAGAGAAGGGTTACCATATCAACTTCCTGGAACTAAGAGCAATTCAGCTAGCTCTCAAATCATTCTTCCCGTCTCTGAGTTCCAACTCCCTCTTAGTTCAGACAGACAACACCACGACAATCTTTTACCTGAACAAGCAGGGAGGCACCAGGTCCAGAATTCTGTCCCAGGAGGCGTAAGCAATTTGGAAGTGGTTACTGGCAAGACGTCTGACCATCAAGGCAGTCCACGACCCGGATGTTCAGGCGAACTTCCTCAGCAGAAAGTTTGTAGAGGCGCACGACTGGGTGCTCAACAACGACGTTGCTCAAGGCATTTTTCAACGCTGGGGTTTTCCTGACATAGACTTGTTGGCAGACGCAACAAACGCCAAATGCCCCGTCTACGCACCCAGGTTTCCCCAACCAGGTTCAAGCGGGAATGCGCTGCTGATAAGCTGGTCCCAGAACTTGCTCTATGCCTTTCCCCCACTGCCTCTCATTCCAGTGGTAATCACCAAATTTTACAAGACCAACTCCAGGATGATACTGATAGCTCCGGAGTGGCCGCGCCAGTGGTGGTACCCGGACCTTCTACAGCTCTCCGAAGTTCCACCCCAGAGGTTGCCTTGCCGTCCGGACCTGCTGTCCAAGAGCCAAGGGAGAGTGTTCCATCCCAGTCTTCCTTCGTTACGGCTGACAGCATGGCTCCTGAAGTCTTGCAATATGGGCACCTAGACTTGCCAGATGACTGTATGAACATCCTCAAGGAAGCTAAAAGACCTTCCACTATAACTTCCTACGCTTTCAAAATGAAGTGTTTCTACATCTGGTGTTTGAATAACGGACATGACCCAGTCTCAGGACAGGAACAGGTCATGCTGCCATATTTGTTATATATCTGGCTAAGTCGGGGCTGCAATTTTCCTCCATCAAGGTACACTTAGCAGCCATCATAGCGTACAGAAAATCTCCTACACAGGGTTCTTTCTTTAAGATGCCAGTGGTGAAGGATTTTTTAGAAGGATTAAAAAAGGTGTATCCACCAGTTCGAGCGCCTTCTCCTCCGTGGGAGCTCAATGTGGTCTTAACCAAGCTGATGGGAACACCTTTTGAACCAATACACAAGTCTTCTTTGCAGCACTTATCTTGGAAAGTGGCCTTCTTGGTCGCAATTACCTCTGTTCGTAGAGTAAGTGAATTGCAAGCTCTGTGCTGTAAGGAACCCTACACAGTATTTCATGCAAATAGGGTGGTTCTTAGAACTCATCCTAGTTTTCTGCCAAAGGTGGTGTCAGAGTTCCACATCAATCAGGGAATCACATTACCCACTTTCTTTCCCAATCCCTCTACGCCCCCTGAAAGGGCCTTACATTCTTTAGACCTTAAGAGGGTGTTGAAGTTTTATTTAGATAAAACTAAAGGTATTAGAAAGACGGACCGGTTATTTGTCAATTATGGTCCCATTAATACTGGATTAGCAGCCTCTAAGCGGGCCTATCAGTTAGCTAATAAAGTTCATCAAGGAAGGCCTAAAGCGCATTCAACCAGAGGAAAAGCCTCAACTAGGGCTCTCCTCAGAAACTTTCCCATAGCAGAAATTTGGAAAGCAGCCACATGGCGTTCTGTTGATACCGTTTCTCGCCATTACTGCTTAGATTCAGATACTCAGGCAGATGCTCAAGTAGGTCAAGCATCTCTGAGGAATCTGTTTGGTTGATTATTGGTAACTATTACTTCAAGATTGTTTTTATTACTAGTGCTACATTGCTAGTCCGCGAAGTGTGGTGTATGGGCTTGCTATTCTATTCACTGCTTATGACTATTGATGAGTATCCCCTGGAATAGAAGGATAAGTTACTTACCTGTAATTCTGATTCTCTTCCAGGGGTATACTCATCAAAGTCATAAGCACCCCGCCCGCCTCCCCGGTCTAGCAATGTTTAGTACAGGTTTTAAGTGTGTTTTTTTTATACGCCTTTGCAAAATGAACTGACCTAACTGTCACCTGTGGTGCATGCTGGGAGCATAGGGCTCTCTGAGGTTCTTAAAGGCAAAGTGCCTAGATTCTTGTAAGTCTTAAAGGCGAGGTGCCAGGTATCTTTTCTGTCGCAGGACAGTAATTCCTATGCAGCCTATGGGCCAAACTGCCTTCAAATACTTGTTTTTTTCCTTGTTCTGGAAAATAAAAAAATTCTTGTATGAAGCCGTTTGGGTGTATGGTCTCTATTACAAGTTTTCTTAAGTAATTTATTACTATGCAAGTATGGCTGAGTTGTTGTCTGGCTGTTTGTCCCTTTTTTAGTTTGTATTTTATAGGGCTGCATATATACACTAGCAGCCCGTCCCAACGTTGTATGGGTATGAAATAGAATGTGTGTATTTGGCAAGGGCAATTTATTTTTAAATCTCGCGGTAGACAATTTTTTTTTGTTTCATAAGAATAGGGACGGAGAAGGCCCCGCTGCAGCCCTGGTTGATGTTAGCAGGCGCGTGTAATTGGTGTAGTGATCTGCAGCCTGATCCCGGCTACAGCCCCCAGCGTTTCTCACGCCCCCAGCGTGCCCCTTGATGCTGCGCAGCAACGTAATTGGCGCTTGTATGTACGACTCACATGGCATGAAGGGCGGACACACGCCCACAGCGTTTGTCACACCCTCAGCGTTTGTCATTCCCCAGCACACGCCCCCAGCTCACGATGTGATGGCCGTACCACACGCCCCCAGAGTTAGTCACGCCCACAGCACAACGCAGACACGCCCACAAGGGACTACTTTGCTGGCACTGTTCTTTTACCTTTTAAATGTATAGAGGAGTTGGCCTAACGGCTAAGGCGCTCGACCTCGGATCTGGGTTCGAGTCTTGGTAACAACGCCAAACATCCTGTGATTCTGGGCAAATAACTAATCTCCCCATGCCTAACAAAAATGTGTGTCCTCATGTAACGTAACTGGTGCTATGTAAAGCGCTCTGATACCTGATTCAGTTTGGGTCAAGTTTGCGCTATATAAAACTCTGCCCAAAAAAATTATAATATGATGGCCGTCTGCATAGCCTATGTCCTTCTGCTGCAACTGCCCTTTCCAACGCTGTATTGGGTGTTGTGATTGGTGCGGTGGTTACTGAGATTACCCGCCTCAAATGTTTGGGCTCTCTCTTTATAATATTAGTATGGATATATATATATATTTATATATTTTGTTATAAGCTCCGGGGTCCCGCACATGGGCGGGGATAATTCACTGCTTATGACTTTGATGAGTATACCCCTGGAAAAGAACCAGGATTACAGGTAAGTAACTTATCCTTCTCCCACCTCACCGCTCATTCTCCCTCCTGCTCATTCGCCCTACCATTCATTCGCCCAACCGCTCAGTCTCCCACCCTACCGCATATTCTTCCACCTTGCCACTAATTTTCCTACCATACAGCTCATTCTCCCACCCTCATTCCTCCATCCTGCCGCTCCTTTTCCCTACCGCTTATTCTCCCGCCCTACCACTCATTCTCCCTACCCCTGTTTCTCCTACCCCCTCAATCTTCCATCCTACCACTCATTCTCCCACCCTCCCGCTCATTTTCCTGCCTACCGCTCATTCTCCCCCCTACTGCTCATTCTTTCGCCCTACTGCTCATTCTCCCTCCCTACTGCTCATTCTCCCACTCTACCGCTCATTCTCCCACCCTCCTGCTCATTCACCCTACTGCTCATTCTCTCACCCTCATCCTCCAACCCTCATTCTCCCTACGGCTCATTTACCCACCCTATCATTAATTCTCCCACCCTTCCACTCATTCTCCCTACCCCTCATTCTCCCACTCTACTGCTCATTCTCCCACCCCACTGCTCATTCTAACACCCTATCGCTCATTCTCCCTACTGCTCATTCTCCAACCTGACTGCTCATTCACCCACCTGACTGCTCATTCACCCACCCTACCACGCATCCTCCCACCCTATTGCTCATTTCCCCTACCACGGATTCTCCCACCCTAGCGCGTATTCTCCCACCCTACTGCTCATTCTCCAACCTAACTGCTCATTCACCCACCCTACCGCTCATTCTCCCACCCTATCGCTCATTCTTCCTACCGCTCATTCTCCCACCCGACCGCTCATTCACCTACACTACCGCTCATTCTCCCACCCTAGCTTTAAAAAAATATTATTTTGGGCACGTTGATATTAAGTTACATGAGCACCAGTCCCTTTACAGAAGGACACACACGTTCGTCGTTGTTGTTTTTTTTTTTTTAACTCTTTGGACACGTTGATATTAAGTAATTTTACTGAAGCACAGAACGTTGAGCTGACGCTAAGACTAGAACCTAGGTGTCCTGACTTCTAAAGTCAGCAACTCTGACAAAAAGACTCCGCTTTCATTCTCGTATGGCTTGTTCCCCTTAGCGCTGTCAGCGTTCTTATGGCGGTGTAAAGCGCTATACAAACAAGCATTTAAAATGCAATAGGTCTTGCCTTTCATTAAGTTAAAGCCATTTACTTTGCTATACAATATCATTAGCAAAGCAAATGACTTTAACTTAATCAAAGGTGAGACCTATTGCATTTTCAATGCTTGTTTTCTGCACCTACAGACTCAGAGCCACAGCTACCCTGGTCTCTTTGAGGCAGTGTTGGAAGTTTTTCCTATAAAATATATCTGAAAAAAACACGTTAGTTATATTCCTTACCTTAGAATAACGCCCAGGCATCAGGCTGGATCCTGAAAATTTTGCGTAGTAGTACCCTTGCGCGTTGGTAGGCGTCGTCTGCGGTTCCGTCGTCTGCACCGGGATGCCGTCGTCGGAGTACTTAGACGCCGCCCTCGCGCGCTGACGTCAGTTCTTCTGTTTTACGCGCCAGCAAGCGCAGGTGTGGAGAAAGCAGTACCTTAGTCACTTTTTGACTAAACTTTTTTGATCTCTTCTCGAGTCTTCACGACTCTCGGTGCCGGTAGGGATGCCCGGTTCAAGCCCTGTATCGACTACACCCGACTGATGTCGGTTACCGATCCCCACCGCCGGTGCCTGTATTGCCTTGGGGTCGACCTCGACGACCGGTCGTGCCCCGACTGCCGGGCCTTGACGTCGAAGGCTAGACGGGAACGGTCCCGTAAGCGCCTCGAGCTCCGGCAGTCGACCCGCACCGCTCAAGGTCCCTGTCCAGGAGGGGGTCGAGGGACCGGTCGCGGGGCCACATTCATCGAAGCTCGACACCATTCGTTGGACTCCAAGTCCTCAGGTAAGAGGCAAAAGAAGTCAAAGAGACGACATTGCTCTTCCGACTCCCCCCGACGCTCGCACGACGCGGCCGGGGGTTCGGGCGACACCGGCTCTGCCGGAGCCACAGGCGCCGCGACCAGCTCCATACCCCCGCCGGTCCTTGGGCTGAACGCGACGCCGGAGGAGATCGAGGCCTTCCTCATGGCCATGAGGTCCCTCTCTCCTCCGTCGGGTACCGCGGTGCTTCTGCCCCGGCGCCGTCGGCGACTTCTGTCCCGACGCTGCAGGCTCCCGCTGGATCCGATTCCGGGTCGCCGCTGGTCGACCTCACGACCCCGCCGGCGTCTACCCCCAGGGTGTCGACCCTGGCGCCGCCCTCGCACTGCGCCACCCCTGATCCCACCCTCGGTCCGTATCCTTTCGACGCCGGCTGAAGAGCATTTCTTCTTTGATCCGGCTCCATCCTTTGACCCTGAATTTCAGGAGATGGAGGACAAAGGGGATTGGGAGGGGTCTGAGGACCCTCTGACACGTGAGTGTCCGTCCTTTCAGGACTGGACAGAGAAGCTAGGGGAGGGAAGTCGTCTTGATACCTCCCCTGACACTGGCTTTGTCTCCCCTCCTACCGTGGCTACGGAGGAGAGGGCTGCTTATAGTGTGGGGCTGACGCGGGCAGCCAAGGCCTTGGCGCTTACGCTCCCCATCGCTACTGTGAAAGTCTAACATCCTCACTGAGGTCCTTAAACCGCAGACAGGCTCTCAGGAGTCTCTGCTGCCGTTTAATGAGGCTCTCATGGACGTCCTGTTGGGCACCTGGACGGGCCCGCTACAGGCCACCCTGTAGATAGGAACGTCGCCAGGCGCCACCGCCCAGCTCCGTGCGACCCTAGCTTCCTGTCCACCCACCCCACCCCGAGAGCCTGGTTATCCAGGCCTCTACTTCCCAATCCGCATTCCCGACTGCACCCCCAGATCGGGAATCCAAAAGATATGAACAGTTTGGTAAGAAACTGTTCTCATCCCTCAGTTGTGGATTGTGGTCAGTCAACACCGCTTGCCTTTTGGGCTGTTATACCCACTCTCTGTGGGATACGGTTGCGGCCGTGCTGCCAGAGTGTCCAGAGGAGGCCCGGGCGAAGCTCACTCAAGCCCTCGCGGAGGGGCGAGACGCAGCACGGTATTCCATACGATGTGGGCTGGATACCACGATCTCGTTGGGCAGGGTGATGTCAACGACGGTGGCGGTTGGCCGCCACGCCTGGCTGAGGTCCGCCAACTTCTCGGCCGATGTCCAGAACACCCTCATGGACATGCCGTTTGATGGCAGCCACCTCTTTGGTAGCAAGGCAGATCATGCGCTTGAACGCTTCAAGGACTCCAGGGCTACAGCCAAGTCCTTGGGCCTCTCGGGCCAGCGTCAGCAGCAGTCTGCCTTTTGCTCCTTTCGTGGCCAAGGAAAGGGCGCCCCTTCACATCCTGCCAGCCATGGGCTGCAGTCTAACATCCAGCGCAGCGGACGTGGTAATCACCGTGGCGGTGCCAGGGGACAACGGCGTGGCCAGTCCACATCCACCCCCGCAGCATCCCCCTCAAAGCCCTCCTAGTCCGAGCTTTCAGGCCCATTTGACGCCAGTGGGGGGCAGGGTCCGGCATCACCTCCTCCACTGGCGCATCATCACTTCGGACAGGTGGGTGCTGAAAATCGTCCGATGGGGCTACTCCCTCCCCTTCGAGGCGACCCCTCCAGCCATGCCACTGCAGTACCACCGCGTGTCGGGAAATCACTTGCATCTTCTGCAAGAGGAAGTGTCGGCCCTCTTGGCCAAGGGGGCCATCGAGCGCGTTCCTGGGCCAGAAGTAGGGTGTGGTTGCTATTCCCACTACTTTCTGGTTCCCAAGAAGGGCAAAGGGGGCCTACGCCCTATCTTGAACCTACGGAACGTCAACGGCTTCCTCTGGAAGGAGAAGTTCAAGATGCTGACTCTGGCTCAGGTCTTAGCTGCCCTGGACCCCGGAGACTGGATGGTAGCGTTGGACTTGCAGGTCGCGTATTTCCACATCCCCGTTCTGCCAGCCCACCGGCGTTCCCTGCAGTTCAGGGTAGGCCACAAGCACTTCACCGTGCTCCCCTTTGTCCTTTCCAGCGCCCCACGGGTGTTCACGAAAGTGATGGCGGTGGTCGCATCTCATCTGCGCAGGTTAGGGGTGTCAGTCTTCCCCTACCTCGACGACTGGTTGCCGCCCCAGACAGGAATCAGCCACCTCCAGACTATGGTTGACCTCCTGCACCTGCTGGGGTTCTCCATCAATGTGCCGAAGTCACACCTGTGTCCCTCTCAGAAGCTCCTCTTCATCTGGGCAGTTCTGGACTCAGCGCAGTTTCGGGTTTATCCTCCCGAACAGCGGGTTCGGGATATTCAGGCTCTGATTCCGATCTTTCAGCCATTATCCCGGGTGTCGGTCAGATTGACGCTGCGGCTTCTGGGGCATCCTCCTGGTGCATCATGCCAGGTGGCGGATGCGGGCTCTGCAGTGGGACCTGAAGTTTCAAGATCTTTATATTTCAGCCTCAGTACTGGATTTCAGTGAGAATGCTGCTGAGGCTTTTGGAGCTGATGGCCTCCTTTATCCTGTAGGTCAAGCAAAGCATGTGGCATATGCAGGCTCTGTGTGTGAGCTGATGTCCCACTGGGCATTGCATTTGATGGATCTCTCTTAGTCCAGATTTTAGAGAAGACTGCCAAAGATCTGCAGTGGTGGCTCCTGGACAGCGATTGGGTCAGTGGCAGACCCCTCTACTTTCTCCACCTAGAATTGACAGTGGTAACCGAAGTATCACTTCTGGAATGGGGCGGCCACCAAGGAGAGGTGGTGATCAGACACATCTGATCTTCTGCGGAGGCCCGGCTCCACATCATCCGATTTGAATTGCGAACTGTCCATTTGGCGTTGAAAGTCCTTCTGCCTTCCATCAAGGAGAGGCTGGTTCAGATGTTCACAGACAACACCACCTCCATGTGCTGCTGAACCAAGCAGGGTGATGTGGGGTTGTGGACCTGTGCACAGAGGCCCTGTATTTTAGACGTGGCTGGAACGCTAGGCAATTTTCTTGGTATTGCAGCTCCTGGCAGAATCTTTGAAAACCAGGGTGGACAAACTCAGCTGTTGACACCTTGTGGCTCAGAAATGGAGGTTATATCCAGAGGTGGCGCAATGTCTCTTCCATGACTCGGGAGAACCTTGACTTGATCTACTCGCCACCGCAGAGAACGCTCAATGTCTGCACTTATGCACGCTGGCATTTCTGAAGCAGCTCTTACTAGGAGACGCATTCCACTTAGAGTGGAACTCGGGACTCCTGTATGCCCTTCAGCCAATGTATATGTATATGTGGGATACTTGTAAAGCGCACTGTTACTCTACCCGAGTGTCCTGGCGCTGTAGACCGCTGGGGAACCCGTCCTGGTTTTCCCTGTGAGATGGTCCCTTTCTGGGTATCTCCAGGGTGAAACCAGGCATCCCCGGCGTCTGTGGGGGGCCGTTGTAGAGATGAGGCAAGCTTAATGCCCAGAGTTACCGAGTGTGTTCCCTGGTTAGAGTAGGCACTGAGGCGAGAATTATCGAGTCAGTTGACCCTGGTCCAAGACCCTGCCGCGTCGGGAATTGAGCCCTGGTCCTGGGCCGTTCTCTGCTTACAGGTCTGCCGCCTCTAACCAGTGAGCCACACCTCTCCACTTAACTCTCCTGTCTCGAGTTCTGAGGAAGATCAGGACCGACCGGGCCCAAATCATCCTTGTGGCTCCAGATAAGGCATGGAGAGTATGATATCCAGAACTCCTGGGCATGAGCATCTGTCCTCTGATCCAGCTGCCCTCGTCGCAGCAGCAGGGCAGAATCCTGCTCCCCAACCTGCGCACACTCCACCTACATGCTTGGAGATTGATCAGCGACAGTTGTGCCTTTGACCTTCCTCCTGAGGTTGTAAATTTCCTTCTGGCAGCTATGCTTATCTCACCCAAGTCTTTATACATCTGCTGTTGAAACAGGTTTGTGGCCTGGTGTGCTACCAAACCGGAGGATCCACTCCCTGCCAAGATGTCTGCGGTTTTATTCTTTCTTTTGTCGCTAGGCCAGCAAGGCCATGCTTTGGGTACAATTCAACTATCTCAGCCTCTTATGTTTGCCAGACAAGTCCTTTTTGATCAAGTCACCAGTTGTGATAAGGTTTCTTTTTTTTTTTGTTGAAAAATATGTTTATTGCGGAAACATAGAAGACATAGTCAGATATAACCACTCGTAGGCACTGAGAGGTGGAAGTTAACCACAGGCAACATTCAGGATAGTAAACAGCCACGTGGCCTGTGAGAAGTTGGCCTGATATATGATGTTCACTAGTTCTAGTGACCACCTTGTATCAGTCCAAACAACCCTTATGGTGATTGGTTGTAAGTCAACCTTATAGACCAGCTATCCTAATGGTAGCATGGACAAAGCAGTCTTAGGCTAAACTCTTTTGGCATGTGAAGCCAGCTGTTTTACCACAATATAACCCCTTGAATACCAGATGAAAGGACACCACACAGGTTGTTATGAAAATAAACAATATATTTATTAATAACAACACCTCTGAACTCTTTATGAGATCAGAGGGCTAAGCACATGACAATACTGAGAAGGAAATACGAGTTAGCACAATATTTACACGTGTGCCTTAGGGGCACGACAAACCATATACTACAAACAATGGAATGCGAGGAAGGAAAGTACTGTAAGGGGATCCAGAGGCTGGAGGATCGCTGGGACTACGCTACGAACTAGGTAAGTAAGGAGCAGGAGGCCCACGGGACTCACGTGCAGAGTGGAAACTCTCACGCGGGGTGCGTACCAACGTCTATGGATGCTACAGTTTACAAAGTTACGGATTCCGGACGAACCCGGCTGGATGGAGGGAAAACAACAGGACACTAGGATAGTGGACACTGACTTCAGCACCTAGAAGCTTTAGTTACCTAACCCACAGGCTGCGGGTGCATAGGGCTGAAGTGGCGTCGGGTTTGCTGCGTTGCTCCCGGTGATGCCTGAAACAAAGAGTTGCTGGCAGGCAGCCAGATGGAGGAGTCTGGTGGTTCCAAGGATGGAACTAGGAAGGAGAAGTCCTGAAAGGGAAGGGGACAGAGTCTTGGTCCCTAGCCAGTGACGGTGCTGGAACCAGGAGGGAACCAGATGCTGTTGCCGCGTTCAGGGGAAGGAAGGGTCGCTTCTCTCTGTAGCTGCGCGGACCAGGAGCTGTTCTTCACGACCAGGCTGGAGGCACGAGCTGTCCCACGTAGTCTGCTGCTGATGGCGGTGTTGGATCGTCGATCTGGTCAACAGGCCTTGGCAAGTGCAAGCCACGCGGTGGAACAAAGATGGCGTCTGGTGCGGACCAGGAGGGTCCGGGGTGCTTCTCTTTCACAAGGAAGCAAGGGCCAGTCTGGGGGACCAGACCAGCAATGTCGAAATCTTCGGGTCGTCGTCTCAGAGGTCACGAGCCAGCCGGCAAGTGACCAGACAACAGGAAAAGGCAGCAACCAGGCAAAAGGGCCCCACGCAGATCTCGTGGAGGCTGGGGGGCTGGTCTTTGATGCAGGTGCTGTGTCGGTGTGGGGCTTCTCAGTCCCCGATGCACTTACTCGAGGGTCACTCGGTGGTCGGGCTGGAAGCACTGTGCAGGTTTCTTCAAGATGGCCGTCTCCACGTTGCTCGTCGCACCCACGGGTCCCAGCTGTGCTGTGGATGTGGGTAGAGGTCAGAGGGGTCTGGAGGTCCGGGTCTCTTTGAGCTGGGTCGTCGGGTTCCAGGAAGGAAGGACTTGCAGCAAACCGCACAAGAGCTTGATGGTGCCTGCGAAGCAGGATGGTCACTCCCTGACCATAGGGGAGATTCTTCAGTCTTCTGATGTTCAGGAGGTCGAAGGTCAAGAGTTTCTTCGTGGAAGTTGTCAAGATTAATCTAACTGGGAATGGGACCCGCTCCTACCTTTATTCAGCTAAAGGGGGCTGCACTACGACTAGGTCCCTCCCCTGGGTGGGACCAGGAAGGGGGGTGGTTACACCCCCTATCCTTAGTCCGGTTTCCCGCCAGAGCTGGGGCTGGAGTGACCCAGCAACTGGTTGGAACCGGTGTATGCACAGGGCACCTTGTGTGCCCCAGGCATGTCTCATTCCTTTCAGCCTTGGCCTACCTAATACACAAAATCCTGTCTGGGGTGGTGCTAGCACCTCCCAAGGCAGGAAACCCTTTGTCTGAGCCTCCCTCGCTGGAAGGACTCCCAGCAGCAGGAGGTCAGACTTGTGTCTGTGGTGGCAGCATCCATCTTGTGATGCTGAGGCTCGAGTTAACTTTAACCGGGGTTCACAGTTATCTACATGTCGTGTCCCTCTAGAAGGGTGGAATGCTACCCCCGTCGCCAGAATTGGCGAGGGGGTAGTATTCCAAATCGTATGACACCTTACTCGACATGTTTTGATAATGTTATACCAGAGTTAGCATTTTACCACGAGGTAGATAATGCACTTAAGAGTATATGGTATAGCGTTAACATGGAACAGCTATTAGGACTTGGTTCCGCAAGCTGCAAACGGGCTCAGCTCATGCCAGAGCACCATCTCACATAATTCCAAGCACTCTGCCTTCAGGATTGATAAGGCCTTCCATAGGAGTGACTGATAGGAATATATGTGTCCATTTTGGGGTTAGATATAGGTATACTATATCTATAGCAAAGGGTGTTTACACCACGTTGCCCCAGCTGTCATGCAGCCAGTTGTGTCAGATTTAGATGGCCAGCCAGGGGTGGCATAATACATGCTTCAGCCCCTGGTAGGCCCTGGGTACACCTATGCCCTGTGTACAGGGACTGATAAGGTGGCCCAGTACCAATTGGTAAATGCACCTAAAGTACATGCTTGTCAATTTAGAGAGAGAACAGCTAGGCTGTGGGTCTGATTAGCAGGCCCACAGCCAGGGAAAGTCGTAAACCAGTGAAGCAAAAAGCAAAAATCTGGGGTGGCCATGGGATTGCAGACCCCACTCTCCTACATGGCCCACATCCTGGAGGTCGGCGGCGTAAAGTCGGAAAATTCCACAAAGATAATCATAATCGTTTGCATACAGTACACGTGCATCTCTAGTATCCGCTGTTTTTCAGGTATTCCCCCTCCTACGTCCTCCATGGAGCCCTACTCCCATCTTTCTGTACAGAAAAGTTTTCCAATAAGAACACAGTCTAACACATAACAACAGAACAAATCCCCCCCATACGTGGCATCAGTAATAGAGTACATGCAAAATTCAGGTTATCTACTCAAGGCCCGATAAGGTGCAGACATCACAGTTAGAAGCAATCCTCTGGTAATCAAGACAAATCAGAGTTATACAATAGGGAACATTAGTGCGCGCCCAGCAGGGCATTACTCCGAAACAGGTCCCTCCATCTCACCTCCCGCTACATCCTCCTCGGACCCAGACCTCTCAGGGGTGAACAATTCGGCACTAGTGGTATCCGAGTCATCATCAGGCAACCCCTCAGCACACATCATCCTCCAAGCTAGTAAGTCTTCCTGAAGCCTTTCGTCGCGGCGCGTGCGCTGCATGTGTGTTTCCTCAGCCAAGGACCACTCTCTAACATCCCTAAGCCACAGGATACCTCGGGGGCCCTCTGCCCCATCCAAGTAATAGCCACACGCCGCCTTGCCAACACCAGTAACAACTGTAGAAACTTGTAGGACAAATTCCTCTTTTTGGGTTTGGGTACCAGGGCCAAGAGACAATGGAGCGGATCTAGGGCAATCCGGAGGCTCGTAACACGGCCAATATGTTCCACCACTTCACTCCAAAAGCGACCGACCTGCGGGCACTCGCAAGCCAGATGGAAGAATCCAGCTCTCTCCGCCCCACACCTAGGGCAGTCGTCCCGCCTATCTGCCGAGATGCGATTCAGAGAGACCGGGGTCATGTATGTGCGATGCACAAAATTAAAGTGGATCAACTTGAACCGTGCATTACACGAGACTTTCCTGGTCCGGAGCCCAATACGTTTGCGCTGTCCCGGCTCTAGAGCCATCCCCAGGTCCGCCGCCCAGGACGGCGCGATCGGCGGGGCCGAAACCCGTCGCATGGCTGAGTACAATAAAGAGATCAGCCGCTTTCCTCTACCACAGGAAAGGAGGATGTTGAGGGTGTGTGTCAGCTGAGGCGCCTCCGGGAACTGGGGCCAGGTCGTCCTTGCCACCTCCTGGAGTCCCCTGTAGTGCAGGTACTGTCCCCTGGTCAGGTCAAAGGCTTCCGTGGCACGCTCAAAAGACACGAAGGAGTCATCCGGATATAGGTCTGCCAGAGTCTCACACCCGGCTTCCCGCCATTCCCGGAAGGACACATTCTCCTCCATTCGCAGCACCAGGGCCAAGATCCACACGGCAGCTCCCTATGAAAGGGGGCCCGCCGCAAAACCTTCTCCACAAACTGCTGCCAGACTCCTGCCGCTTGGCGCACCACATAGGGCAGAGCCTCGTCCGCCCCCGTTCCTGCATCAAAGCCACTCGCAAAGCCTTCTTGTCCGCTCTGCCCGCCAGTAGCTGCAGCTCCCAGTTATCGGCATCCGCGAACCACCTCGCGGCTGGCAGGAGCTGTGCTGCGTAATAATAGAGGTCAAACCTTGGGGCCTCCCTCCTCCCAACTCCTGACCACAGTATGCAGAGCAACTCTACTACGTCCGCCCGCCCAGAGTAGAAATGTGAGCAGTGAGTTGAGCGTGCGAAATATTCGCGGGGCGAGCGGGCATAGGGTATTTTGCAGGACGTACAACATTCTAGGCAACATCACCATCTTAACAACCGCTAACCGCCCCATAAGGGAGAGAGGAAGCGTATTCCAGAAGGACACAGACTGGTGCAGAGAGCGGAGCACCCGTTCAGCGTTGCGGTCCAGTAGATGTTCGTCCGACGAAGCCACCTGGATGCCCAGATACCGGAAGGCCTCCAGTTCCCATCTCAGCCCCAGGCACGGGAGGCTCACGCCCAGATTGGGAGCACATCCCGCCAGCGGGAAAATCAAGGACTTCCCAGGGTTAATGCGCAGCCCGGAGGTCGCGCCAAAGCGGTCCAGCAACCGCAGCAAAGCGGGGAGCGAGTCACTCGGGGAGGTCAAATAGAACAGAGCGTCGTCTGCATAGAGGGAGATCAGGTTCACGGTAACGCCCACCCTAATGCCCCATTGTGCCATCTCAGCTCGAATGGAGACCGCCAAGGGTTCTATTGCCAGGGCAAATAGGAGTGGCGACAGGGGGCACCCCTGACGAGTGCCCCTCCCCAAGGACCACTCCTCCGAGCGGTCCGAACCAAGCCGAACTCTAGCCCGGCGCGCCCCGTAGAGCACTCGGATCCAATTGCAGAACAGTGGCCCCAGCCCTGCCATCTGGAGCACCTCCAAGAGATACCCCCAGCTGACCGTGTCAAAGGCCTTAGCCAGGTCATTTGACACCAGGATGTGGGGATCCCCGCTCCCACGCACCTCGTGGAGGATATGGTTCAGACGCCGCAGGTTCATCGCAGTGTAACGACCAGGGATAAACCCACACTGGTCTTGATGGACCAAGTGTGCCATGTGTGGGGCCAGGCGAGTGGCCAACAGTCTGGTAAGGATCTTTACGTCTGTATTGATCAGAATGATAGGCCGAACGCCGCGGGGTCGCAACTTTCTCCACCCGGTTTCAAGATCATACAGACCTCTCCCTGATTAATGGTGCGCGGAAGAACGCCAGACCCCAGGGCCTCATTATAAACCTGTAATAGGAGGGGGCTAGGACATTGTCAAACGAATGATAGAATTCAGGCGGGAAAACGTCTCCGCCCGGCGCCTTAGCCCGTGGCAGGGCGGCCAACGCCACTTTGACCTCCCGGAGCATCAATGCCACATCCAATTCCTCGGCCGCCTCCTCCGAGAGGGCCTGGAGAGACCTCCCTGGAGGTAAGGCCGATAGGAGGCCTCCGTGATCGAGGGGTCGGCTGTATACACCGTCTGCAGGTGAGAGTGGAGGACCTCAAGAATATCAGACTCCGAGTGCACCATACCACCATCGGGAGCCCGTAGGGCAACTATCCGCTCCGGTGTGAATTCTCGCCGAAGAATCCAGGCCAGCAGTCGACCAGACGTGTCCCCCTCGCGGTGGAGACGCTGCCTATACTGGCCCAAAGTATATTTATCGAGACAGGTTAGAATGTCATGAACGGACACCTGGGCCGCCCTTTCCGCCGCCCGGTCCGAGACGACAGGATCCGGCAGAGACTGACAGCGCCGGAGCATATCCTCTGCGTCCCGTAATTCACGGAGCAATTGCTTCCGGACCCCATATGTGAGGCCCATACAGGCACCGCGCACCACCGCCTTCAGGGCCTCCCATTTGGTGGAGTAGGGCAAATCACCGCCCTCCCAGTTCAAATCTATATAGTCTGTCAGGGCAGTCGCCACATGGTCCCTCCCCACCTGGTCCTGCAGAAGGTCCATTGGCATCCGCCAAGTGCGGGGACGCGCAGCCTGGTCAGCACATTGCGCTATGCACGTCACTGGAGCATGATACGACAGAAAACGGGCTTGGTGGGTAACCGTCAATGAGAGAGACGCGGCAATATTGGCCGCAAGGACGCGGTTTAACCTACTATGGGTGTTGTGCGTCGGGGTATAACAAGTATACAACCTCTGAGTGGGGTGGCCCGTACGCCACACATCCACAGCCCCCAAATTATGCATTACTTCCCCGAGGCGCGCTGTCATGTGCGGCTTCATGCCAGAGCGAGGGGGGTGCCGATCCAGATCCGGATCCAACACGCAATTAAAATCCCCGAACCAGAGGAAGGGGGCATCTAGGTCCGAGACAATGAGTTCCTGAAGGTGGGAGAAAAAACCAGGGTCATCGACATTTGGTGCATAGGAATTTAAGAGCAGGAAATCCCTACCATCCAACTTTATCCGCAGCAGCAGGTTCCTGCCTTCGATGTCCGCCTCAACATATTGAACGGCACAGGGAACCCCAGGCGCCACCCAAATTAGAACCCCCTGGCATAAGTAGAGAAGGAGGAATGGAACATCTGGCTCCTCCATTTCTTGGACAGCCTCTGAGCACCCTCCTCGTTCAGGTGAGTCTCCTGGAGACACGCAACGGAGACCCCATGTCGCTTGAGAAAGGAAAGGACCCTGTGTCTTTTGTTGCTAGTACCCAATCCGCGCACGTTCCGGGTTAAGAATTTAAAACCCATAGTCGGTGATTGCGCCCATCCGGGCCATATGATACCCACATTGTGATCCGCCACCCCCTGGCCCGAACATCATCTAGGCCGGAAGGTCCAGCCCACCTGACCAGCCACACAGAAACCTGAATCACAGTACTCTTAATGCCAGCAACAACTCCCGCTCCCATCCCAACCCACCCCCGGAAAACACCCGATCCCTCAACCCCCTGGAACAACTCCCTCCACCCCCACCCACGAGCAATGTGACAGCAACAACAAAACATGCTTCCCTGCCCTCCCCCTGCCGGTGCCAGGACGTACAGAGCCACCCCATTCGACCCACACTACACACACCCACAAACAACCAAACCAACCCCCCCCCCAGCTCCCCATGGGACCCATACTTGCAGGACAGTCCCTAGGCATTGCTACTGGTATCAGCCCCAGGTCGGACTCCTCTCCATTCGAATATATATGGTCCCCCCCCCTCACAAACCCCCTTCAGCAGGATGCAGGTCCTTCGCCCCACCCAGCCAACCAAGAGCAAAATAGTACAGGTCACAAGCATCCTCCACAGACCAGAGACCTAACAGGAGGCCCCCCAAAGTGGAGGACAACATTCCATAAACTAGACAGTACCTCAAGCCGGAGCCTTCTCCGGCAGTGGCTCGGAAAGTCCAGTCTCCGGGATCACCGGAGCCGTAGAGTCTGTACCTGGCACAGTGTCCTGCAAGGTGTCCGGAACCAAGATTTCCCCAGGGGCGGACGCGCCGGAGGACTCCGGACTAGCCACCACCAGTGAAGGTCCCAAAAGCAGAGCACCATCTTCTCCCACTGTGACTCTAGGCTCCTCGGAGCCCCCCGATCTAGACCGGCATCTCCTTCTTCCTCGACGTCGTCTCTGAGGACGGGTCTCACGACTCCGGACTAGCCACCACCAGTGAAGGTCCCAAAAGCAGAGCACCATCTTCTCCCACTGTGACTCTAGGCTCCTCGGAGCCCCCCGATCTAGACCGGCGTCTCCTTCTTCCTCGACGTCGTCTCTGAGGACGGGTCTCACGGGGTCCTCCACGCTCTCCCGGGGGCAGGTCGTCACCCCTTATCTCCTGCCACTCCCACACCTCCGCCGGGGATTCAAAGAAGTGCGCCCGACCCTGTGAGATCACCTTGAGCTTGGCCGGATACAACAGCATATATTGGAGCTTCATCTCCCGGAGCTTTTGCTTAACTCCCAGGTATGACTTCCTTTGCTCCTGTACCTGGTGAGTGTAGTCAGGATAAACGGATACGCGACTGTTTTCTATAGTGGGAGACTCCGCCTCCCTTGCTGCCTTCAAGATTCAGTCCCGGTCTTTATAGTTCAGGATCTTTGCAATCAGTGCCCTCGGGGGTTCACCCGGGCGCGGAGGGGGGACCAGGACCCTATGCGCCCTCTCGCACAGCTGAGTCCGGATCCAGGTCTCCAGGAAGCGCTCTGCATTCCCCGCCTCCAATCGTTCCGGCACACCTAGGACCCTAATGTTGCTTCGACGCGCCCTACCCTCCGCGTCCTCAGCTCTCCGCTCCAATGCATGCGTCGTGGCCGTGAGGTGCGTGACCGTCTTCAGTAGGGAGGCCACCTCACCTTGTAGTTGGGTAATATTACCCTTGGCATCTGAGACCTTATGTGCCACTTTTCGGAGATCCGTCCGCAAGAGATTGACATCAATCGATACAGTCTCTATCTGCCTCTCCAGCGTCGAATGGGAGCCCTGTATAGCCTTCAATATCTCCGCCCGGAAATGCTCCGCCGGCCCATCAGTACTCTCCTCCTGTCCCGTCTGGCGCGTAATCCGTTGCGATGGCAGCCGCGGAGTAGTATACTGCGTAATGGTGTTGGGCTGGGTTGACCGCGACATCCTATCCTTGCGCTATGCCATCAGTTAAAAAGTCTCATCAACCCCTCCAGTGGATCGTCAAGGATCTCACTCAGCCACCGCCGCCCAGGTGCGTGCCTCTAGTTCGCTCCTCAAATCATAAATGCCATACACCAGATCTCACCTCCAGGCATCTCCAGGCTGCGGCAATACGAGTGGTGCCCGGGAGGGCCAGTATCGCCAGTGTTGTGACCCAAGCCAAGTCCACTCAGCCCCAACAAGGGGTGCAGGGTCGCTCTTCCCCACCAGGGCAGCAGCTACTGCAGGGGCAATCTGAAGCGACAGTCCGACTCCGCAGAAGGCAACCAAGAGAGGATTGGGGCCCGCAGGATGGTGGGCAGCAAAACCCAGCAGCATACACGTTCTCTGCCGGTCAGACGGGGAGGACCAACCCAAGGGGGTTCCAGCGCACCAGTGCCGGTCGGGTTGTTCAGGGTGTCATAGCCCTCGGGTTATCCAGGATCTCCTCGGCGATTGCTTCAGGGCAGGACAAAGGCATATCCAACTGCCAGCAAGAGCGTCCCCATAAGCGGGATCTATACCTCCAGACCCAACGCGGCGATATTTGTAATGGTAGCAGCCAGCAGGCTCCCCCTCCACCAGGCCCCCGGGGCAACCAAGTCCGCAGAGAGCAATGGGCAGCGGGTGGCCCAAGCTGTCTCCCCCCACCAAAGCTCCCGCACTCACAGTTCCTCGAACTCCCAGCTCCTCCTTCAGCGGGGACACCGCGGGCAGCGCGGAGGGCCGCGGCCGCCAGCCAGGTACAGCAAGTGCTGTTACAATTCAGGCGAAGCCCTCCGCAACCCACCAGGGTCGCACCCACCGGGGCTCGGGGCCCAGCCGCAGCAGGGAGGGAGGCCGCAGGCCGGGGCCCTCCTCAATCCAGGGCTGCTCTCGGGCCCACCGGCGCAGGCCACGCACCAACCTGCCGTCGCCTCCTGTGCAAAGGGGGTCTCATCCACAAGCGGCGTCCACTGGGTCCCAGGATCCACACAGCATAGGCGGAGAAGCACCAGGGAGGAGGCCGGCCACAGCAGGATCGACGTGCCCCCACCTCAGCAGGACCGGTGTCAGTCAGGGTAGGCCCACAACAGGGCCCGCCGGCCTCAGGGAAAGTCCTCCAACACGGGGCCCCAGTTGGTAGCGGGCTCCGTCTCCCGACAGGCCGCGCCAGTCCCCTCAGTCGGCTCCCGCAGCTAGCACCACCTTCCGGACTCCCAGCCGGAGCTGGCCTCAAAGCCCCGACCTCGCGTAGCAGGAGGTCCGGGGCACCACAGTTCCGCAGTCACCGCTGGCTGAACCCTCTGAGCCCCGCAATACGGAGCCCCGGCAAGCAGCGGGCTCCGGAGCCAAACAAGACGGATCCACACCTCCCGGAGTTCTCCAGCGCCGGGCACCACCCCTCCATCTCCCCGCCGGAGCAGGTCTCACAGCCCCGACCTCGCGTGGATGGGGGTCCGGGGCTGCTCCCAATCAGCAGGTGCCGTAGTTGGGAGTCCTCAGTGCCCGCCTTGTTCGGGGCCCCGGCTGATAGGGGGCTCCGACGTCCGCTCCAGTGGGTCCACAACTCCCAGGAGGCGCCAGCGCTGATCGCCACCACTCCGTCTCCCCTCGAGGGACAGGCCGCAAATCCCCGACCTCGCCTAGAGGGACGTCCGGGGCACCACCAGTCCAGCAGTCTCGGCCGCCCGGACCCGCAGAGCCCTCCGACACGGAGCCCCGGCTGGCTGCGGGCTCCAGTGGGCGAAATGCAGGTCCACACATCCCGAAAGGATCCGGCTCCAGTCACCACCTACTCGCTTCCTCTACGGAGCAGGCCGCAGTCCCTGACCCCACGTGGACAGAGGCCCTGGGTAGATGAAGGTCAGGAAATCCCTCAGCTGCCCTCACGGGGGCCTGCCATCTCTCTTCCGATTTAAGGGCCACTGATGTGAGGGGAACCCACGTCCCTCGATTCTATGTTCCACAAGCCCAGAAAGGATAATTAAACAGGATTACAGGGTCCTCAGGCCGGGAGCTGGTGGAGCTCACGAGCAGTCGGCCATGCTGCTTGGCCACGCCCCCGTGATAAGGTTTCTTAAAGGGTTATAACATTTGATTCCACCTTGCCCTGTTAACATAACTCAGTGGGACTTTAATTTAGTTTTGACTTTTCTTATGTGTTCTCCCTTTGAACCTGTTGGAAATGGGATCCCCGGCTGGCCAGGGCTTTCGCCAAAGTCAGTCAGAGACCACCACCCCCAAGTCAGGGCAAGGGAGTTACACGCCAAGATAACCCCTACTCACCCTCTAGGTAACGTGGCGCGAGCAGCAAGGCTAAACTTGGAAGCGATGTAAGTTAAGTATTTGCGCATGCACCCCAGCAACAACACCCAGGACCCACCACAAAGGAAACTCCACACAAGGTTGTATAAAAATAGCCTTTGTATTACACCAAAACACATTAGATAAAACACACACTTTACAATGTGCCAGGGGCACGGGCAGAATTTACTGGGGATATTTACAAGACAGGGCCACCTGGACCACTGTCAGGAATCAGCACTTTTAGAAGTAACAATACAATACTTGTAGGCCTAGAACTTAGAACATAGCCTATCAGACAGTACCTTCCGTCCTGGTTGCACGGGATAATGCGAGTGACCTCCTTAGTAAGCTTGAGCGGGCGGCCCAGCGAAGCGGCGCGACTCAGGGGAGAGCGGCGCGGCTCGAGGCTTGAGCGGGCGGCCGGCAAGGTACAAGCGTTTCTCTGGGGCGACCAATGTGTGCGGCTCAGAAGAGGAGGGGAAGGCAGGATGCGGGCGACCCAGCGAAGCGGCGCGGCTCAGGGGAGAGCGGCGCTGCTCGAGGCTTGGGCGGGCTGCCGGCACGAGCTGCCGAGGGGAACGAGCGAGGCACACTTCAGCGAGGCCCCAGGGGCCCAGGGAGATCAGACAAGTCCCAGCAATTTGGCAGGGAAGGCACCATAGAGTCCACTGGTCCTGGGACTCTGGTCAGGGGGCAAGCTTAGTATCAAGCCCTTGGGATCACTTATAACAGAAGATCACTGTAACACAAAATAGGACATAAAGCACACAACCAGTACCCACTGGTAACTGGTTAGTCCTCCCTACGCAATCCTAACCACCCTAGGAACAGGTCACGCAGGGAACCAGGACCTTACTAGCACCACCTGCACTAGCAAGAACAACCCCCTCAGTATCACAATACAAGTAGGGGCATAGACCTGGGGACAAAACACATGATGCAGAACCTACATTCAGCGGTGTAAGGAACACATGACGCATCAACACACGTTCAGCGGTGTAAGGAACAGGGCACATAATGTATCAACAACACATTCAGAGGTGCAGCAAAGAGCACTTTGCAGAAATCACAGTAACATGAACTTACATCAAAGTCCAGGGTCCAGGTTGCGCCACTGCGCCAAGACCTAAACGTAGCAGCTGCCCACTACTTGCTGGGCAGCTGAGGGACAGGACAGGGGGGCCTAAACGCTGCAGCTGGCACTAAGTGCTGCGCAGCTGGGGAAAGACCAGGGATGAAGGAGTGCGCCTCACTCCTAAAGTCCATAGAACATGTCCCTAAAAGAGAAAGACCTAAACGGTGCAGCTGCCCACTAATTGCTGGGCAGCTGGAAAACAAATCTGCGCCAGGGGCCCTCACTGGCCCCTCAGGACAAGGACTGTGCCCAACTGAGCCCTCTGGCTCTAAAAACAAATATGTCCCGGGTTGAAGCCATCTAGGCTCAAGAAACACTACTGCCCAGCGTGGGAGCCCTCAGGCTCTGCCGTAAATACAATGTCCCACACGTTGGAGCCACGGGGCTCAGCACGGGCTCCTCGGGCCCTTTAACTCGATACTGTGCCCTGGGGAAACGCTGGGGCGGCCCTCTACCATCCGGGGCCGCCCTGAAGGCGGAGCGCACGGACAGAAGAAAACGTTATGCCCCCACCGAGCCCTCTAGGCTCAAAGAACTACTGGGGGCCGTTGGAGCGGCCCTCTGTCAAGCGGGGCCGCTCAGCGTTGCGAGGGGATCCCTCGCGCACTTTCACCACCCCCCCCGGCCCCCCCCGGGGCAGCTCTACTCACCGGCTGCTCTCCGGAGGCGACGGGGGACAGTCTCCTTGCAGCAGTCTGCCGGGGCTCTCCCTCGCTCACGGGGGCCTCGGCGGGTGTCAGCAGGGCAGCGGGCGGGGCTCTCTCACCTCATGAGAGCCCCGCTTTCTCGACACAAGGGTCTTCACCCGGTCCCCCATCTCGGGACCGGGACTCAGCTCCAGGCTCAGTCTCCCTGACGGCGCTGGCCAATCCCAGCGCGGCGGCGGGCGGGACTTCCTCCGGCAAACCGGAAGTCCCGCCCGCTGTTTTGCGGCGCTCGGGCCGCGGTGGTGAATCTCGGGGGCATTTCAGAGGGGTGGCACCCCCGAGACACAACGCAAACAGCGGGGTGAGCACCCGTGAATGACCATAATGAAAATCGGGCACCATGCAGGGTAGGCTCCTGCGAATCTCGGTTCACGAGCCAATTAAGATACAGCGCTCCCCAGGCGCTGTGGGCATAAAAAGCGCCCTCAAGCGCGAGGGGTCAAGGGACAGTGCTCCCAGCGCTATCAGCAGGATAAAAGCGCTCCCAAGCGCTAGGAAAGAAATACAGCGCTTCCAGGCGCTAGTAAGCAGGATAAAGCGCTCCCCAGCGCTAGAGCAACATAAAGCAACAAAGTCCTTCAGCAATTCAGCATCCTAGCAGTCCAGGGGCTGGGCAGGGCTCAGGGAGGCCAGCCTTCCCCTGAGCCCAAGCAGCAGCACGCCCCTGGCAAGATTCAAGTTGAGAACAAGAACATTTTCCAAGAGGTCACAGCCTCTTTTTATACAGAGCAACCCTTTGTCTAAAGGTGCAGGGTGGGGGAGAAACCAGTCGCAGCTGGTTCTGGAGCACTCTTGATGGCCCAACCACCCATTTCATTCACTGGGGAGGCTAGGGTCGTTAGACACACCACAGGGGGGCGGAGCCAGCATTGTGTGGGGAAAACCCAGCCCATCCAGGACACAGGTACACTCCTCCCACACATCACTCATGCTAATCTCACACTCACCACCGGGCAGACCCATCCAGACTTCCTGGAGCCTGGCATGCCAGCCAGCTCCAGTCAATCACGCCCCAGCACCCTCACTGCACACATATCTCAATGTCCAGAAGTAGCACTTCCCCTCTAGACACATACATGCCGCATACACCATCTCGCAGCATTCACTCCCCCGAGTTCACACATACCAAACTCGCGCCTGCACTCCCCACGCATCAGGAACTACCAGGGACACATACATTCCCCATGCATTCCTATGGGAGGGCAGGCCTATCTCACACACGCACTCCAAGTGCGCACGCACTTTACACTGCGCCACAGTGTCAAAGTGCGCAAACACCAGAAATCACTATAATTTCAAGGCAAAAAGTTCAGGGGTGAACCTGCCACAAGGCCCAAGTCCAACAGAACCTATGCACAGCTGTCCTCTCAAGCTGTTCACCCAAAAGACAGCTTTCCTGGTCGCCTTAACATCGGCACCAAGGGTGAGTGAGCTTCAGACTCTCCCAGTTAACACTCATTGCATTAATTTCTACCTAGATAAGCTGATTCTTCCAACTCACGCTTCCTTTTGCCTAAGGTGGTATCTCCTTTTCACATCGGACAGGCTATCACCCTCCCGATGTTCCTAGCTCCAACTCACCCTTCTAAAGAGAAGGAGAGATTATATTGGCTGAATCAAAAAAGGGTTTTAAGCTTCTACATCGATTGTGTCAAAGACAACCAAATGGATGATCAGCTCTTCTAATTTACTAGGTCTAAGAAAGGGAAGGCATGCAGAAAAGGACCCTCCGGCTCACGTTATGATCTGCTACTACATCGCTAAAAAGCATCTTGCAGGCTCATTCCTCCAGAGCCAATTCTGCTACCACTGCATTGGCACATGTAGTACTGGTCCTGTACATTTGCCAGGCGCCTATGTGCACATCATTCTATATGTTCATAAAGCACTACTGTCTGGACAGTCCAGTCCATCGAGATGGGCATTTTGCCCGCTCAGTCCTGCAAGACTTTTTGGTTTGGGTCGGTCCACAGGTCCACCTCCTGGGTAGTATATATATATATAAACGGCGAGGAGTCTGCGGTTAGAAGTCTCTATCAGAAGAACAAGTTACTTACTTTCAGTTGCAATCTTGATGGTCAAAACTCTAACCACAGATTCCTCGCATACCTTCCCATCCTCCCCGTTTTGTGTACTGGACATAGATCCCTCAAGCTCCTGGTGGCTTGACGTGCAACGCTGCAATGCTCGAGGTATCGGTGGAGAGGAAGGTCCTAGGAACTGTTACGGAGTCTGAGGTCGCGGTCACACTCCTAAGTCACCAAGCCATTAGACTCGGTCCCACAAAAAAGTCGAATCGTGCTTCGACTTCATGTCAGCCTACAATACACGGAAGTGTCACTCAAGGCCTGGCTCTGCAGTTGAGTCAGCACCTGGGACAATGTCATGCCTCCACGCGTTTCTAGGAGCCGGTTTGACTTTTGCTCAAAGAGTTTTATGAGGCCATGCACTTCATATTTGAGTGTCCCGTTCCCTTTGTTGCACCTTCAGGCCCCATGTCTTAAGGAGGGGTCCCTACTGGACCCACGCCAGTAGCTCTGGTGTAAGTCGGGCCCCAGGGATCCTCAGAGGGATCCAGTTTGGCACTGGTCGTGCCATGTCAACCTTTCCCAGCGCCAGTCCAGAGGCACACGCTCGCCACTATTCCCATTTACATCCCGACACGGATCTGGAGGGGTATTACCAGACTGTGGCACCGACTGGAGCCATGTCTTCCAGGCCGGAGCTTGAACCCTATTCCTATGGGTTAGGACTCTGAAGAATGGGAGATGGTCACTGGACCCTGAAGAATACCTTCCTTATGAGTCGTTGGACTGGTGTGAGGATCTGGGAGGAGCCAGTGGACTGGACACTTCTCCAGATACTGGCATGCTTTCTCCCCGTACCATGACTATGAAGGAGGCAGCTTCCCTTGCTAAGGTGGTGCGGAGGGCAACTGAGGTCCTGAACCTTAGTTGGCCTTAGTGGCAGTCAAGACTAATGTCTTGACGGAAGTGCTTCAACTGGGTGTGTCCCCTTTCAAACCTCTTCACCCATTCAACAAAGTACTCACTGATGTCCTGCTTGGGACCTGGTCCAAGACCAACACAGGGGGTTCCTGTGAAAAGGACAATTGCATGGCATCCCCGCGCAGGGTGCCATGCAATTGGCAATTGCAATTTGGGATCCCCTGGAGAGGGGACCCGAAATTCCTCACAGAACAACCTACACTGGAGAGCTTGGTGGTCCAAGCCTCCACTTTACATGTAAAATCTGGTGCATTCTGTACCACCCCACTGTATCGGGAAGCCAATAGGCTGGACAATTTAGACAAGAAAATGGTGTCTTCCACCAGCCCAGCATTACAGTAGGTGAACACCACATGCCTTTTGGGCCACTAGTCCCGTGCTGTGTTGGACACTGTAAGAAGCTGCCCTTTCATTTAGTATTCCAAAATGAGGTACACTATGTAGAAAGTCCAGATGACCTTTATTGGTTTCCAGGGCTTAAATTAATCCCAAATGCTCTCTTTTGTGGTAGTGTGGGCGAGCAGTTTAGGCTTATCAGAGGGAAGTGTTAAGGCATTTGTTGAACACACACACAGTCAATAAATGACACACTAAAGAAGAAACTCTAGACCAATTTTGAAAAATAACAAGTATTTCTATCTTTATTTCAACACCAAGAACAATCGTAATTTGGTAAGAACTTTTCAAGATAGCAATTTTTAAAGTTAAGTAAAATGTTCACTCAAATGCGTTTTTACATGGTAATGCTTTTCTATGGCGAAAAGGGCATATACTGCACATGGGTGTTTGCAAACGACTCTCAGGGTTCGCCTTTAAGACTTAAGGTGCTCGGGCCATGGTCCAAAGGACTACCAGCAGTTTGAGTTTACCTGCCCTGGAGTGTCTGGGTGCAGAGATGCTGGACGGGTTGGTAACTTTGCGGGGTACACAGAAGGCAAAGGAGGCCACCTAGAAACAGGCTACAGAGGAAGACTTGGGGGATACGTCTTGGAATTCCCAACGGAGGATCTCAGTTCATGGTGGTCCTGGGAGCATGGTAGCACCATCTGTTGTCGTGGACCCGGGCCAGGGAGCTCAGGTGCAGATGATTTTGGTTGGCCTTTGTCCGTGCATCAGACCTGCAAAGGGGAACAAATCAGGACAGCTGTGCCACTCTTCGTGCTGACCTCTGCCGTGCTGACATCACTCATCGGCTGCACGGTCTCTGGGACGTTGGAGTCCGGATTGGACTCAAATATGCTTTGGTTGCAAGGGGTCCAGTACCCTGGGTATTGGTGCCGGGCGGCTCCAGTTGCCACTAGCTTCTTCTCACTTAGTGAGGAGAGACTGCTCCGATCTCATGAAGCATAGTGACCTCTTCTTGGGCTCCTGCTCCATCAGTGGACCTGGTGAACAGCAGAGCGGTGAACCGAATGTTGCGGTCAGTGTCTGCAGGCTGCAGGGAAGTGGCTTCTCCTCTTCAAGAGGAGATGCTGACAGCTTTGCAAAGAGCTGGAGGCCATCCGGGGCTTTTGGAGGATACACAGCTGCAGGACGAGTCAGGTTGTCACAATTTTGAGGACAGGAGCAGATAGGCAGGCAGTGTTTGGTACCAAAGTCCACCAGTAGTCTGCAGTTCTTACTTCTTTGTCCTCTTCTTTCTTCAGTTCGAGAAGTCCAAGTTCCTGGTATCAGGGGGCCACCTAAATACACAGTTTAGGGGTGTTAAGGGGAGTGAAGGGTAGTAGCCAATGAGCTGCTTACCCTTGGGGTTACTGCCCCCCTATATGACCACTTCTTCTGGGGATTGGGCATAACCCTGTCCCTGAATTCCTATTTCCATCAAAATGGTGGAACCCTTCTTTTGTGGGGCACACCAGGCAGCCCACCTTAGGAGTGTGACTGGCCTGGTAGAGCACCACGCCCCCTAAAATAGCAAATTTCTCACCTGTCTTTGTGCCAAATTGGCCCAGGGCAGGGGTTGGCATCTCCCAGGCTGAGGGAAGCCAGGGTCACATATCAAAGGTACATTGGAACAGTGGTCCCAGTGAACAATCTAATATACATAAAAAGAAACTACATTTTTTTCATAAAATTAAAAAAAGGGATGAAAGAACTCTTTTGCTTAATGTACAGTATTTATTAACTTGGCTTCAAATACGAGCCCTCTTGTTTTGTAAATAATAGATTTTGTGAATCACACCTTGTTTCATTCACTCCCTCACCCTTATCTCAATCACAATACCCTCACCTTTCCCCTTTCCCTCCTGGGACACTGTTTTAAACCGTGTTAACAAATGGTATGAATTATTATTTGTCCAGTGTGATTAAACAACACTGTACATTAAGCATGACACAATTCTTTCATCCCTTTTTTTTAATGTTGTGATTTTTTTTAATGTATATTCAATTGTTCACTGGGACCACTGTTCCAATGTACTGTTCTATACCCAGGTCCCAGTGACGTCATTTGGGTTTACCCTTCTAGGTAACATATCAAAGGTGGCAGGGGCTTTGTAGTATCCTCTGGGTGCATATCTTAATAAATCCACTAGTGGCATCAGTAGAGATTTATTAAGACACTTTGTGTAACTGAGGAACTTGTAATGACCATTGCCCAGTACATATACCTAAGATGGCTTCCCTATCAACTTGTACTATCTAGCAATTGAACTAGACAGCACAGGGGCATATCTGCTCATGCAGATATGTCCTCACAGGTAATATAATTCTTCCTGCCTTACGGCTATAAGGCTTGCAGTAGGGGTGACTTACATATATTGCATGCAGTGTCTGTGGGCATGACACACTGGGTGTGCCTGTTTTGTTTTCACTTTTGTCTGCTCCATTTACACAGCCTGCAATAGCAGTCTGCATGAGTTTGGTGGTCGGTCCCTTAGGGAGGCACAATAGATGCTGCAGCCCTTAGTGACCCTCTTTAGTACCCATGCCTTAGTTGCCAGGGGCACCATTTACTAGGGATTTAAATTGGCGCTAAAGGCCTTTCCAATTGCGGAACAATTGCACAGATACTTTGTGTTCGAGGCATGTGGGCTGCTGAATTGATATCTTTGCATAGATCGCCGCCTAGTGTTGGGTCCGGATGATTGCTCTTTGTTGTCTTGGAAGAGTCTTCGAAGTATCACGAGATAGGTGACTCCTCCCTTGGACTACAGTGCGCATGGGCATCCACTCAATCCTTAGATTGTTTTTTTCCGCCATTGGGTTCGGATGTTATTTTCCTACACTCCAGCTCGGAATCAAAACTAACTACTCTCTAAGGCCAAAAGGCCTTCGAACTCGACGGTATTGTTTTCACTCGGTACCCCTCGACTCCATCCAGCTTTTCATCTTGATCCGGTCTTCGACGCGGGCCGTTGGGCCTTATCGACGCCACGTGCGACTTCCGTCGATGGAAAGGAGTCCATTTAAAAGGTGCCTTCAATGCCACTCAAAGTTCCCACATACTGACAGACACACAGTATGCAACAAGTGTTTGTCACCTGAACACAAAGAAGAGGATTGCCCGGCGTGTCCCAATATCGATCCAAGAAAACTATCCGGAATCGACGGGCTGCCAGGCGAGAGATACAGAAATCGGCACCAGAACCGGAGAATATCTTCGAGGACGACCAAGAGCTTCCCGAAGCCCCCGACTCCGATCTCGAGATCGTCAACGTTAAGGACCAATCGGACTCCGATGACCAGATCACACCGGGGCAAAAAACTGTGAGTACCCAGCCCCCCACTTCACTCAGCCTAACAAAGAAGGCTCCGGTCGAAGCATCGCCGAAAGGCCTTAGCCAAGATCAAGACATTCCTTCGGAGACCCCACCTCTCGGCTCGGCTCCGAAGCACAAACAAACGGCCTTCAGCTAGTCCAGGCCCGAAGAGAGTCATCGAGCCAAAAACAGTTCTCCAACCAAAGGTCATCGAACTGAAAAAACTGGTAGACCCGAAGGGCGCACAACCAAAAGAGGTGGTCCGACCGAAGATCATCGACCCAAAAAGTAAGATCGTCGATCCAAAGATTGTACAGCCTAAGAAAGCTGTTGACGCCGATAAACCATCGGCACCGAAACCCTCGACACCGAAGAGCGTCACGCCTCAAAAACACTCTGCACCAAAAAGCTTGGCACCAAACACAATCGTCGAGCCCAAAAAGCCATCGGAACCGAAGAAAATCGTCCAACCGAAAAAGGTCGTCGATCCAACTGATACAGACAAACCAGAAAAGGCTGCCTAACACACAAAAAAGACAATCGACCCAAAGAAACACCAGGCTACGGACAAAAAACATACCGAACCAAAAGCCCCGGTGGGTCCAAAACCAGTCGCCGAGCCTAAAAAGGCCGCCGAACCAAAGAATGACTCTAAAGCCAAAGAACGTGTCGAACCAAGAAAGGTTATCGAACCTAAAACAGCTGTCGAGCCCAAAGGAGCTCCGACACCAAAAGCACCGAGCCACAGACTCCAAAAAAGGTTCATAAACATAAACCCTCGACGCCAAAGCCACGGACTGTTGAGGAAGAACTAATCCACCCAGATCCAGTGACTGAGGAGCAAGATAAATTATATATCGATCCAGATACAGGACACGTGATAGTTTACCACCGAAAGAAGAGGCCTTTACCACAAGACACTCCTTCTCCAGTTCCTCCCAAAAAAAAAAAGACTTTAGCACATCTCCCTCAAGGCCTTTCACTCCGCCTCCTTTTCTGCCTGATAAGCCTTTTGTTCCTTACTCTCCAAAACACTCTGATTATAATGAGGGCGAGGACATGGGGGAAGATCCTCAATACAATTACGATGACACTGGGGATCCTGATCCACAAGATAACACATGGGATGACCAAAATGATCCTGACGAGCAACAGCCCATCCCAGGTACTTCCCCATACCCAACAAAACCGTCACCTACAGACAACACAATCCTGTTTAATCAGCTTATAGACAGGGCAGCTAAATATCACAAGGTAGATATGCACAGTGACCCTATATTTATTTATTTATTTATTCAAAGTTTTATATAGCGCGAACAGGATCCTTACAGATATCAGAGCGCTTCACAAAGACAGGGAAGGGGCAGTAGGAGTCAACAGAGATAATGGGAACAGTATAATAGTCAATAACATGGTAATAACATGGATAATAAAAACATACATAAAACCAATCCATATACAATCAGGTAAGGAAGTAAGATAGGACAGCACAAGTCATTGATCCCACTACAGAGGTGTACAGGTGGATCAGTAAGCCAACGTGTATCATATCTTGGTCGGTAGTAAGAGAGTAGCGTAGTAGTGCCCCCAACAAGTAGAGTATAGTGCCAGGGGATAGGGTGAGCAGTGATACAAAGCAATGCAGAGTCTCTGAACCAACATCTATAACGATCAGGAGATCTTGGCCAGAAGGATGGTTTTCACCTCTTTCTTGAAGAGTGCAGTGGAGGAGATCAGCCTGGTTTCAGGAGGGAGCGCATTCCAGATCCTGGGTGCCATTCCTGAGAAGGAGCGCTTGTAAGTTTTCACTTTCCGGAATCTACGAGGTTTCAGGAGTAGATTTTTTGTGCTCCTATTGGATCTCGAACCTCCTGATATAGACAGCTTTTGAGCGAGGTAGCTGGGTGCCTTGTGGTGCACGGCCGTGTGTGTCATAATTGCAATTTTTAGCTGTATTCTGGCTTCAAGAGGCAGCCATTTTAGAGACTTTAAGTCTGGGGATATGTGCGAATGCTTTCTAGAGCCAGTAATGAGTCTCGCGGCAGCGTTCAGGGAGGCTCTTAAGGGTGCTGTTGTGGATAGCGGGAGACCGCTGAGGGTCGCAATTCCGTAGTCTATTCGAGGGATGACTAAAGCTTGTACAGCAGTTTGGAAGTCTTTGGCCGGGAGGAAAGGTTTAATTTTCCTCAGCGTGTTAATTTGGAAATTAGCTGCTTTTGTGGCTTTGCTGACGTGCTGCTGCATGTTGAGCTTGGCGTCGAGTGTGATGCCTAGGGATTTCGCCGAGTCCACGATGGTAGGTTGGATATTGAGTGCTGTTAGGTTGTTGAGCCAGGTTTGGGTGGTGGAGATTTTCGCCCGGGGTGAGATGAGTAGGAACTCAGTTTTCAGAGCATTTAGTTTGAGGTGATTATTGGCCAGCCAAGATTGGGTGTTGATAAGCGTGGAATTCAGATGTTTGATATCTTCCGGGGATTGTAGCTTTAGGTAGAGTTGTGTGTCATCGGCGTACATATGGAATTGAACATTTGATGCATGAAGCAAGGTGGCGAGCGGTTCCATAACGAGGTTGAACAGAGTAGGGGAGAGGGTGGATCCTTGTGGAACCCCTAGATCTGCAGGCACAGGTGTAGATAGCACATTGTCGATCTTGAACCTCTGAGACCAGTTGTGAAGGAAGGACGAAAACCACTTGAGAACAGTTCCCGATAGCCCCATTCTAGAACTTAGCAGCTCCAGCAAGTTCTCATGTTTGACCGTGTCAAATGCTGACGAGAGGTCAAGAAGGATGAGGAGGCAGCACTCATTGCGATCCAGAATTTTTAGGGCGTCATCAATTATGTGTGTCATAGCTGTTTCCGTGCTATGTTTCGCTCTGAAGCCTGATTGATGAGGGTTGAGGAGGTCAAATTGATCAATGTGTTTTGTTAGTTGGAGTTGGACACATTTCTCCAGCAGTTTGGCCAGGGTGGGGATATTGGTGATGGGCCGATAGTTGTTTAGGTCAGACGGATCAGCTGTAGGTTTCTTGAGTATAGGCGTGACTTGCCCCACCTTAAGGGAGTCTGGAATGTGTCCTTGTTGCAAAGAGCTGTTGATGATCTTGGTCCAGAGAGGGAGGAGCAAGGGGGTAAAGTCTTTTACAGCATTAGCAGGTAGAGGGTCTGTGTGGTGATTAGAGGGCTTCAAGGTGCAGAGCAGTTTGTGTATAGCTTCTTCCGAATAGGTATCGAAGTACTGCCAGTATGCCTTGTTTTTAGGTTGAGTGTCTGCCATTCTGGTGTGGTTGGTGTATCGGCTTACATCCATGATGAGGTCATTTCTTATGTTGTCAGTCTTTAGTTTAAAGAAAGCAGAGAAGGCTTCACAGTGTGGGGTGTCATTTGTTGTGCTGTTTGATTGTGTGGGTTGTGCCTTTGTTTGGGTCTTGATTAGCTCGAACAGCTTTCTTGGCCTGTTCTTCGCTTGGTCCAACTGACGGCTGAAGAAGTCCGACTTTGTGCGTTTTATTTTCCTAAAGTAGGCATTTCTCTTGTTCTTAAGCTTTTTGAGATGCAGTGCTGAGGGGTCCGATCTCCAGGTGCGCTCTGCCATTCGCATATTACGCCTTTCGTCATTGAGTCTGTCATCATACCAGGGGTTAGAAATTTTGGTGGAGACTCTCTTCAGTTGCAGAGGGGCGACTTCATTGACTATTGTATTCATAGAGTCAAGGTAGTGGTCAGTCAGTGATTGAACATCTGAGGCACCTGAAGGGGGAAGGAGGAGGCTGCCGATGTGGGGAGGTAGGGTGGAGGGGTTAAGATTCTTCAGATCCCTTTTCCATGTTTTGGATTTGATTGGTTGAGTAGGGTTAGGTTTAACTTTTTCGTTGATAAAGAAGGTGATAATGTGGTGATCTGACCAATCACAGGGTAGAATCGCCTCCAGTTGAATAGCGTTCTCTTTGGCAATGATGAGATCGAGTATCGCGCCTTTGTCGTGTGTTGGTTTATCGCATAATTGGGTGAGGTCAAGCGCATTGAGGAAAGTTTTGAGACTATTCACCACGGTGTCTTTCTGATCGTTCCAGTGGAGATTGAAGTCACCCAGGTAGATTTGAGTGGTCTGCCGACCGGCATTGGAAGTGATCAGGTCCATGAATTGTTGGGTGAATATGATATTGTCACCAGGCGGGTGATAGATGATATGTAAAGCACAGACTTGTTTGCCCTCACTGGTGATGTCGAGGCAGAGGAGTTCACAGGAGGAAAGGGAGGGGGAGGTGACTTGAGTAACGGAGAGGTTGCTCCTAAAAATGCATGCAATTCCCCCGCCCGTCTTGCCAGGAGACCTGTCCAGCCTAATGATGTGATAATTGGGGGGGACTAGTATATCCATAATCGGGGTAGAGGCTTCAGTGAGCCACGTTTCCGTTAGAATGGCTAGGTCCAGCTCCCTATTTGAGACGAGATCCGCGATGTCGGAGGAATGTCTCTGGGCCGATCTGCAGTTTAGTAGGATGCATTTGAGTTTGGGAGAGAGAAGGGTGGTCGAGCTTTCTAGTGTGAGGGGAACTTTTCTGAGGTTGTTAGGGACGGAGCCTCTGTTGTTGAGTGTTGGGAGCCTCAGAGGGTTTGTAGGAATTGTGGGTATGGGGATGTGTGAGTTGGAAAAGTCTTTTACCGGTCCTGGGCCATAAGAGCGTAGGAGAGAGCATAGGTCGAGGTCCGATAAGGGGCTGAGAACACGCCGGGGGCGGTGGGAATTATTGCGAACGGGGATAGTAGGCCATTGCTGGTGTCGTCGAGGGCGAGGGTATGTAGGGAGGGTGCGTCGTTTGTGGGGTAGTGGGATGGTGGGAGGTAGACTGGGCTGTGAGGAGAGCAGGTCTTTGATTGCGTGGACGTCTTTTTTGATTTGTAAGATTTCCTCTTTGACTTGTTGGAGGGTGGATAAAGTCAGGTCAGGAGGGTCATTGGGGAAGGTGTTGGTGGAGAGAGCCGTTGGTGAGTGGTGGAGTAGTGAGCTGGTGAGCAGGCAGGGTATCGGGGGGGGGGGTATACTAGCGTTGTTGAGGGGTTCCGCGGTGCTAATGAGTGGGACGGTATTCACAGTGTGGACGTCTTTGTGGGCGAGGGGTGAGGGTGATGAAGGTGAGGCAGGCGGTGGGTGGGAAGCATAGGTAGTGACTTCAGTGGGAGATGGTGCTGGTGAGTAGAAGAGTGAGTGAAGGCTGAAGACAGTGGGGGAGACAGGAGGGTAGTGAGGGCTGAGAATAGGAGGTGGGAGAGAGGGGGATGCTAGGGTAAGGGAGGAGGTATGTTCTGTATCTTTTGTTGGGAGGGAGATAGAGTTGTGAGTGGAAGTGGGAAGGGAGCAGGGAAGGGAGAGGTGTCTGCCGTGGGGGGGATGGGTGGGTAAACTCCGAGTGAAGGTGTGTGCTGATGTAGGCGTGTTGTGGGTGGGAGTTGTTGTGTCAGGTGTGAGAGACTCGTGGGTGGGAGTGGAGAGGGAGATGGGGAGGGAGAGGTGTCTGTCGAGGGGGGGATGGGAGGGGGGGTGGATAAAATTTGGGCGGTGGCTTGTTCAGATGGTGGTGTGTTGTGGGTGGGGGATGTTCTGTCCGGGGGGAGAGGGATGGAGGGGGTATGGGTGGGGATAAGAAGGGTCATGTTAGAGGGGCTGCTAGTATGTGCGGTGGAGATATTTGTGACTGTCCTTGGCGAGTGGGGGGCGTTAACAGCAGGTGGGCCATTTACTGGGGTTCTGGGGGTAGAGGTGTAGTAGGTGGTGGCTGTGAGGTCAAGGGTGATAGTGCTGGCGGAGTTCTGGGTGGGGGTCCGCAGCTTGGAGAGGTGCTCTTTGAACTTGGGGAACAGGTTGTCTAGTAATTCCAGGTTCTTGTCCGTGGATTGGATTAGGACAATCCCGTTATTGTAGATAGTAATGGTAGACCTGCCAGGGAAGAGGTGGGAAGGTGAGATGGTGAGAATTAGGCCATGGGTTGTTTTCCTGGTGGTGGAGACTGTGAGTAGGGATAGGAAAGTTTTTCTCCATTGGGCTCTGCGTGAGGTGTGGAAGATGATATCAGTATTCAGGGCTCCATTGCCCGATGAGAAGTAAGTGTCGGCAAAGGGTGTTTCAGGGTGCGACCTCAAGAAGTTGTGTTTAAAACGTTTAGTGGCATTTTTGGAGAGAGGAGTGGAGGGGTAGTTAATTCTAAAAGTGTGCTTGCCGTTGAGCTCCATTTTAGAGAGGCTGTGGTGTGAGGTGTAGGGAATAGGGCGATAGTACAAACTGTCAGCCGCTAGTTACAGGGCCAAGGAAGACACTAGTGGGTGATCAAAGATATAAGAGGTAGAAGTCAGTGTGATCCCCGAGCAGCCAGTGCATAGGTGCATCTAACCAAATGTATCCTATATACGAGGTAGCAGTCAGCTTACACCGTGTAACCAACTATGCGAGGTAGGACCGGTTAGGTGGAAGCCAAGTTACATATTAGAATGTACGAGGTAACAGCAGTGCAGTCTAGGCTTAGAAAGTGGCTGGGTGCAGCTTACATGACAGAGCGAATTGAATGAGGTAGTAATAATCCGTGCAATATCGTGACGTAGCTTACATCGAAAAACCAACAAATAAATAAATGCGGTAGCGGACAGTGAGTGATGGGGATAGAGGTGAGATATGTGCAGCTTGCCGCATATAAAATACAGGCTAAAATAGGGCTAAACTACTAATGAGTTACTGAATCCCATAAATGTGCATACAAATTGCAGCAATAACAAATATAACACTAGAGTATACGATAGCAATGTGATAGCAATGCATACAATGTAGGAGGCCAGTAATAATAAAATAAGATAAAATAAAATTAGAAACTGCAGTAAAAGGCAATGACTATGGCCACTGAGTAAAGATAACAGATAAAGATAAATAAAGATAAATATAACACTAGAATATACGATAGCAATGTGATAGCAATGCATACGATGTAGGAAGCCAGTAATAATAAAATAAGATAAAATAAAATTAGAAACTGCAGTAAAAGGCGATGACTAGTCCATGATGGCCGCTGAGTAAAGAGAGAGGTCAGTCTAAAATGGCCGCCAGATAGGGGGTCTGGAGACGCTAGTCCTTTTATGTTGTTATTGCTTGAGAGCAAGGAGGAGAGGTTCCAGGTTCCGTTTGAGCAAGCCCAGCTCCTAGCTAGATATGAGGTAGCGATCGTTGTATCACAGGCGAAGGAAAGGTGACATGTGTACCAGTTACGGAGAAAGTGCCAAATACGATTAGAGATAGTCTAAGGAGTCCAGTTCTTAGTACATATGGTGCAAAAGAATGACTAGCCAAGAAGGTGATCCGAGAGAGAGACTGTATCAAAATGGCCACCACGTAGGGGGAGAAGAGACATTAGTCCTCTATTTATTTTCATGCTTTGTGAGCAGTGAGATCAGACATTAGTCCTCTTTTTATTTTCATGCTTGTGAGCAGTGAGATCAGTTTCGTTTCTCACACTGTGAGGGAGACTCATCCCGATGGTACCTCGTGGGCACAGTAGGTGATTTATGGCCTTAGATTCTTGTTTTTCCGACCCCCGCCATTTTGTACAAGTACAATACAGTTGAGAACCAGGAAAATGCACATAAATACCTTCTTTTGTAATCGCAGACTGTGTCCACTGCACGCTAATGTGCCTCCCCAGTATCTGCAACTGATTTCCAAGCCGGCGTCCTCTGCTCCTCTCAGCCCTCCAGACCGCTGGGGTTCCTATACTGCGGGGCGGGCGGGAGAGAGGGGGGGGGGTGATGTCGTGGCCTCGTCCCGGTGTGGCCTCGTCCCGGTGTGCGGCCGGCGTCTTCTGGGTGGGGGGGGGGGGGGGTCGTTGCTTCAACTCGTGAGTGTCACAGTCTGCCTCTCTTTCGTGGGGCGGGTGGGGCCTCTCTCCGCCCTCGGGCTGCCGTGAGTCCTGTCAGGCCGCTCCGGTAGATCGACCCCCCCAGCCAGGAGCCCTCCTACAGGCAGCACAGGGCTCGTAGCTTCGAGCACGGCCAGCGCCGCGAGACCCCACAGACCGATGCAGTCCCTGGGGCCCTCCTGCGGCTCACTTCCCTCAGGACCGCTCCGGTGTTGCTGCGGATGCCCTCAGCCCGTCAGGAGCTCTCCCGCAGGCAGTGAAGTGCTCACTGTGCGTGCGTCCGGCGGCTCCTCTCAGCACTTCCCCGCCAGTCGCAGCAGCCAGCGCACCAACTCGTGCCTCTGCCTTGGAGCGGTCGGGGGGGGGGGGCGGGGGGCCTCACTCACCTCCCCAGTGTCGCTGCGAGTCCTCTTCTGTGGTGTGTGTCGGTCACCGAGGTGCGGGTGGCACGGTGCACTCTGCAGGCTCCCGGAGTTCCAGCCGCCGCCCTGTCCCACTCACGCGACGGGGGGGGGGAAGTCCAGAGTCACGGCGTTGCGATGTGTCCAGTGGCCGGTCGGTGCTCCTCAGACTCCAGGCTCCGTCGACGATCAGGTTCTAATTCAGTAATCCAGTTACTTGTGGAATCCTGTTACTTGTTTTGTTGATCCAGTTACTTTTCTTTCTGCTTCAGATGGGTCTGATGGGTGCTAATCGGGATAAAGCCCGAGGCGGGGTCCCAAGCACTGGGAGCTCTTCACAGGAGCTCCTACCAGGTGGCCATCTGCCTACTATAGAGGAAGATTTTTTGTTCGACACCTTCCCCAGTTCTGAGAAAAATGTCAGAACTCTTCCAATGCTTAAAGGGGTCCTCAAGCACGCGCCAGATATCTTTAAAGATCCTGCTAGGGCACGAGTGCTCAATCCAAGAATAGAGAAAAAATATAAGGCAGCACCAGCAGACCCTACTTATATAAAACAACAATTGCCTTTAGATTCTTTAGTCGTTGCAAATGCTTGTAAACGAGCCAATTCTCAGACAACAGGAGATGCTCCCCCTCTGTGATAAAGAATCTAAAATTTTAGAAGCATCAGGGAAAAGAGTAGCTTCACAAGCTGCTAATTCTTGGAGAATCGCTAATACACAAGCTCTATTAGCGAGATATGATAGAGCACACTACGACCAGCTCGAGACTCTAATGCAACACCTACCAGAACCCTTTAAGGCGCAGGTCAACAACCTCATTCAGGAAGGCAAATTCATAACAAACGCCTCCATCAAATGCGCGCTAGACGCAGCCGATACTTCGGCCAGGTCTATCAACCCCAGCGTTCTACTGCGCAGACACGCATGGTTACGCATATCTGGATTTAAGAACGAGGTGCAATCCACCATCCTCAATCAGCCAGTAAACCAAGACTTTCTGTTTGGCCCTGCAGTTGACACCATTTTAGATAAAATGAAAAAGGACACTAAAACTACCAAGTCAATGGGGGCGCTTCAGTTCCAATAACACCGGGGCTCCTTTCGTCGCTCCTCATATGGAGGTGCAGGAAGGGGCAGCGCATCGCAAAGCTCCTCCACCCTCAAGTCAAATACCCAGAGCACTTTTAACAAAGGCTCCAATAGAGGAGGTTACAGAGGAAACAATAATAAGGGCAGAGGACGTGGAGGCAATAAATCCAGAGCCTCCACTGCCACCAAACAGTGACTTCACCACACTCCCTCCAGAACACACAACACCTGTCGGAGGCAGAATCAATCAGTTCCTACCTGCCTGGAACGCAATTACCACAGACAGGTGGGTGAGACAAATTATCCAGTATGGTTATTGCCTGGAACTCACTTCTACTCCACCCAACATACCACCCAAACACCGTCCTATGTCCAAAGAACACATAACACTGTTACAGCAAGAGGTCCAATCCATGCTACAAAAGGGTGCCATAGAGCCAGTCCCTTTTCAACAACAAGGAACAGGAGTATATTCTCTATACCTTCTAATTCCCAAAAAGGACGGGTCGCTCAGACCCATTTTGGACCTCAGACCTCTGAACCAATACATACTATCAGAACACTTCCATATGATAACCTTACAACAAGTTCTCCCACTGCTTTAGCAGGGCGACTTCCTTGCCACATTTGACCTCAAAGACGCATACTTCCACATTCCTATACACCCAGCTCACAGGAAATATCTCAGGTTCACATTACAAATGCAACACTATCAATTCAAAGTTCTCCCCTTTGGAGTAACTACAGCTCCAAGGGTGTTCAAGTGCCTAGCTGTAGTGGCAGCACACCTCAGGCGGCAACACATCCACGTGTTTCCCTATCTCGACGATTGGCTCATAAAAGCCAAGTCAGACACGTCTCAAACCCTCCAGCTGCTGCACAGTCTGGGTTTCTCAATAAATTACCGAAAATCTCATCTGCAACCCTCCCACATACAACAATATCTGGGAGCTACAATAGATACATCAGTAGCAAAGGCATATCCCAATTCAGTCAGGATAGCCAACATTCAGACACTAATCCAAAGGTTTCAGCCACAACACTCCCGACCAGCTCGAGTGTTCATGCAACTCATAGGCATGATGGCCTCCTGCATATTCATTGTCCCCCATACCAGACTTCAAATGCGTCCATTACAAGAATGCCTAGCAAGGCAGTGGAACCAGGCTCAAGGACAACTAAAAGACCTAGTGTTGGTAGACAGTCGCGCATACAACTCTCTGCAGTGGTGGAATCCACAAAACCTTTCCAAGGGGCGACTGTTCCAAGAGCCAGTTCCACAAGTAGTATTAACAGTGGACGCATCACTGACAAGATGGGGAGCCCACCTACATCAATACACAGTCCAGGGACTCTGGACAGCCAAGCAAAATACACTGCATATCAACCACTTAGAGTTGCTAGCAGTTTTTCTTGCACTGAAAGCGTTCCAAAACCACATATACAACAAGGCGGTGTTGATCCGGACGGACAACATGACAGCTATGTATTACATCCAAAATCTGAAAGAGACATGTTAGTGATAGATCCCTTACCTTAGAATATCCCCAGGCGTCAGACTGGATCCGGAAACTTTTGCATAGCAATACCCCTGCGCGTCGGTAGGCGTCGTCCGAGGCTCCGCGTCCGTCGTTAGCGCCGGAATGACGTCGCCGGAGTACTTACACGCCGCCCTCGCGCGCTGACATCAGTTCTTCTATTTTCCGCGTCAGCTAGCGCAGATCCGGAGAAGCTCTACCCCTTAGTCACTTTTCCGACTACTGGGCCCTGACGTCTAAGGCTAGGCGGGAGCGGTCCCGCAAGCGGCTTGAGCTCCGGCAGTCTGCCCGCGCCGTTCAAGGTCCCGGTCCCACAGGAGGTCGAGGGACCGGTCGCGGGGTCGGAGCCCTCGTAGCTCCGAGAGTCGGCATCGGTCTTCAGGATCCAGGTCCTCAGGTAAGAGGCATGAGAGGTCGGAAAGGCGTCATCGTTCTTCCGACCCAACCCGACGCTCGCGCGACGCGGCCGGGGGTACGGGTGACACCACCCACGCGGCTCCGACGGAGTCGCGGGCATCGCAACCTGCCCCATACCTTCCGGTCCCTGGGCACGATGCAACGCCAGAGGAGATCGAGCGGTACCTCATGGCCATGATGTCTCTCCCTCCTCCCCCCGGCTCAGTGGTGCCTTCGGGTCCAGCGGTCCCGGCTGGAGGGTCTAGCGGGTCGGGTGCTACGGCTCCGATGCCGTCGGGTGCTTTGGCCGCCGGCGACTTCGGTCCCGGCACCGCAGGCCCTCACTGGATCCGGTTCCGGATCCGGGTCGTCGCCGGTCGACCTCACGACCTCACCGACGCCAGCCCATAGGGTGTCGCTCCCAGCGACGCCATCCCCGGTCCTGCCCTTGATTCGGTTCCGGCGCCGGAGCGGCGCCGCTGGACGCCGCTCTCGACGCCGTATGGAGACTTTTACTTCCACGAACCGGCCCCATCCGTTGAACCTGAATTTCTGGTGATGGGTGACGAGGGAGACTGGGAGGGGCCTGTGGACCCTCTGGCACAGGAGTGCCAGTCTCAACAGGACTGGACATATGAGCTTGGGGATGCCAGTGGACTGGACACTTCGCCAGACACTGGTTTTGTCTCCCCTCAAACCGTGGCTACGGAGGAGGGGGCTGCCTACAGTGTAGTGTTGACGCGGGCAGCCAAGGCATTGGCCCTTGAGCTCCCCGTCGCGGCCGTGAGGACTAACCTCCTCACTGAGGTCCTTAAACCACAGGCAAGCTCGGCTGAGCCTCTGCTGCCGTTTAATGAGGCCTTTTGTGACGTTCTTCTGGGCACTTGTCCAAGCCCGCTACAGGTCAGCCTGTAGATAGGAACGTGGCCAGACGCTACCGCCTGGCTCCGGGTGACCCTTGCTTCTTGTCCACCCACCCCACCCCCCAAGAGCCTGGTCATCCAGGCCTCTACTTCCCAGACCGCATTCCCAACGGCTCCGCCCGATCAGGAATCCAAGAGGTACGGGCAATTCGGTAAGAAGGTGTTCTCGTCCCTGAGTTTGGACCTGCGGTCAGTCAATACCGCATGCCTCTTGGGACGCTACACCCACACTCTGTGGGACACGGTGGCGGACGTACTGCCACAATGTCCGGAGGAAGCCCGGACTAAACTCGCCCAAGCCCTTGCGGAGGGTCGAGATGCAGCACGCTATTCCATCCGGTGTGAGCTGGATACCACGGACTCACTGGGCAGAGCGATGGCAACGATGGTGGTGGTTCAACGCCACGCCTGGTTGAGGACCGCCAACTTTTCGGCTGATGTCCAGGCCACCCTCCTGGACATGCCGTTTGATGGCCGTTGCCTCTTTGGCGACAAGGCAGACCATGTGCTTGAGCGTTTTAAGGACTCCAGGGCTACCGCCAATTCCTTGGGCCTTTCGCTCCTTTCGTGGCCAAGGGAGGGGCGCTCCCACACGTGCTGCCAGCCACGCACCGCAGACTACTACACAGCGCGGTGGCGGCCGTGGAAACCGCCATGGTGGCGGTCGGGGTCAATGGCGAGGCCAGTCCACACCTTCCCCTGCAGCACCCGCCTCAAAACCCTCCTAGTCTGTGCTTTCAGGCCCATGAGACACCAGTGGGGGGCAGGGTTCGCCATCACCTCCTCCACTGGCGCACTGTCACGTCGGACATGTGGGTGCTGCAAATCGTCCGAAGAGGCTACTCCCTCCCCTTCGAGGCGACCCCTCCAGCCATGCCACCGCAATACCACCGCGTGTCAGGGGATCACTTACAACTTCTGCAAGAGGAAGTTTCGGCCCTCTTGGCCAAGGGGGCCATCGAGCGCGTTCCTGGGCCAGAAGTAGGGTGTGGTTGTTATTCCCACTACTTTCTGGTACCCAAGAAGGCCAAAGGGGGCCAACGCCCTATCTTGGACGTACGGAACATCAACGGCTTCCTCCGGAAGGAGAAGTTCAAGATACTGACTTTGGCTCAGGTCTTAGCTGCCCTGGACCCAGGAGAATGGATGGTAGGGTTGTACTTGCAGGACGCCTATTTCCACATCCCCGTCCTGCCGTCCCACCGGCGTTACCTGCGGTTCACGGTAGGCCATGAGCACTTTCAGTTTACCGTGCTCCCCTTCAGCCTTACCAGCGCCCCACGGGTGTTCACGAAAGTGATGGCGGTGGTTGCAGCTCATCTGCGCAGGTTAGGGTTTCAGTCTTCCCCTACCTCGACGACTGGTTGTTGATGGCAGGCTTGCCCCAGACAGTAGTCAGCCACCTCCAGACTACGGCTGACCTCCTGCACCTGCTGGGGTTCTCCATCAATGTGCCGAAGTCACACCTATGTCCCTCTCAGAAGCTCCTCTTCATCGGAGCGGTTCTGAACTCGGCGCAGTTTCGGGTTTATCCTCCCGAACAGCGCGTTCTGGATATTCAGGCTCTGATTCCAATCTTTCAGCCTTTATCCCAAGTCTCAGGTTGACGCTGCGGCTTTTGGGGCTGATGGCCTCCTTCATCCTTCTGGTGCATCACGCCCGGTGGCGGATGCGGGCTCTGCAGTGGGACCTGAAGTTTCAGTGGGCCCAGCATCAGAGCAACTGCAAGACAGTTGCAGTGGTGGCTCACGGACTGCGAGTGGGTCAGCGGCAGATCCCTCTCCCTACCCCAACCGGAGCACGTAGTTGTGACGGACGCGTACCTCCAGCTCTGGGGGGGGGCCACATGGGAGAGGCGGAGATCGGAGATCAGAGGCCTCTGGTCTCCGGCGGAGTCCCAGCTCCACATCAACCTTCTTCTCAACACCTGGCAGGTTCTCTGAACGCTAGGGCGGACGAACTCAGCCGTCGGTGCATGATGGATCACGAATGGCGTATGAACTCGGACGTGGCGCAAGGCCTCTTTCAGCAGTGGGGAGAGCCTTGGTTAGATCTATTCGCCACAGAAGAGAACGCGCAATGTCATCAGTTCTGCGCTTTGGAATTTCCAAGGCGGCACTCGCTTTTCGTCGCGAGTGGAGTTGCGTGCCTTTCCGCCTATACCACTTCTGCCCAAAGTGCTGAAGAAGATCAGGCGCGACCGGGCCCAGGTTATCCTTGTGGCTCCGGACTGGGCACGAAGATTTTGGTATCCAGAGCTACTCAGCATTTCTGCCGATCCCCCGATTCGTCTGCCTCTTCAGGAGGACCTTCTGTCGCAGCAGCAGGGGACGGTCCTCCACCTGAACCTGTCCAGTCTCCACCTCCAAGCTTGGAGATTGAGCGGCGACAGGTGAGGCCATTTGACTTGTCTCCTGAAGTCTATAATGTCATTCTGGCAGCCAGGCGTCCCTCCACAAAGTCGGTATACGTCTGCAGGTGGAACAGATTTGTGGCATGGTGCACAGCAAAGGCTGTGGATCCGCACTCTGCCCCCCTTTCTGAGGTTCTCCTCTTCCTTCTTTCTCTGGCCCAGCAGGGCTCTGCTCTGGGCACTATCAAGGGCTACCTGTCTGCCCTTTCCGCCTTCTTAAGGATACCTGATCAGCCATCTTTGTTCAAGTCCCCTATTGTAAATAGGTTTTTGAAGGGCATCACACACATGTTCCCTCCTGTTCCTTTCGTGATGCCTCAGTGGGACTTGAACCTTGTACTTACTTATCTGATGTGCGCTCCCTTTGAGCCACTTCATAACTGCCCTCTCCGCCTTCTTACTCTGAAGACTGCTTTCCTGGTTGCCATCACCTCTGCCAGGAGAGTGAGTGAGCTCCAGGCTCTTTCTTCCAAACCTCCTTTCCTTTCTGTCCATCCGGACAAGGTTGTGTTGCGGACAAGGCCCTCTTTCCTGCCCAAGGTAGTCACAGCCTTCCACATCGGGCAGTCCATCACCTTGCCCACCTTCTTTCCACCTCCGCATCCCTCGAAAGAGGAAGAGAGGCTCCACCGTCTGGACCCAAAACATTCGCTCTCTTACTATCTGGATTGCACACGCCAGTTCCGGGTGGATGACCAACTCTTTGTTGGTTACGTGGGCGCTAAGAAAGGACGGGTGGTGCACAAGCGGCCATCTCGGTGGATCGTATTGTGCATCCAGGCGTGTTACTCCTTGGCTAAAAAGGAACATCCTGTTGGGCTGAGGGCCCACTTCACTCGGGCCACGGTGACTACCACGGCTCTGGGCCGAGGAATCCCCTTGCAGGACATTTGTCAGGCAGCTACGTGGGCTTCGCTGCACACGTTCGTGAGACACTACTGCCTGGACAGTCAAGTCTGGAGGGATGGCTTCTTTGGCCGTTCCATCCTCCAGGACTTTCTGGTGTGATTATTGGTTCTCAGACCCACCACCGGGGTTGGTATTGCTGGGGTATCTATTCTAAGGTAAGGAATCTATCACTAACGTGTCTCTTTCAGATGCATGTTACTACATGTGTAACGATATATCTGTAAGAGACATTAGTTAGTGATAGATTCCTTACCGACCCACCCATCGTCCCCGTTCTGCGAACCGATATCTAGGGTTAAGGTCATTCCCTTTCAGGGCCCTAGTTTCATGGCACCAGTGTTGGTTCTATCATGGCTCTGCGTATCTGGCGCAGAAAAGCTGTGTATCAGAGCTGACGTCAGCGCGCTATGGCGGCGTCGAAGTACTCCGGCGACATCATTCCGGTGCTAACGATGCCGACGACGGACGCAGAGCCGCGGACGACGCCTACCGACGCGCAGGGGTATTGCTACGCAAAAGTTTCCGGATCCAGTCTGACGCCTGGGGATATTCTAAGGTAAGGAATCTATCACTAACTATTGTCTCTTATAGATATATCGTTACACAAGTAGTAACTTGTGCAACAGGGAGGGACTCACTCTCTACAGCTGTCTCACTTAGCGCAGAGCATATGGAGGTGGGCAATTCCAAAGAACATCTTTCTCCTAGCACAACACCTGCCAGGGAAAGACAATCAAACGGCAGATCTGTTAAGCAGACACAGCCAACAGATACACGAATGGGAGATTCATCCTCAAGCTCTCCAACCATTCTTCCAAGAATGGGGGCATCCAGAAATAGATCTGTTTGCCCAAACGAAAACTCCAAATGCCAGTACTTTGCCGCCAGGTTCCCACATCCGTTGTCACAGGGCAATGCGATATGGATGAACTGGTCAGGCAGATTTGTGTATGCTTTTCCACCAGCCCCACTGATTCCACTTGTGGCACGCAAACTACATCAGCAGTCTCTGACACTGATCCTGGTTGCTCCAACAAGGGCCAGACAACCATGGTACACAACATTCCTAGAACTCTCCGTGGTTCCACACCAAAGACTGAGTCTATCGCCACATCTCCTAACTCAGAACCATGGAGAAATCAGGCACCTAGATCCCAATCAACTGAACCTAGCGATCTGGCTCCTGAAGTCTTAGAATTTGGATATCTCAATTTGGCTCCTGATTGTATGAACATTATGAAAGAGGCAAGACGCCCAACCACTAGAGCATGCAATGCAGCCAAATGGAAAAGATTTGTAATTTATTGCAACAATAACCAAATCAATCCATTAGACGCTTCAATACAAAACATTATCTGTTACCTGTTGCATCTTCAAAGATGCAATCTAGCATACTCTTCAATAAGACTTCATCTTGCAGCTATAGCAGCTTACCTCCAAAACAGACAACACCTGTCTCTGTTAAGAGTTCCAGCAATCAAGGGTTTCATGGAAGGGCTTAAAAGAATAATCCCTCCTAAACATCCACCTACACCGGTCTGGAACTTAAATATAGTACTTACCAGACTCATGGGACCTCCTTTTAAACCACCACACTCATGTGAACTGCAATTTCTGACATGGAAGGTGGCTTTTTTAATTGCCATCACTTCACTCAGACGAGTAAGTGAGTTACAGGCTTTAACTATTCAGGAACCTTACATGCAAATACATGCAAATAAGGTGGTACTACGTACTAATCCTAAATTCATGCCAAAGGTCATTTATACTTTCCATATCAATCAGTCCATTGAACTGCCCGTTTTCTTCCAAAATCCGCAGTCAGTAGCTGAAAGAGCCTTACACACACTGTATGTAAGAAGAGCTCTGTTATACTATATTGACAGAACTAAACCATTCAGAAAGACAAAGCAACTGTTTGTTGCTTTCTCACCACAACATAAAGGTAACCCCATCTCTAAATCAGGAATAGCCAAATGGATAGTTAAATGCATCCAAATATGCTACCACAAAGCTAAACGTACCCTTAAGAGCACACTCCACGCGCAAAATGGGGGCATCCATGGCTTTCCTGGGAAACATTCCACTAGAAGACATCTGTAAGGCAGCCACATAGTCTACAATACACACTTTCACCAAACACTATTGTATAGATGTGCAATCAAAGCAGCAAGCTGCTGTAGGCCAAGCTGTCCTCAAAACTCTTTTTCAAACTGCTGCTGCTGGGACAGGCGTCCACCGCTAGAGGAGGTACTGCTATACAGTCTATGCAAAGATATGAATTCAGCAGCCCACATGCCTCGAACGGAAAATGCTACTTACCAGTATGCATCTGTTCTTGGCATGTAGGGCTGCTGACATTCATATAGCCCACCCTCCTCCCCGGGGCCTGTCGCAGCTGCAGGATTTTCTTTGCATGGCCATCTTTACTGTGAGAAGTTGGCCTGATATATGATGCTTACTAGTTCTAGTGATCACCCTGTATCAGTCCAAACAACCCTTATGGTGATTGGTTGTAAGTCAACCTTATAGACCAGCTATCCTAATGGTAGCATGGACAAAGCAGTCTTAGGCTAAACTCTTTTGGCATGTGAAGCCAGCTGTTTTACCACATATAACCCTTTGAATACCAGATGAAAGGACACCACACAGGTTGTTATGAAAATAAAAGATATATTTATTAATAACAAACACCTCTGAACTCTTTATGAAATCAGAGGGCTAAGCACATAACAATCTCTTTAAGAAAAATACAGTAAGTCGCACAAATTACAATGGTGCCCTAGGCGCACGACAGACCATATACTAAGTCAATGGTATAAGTAGAACGATTTAGGAAATGACGATGCCCAGAGGCTGTAAGATCGCTGGGACTACACTACCCTAACCTTAGGTAAGTAGCAGGAGGCCCACGGGACGCGTGTGCAGAGTGTGAACTCACACGCGAGATGCGTAACAAAATCAATGGGCAGAACAAATTACGAAAAGGTAAGTGTTGGAAAACGAGGCAGCATCTTTGAGGCCTGCACAAATAACATGACACATTTGTCCTTCACTGGGAACCAAACACCCTAGGGCAGCGCCTGACTCTCAGAGGGTAGCGTTGCAGAGCAGTCTGAAGCTTACTCAAGGGAGGTGGTGTGGGCTAGTAATCGCCATTTGCAGGTGCGCAAAAATAACACTCAATAATTGATTGTCCCGTCTGTACTTTGCTTTATAAAAGTAAGAGTACATTTATTAAACACACACATCACTCAATACTATGCACCAATTTACAAATATACATAAGCTGTTGGAATTACTTTGTGACATTGCATAACATCTCCACCCCTCCAGCAGGGGGGGTGGGGTCTAGTACCACCACTCCCATGTATGCACATCATCTTGCCCCCAATGCAATTAGTTGAACCTATCCTGGAGCGAGGGCCCTGCGCACTGGCACCATCCCAATGGCGTCCCCCTCCCATTACTTCAACAAGCATTAAACAGGGATACACCTGCCTTGGTGACACATGACCCTGACCAAGCATCTCCTACTGACCCTAAAGTATACACCTCTACATCTTAAGGGCTAACAGTCTGGGGTCTTCACCTAAGCGCAGCAGCAAGACTACATGTTTACGCACACTTTAGAATGACAGTACTCAGCACATTTGGATATCATTAAAAATGCATTGCAATTACAGCCCCTAAAGGCATCACAGATGATCACAGGATTAAGTTGTAAATACCGTCAGACACCCTAGCAGGAGTGTCTAGCCACTTAAATCCACTTTGCTTGTGACATCACCTTACACCAGTACTTCACATTGAACATCAGTCCCTCTAAAAGAAATAACCATTAATAAATGCATTTCAGTGCAATTACGCCATTTCACCTCCAGGGGATGCCCTTCTCGAGACATCTCCAACTCAGCCCTTAAATCTTTGATGCACTTCTCAATGAACCCCCAGCTGTAGAACAAAAGTTCCAGCCTAGGAGATGATGCAATCTTCGCTGAGGGTTGAGGGGTTATTCTTTTTAAATCCTCAAGAAACTTAGGGTGGGGCTTAGCTTTGTGCTGGGGGAGAGACTGCGCTGCACCAGCAGCTCCCCGCAGCACCTTTTCACACTCAAGGGTGACTCCTCTCCTCTGGGGGCCACCAAAACGCAAAAAACAATCCATTCCTCAGGCCTTGCAAGGCATCATGCGGCGCTTCAAGCTCCTGATGCTTTCTGGGGCCTCGGTGGGGGGCCCGGTCCCACCTGGACCCCCGGGTAAGGGTATGCGGCGCAGGGAGCCCACACCCGGCCGCTCCGCGCTTTGGTCGGGGGCCCGGTCCCACTCGGGCCCCTGGCTCCTCCTTCCTTGTTCGGGGCCCCGGTCCCACCCGGGACCCCCGCAGGCTCTCCACGTTGGAGGGCAGTCCCCGGGACCTGACCCACCCCAGGGGCCTTTCCTGGACCAGCGGCAGAGCCTCACGCGCTTCACCGCCAGGGGGCCACAGGTCCAAGGTCGCTCACCTTCTGGGGGCCATATCTCAGCCCCTGGAGGTCCGATCTGCCCCATTTTCGCATCTTCTTGCTCCTGGCGGCGCCCCCAGCCACTGGGAGCACTCTCCTTCACTCTCCGGATCTCCAAGAGGGTGCACTCTGCAGGGAGCGGTCTGCACTGGCTCCCTTCGCCAGCCTTTCGCCTGGCTCTCCTCCTGCGCCTCTCTTCTCCCTGCGCAGAGGTCCCTGCTTCTGCGCACCGGTCCTGGGCGCTTCTTCTGGTGCTGTTAGGGGCCTGGGTGACAGTCAGGGGGTCTCTCCTTCCAACTGCCCATTGCCAGGCTCCAGCACCTTCCACCTCAGCAGACCACACCCCAGAGAGAGCTTCTCTTCCTGTGCAAGTACTTTTTAAAAGTTGAGTAGGGGGCTGGCAGAAAGTCTCTGTGGGTCCTATCAAACAGCGACACATCACTTCCCTGCCCCCTCCTTCTTGTCCAGCCTCTGGGTTTGTTCAAAATGGAGTCCTCCAGTGTCTCTGGCCACATGGCCTCTGAAACCCAACTCCTTCCCCCCTTCACTGCCTTCTCTCCTGGGTGCAAACGGGTGCCTGGCACCCAGTGACAGCTGCTAATGGATGAGCCTGTAGCCCCACCCATCTTCTTCTTTGTGGAGAGGAGCAGCTTGTGGAAGAAAGGTTATCAATCCATCCAGCTGAGGTCAACCCTCAGCCTGGGTCTGGTCATGGCTGGCTCAGAGAAATATGACAGTTCTGTATGACCCAAAAGCAGTACAAATATGAATTTGGACTCTGCAGAATACTTATTTTCACCTACTCTACCATGGACTTTAGTGCATGTCTGGAATCTGTAGGCTTTGTGGAAGTCATGTTAGCCATGGGCCCCACATCCCCATTGGGGAATAATGAAGTGAAAACACAGTAAAACGCACTGACTTTCTCTGGCATGTTCCTTCCCAGGGTATAAAGCCTATTCCATGTCACCACCCAATTCTGCATAAGTCCTGCCACACCATTCACTCTGTAGCTGCTCCTGGACTGCGCACGCTAGGAATCTCCCCTGCGCAGCTCCTACACATGTGCACACGCATGTACACCCGTGTCTGCATGTAACCAGCACGGTGTCCCATACTCCAGCTGCTGCGCAGCGGCCTAGTCAAGCCAGGCGGACACCAGTAAAATCTCCATGCAGTCTCCTTCATTATGAGTTCACTGTGGATGAGTCCCAGATTATGAGTCTCCCCCACAGTAAAAGCTCCATAATTGGGTGCTCAAAAAGCGAAAAATCTGGGCGGCCGTTGTGTCAGAACCACCTTCTAACACACGCCGCGCCCAGCTGATTCCTACAAGGAAGAAGTAGCCACTCTACATGGGTACACTTCCCGTAGTCAGCGATAACTAGTTATAAGGGGTTCTGACCAAACCCCCCCATTACTCACCAGTTATCCGCTCAGACCACCTGCTTCTCCCATCCATGAAATCTCCACCCATGACAAGGATCCCAGAGTACCCTAAGAACCCTCCAGGCTCTAGGTTAGATACCTCCAGGTCATTCATGGTCTACATGGACTCAGCCTAATTAGGCCCACCTTTGCCCTTGGGTATGCACACTATGCCTACCCCTTGTCTGGACAAGGGTACAGTGCCTCAGCACTGATGCGGTCTCCTGGGATAGGTCTACATCCCATCCCCGGGTCACAAGCTGGTCTCCCTTCCAGAGTTTGTTCCAACCAGGACCCTCTCTCCGTTTTGGTCCTTGCACCCTAAAGATGCAACTTCTCTGGACCCTCAGCCTCAACCTGCAGCTGAGGTCATTTTGCTGCCACCACCCTTTCGGGATGACTGGCTTCCCTAAAGAAAGCACAGCCACTCATGCTTTTCCCACTCAGAAAAGCTCCACTGACCACTAGCCTGATTCCAAAAATAGGACCTAAGACTGGTCTCACTACCACGCTGGCAGTGCTAGGGAGGAACACTGAGGGTGCCTTGACAGACCCCCTACAGCTCATTCCCTCCGTCAGTAGCTCCACACGGAAACTACCCCGGGAACCTAGACCCCCTTCTTGTTCTCCGCTGCGAGAACAGGGCCTATGCACCCTTCCCTCCGAGAGGCGCGCTCTCCTCCCGGAGTACCCATAGAGAGCCTGTGGGCCCAGAGTTAGCTAGACCCAGGTCCACTTCTCATGGCTCTCCCCGGTCTCCCGGCAGCGCCCTGGGAGACCATCCAGGGACCTACATGGTCCCTGGATGGCCTGCACCACCCCTTCTGAAGAGCAGGGTCCCTTCACTTAAGATAGGCCCCACCTGCCTTCAGGGTGGTACTACCACTCTCAGCCAGGGACACTAAAGATCCCGGCTAGGCCTGCACCACCCCTTCGCGAAACACAGGGTCCCTTCACTGAAGATAGGCCCCACCTGTGTTCAGGGTGGTACTACCTTGCAGAAGTCCACCTCCTGCCTCGAGCTAGGGGAACATCCCCATGCCCCTGGGCCTTGGGTCCAAGTCCCACAGGACCTACCTGACTGGTTACCGGCTAGGCATCGCCCCAGCCACCACTTCAGGTTCCCTCTACCAGCTCCTGGTCCTGGGGTTCAAGTCCCACAGGAACTACCGGACTGGTCACCGTCCACCACTAACCCTTCAACTGAAAACTTGGGAGCACACCCCCCCACTCAGTTCTTCACTGGGTCAGTTACCTAGCCCACCTGGGGGCTACCACTACACACCATCACTCAAGAACGACCCTCCTTTGGGGCCACCCACTACCAGGGGCCACCCCGGGGTTGCTCACCTCCCCACCAGTTAACCTGGGGGGGCCTGCTGGACACACCCTCCTCCCACCGTGGGAAAAGTTTGTTGGGGTCCCCCACCATGGGAACCCCTGGGGTGTTACTACCCGGGGTGAAGAAACCTCCTGCCCCACCCTTCAAATGCTTTAGGCCTGCGCCAATAGCAAGAAACTTTCAGCGGGGGAAGGATATCTGGGGCCCCTTCTGTGGAAACCCTCCCTGCCCTTAAAAAGTGCGGGAACCTCCCAGGACCCCCTTTTCTCTTGACCCCCATAACGGTCCATCCACCCCTACACCCCCCTCTGTGATGTAGGTATCAGTTGCTGTCCCTATCTCTTGAGGAGACACCCTCCTCAGGCAGGTGTAGTGCGTGAAGTGTTAGGGTTCAAAGGTGTACAATATGGTTTAGAACATTTGTTTGTAATCATTTCCTGGAAAGCACCATCCCGCTAGCACATGATAATCAACATAGTGCGGTCATATCAATACAGTTTACATTTAAACCATAATATCTTCACATGACACATATGGGCGCGTGGCTTTCCTTTCCCATACCTTTAGTTCACATAACCAAAACTTTGAACCCTTCTCAGAGCCTTACGCTCTTCCATTTGCTCATTACTGCATAGGTAATGTGTGGCTAAACTGGACTTATCAAATGCTATAATTGCACACCAGAATGGGATACTATGTTTCCCGCCGCTAGACACCAATGTTGGAAAACGAGGCAGCATCTGTGAGGCCTGCACAAATAACATGACACATTTGTCCTTCACTGGGAACCAAACACCCTAGGGCAGCGCCTGACTCTCAGAGGGTAGCGTTGCAGAGCAGTCTGAAGCTTACTCAAGGGAGGTGGTGTGGGCTAGTAATCGTCATTTGCAGGTGCGCAAAAATAACACTCAATAATTGATTGTCCAGTCTGTACTTTGCTTTATAAAAGTAAGAGTACATTTATTAAACACACACATCACTCAATACTATGCACCAATTTACAAATATACATAAGCTGTTGGAATTACTTTGTGACATTGCATAACATCTCCACCCCTCCAGCAGGGGGGGTGGGGTCTAGTACCACCACTCCCATGTATGCACATCATCTTGCCCCCAATGCAATTAGTTGAACCTATCCTGGAGCGAGGGCCCTGCGCACTGGCACCATCCCAATGGCGTCCCCCTCCCATTACTTCAACAAGCATTAAACAGGGATACACCTGCCTTGGTGACACATGACCCTGACCAAGCATCTCCTACTGACCCTAAAGTATACACCTCTACATCTTAAGGGCTAACAGTCTGGGGTCTTCACCTAAGCGCAGCAGCAAGACTACATGTTTACGCACACTTTAGAATGACAGTACTCAGCACATTTGGATATCATTAAAAATGCATTGCAATTACAGCCCCTAAAGGCATCACAGATGATCACAGGATTAAGTTGTAAATACCGTCAGACACCCTAGCAGGAGTGTCTAGCCACTTAAATCCACTTTGCTTGTGACATCACCTTACACCAGTACTTCACATTGAACATCAGTCCCTCTAAAAGAAATAACCATTAATAAATGCATTTCAGTGCAATTACGCCATTTCACCTCCAGGGGATGCCCTTCTCGAGACATCTCCAACTCAGCCCTTAAATCTTTGATGCACTTCTCAATGAACCCCCAGCTGTAGAACAAAAGTTCCAGCCTAGGAGATGATGCAATCTTCGCTGAGAGTTGAGGGGTTATTCTTTTTAAATCCTCAAGAAACTTAGGGTGGGGCTTAGCTTTGTGCTGGGGGAGAGACTGCGCTGCTCCAGCAGCTCCCCCCAGCACCTTTTCACACTCAAGGGTGACTCCTCTCCTCTGGGGGCCACCAAAACGCAAAAACAATCCATTCCTCAGGCCTTGCAAGGCATCATGTGGCGCTTCAAGCTCCTGATGCTTTCTGGGGCCTCGGTGGGGGGCCCGGTCCCACCTGGACCCCCGGGTAAGGGTATGCGGCGCAGGGAGCCCACACCCAGCCGCTCCGCGCTTTGGTCGGGGGCCCGGTCCCACTCGGGCCCCTGGCTCCTCCTTCCTTGTTCGGGGCCCCGGTCCCACCCGGGACCCCCGCAGGCTCTCCACGTTGGAGGGCAGTCCCCGGGACCTGACCCACCCCAGGGGCCTTTCCTGGACCAGCGGCAGAGCCTCACGCGCTTCACCGCCAGGGGGCCACTGGTCCAAGGTCGCTCACCTTCTGGGGGCCATATCTCAGCCCCTGGAGGTCCGATCTGCCCCATTTTCGCATCTTCTTGCTCCTGGTGGCGCCCCAGCCACTGGGAGCACTTTCCTCCACTCTCCGGATCTCCAAGAGGGTGCACTCTGCAGGGAGCGGTCTGCACTGGCTCCCTTCGCCAGCCTTTCGCCTGGCTCTCCTCCTGCGCCTCTCTTCTCCCTGCGCAGAGGCCCCTGCTTCTGCGCACCGGTCCTGGGCGCTTCTTCTGGTGCTGTTAGGGGCCTGGGTGACAGTCAGGGGGTCTCTCCTTCCAACTGCCCATTGCCAGGCTCCAGCACCTTCCACCTCAGCAGACCACACCCCAGAGAGAGCTTCTCTTCCTGTGCAAGTACTTTTTAAAAGTTGAGTAGGGGGCTGGCAGAAAGTCTCTGTGGGTCCTATCAAACAGCGACACATCACTTCCCTGCCCCCTCCTTCTTGTCCAGCCTCTGGGTTTGTTCAAAATGGAGTCCTCCAGTGTCTCTGGCCACATGGCCTCTGAAACACAACTCCTTCCCCCCCTTCACTGCCTTCTCTCCTGGGTGCAAACTGGTGCCTGGCACCCAGTGACAGCTGCTAATGGATGAGCCTGTAGCCCCACCCATCTTCTTCTTTGTGGAGAGGAGGCCTTAGCTTGTGGAAGAAAGGTTATCAATCCATCCAGCTGAGGTCAACCCTCAGCCTGGGTCTGGTCATGGCTGGCTCAGAGAAATATGACAGTTCTGTATGACCCAAAAGCAGTACAAATATGAATTTGGACTCTGCAGAATACTTATTTTCACCTACTCTACCATGGACTTTAGTGCATGTCTGGAATCTGTAGGCTTTGTGGAAGTCATGTTAGCCATGGGCCCCACATCCCCATTGGGGAATAATGAAGTGAAAACACAGTAAAACGCACTGACTTTCCCTGGCATGTTCCTTCCCAGGGTATAAAGCCTATTCCATGTCACCGCCCAATTCTGCATAAGTCCTGCCACACCATTCACTCTGTAGCTGCTCCTGGACTGCGCACGCTATGAATCTCCCCTGCGCAGCTCCTACACATGTGCACACGCATGTACACCCGTGTCTGCATGTAACCAGCACGGTGTCCCATACTCCAGCTGCTGCGCAGCGGCCTAGTCAAGCCAGGCGGACACCAGTAAAATCTCCATGCAGTCTCCTTCATTATGAGTTCACTGTGGATGAGTCCCAGATTATGAGTCTCCCCCACAGTAAAAGCTCCATAATTAGGTGCTCAAAAAGCGAAAAATCTGGGCGGCCCTAGTGTCAGAACCACCTTCTAACAGTAAGTAACAGACAGTTCCGACTAGTTAGGACTAAAACGACTGGATATCTAGACACAAGAAGAGTCACTCTACCTATGAGCACCGAAATGCTCTCGTTACCTCACCCACGGGCTGCGGGTGCATAGGTGTGAATGTGTGTCGGGTTTCCGCGTTGAAGTCAATGGAGCCTTGAAGAAAGATGCTGCAGGCGACCAGGAGGAAGATGCCCGGTGCGATCCCAGGATGGATCGAGGAAGAAGAGGACCTGAAAGCAGAGGGGACAGTGTTCAAAGTCTCTAGCCAGTGACCGGTGTGGAACCAGGAGGGAACCAGATGCTGTTGTCGCGATCAGGTGAAGAGTGGGCGCTTGTCTCTGCAGCCACGTGGACCAGGAGGTGTCTTCGACGACCAGGATGGAGGCACGAGCTGTCCCACGCATGCTCTCGCTGTAGATGGTGTCGGGTCCGGATTTGGAGTCAACAGGTCTTGGCAAAGGCAACCCACGCGGTGAGTGGAAACGGCGTCTGGAGGGGACCAGGAGGGTCCGGGGTGCTCCTCTTTTGAAAGGGAGCAAGGGCCAGTCTGGAGCAACCAGACCAGCAGTGTAAATTTTGTGGATCGTCGTCTAGGAGGTCACTAGCCAGCCGGCAAGTGACCAGACAACGCGTCGAGCAGCAACCAAGCAAAAGGGCCCCACGTGGATGCTGGAGGGCTGGTCATTCGGTGCAGGAGCTGCTCGGGGCTGGGGCTTCTCAATCCCCAAATCACTTACTCGAAGATGCCTCTGAAGTCGTGCTGGAAGCGAAGTGCAGGTTCAAGATGGCCGGTCCCACGTGTCTCGTCGCACCCACGGTTCTCAGCTGTGCTGCAGATGTGGGTAGAGGTCGGAGAGGTCTGGGAGTCCGGGTCTTGTCGGGCTCTGAGGTCTAGTTCCGGCAGGAAGGACGACAAAGTGAACCGCTAGGACGCTTGATGGTCCCTGCAGTTGCAGGGTGGACACTCCTTGCCCACAAGGGAGATTCTTCAGTCTTCTGTGGAGCAGAACATCGAAGTCCAGAGTTTCTTCTTTGTAGAGTTGTTCAGGATAATCTAACTTGGAATGGGACCAGCTCCTACCTTTATCCTGCTAAAGGGGGCAGCACTAGTGACTAGGTCCCTCCCATGGGTGGGACCAGGAAGGGGGGTGGTTACACCCCCTATCCTTTGTCCGGTTACGCGCCAGAGCGGGGGCTGGAGTGCCCCAGCAACTGGTTTGAACCAGGGTATGCACAGGGACACCTTGTGTGCCCCAGGCATGTCTCATTCCTTTCAGACCTCAATACACAAAATCCTGTCTGGGGTGGTGCTAGCACCTCCCAAGGCAGGAAACCCTTTGTCCAGGCCTCCCTCGCTGGAAGGACTCCCAGCAGCAGGAGGTCAGACTTGTGTCTGTGATGGCAGCATCCATTTTGTGATGCTGAGGCTTCGTTTAACTTTAACCGGGGTTCACAGTTACATACATATCGTGTCCCTCTAAAAAGGTGGAATGCTACCCCCGTCGCCAGAACTGGCGAGGGGGTAGTATTCCAATTCGTATGACACCTTACTCGACATGCTTTGATAATGCTATACCAAAGTAAGCAATAACCGCGAGGATTATAATGCACTTAAAGAGTATATGGTATAGCGTTATCATGGAACAGCTATAAGGACTTGGTTCCGCAAGCTTCAGACAGGCTCAGCTCATGCTAGAGCACCATCTCACATAATTCCACGCACTCTGCCTTCAGGATTGATAAGGCCTGCCATAGGAGTGACTGATAGGAATATATGTGTCCATTTTGGGGTTAGATATAGGTATACTACATCTACAGCAAAGGGTGATTACACCACCTTGCCCCAGCTGTCTTACCAGCCAGTTGTGTCTGTTTAGATGGCCAGCCAGGGGTGGCATAATACATGCTGCAGCCCCTGGTAGGCCTTCTGTACACCTATGCCCTGGGTACCTAAGGTACACTGTATAGGGGCTGACAAGGTGACCCAATACCAATTGGTAAATGCACCTAAAGTACATGTGTGTCAATTTAGAGAGAGAACAGCTAGGCTGTGGGTCTGATTAGCAGGCCCACAGCCAGGGAAAGTCGTAAACCAGTGAAGCAAAAAGCAAAAATCTGGGGTGACCATAGGATTGCAGACCCTACTCTCCTACATTTACTATACTCCATCTTTGCCACAATGGCGAAAAACAATCTAAGGATGGAGTGGATGCCCATGCGCACTGTAGTCCAAGGGAGGAGTCACCTATCTCGTGATACTTCGAAGACTCTTCCAAGACAACAAAGTGCAATCATCCGGACCCAACACTAGGCGGCGATCTATACAAAGATATGAATATCAGCAGCCCTACATGCCAAGAACAGATGCATACTGGTAAGTAGCATTTTCCTTTAGGGACAGAGCACTGTCTTTGGGGGATCTGTCTAGCAGGAATCCAGTGCACTTCAGTCAAAATTGCATCAAATACCATGCAAAAAGTGGGGGTGATCATGTCAGAAAGACTGCGCAGGTACTGCGAACGGTCTCAGAGGAGCCTCGAGTTGGGCTCTTCTAGGCTGTTGCCAACAGGAGGGTTGCAGCTAAGTTCACCATTAGGTGTGTATTAGACACCAACCACACTAGACAGAGCGCCCTACGACCCTACGCCTGGTTGAGGGCTACTGGCTTTTTTGGGGATGTCAGACATCACTCCTGGACATGCCCTTTGATGGTTCATGTCTCTTCAGAGACCAGGCAGATTCAGTGCTGGACCCCGTTAAGAATAGCAGGGCTACGCTAGGTCTTTGGGCCTTTCCATGGCCCCCGCCACCCTCAATTCACCTTTTTCTCCTTACGTGGCCATGGAAGGATCCGACAGCTGCGTCCTTACCTGCCTAGCCACCCCATTTACAAGCTTTCCAGCCTCTGTGTTGACACGGTACCTACCGGCCCTGTGGGTCAGGTGGCCGATGGTCTGGTCAGTCCCTAACCCCACAGCAGCTGCAGCCTCCAAACCCTCCTAGTCTGCCTGTTCAACATGAACCCCCGCAACCGGTCACCAAGGTCCGCAACCTGGGAGTCATTTTTGATGACAAATTGACATTTCATCACCATGCCAATTCAGTGGTCTCTTCTTCTTTCTACATCCTAAAAAGAATCAAAAAAACTGCTCCCTTACCTCCCATCATCAGCCGGTAGAACCTTGGTTAGTACCTTGGTTTTCTCCAAAACTGACTACTGCAATGCCCTTCTCCTGAATGCCCAGAAAAAAATCATTAACCAACTTCAACTAGTTCAGAACGCTGCAGCCAGAGTCCTTTTAAACGTCCCCAAATTCACTCCCATTTCTTCTCACATCCGCCAACTTCACTGGCTACCGATTAGGAGCCGAACAGTATTCAAGGCCCTGTGTATCACTTATAAGGCAGTTAACAACGTGGGCCCACAGTTCCTTAGAGCAGCGTTCTGCCCGCTCGAGTACTCAAGAACACTTGGCCAAAGGAAACATAGTGAGGGTGCCAATGCTAGAAGTAGGTAACGGTTGTTATTCACCCTACTTTCTGGTTCCCAAGAAGGATGAAGGCAGTTGGACTAACGTAGACCTGCACTCTCTCAACTTCTTCCTCAAGAAGTTGTTCAAAATGCTCGTTTTTGCTCAAGCCCTATCTGCCCTGGACCCAGGAGACTGGATGGTAGCATTGGACTTGCAGGAGGCATATTTCCATATTCCCGTCCTGCCTGTCCACGGGTGTTACCTACCATTCACTATGGGCCACAAGCACTCTGTTTGCTGTGCTCCCCTTTGGCTTTACCAGAGCCCGGCAGGTGTTCTCCAAGGTGATGGCAGTGGTTGCAGCTCATCTGATGAGATCAGTGTTGCCAGTCTTCACCTACCTCGACGATTGGCTGTTGAAGGCGGGCTCACCTCAGGCTGTCTTCTCCCACTTCCAGACTATGGCGGACCTCTTCCATTTGCTAGTATTCATTATCAGTGTGCCAAAGTCACACCTGACTCCCTATGACATTCCCTTTCATTTAAGCTATTCTGGGCACGTTGAAGTTTCGAGCCTATCCTCCTGAATGGTAAATCCAGGATTTTCAGACTATGATACCAATGTTTCAGCTTCTATCCTGGATTTTGGTGAGAAAGGTACTGAGGCTGCTGGGCCTCATGGCCTCCTGAATCCTACTGGTGGCACATGCCAATTGGCATATGCAGGCTCAGCAGTGGGACCTGAAGTTCCAGTGGGTGCATCATCAGGGGAATCTCTCCGACATGGTCCCGATCTCGAAGGGAATTGCGAAAGCTCGGATGTGGGGGTTAGCAAATAATGATTGGATCAGTGGCAGACCTCTCTCCCTTCCCCAACCAGATCTCATGTTAGTGACAGATGTGTCACACCTCGGATTGGGCTGCCACCTGGGAGAGGTGAATATCAGAGGACTTAGATCTCCAGTAGATTCCAGACTCACCGAACAACACAACCGCCATGTGGTACTGCAACAAACAGAGTGGTATGGGGTCATAAACCCTTTGTCAAGAGGTCCTGCATCTCTAGACATGGCTGGAACAGTAGGGCATATCCCTGGTAGTTCAACATCTGTCAGGTTTTCTGAATGCCAGAGCGGACAAACTTAGCCAAAGATACTCTCGGTTCACAAATGGCGTCTCCATCCGGAGGTGAGGCAATGTCTCTTTTAGCAGTGGGGAGAGTCTTGGTTAGATCTGTTTGCCACCGGCTAGAATGCACAATATCAGCAGTTCTGCACGCTGGAGTTTCCAAAGCAGCTCTCGCTTTAAGACGCTTTCCATCTCGAGTGGAACTCTGGTCTCCTGTATGCCTTTGCCCCCATCCACTCCTGCCCAGAGTTCTCAATAAGATCAGAAATTACAAGACCCAAGTCATCCATGTGGCTCCGGATTGGTCACGGATTATCTGGTATCCCAAGCTGTTGTGCAAGGCCGTCATTCCTCTGATCAGGCTGTCCTTTTGGGAGAATCTTCTGTCGCAGCGGCAGGGGAGGGTTCTCCGCCTGAACCGGTCAACAATCTTCCTTCTTATGTGGAGATTAAGCAGCAACAGTTGAAGGCTTTCGACCTTCCTCCCGAGGTTCTATGGCATTACCTTGGCAGCCAGTGGAGGCAAGGCATTCCTCCATCAGGACTGTTTACGCCTGCCGTTGGACAACATTTATGGCATGATATACAGAAAGAAAAATTTATCACCTTTCTTGCTCTCTTTCTCAGGTTCTTCTGTTCATCCTTTCCCTTCCCAGCAAGGCTCTGCTCTTGGCACTCCGAATATCTATCTCTTCGCCATTTCAGCGGTTACCTGATCAGTCATCTGTCTTCAAATCCCCTTTTGCAAATAGATTTCTGAAGGTTTACATTTGTTTCCACCTTCTCCCTTTGTTATACCCCAGTGGGACCTCAATCTCGTCTTTTTCCTCACGTGCACTCCCTTTAAGCCTCTAGGCAATTGTTTACTCGGGCTCCTCACCATCAAGACGGTCTTCCCGGTTCCAGTACTATCTACCAGAGTGAGCTTCAGACCTTGTCATCCAAGCCTCCTTATCTTACCATCTACTCAGACGTACTGGTGCTTCGTACAGGAGCTTACTTTCTTCAAAAAAGCGGTCACTCCATTTTACGTAGGCCAGTCCATCGCCACTCTGCCTACTTTATACGCTTCGCCTCATCTCTCCACAGAAGAAGTGCGACTTCACCATCTGGACCCATAAAGAGCGTTGCTGTTCTACCTTGATCGCTCATGAGCGTTCGGGATGTGTTCTACCTTGATCGCACATGAGAGTTCAGGATGGATGACCAACTGTTTGTCGGGTATGTCCAAGCGAGGAAGACGTGGGCCATACAGAAAAGGACCATCTCACGATGGATCATACTCTGTGTCAAAATCTGCTACGGATTGGCTATAAAGCAACTCCCTGAAGGTGTACAAGCTCATTCCTCCAAAGCTGAAGCTGTAACAACTGTTAGCTCACAAAGTTCCAGACCTGGATATCTGCCAGGCGGCAATGTGAGCTTACCTGCACACGTTTTCTAAAAACTCCTGTATGGACAGTCAGAACCGTAGCGATGGGCATTTGCCCTTTCGTTCCTGCAGCACTTTTTGTCATGTGCATTGGTTTGCAGACCCAACACTGGGGAGATATTGCTTGGGTATCTGTTCTAAGGTAAGGAATTTGCAGATAGAAGTCTCTATCAGATGAGCAAGTTACTTACCTTCAGTAATGCCTTATCTGGTAGAACCTCTATCTAGCCGCAGATTCCTTACCGACCCACCCATCCTCCCCCCACTCTGTGAACAGATTTTTAGGGACAGAGCTTTCCCATTTCAGAGCATTAGTTTTCCACACCAGTGGTCAGTATACTTTGTGGCTTCTGGTGTGGAAAGTCGCAAAAAGTAACAGATGTCAGCCTGCCTAGGTGGCCCCTAGATAATCACTGTGAATGTCACTTCTGGTGCTGACCACGCCACGCGGAGCTACACTGCGCAATCTATCGGCATGCAGGGGTGCTGCTCCCGAAAAAAATTCTAGATCCAGTCTGACGCTTCAAGATAATTCTAAGGTAAAGAACCTGCAGCTAGATAGTCTCTACCACATAATGCATTACCAAAGAGAATTAACTTGTTTGTCTAGTAAAGTAAGTAGTCTGTGACAGAAACTGTCCTTTATTATGGCCCAACATTGAACCATGGTATTCACTCACTGCTCGGCCCACTGCTACAAGGTCCCACAGATTATATCTGGATCCCAGATAAGGGTATTATTACAGTATTATAATGATGCATGTTAGTTGTTTCACTTGAGAACTCTGTTTTTGTTTCTCTTCTCCTTTATGTGCAGCGGTGCGAGCATTGCTTGAGGCCAGGGGCCACGGTGGGCTGCTGTCTCACATCTTGCACCAGCAACTATCACTTTATGTGTTCGCGAGCAAAGAACTGTGTTTTCCTGGATGACAAGAAGGTGTACTGTCAGAAGCACCGGGACCTCATCAAGGGCGATGTAAGTACTTCCAGAAGGTCTAGGCTATTAAGATTTACCCGTGTGAATTGCAGGTTATTGAACCTCTGTTGCATTGAGAAAGAGATGGGTAAACCAAGTACATTTGCCTCCAATCTCCTATTGTGTATTCAACCAAATATATTCTCATCCTGCTTGAATTTTTGTACAATTTTATAATGCTCTACTACATGAATATGCAGGTTGACAGTTGTGTTCGAGGTGAGAAAGTGGTGAAGCTGAGAAGGGAGTGTTGTATTCTGGTGAAGTTTTAGGATTCTGAGTAAAGGCATTTGTTGTAAATGGGAAGAGTATAATGCAAGGAAGTTCTTAATTCTGAAATAGAATGATTTCTGATGTGTAGTTTTTAAGGAAATGCCTATTTTGTATCATCACCCCACAGTCTTTTGACCAATGCTGTTGGTTTTTCATCTCAGATAGTTCACAGCTGCCTGCTAACCAGACCTCTGTGCCAGTGCCCTAACCCTAAAGTGTATGTGAATTTGGCTGTACCCAATTGGAAGTGGCTAATTTACCTTTAAGTCCGTAGTATATGGTACGTTGGTACCCAGGGCAGGTAAGTTAGAGGGTATAAAACTTTATAAATAAAATAAATACCCCAGGGCTTGTAGCACTGATTGTGCCACCTTGGAAGTCCCCCAAGTAAAACAAGTCCCCCAGTCTGCCACTGCAGATTAGCAGAGCAGTCGTGCATTGATAGCATGACTTTGCCATGGCAAATTAACTACTTCCCCTATACATCTGTGTAGGAAAGTGGGTTTCTGTTGCAGTTCCCCCCCACCCACGCACACTTTTTGCCAGATTTCTGATCCTTGCCTTGATGTGCCCCAGGTTCCTGCCAATCTGGTTCCCAGGACCTGTTATTTTCCAAAACTACAACTGTACGCATAATTGGCACCCCTCTGGCCTCACATGTAAGTCCCTTGTAAAAGGTGGTATGGGTACCAAAGGCACTGTGAACAGGGGAGGCCTCTAAGGGCTGCAGCACATATTGTGCCACCCTTAGAGGTCCTGTGCCTTAACACACACTGCTATTGCAGGCTGTGTGTTTTGGTGCAAAGAAAAGTGAAGAGTTGGCATGGCACACATACATGTGTACCGTTCCTGCAGCCCACTGCCTATGATATAGATAAGTCACCCCTCTAGCTGGGTGCACTATACCCCTGGTGAAGGTACAGGTGCATGAGCACTGTACCCCTAAAGTGTCTAAGTCCATTCTGAGACATTATAAGTGCAGTTAAGCCATAAAAAGTATATGGTCTGGGAGTTAGTCATTACGAACTCCACAGCACCATAATGGCTTTACTGAATTCTGGGAAGTTTGGTAACAAACTCCGCAGCATAATAAACCCACACTGATGGCAGTGTGGGACTTATTGTACAATGCCCTTAGAGGGCATCTTAGAGATGCCCCCGGAAAAACAAGCAACCTCTGTTGGGTTCCCCGGCTGGTAAACCCCAGCCTGCCACCACAAGACATGTTTCTGGACCCCTGGGGTGGGAGTTTTCGCTCCCTGGGCCCAGAAACAGAGCCTTTCCTGGGCAGAGCTGTTCACACCTCCCCCCAGGTCAGGAAGAGCCATCTGTGGCAGGGGAGCTTCAAAGGCCTTGCCGTCTTTGCAACACAACCCCCATCCTCTCCTGCTATTAGGAGCAGGCCACCTTCCTGTCTCACCCCCTTTTTGGCGGAAAGACATGTGGGAAAAATTAGAGCTGCCCAGAAGGTGTGCCCACCTCTGCAAACCCTAGCCCTCAGGTGGGGGATGCGGGGTGAAGCCCACTCTTCAGTGCCTGCCATCTTGCAGATGGCAAGCATTCAATCAGTATTAAGAATTGTGCCCACTCCCCCATGTGGGGTGAGCACACCCAGGGTGGGGTGTAGTCACCCTAATGTCAGTAGCCCATTGGCTACTACCTCGAGACCTCTAAAACGTCCCCTAAATACACCATTTAGCGGGCAGCCCTGAATCCAGAAGGCAGAAAAGCAAGAAGAAGGACCAAAGAGCTGTGCTGAAAGAAGAGGAGGACACCAACTGCCTTGACCCCAGCCCTACCGGCCTGTCCCAACCTCGGCCTGCTCCAGTGGAATCCCAGCGTGTCCTGCAACAAGAAGCTCCCCAGAGCCCGGAGGAGAGGACCTGCCCTACCTTCCCTACAAAGACTTTGTCTCCTGTGAGCACTGGACTTGCTCAAGGACGAGGCTTTGGCTGAATTCACGAGTGCACCACTCTGCATCCCACAGCCCGAGTTCAAGTGGCCCTACACCACGAGGAGGTCTCCATAGCGATCCTGACCTGGGATCTGGTGACCCCTGACCTACCTCAAGCCTCCCGACGACGCCTGCAGCCTCTATCTTGAGGGTTTCCGCAACCGGATCTGGTAAGGAAACCTGAAGACTAAAGACACCGCTGCACCCGGCGCCCCACGGCCTTGGCTCGCCCAACCGGTGTCCACACAACCCCATACATCCCAACTTACCTCTCCAACCAGTGATTGCCTCATGGAAGCCTCCCTGCCGAACCTGCCATATTTGTTCCGACCGAAGATCTTCCATTGAAGCCAACAGGGCACCCGACACCAAATCAGCACCCTGCACCCGGCCGCCCCTGTGCTGCTTTGGGTGCACCTTGTGTGGTAACTTGAATTCTCCTTTGCCCTGAGCTGAACTCTAGGAGCTTTGCTCCCTCAACCCTGTGGCTTATTCGAAATAAGCCACCAACCAGCTGCCCCATAGGCTAACATTGGGCCTCAGCACTATGGCCCCCGGCAACCCTAGTTCTGCTGAGGGTGCTTTTTGAGTGCATCCTTGACCCTGGGGTACTCTTGTTCAAACCCCAGAAACTCAACCCTAAAGACAGATTGCTTACTTGCAAACCGATAATCAATTTTTTCTTCATAGGATTGCATTGACTGTTTTCCTCTGAAAAAGTTCTAAGTGTTGAGTTGTGTTTGTATGGAAACCCAAGGAATTGTGTTTTAATGCAGAAATGTTTTACTTACCTTAATCTAGGAAATGTCCCAGTGTGATACTTAGGCATATCACACTGAGTAGCAAAAGTAATCTAAAAGTACTCTCAAGAATATTCTGAAAAGTAATCCCAAAGCAATTACTAATAGCTATTGTCTTCAAATAGTTTACAAACCTGTAACAAAGTCGGTTTCATCCAGCTTGCTTATTTTGATCAATCTGTCTTGAAAAGTGTAAGAAAGTGGCTCTGTATATACTGTTCCTAAGTAAGGTACAGTGTGCACAGAGTCCACAGTCCCCAGAGGTTTGGCAGAGGCTAAAGTTAGATATAACCTTACTCTCCAAAGTGGTAGCTTGGTCGAGCAGTAAGGGAGTATCAGAGGACACTGTAAAAGCATTGGTTGTACACACTAAGTAAGCAAATGGTCTCACACACTCAAGAACTGAACTCTAGGCAAATTGTTTTGTATATAATATATTATAAATATATTGTTTTATTTTAGAACCACAAGTAGGTATAAAAATACTTTCTCAGAATGAGATGTTGCAATTGAATACTTTAAATAAGCAATAGACTTTTGAATGCAATAGATACAGTTGTTGCAATATGCAATATAAACTTAACATAATAGCATTGAGCTCAATGGGAATTTTAAGTAAAAGTCAATATCAATTACTTTGCATTGGTTTTTCTTACTCAGGGCTGGATCCTGGATTCAGCCCTGGTGCATCTCCTGTAAACAGTTGAAAGAAATCTTTCTTGTTACACAGGTGATTTTAAAGGAATATTTTTTTGTTTCAAAAACCAGGCAATGTTATGCTATGGGAGAAAATCAGGTTATCGGAAAATCACAGTTGTAATTACTTTGTAGGGTCAGTGCTGGGCCCAAAGATCCAGCACTGGGATCTCTCCTGGTAACAGGTGAGGAATTTCGTTTTCGTTGATCGGATGATTTTTTGTGAATATTTCAAAGTTTCAAAACTGGACACTTGGAAGAATTTCCGAGTGAAAATCAGCCAATGTTACCCTATGGACAAAATGTGAGTTATCGGTTTTCAGGTAAGTATTCGACTGGCAGAGTTAAGGTTCTGGGGCAAGACTCTGGAGTCTCCCAGAGTCAGGTAGGTACAGTTGTTACACCCTCAGCGGCACAGAGGCAGCCGGGTGCAGAGTGAGTCGCCCAGTGTTAGCCTATAGGGGCAGGGGGCCTTTGGTTGGTGGCTGCTAGCAGGAAGGCCATGCAGCTTTGGGAGCTGAGCTCCTGGTCAGTTACACAGGGCAAGTGGGGAAGTAGGATAAGACAGATGCTGCACTCCCATTGGCACTCGGGTGGTTGGGTGCAGGGTGCTTTTGGGCCGTCGGGTGCCCAATGTATTTCAATGGGAAAGTTGAACAAAGGTTGCAGGCTCGGGGACGAAGATTCTTCAGGTGCGAGCACCATTTCGAGAGGTAAGTTGGGAAGCTGGAGGTTAGGTAGCCACCCAGGAGTTGGGCATAGGGGGCCGTGGGGCGCCGGGCGAAGGGGTGTCTTTTGGTGTCGGGAAATCTTACCCTCAGCTGGTCGCGGTTGGAGGGGTCCCTGGTTGTGAGGCTGCAGGTAAATGTACATGTATTTATATAGCGCAAATCACCGACGCGGTATCTAAGCGCTTGCTTAGGGAACCCGTCCTGGTATTCCCCTGTGAGATACCCCGGGAGCGTATCCACAAGGTGAAAGCCAGGCATCCCACTGTGAGGGGCCGTAGTGGAGATTAAGCAAGCTATTGCCCAGAGTCGCAGAGTGTGACCCCGTGAGTCGAGTAGGCACCGGAGCGAGAATTATCGAGTCCGTGGAATTTTAGAGCCCGAGACCCGCCTGTGAGAAGTTGGCCTGATATATAATGTTCACTATTCTAGTGAACACTTTGTATCAGTCCAAACAACCCTTATTGATGTTTGGTTGTAAGTCAACCTGATAGACCAGCTATCCTAGTAGCATGGACACGTGCAGTCTTTAGGCTAAACTCTAGAGGGCGTGTTAAGCCAGCTGTTTTACCATCACATATACCCCTTGAACACCAAGTGAAAGGACACCACACAAGTTGTTATGAAAAATAAAGTATATTTATTTATAACAAGACTACCCTGGCTCTTTATGAGACAGGGAGCTAAGCACACAACAAAACTCTTAAAGAAATACTTAAAGTCGCACAATTTACACAAATGCCCGAGGGGCACGAAAAACCATATACTATACAAGTGGAATGCGAAATACTAGCAGGTAAGTAACTATTCTCATAGGCTTTAGGATCGCTAGGACTGGACTACTGAACCTTTAGATTACAAGCAGGAGGCCTAGGGACGTCGTGTGCAGAGTGGGAACTCTCACGCGTAAGGCGGAAAAAAGTCTATGGAGGCTAGTAAAAGCAAAGTTAGTGTTCTCGGGCGAACCCGACTAGGTAGGTCAAAAACGAAAGTGGATCTAGACACTTAGAGAGTTGGTCTACGCTGGAGCACCGGAGTACTCGGTTTACCTAGCCCAGGGGCTGCGGCTGCATAGGGTTCAAATGTCGTCGGGTTTCTTCGTTGATGAACCAGGAGCCTGAAGGAAGAAGTTACTGGCAGGCGACCAGTGAAGAAGTTTGTGGGGGATCCAAGCCTGGATCGGGGAAGAGGAAGACCTGTAAGCAGAGGGGACCAAGTTCTGAATCACTAGCCAGTGATTTAGGTGGGCACCAGAGTGGCACCGGACGAAGTCACCTCGACCAGGTGAGTGGGCGCTGCTGGGCTCTGCAGTCTCTCGGGCCAGGAGGCGTTGTCGGCGACCAGGATGGAGGTGCGAGCTGTCCCACGAAGATATCTGCTGTCGACGTCGCTGGACCCAGGATTGGGCAACAAGTCTTGGCAAATGCAAGCCCACGCGGTGGACTTAAAATGGCGTCTGGAGTGGACCAGGAGGGTCCGGGGTGCTCCTCTGTTGGAGGGGAGCAAGGGCCAGTCTGGAGCAACCAGACCAGCGGTGTTTGTCGTCGAAGTTTGTCGTCAGGGGGTCACTAGCCAACGGGCCAGTGACCTGGACAACGCGGTGAGCAGCAAAGAGCAGAAGGGCCCCACGCAGGTCTCGTGGATGCAAGGGGGCTGAACTTCGGTGCTGGAGCTGCTCAGGGTCGGGGCTTCTCTTACCCCAAAGCACTTGGTCGAGGGTCACTCGGGAGTCGTGCTGGGCAAGCGTCGTGCAGTCTTGAAGATGGCCGGTCCCTCGAGGTCTCGTCGCACCCACGGGTCTCAGCTGGGCTGAAGATGCAGGTAGAGGTCAGAGGTGCCAGGGAAGCCGGTTCTCGTCGAGCTGGGCAGTCTTGATCCGGAGGAGAGACTTACAGCAGACCGCGATGCTTGGATGGTGCCTGCTGCTGCAGGGTGACTACTCCTTAGTCACAAGGGAGAAATCTTGAGAAGAGTCTTGAGTTCCTTTCGTGGAAAGTCGGTTCAGGATTCAAAGATGATCTAATTTGGAAGGGGGCCTGCTCCTACCTTTATCCTGGGAAAGGGGGCTGGCACGCGACTAAGTCCTGCCCTATGGGTGGGACTAGCAGGGGGGTGGTTACACCCCTCTCCTTTGCCGGGCTTTTCCCCAGATCAGGGGCTGGAGTGCCCCTGGAACTGGTTCAAGCCAGCCTATGCATAGTGAGCACCGGGGTGCCACTTGCAGTCACCTTCCTCTAAAGCCCTGCCTACCTGGGATACACAAAATCCTGTCTGGGATGGTGCTGGCACCGCCCCTGACAGGAAACCCTTTGTCCAGGCCTCCGTTGCTGGAAGGACTCCCAGCAGCAGGAGGGCACACTTGTGTCTCGGTGGCAGCATCCATTTTGTGGAGCTGAGGCTTGAGTTAACTTTAACCGGGGTTACAGCTACATACATGTCGTGTCCCTCTAGAAGGGTGGAATGCTAACCCCGTCGCCAGAATTGGCGAGGGGTTAGTATTCCAATTCGTATGACACCTTACTCGACATGTTTTGATAAAGCGATACCAGAGTTGGCATATAACCGCGAGGATTATAAGGCACTTAAGAGTATATGGTATGCGTTATCATGGAACAGCTATTAGGACTTGGTTCCGCAAGCTGCAAACGGGCTCAGCTCATGCCAGAGCACCATCTCACATTATTCCAAGCACTCTGCCTTCAGGATTGATAAGGCCTGCCATAGGAGTGACTGATAGGAATATATGTGTCCATTTTAGGGTTAGATATAGGAATACTATATCTAAAGCAAAGGGTGTGTACACCTCCTTGCCCCAGCTGTCAAGCAGCCAGTTGTGTCTGTTTTAGTTAGTCAGCTCAGGGGTGGCATAATACATGCTGCAGCCCCTGGGAGACCTCTGGGTACACCTCTGCCCTGGTTACAGGGACACAAGAGAGGGCCCAGTGCCAATTCAGTACCTGGGTACAATTTGGAATAGAGAGAACAGCTAGGCTGTGGGTCTGATTAGCAGGCCCACAGCCAGGGAAAGTCGTAAACCAGTGAAGCAAAAAGCAAAAATCTGGGTGATCATAGGATTGCAGACCCTACTCTCCTACATGACCCCCCCTCCAAACTTTGGGACAATAAGCTAACCTTGACCAGGTGAGTCTTCTTGCTCTAAGTGGAAATACCTGGAGAGCCCATCAGCATTGCCATGATCAGTACCAGGTCTATGCTCCACTGTAAAATCCATCCCCTGTAGGGAAATGGACCACCTAAGTAGTTTGGGGTTTTCACCCTTCATCTGATTTAGCCATAAGAGGGGCTTATGGTCAGTCTGAATCTTGAAGTGAGTGCCAAACAAGTATGACCTCAACTTTTTCAGGGCCCACACCACAGCAAAGGCCTCCCTCTCAATAGCTGACCAATTTTTCTCTCTGGGGGTCAGCCTTCTGCTAATAAAAGCAATGGGCTGGTCGTTACCATCAAAATTCAGCTGAGATAGAACAGCTCCCACACCCAACTCAGAAGCATCTGTTTGGACAATGAAGGTTTTGGAGTAGTCTGGACTCTTTAGGATAGGTGCTGTGCACATGGCCTGCTTTAGGTCATTGAATGCTTTCTGACAGCTTGCTGTCCACTGAACTTTCTTTGGCATCTTTTTACTTGTCAGGTCATTAAGTGGAGTCACAATGGACCCATAATTCTTGACAAATTTCCTATAGTAACCAGTCAGGCCCAAGAAAGCTCGAACCTGAGTCTGGGTGGTTGGAGGAGCCCAGTCCTTGATGGCCTGTATCTTACTCTCCAAGGGTTGAACCTGGCCTCCACCTACAAGGTGGCCCAGGTATACATCCTGTGTCTGCCCTATCTGGCACTTAGTGGCCTTGATAGTGAGACCTGCCTTTTGCAGTGCCTCTAACACTTTCCTCAGGTGGACCAGGTGATCCTCCCAGGTGGAACTAAAGACAGCTATATCATCAAGATATGCTGCACAGAAGTCATCCAACCCAGTGAGAACTTGATTCACCAGCCTTTGGAAGGTGGCAGGTGCATTTTTCAAACCAAAGGGCATTACCACAAATTGATAATGCCCACCAGGGGTAGAAAATGCTGTCTTGGGCTTGGCCTCCTCAGCTAACCTGATTTGCCAATACCCAGCTGTCAGGTCAAATGTACTTAAGTAGTTGGCAGAAGCCAATCTATCTATAAGTTCATCTGCTCTTGGTATTGGGTGGGCATCAGTCTTAGTGACTGCATTGAGTCCTCTGTAGTCTACGCAAAACCTCATCTCTTTCTTACCACCCTGGGTGTGAGGCTTTGGCACTAGAACTACTGGGCTAGCCCAAGGGCTATCTGAGGGCTCAATGACTCCCAGCTCCAACATTTTCTGCACTTCTGTCTTGATGCAGTCTCTGACATGATCAGGCTGTCTGTAGATTTTACTCTTGACAGGCAGACTGTCTCCAGTGTCAACTTCATGGGTACACCAATCAGTTTGACTGGGGGTCAGAGAGAACATATGTCTAAAGGATTGCAGAACTTGTCTACAATCCTGTTGCTGATGTTCAGAGAGGCTGCCACAAAAGACAACACCGTCTACTGATCCATCATCAGGATGATTCTGAGTGAGCAGGTCTGGGAGAGGGTCACTCTCTTCCTCCTGTCCCTCATCTGTGGCCATGAGCAAGCCCATGTCCTTCCTGTCGACATATGCCTTGAGCCTGTTTACATGGAGCACCCTGAGGGGGCTCCTAGGAGTTCCAAGGTCCGCCAGGTAGGTGACCTCTCCCTTTTGCTCAATGATGGTGTGGGGCCCAGACCATTTGTCTTTGAGTGCTGCTGGGGCCACTGGCTCCAGCACCCACACCTTCTGTCCAGGCTTGTACACAGTCAGGACAGCCTTTTGGTCATGCCAAGCTTTTTGAAGTTCTTGGCTTGCCTCAAGGTTTTTAGATGCCTTTTCCATATACTCAGCCATCCTGGAGCGGAGACCAAGTACATAGTCCACAATGTTTGTTCCAGGCTTTTCGAGAGGTCTCTCCCATCCTTCCTTTACCAAACAAAGGGGTCCCCTTACAGGATGCCCAAACAGAAGCTCAAAAGGGCTGTAACCAACCCCCTTCTGTGGGACCTCTCTGTAAGCAAACAAGAGGCAGGGTATCAGGACATCCCATCTCCTCCTGAGAGGTTCAGGTAGTCCATGAATCATCCCTTTTAGGGTCCTGTTGAATCTCTCAACAAGCCCATTGCACTGTGGGTGATAGGGTGTGGTGAACTTATAGTTGACACCACATTCCTTCCACATTGCAGTCAGATATCCTGACATGAAGTTTGCACCTCTGTCAGAGACAACCTCCTTAGGGAAGCCCACTCTGGAGAACACTCCAATTAGGGCTCTTGCCACAACAGGTGCTGTAGTGGTCCTAAGCGGAATAGCTTCAGGATACCTGGTGGCATGGTCCACCACCACCAGTATAAACTTGTGCCCTGATGCTGTCTGGGGTTCCATTGGACCAACAATGTCAATCCCCACTCTCTCAAAGGGTACCCCCACCACAGGTAGTGGTATGAGGGGGGCCTTTGTTGTGCCACCTGACTTGCCACTGGCTTGTCAAGTGACACAGGAGCGACAAAACTCCTTGGTATCTTCACTCATGTGAGGCCAGTGAAAGTGTGTGACAAGCCTGTCCCACGTCTTGTTCTGGCCTAAGTGACCTGCAAGGGGAATTTCATGGGCCAAGGTAAGAAGGAAACCTCTCTGAGACAAGGAGATGACCAGCCTCCTGGTCTTACCAGGCTTGGGGTCTCTTGACTCAGAGTACAGAAGTCCATCATCCCAGTATACCTTGTGGGTACCTGTGGCATTCCCTGCAGCCTCAGCAGCAGCCTGCTGTCTGAGGGGTTCAAGTGAGGGGCAGTCTAACTGTGCCTTTCCCAGGTCTTCCCTGGAGGGTCCCCCTGAGCCCAGAAACTCAACCTGATCAGGTTCAAGCTCTTTAGGCTCAGTTTCCCTCAGTTCCTTGAGATCAGCCTCCTCAGAGACTTGATCCACAACCTGGGGCAAGGGGGAAGGCAATGCCTTAAACCTACTGCTCCTCTTCTTGGGAGGTGTCTGGTCCATTGTTCCAGGATCCAGCACCTGTTCAGTGGGGCATCTTTTGGCCTGTGACCTAGTCACAGCAAGGACATGTGCTGGCAAGCCTAACATTTCCATGTGAGTCCTCTGCTCCACTTCTGACCATAGGGATGTTTCCAAATCATTGCCCAACAGACATTCTACGGGGAGGTCTGAACTAACTACAACCTTCTTTGGGCCACTTACCCCTCCCCAGGAGAAATCAACAATTGCCACACTGTGATTGGTAGTGACATTGCTGGCATTGGTCACCAGTTAATCTGTACCTGGCATGATCTGTCCAGGGTACACAAAGTTAGGTGTCACCATTGTGACACTGGCACAAGTGTCCCTGTAGGCCTGAGCCATCTTTCCATTTATTAAAGGTGTCTGCCTGTATTTGCCCAAAGTATTGGGACTTGCATCAGGGGATATATCTACATCCCCTGTACAGACAAGGACAGCCTGAGTGAGTGTGCCAATTAAGTTGTCAGACCCCTCAGTTCCCAAGGTTAACCCAACTATTCCCTTGGGAGGTGCACTACCACTACTGACTGTACTAGGGGGTGCAGTTGCCTTAGGGGCTGTAGTGGTAGGAGTTTGCCCTCCTCTTTTGGTGCACTCACTAAACCAGTGAGACTTACTTTTACAGTACTGGCACCACCTTTTTGACTGGCCTTCTTGAGTCTTCTTTTTCTGCTGTGAAGCCTGACCCCCACCCTCTTTGGTTTGTTGGGGACCTGTTGAAGACTTCTGGTCATTTTATTCACTCTTGTTACTACCCTTTTGGTCTGCTTTCTTCTGACCACCCTGGTTCTGAGTCTGGTTCTGCTTGACCCTTGTTCTGACCCATCTGTCTGCCTTCTTTCCCAATTCTTGGGGAGAGGTCAGATCTGAGTCAACAAGGTGCTGATGCAACAACTGGTTCTGACAGTTATTTAAAATCTGCTCTCTCATGATCAGATTGTACAACCCTGTATAATCAGTAACCTTACTGCCCAGCAACCAGCCTTCCAAAGTTTTAGTGGCACAATCCACAAAGTCAGACCAATCCTGAGACTGAATTTTCTGGGTATCCCTGAACAGCAACCTGTACTGTTCAGTGGTTAAGCCAAACCCATCAACCAGTGTATTCTTCAGGACTTGGTAATTGTTAGCATCCTCAACTCTAGTAGTGAGGAGCTTATCTCTACCTTTGCCTTCAAAGGAGAGCCACAGTATAGCTGCCCACTGACTTTGGGGGATGCACTGGACAGTGCAGGCCCTCTCCAAAGCAGCCATCCATTTGTGGATGTCATCCCCTTGTTTAAAGGGGGGCACTATCTTACTCAAGTGTTTAGTATCTAAACTCCTTTCTTTATCTCTTGGGAGATTGCTGCCACCAGTGGGGGCTACCCCACTCATCTGCTGCTCTCTAGCAAAGGCAAGCTTCTCTTTGGCCAGGGCAAGTTCTTCCCTTTCAATCCTCAGATTAGCCTGCTTCATCCTTGCTTCATGCTCTCTTCTCTGAGGGGAAGTCAATCTCCTCTGGGGAGAATTCCTTCTCCTCTGAGAAGAGGCATTAGAGTGCAGAGATCTATTGGAGTCCCTAGAATGAGATCTATCTCTTCTAACTCCAAGGTTAGGCCTCATGAGGGTCAGTACTGGGGGTCCCCCAGATCCTTCCCTATGTAGGTCTAAGTTGGCCCTAGTAAATCTGCTGACTAACTCAGACCTTTTGTCTGCCTCATCCCCAGAGAGTTCCTCTTCTTCCTCCTCCTCAACTGCATTTTCAGTGTCAAGGAGGTCTGGATCACCAAGGGTACCCTCTAAGGCTGGCATACTCCCATCTGTATGAGAAGCTCTTCTAGCATCATATGTCTCTAAGAGACCTAACAAAAAGGGAGTGGTGGGGTTAGACCCCTGTTTCAATTTCCTGGAGGTACACAAGTGTCAACTCCTGGAAATTGAGAGCTGCATATCTTGAGATGACCTGTGGAGGGTCATTAGCCACTAGGGGAGTCTCTGAAGACTCTCCATGGGTAGACATGCTTTTCTAGTGAGGTGTAAGTGGTGCACTTACCTACACTATTTGTTTGCCTACTGATCCCTTGCTAAGAGTTGTAGTTTAGGGTGTGCTAAGCCCTAGGAGCTACAACAGCTGGTTCAGTGGAACTCAGAGTATTCTAAGCTAAGTTATATGTACCTTAGTACTTATGTGATCTTTCAAATGATATTCTTAGGATACGTGTGGTAAAACAACAGCAAGCTCAAATCCCAACCGCTGCTCACCAATGTGAGAAGTTGGCCTGATATATAATGTTCACTATTCTAGTGATCACTTTGTATCAGTCCAAACAACCCTTATTGATGTTTGGTTGTAAGTCAACCTGATAGACCAGCTATCCTAGTAGCATGGGCACGTGCAGTCTTTAGGCTAAACTCTAGAGGCCGTGTTAAGCCAGCTGTTTTACCATCACATATACCCCTTGAACACCAAGTGAAAGGACACCACACAAGTTGTTATGAAAAATAAAGTATATGTTCGAGGCATATGGGCTGCAGATGGTACATTTATGAATAGATCGCCATCTGGTGTTGGGCTCGGATGATTGCACTTGTTTTTCTTCTGGAGAAGTCTTTATCGTCATAGATGACTCCTCCTCTTGGTGTTAGTGCGCATGGGCATCGGCTCCATCCTTAGATTGTTTTTTTCCGCCATCGGGTTCGGATGAGGATCGAAGCGCTCCGGACCGACTTCAATAAAGAAGGTTATATTCGGCGCGTAACCCTTTCCAATTCGACGGTATTGTTATCGAACGCGACTTCAATTCCATCTCGACGCGTTTCGAAGAACGACGACTACGAGAAGACCAGCTCGACGTAGTCCAGCCCGGAGTCCATGGAAAGGACTCCATTCAAAAAATGTCCAACGTGTGGTGCTAAGTTCCCACACAAGGACCTACACGAAGTGTGCAACCTCTGCTTGTCCCCTGAACACGAATCCAGGGACTGTGAGGCCTGTGCAGCATTTTCTTCAAAATCGACGATTAGAAACCGTCGAGCCCGAAGACACGAGGTATCGAGAATGCAGTCACAAGCAATCCCGGAGCTGTTCGAGGACCAGCACCCAGAACAGGAGGAAGAGGAGGTCGACGAAGCGGGGTCAGAAGTGGACGAGTCCGACGTCGAGGAAATCGACGTCCAGCAAACCGTGAGTGACGACGTCCCTTTACCAAAGAACAGACCCCGCACGGTGTCGACCCCGCCCTCGAGCCCAGTCAGACAACCGAAAAAAGTTTCCGAGGCCCCGCCTTCGGGCCCGGCAACGAAACCGAAACCGAAACACTCGGTCTCCCATCATGGTGGTTCCGATAGACGACCCACATCGACACCGAAGCTCCATGTCAAAGAAAGCTCGAAGTCGAAACAGTCCATGCCGACACCGAAACACGTTTCGACGTCGAAAACACCCTCGACACCGGGGACATCGTCGACACCGAAAACATCGGATCCGAATAAAATCTCGGTGCCGAAAACACAAATGGACAGTCAGAAGAAAAAACACCTTTCGGACCCGAAAACTGCGGTACCGACACAGGAATATAAAACAGATCCTAAACAAAAGACTCTGTTTATTGATCCACAAACTGGCAAGGTAGTCACAGAACTACCTAAAAAGAGGAAGAATGAACAGTCGGACGACAGGACTCATCCGAAGAAGAGAACAATGGGGACAAATACAACTCCTCCCCATTCTCCAAAACCTAGAGACACACCCTCTTCTCCTCTTCCTCACAATAGGCCAAATATTCCTCCCACACGACCATCTACACCTACAACAGATGTAGAAAGTGACACAGGGGAGGGAGAACATCCTGGGGATGATGAAGACACAATCCCAGAGGAGGCAGACCCATGGGAAGAGTACAATGTAGGGTCAGATAACGATAACGACCCTGAACTGTATCCTTCAAAAACTTCACCTCCTGATGATAATACTGGTTTTGCGCAACTCATTAATAGAGCAGCAAAATACCACAAGGTAGAACTACATGCAGAACCTCAAATAGAGGATTTCTTATTAGAAACACTACCTACTACACAAAGAACATCAGGAACACTACCAATGCTTAAGGGCCTTCTCACTCACACATCAGAAATATTCAAAGACCCGGTGAGGGCTAGGGTACTGAACCCAAGGATTGATAAGAAATATAGAGCAGCTCCAAAAGACCCAATATTCATTAAAGGGCAAATTCCTCTAGACTCACTAGTAGTCACAAACGCTCGTAAGAGAGCAAACTCTTTATCTACAGGAGAAGCTCCACCTCCTGACAAAGAGTCTAAGCTAATAGATGCCTCTGGAAAGAGGGTAGCATCTCAAGCGGCAAACAGCTGGCGCATAGCTAATACACAAGCACTACTTGCAAGGTATGACAGAGCGCATTATGATGAGTTAGAAAAACTCATCACACATCTCCCTAACGAACATCAAAAGAGAGCAGATCAACTCATACAGGAAGGGAAGTTAATTACTAACACTTCAATCAAGTGCGCCCTAGACGCGGCAGACACTGCAGCAAGATCTATAAACACAAGCATCATGTTAAGGAGACATGCATGGCTCAGGGTTTCAGGGTTCAAACAAGAGGTACAAACATCATTACTGAACCAACCTTTTGATGAGAAAACACTTTTCGGCACAGGGACAGATGAGGCCTTAGAAAAGATGAAAAAGGATACGGAAACGGCTAAATCAATGGGAGCATTGCAACAGCCGACACAAAGAGGTTCCTTTCGTAGGTCCACCTATAGAGGAGGATCCAAAAATACAGGTACAAGCCAGCAACAAACCTCTTTTACACCTACATCACCCAGAGGTAATTCCAGAGGTAGTTACAGAGGTAACAACAACAAGGGTAGAGGTCGCGGAAACAACAACAACCGCAACTCTCCAACCCCAAAGCAGTGACTTCATACAGCTCCCCCCAGACCATATAACACCGGTCGGGGGACGCCTATCACAGTTCCTACCTGTCTGGGAAAACATCACATCAGACAGGTGGGTGAGACAAATTATCCAACATGGTTATTGCCTGGAACTCACATCTACCCCACCAAACATCCCCCCCAAACAGCGTCCAATGAAACAAGATCACCTGACACTGTTAAAACAAGAAGTACTATCCCTACTAGAAAAGCATGCCATAGAGAAGGTTCCACAGCACCAACAAGGAACAGGAGTATACTCCCTATACTTCCTAATTCCCAAAAAGGACGGGTCTCTAAGGCCAATACTGGACCTGAGACCTCTCAACGCATTCATAAATTCGGAACATTTCCACATGGTCACGCTCCAACAAGTACTTCCTTTACTGAAGAAAGGGGACTTTCTTTCTACACTGGATCTAAAAGACGCTTACTTTCATATCCCAATTCACAAAGCCCACAGGAAATACCTCAGGTTTGTGGTAGAAGGACAACATTATCAGTTCAAAGTCCTTCCGTTTGGTGTCACAACGGCACCAAGGGTGTTCACAAAATGCCTGGCAGTGGTGGCAGCTCACCTAAGAAGACAACAAATACATGTCTTCCCATACTTGGACGACTGGCTAATAAAGGCCAAGTCACAAGAGGAATGTCTTCAGAACACACAAAAGACAATTCAGATACTACACCAGCTAGGGTTCACAGTGAACTACACAAAGTCACACCTACAACCAAGCAAGGTTCAACAATATCTGGGGGCTACTATAGACACAGAAAAAGCCAAAGTATACCCCAATCCAGTCAGAATCCAAACAATGCTTACAATCATTCAAAGATTCCAGCCACAACACTCACTACCAGCAAGAGTGTTCATGCAGCTATTAGGGATGATGTCATCCTGCATACTGCTAATACCATATGCCAAACTACAAATGCGTCCGCTACAACAATGCTTAGCGACACAGTGGAATCAGGCTCAAGGACAGATTACAGATCTGGTGTTGGTAGACGACCGCACACACCGCTCTCTGAAGTGGTGGAACACAACAAACATTGCCAAGGGGCGGTCGTTCCTAGAACCGATTCCACAGGTGACAATAACAGCGGACGCATCGCTCACAGGATGGGGAGCACATATGGAGAAATACACAGTACAAGGAAGGTGGAGTGTGCAGGAAAAAAGACTGCACATCAATCATCTAGAACTACTAGCAGTGTTTCTAGCATTGAAAGCCTTCCAAATACATGTTGCCAACAAAGCAGTCCTGATCAGAACAGACAACATGACAGCAATGTATTATATTCAAAAACAGGGGGGGACGCACTCTCTCCAACTATCCGGACTAGCACAGGAAATCTGGAGATGGGCCATTCCTCAAAACATCTATCTGTTAGCCGAACACCTACCAGGAGTCCAAAACCAGATAGCAGACATCTTAAGCAGACAGTCGGAACAAATACACGAATGGGAACTGCACCAACAAATACTGCAGCCATTCTTCCAAAGATGGGGACAGCCAGAGATAGACCTCTTTGCCACTCATCAGAACGCAAAATGCCAAAGCTTCGCGTCCAGGTACCCACACCACCTGTCGCAGGGCAATGCGTTATGGATAAATTGGTCCAACAAATTTGCATACGCTTTTCCCCCTCTCCCACTAATCCCATTAGTGGTCAGGAAGCTGCAACAACACTCAATGACCATGATACTAGTAGCACCCACGTGGGCAAGACAACCGTGGTTCACCACGCTCCTGCAACTCTCACAAGTGCCACATCAAAAGCTAAGAATTCTACCCATGCACCTTACACAGAACCATGGAGAAATAATGCACCCAGATCCCACACAACTGAACCTAGCGATCTGGCTCCTGAAATCCTAGAATTTGGGTACTTAGATCTACCCCCAAATTGCATGGAGATAATTAAATAAGCGAGACGTCCCACCACCAGAGCATGCTATGCAGCTAAGTGGAAGAGGTTTGCTATACACTGTACTACTAATAATATCAACCCTCTGGACGTATCAACAAGGGAGATTATTTGCTACTTACTACACTTACAGCAATGTAATCTCGCGTACACATCTATCAGAGTACATCTAGCAGCTATAGCAGCGTACCTACAAAACAGGCAGCATATATCACTGTTCAGAGTGCCAGCGATAAAAGCCTTCATGGAAGGCCTTAAAAGAGTCATTCCACCAAGATTACCACCTTCCCCGGTCTGGAACCTCAACGTAGTACTCACCAGACTAATGGGACCACCTTTCGAACCTATGCATAGGTGCGAGATACAATTCCTTACATGGAAGGTGGCGTTCCTTATAGCCATTACCTCACTCAGGAGAGTAAGTGAATTACAGGCATTGACAATACAAGAACCATTCCTACAGTTACACCAGAATAAAGTGGTTCTTAGAACAAACCCAAAGTTCTTGCCTAAAGTAATTTCAGCATTTCACATCAACCAGCCAGTGGAGCTACCAGTCTTTTTTCCAAAGCCACAGACGGTAGCAGAAAGGGCTCTACATACACTAGATGTCAAAAGAGCCATTTTGTACTACATAGAAAGGACACAAAACTTCAGGAAAACTAAACAACTATTTGTAGCATTTTCCCCAACACATAAGGGCAATCCTATCTCTAAAGCAGGCATCGCTAGATGGATTGTAAGATGTATACAGATATGTTACATTAAAGCAAAGAGAACATTAACTGTTCCTCCTAGAGCTCATTCTACACGAAAGCTAGGAGCATCTATGGCATTCTTAGGGAACATTCCCCTAGATGACATATGTAGAGCAGCAACTTGGTCTACACCACATACATTCACAAAGCACTACTGTGTTGATGTACAGGCTACACAACAAGCCAGAGTGGGCCAAGCTGTATTAAAAACTCTATTTCAAACAGTTGCGACAGACACTGGTGACCACCGCTAGGGAGGTAACTGCTGTACAATCTATTCATAAATGTACCATCTGCAGCCCATATGCCTCGAACGGAATATGCTACTTACCAGTATGCATCTGTTCTTGGCATAGAGGGCTGCAGAGTGGTACATGCCCTCCCTGCCTCCCCGGAAACCTGTGTCTGTCCCAACATTATCTTATTTAGATACATTTACATGGGCATATCTTTATGTATTATACTACACTACTCCATCTAACCCTACTATGGCAAAACAATCTAAGGATGGAGCCGATGCCCATGCGCACTAACACCAAGAGGAGGAGTCATCTATGACGACAAAGACTTCTCCAGAAGAAAAACAAGTGCAATCATCCGAGCCCAACACCAGATGACGATCTATTCATAAATGTACCACTCTGCAGCCCTCTATGCCAAGAACAGATGCATACTGGTAAGTAGCATATTCCTTATTTATAACAAGACTACCCTGGCTCTTTATGAGACAGGGAGCTAAGCACACAACAAAACTCTTATGAAAATACTTAAAGTCGCACAATTTACACAAATGCCCGAGGGGCACGAAAAACCATATACTATACAAGTGGAATGCGAAATACTAGCAGGTAAGTAACTATTCTCATAGGCTTTAGGATCGCTAGGACTGGACTACTGAACCTTTAGATTACAAGCAGAAGGCCTAGGGACGTCGTGTGCAGAGTGGGAACTCTCACGCGTAAGGCGGGAAAAAGTCTATGGAGGCTAGTAAAAGCAAAGTTAGTGTTCTCGGGCGAACCCGACTAGGTAGGTCAAAAACGAAAGTGGATCTAGACACTTAGAGAGTTGGTCTACGCTGGAGCACCAGAGTACTCGGTTTACCTAGCCCAGGGGCTGCGGCTGCATAGGGTTCAAATGTCGTCGGGTTTCTTCGTTGATGAACCAGGAGCCTGAAGGAAGAAGTTGCTGGCAGGCGACCAGTGAAGAAGTTCGTGGGGATCCAAGCCTGGATCGGGGAAGAGGAAGACCTGTAAGCAGAGGGGAACAAGTTCTGAATCACTAGCCAGTGATTTAGGTGGGCACCAGAGTGGCACCGGACTAAGTCACCTCGACCAGGTGAGTGGGCGCTGCTGGGCTCTGCAGTCTCTCGGACCAGGAGGCGTTGTCGGCGACCAGGATGGAGGTGCGAGCTGTCCCACGAAGATATCTGCTGTCGACGTCGCTGGACCCAGGATTGGGGCAACAAGTCTTGGCAAATGCAAGCCCATGCGATGGACTTAAAATGGCGTCTGGAGTGGACCAGGAGGGTCCGGGGTGCTCCTCTGTTGGAGGGGAGCAAGGGCCAGTCTGGAGCAACCAGACCAGCGGTGTTTGTCGTCGTGAAGCGTCGTGAGAGGGCCACTAGCCAACGGGCAAGTGACCTGGACAACGCGGTGAGCAGCAAAGAGCAGAAGGGCCCCACGCAGATCTCGTGGATGCAGGGGGGCTGAACTTCGGTGCTGGAGCTGCTCAGGGTCGGGGCTTCTCTTACCCCAAAGCACTCGGTCGAGGGTCACTCGGGAGTCGTGCTGGGCAAGCGTCGTGCAGTCTTGAAGATGGCCGGTCCCTCGAGGTCTCGTCGCACCCACGGGTCTCAGCTGGGCTGAAGATGCAGGTAGAGGTCAGAGGTGCCAGGGAAGCCGGTTCTCGTCGAGCTGGGCAGTCTTGATCCGGAGGAGAGACTTACAGCAGACCGCGATGCTTGGATGGTGCCTGCTGCTGCAGGGTGACTACTCCTTAGTCACAAGGGAGAAATCTTGAGAAGAGTCTTGAGTTCCTTTCGTGGAAAGTCGGTTCAGGATTCAAAGATGATCTAATTTGGAAGGGGGCCTGCTCCTACCTTTATCCTGGGAAAGGGGGCTGGCACGCGACTAAGTCCTGCCCTATGGGTGGGACTAGCAGGGGGGTGGTTTGCCGGGCTTTTCCCCAGATCAGGGGCTGGAGTGCCCCTGGAACTGGTTCAAGCCGGCCTATGCATAGTGAGCACCGGGGTGCCACTTGCAGTCACCTTCCTCTAAAGCCCTGCCTACCTGGGATACACAAAATCCTGTCTGGGATGGTGCTGGCACCGCCCCTGACAGGAAACCCTTTGTCCAGGCCTCCGTTGCTGGAAGGACTCCCAGCAGCAGGAGGGCAGACTTGTGTCTCGGTGGCAGCATCCATTTTGTGGAGCTGAGGCTTGAGTTAACTTTAACCGGGGTTACAGCTACATACATGTCGTGTCCCTCTAGAAGGGTGGAATGCTAACCCCGTCGCCAGAATTGGCGAGGGGTTAGTATTCCAATTCGTATGACACCTTACTCGACATGTTTTGATAAAGCGATACCAGAGTTGGCATATAACTGCGAGGATTATAAGGCACTTAAGAGTATATGGTATGCGTTATCATGGAACAGCTATTAGGACTTGGTTCCGCAAGCTGCAAACGGGCTCAGCTCATGCCAGAGCACCATCTCACATTATTCCAAGCACTCTGCCTTCAGGATTGATAAGGCCTGCCATAGGAGTGACTGATAGGAATATATGTGTCCATTTTAGGGTTAGATATAGGAATACTATATCTAAAGCAAAGGGTGTGTACACCTCCTTGCCCCAGCTGTCAAGCAGCCAGTTGTGTCTGTTTTAGTTAGTCAGCTCAGGGGTGGCATAATACATGCTGCAGCCCCTGGGAGACCTCTGGGTACACCTCTGCCCTGGTTACAGGGACACAAGAGAGGGCCCAGTGCCAATTCAGTACCTGGGTACAATTTGGAATAGAGAGAACAGCTAGGCTGTGGGTCTGATTAGCAGGCCCACAGCCAGGGAAAGTCGTAAACCAGTGAAGCAAAAAGCAAAAATCTGGGTGATCATAGGATTGCAGACCCTACTCTCCTACACCGCCGAGGCGGGGAATCGAACCCTGGTCCACGGCCGATCTCAGCTTCCGGGTCTGCCGCCTCTAACCACTGAGCCACACTTCTCCACAGGTGTCATCTGGAGCGTCGAGGAGGGTCCTTGGGTGCTGGATTTGTGGTCACAGTCGCTGGTGGGGCGTCCTCGTGATCTTTGTTCACTCAGGCACAGGCCGGGCTCGGCGGATGCAGAGTGTGCTGGATTCGCGCTTCCTGGCTGGCACCAGGGGTTGTTGCTGTTTGAGCAGAACCACTGCTTGGGGGAGTCCCAGTCTTTAGATAAGCAAGGTAGTCGGGTCCTCCCGGGTTTTCGAGGTTGCTGACAGTAAGAGACGCTGGGATTTAGCAGGAGCAGGTTCAAGGGTTGACAGGCCTGTAGGGCTGGGGCCAAGTTAGTTGGTGTCGACCTCTTGTTAGCAGCTGCACGGCAGGTCTTCTGGATCTGAGGAAGGAAGGTTCAGGGTGCCCCTAATTTCTAAATTTAGGGGCGTTACAGGTATGGGAAGGTCAGAGACCAATGAGTCCCTTCCCTGGGGTGAGTGCACCCCTGTCCTGCCACTCTCCTGTGGGAGGGGGGCAGGAGCCTGTCTCTGATTGGGCAGGGCTCCCCATCCTCAAGATGGCGAGAGACCAGAGTTGTGCTTCACCTCGCCTCCCCCACCTGAGGGGTGGGGTTAGCAGAGGCTGGCACTCCCCCATTCCTCATTCAGGTGTTCCCGCCTGTCTTTCCGCCAGAGTGGGGGTCAGGACCGGTGGGGGCCAGTTGCTGAGTACAGCAAGTGGCCTGGAGAAGCTCACAAATACTGCATGCCTTTGAAGCTCTCCCGGCCCATCCTGGGAGAGGAGGCCTAGCACCTCGCCCCAGGATGTGCATTGTTGCAGGCCCACGAGAGCGGATGGCTCTCTACCCAGGGGGCCAGCAATATGTCTGCTGGGTGGCAGCCTAGGAAGTCGCTCAGTCAGGACACAGGTTGTGGGCTAGTTTCAGGGGCAACTCTAAGTTGCCCTCTGTCATGCATTGTACATTAAATCCCACACTGGCATCAGTGTAGTTTAATGTGCTGAGAAGTTTGATACCAAACTTCAGTCTTCAGTGTAGCCAACATGGTGGTGTGCAGTTCCTGATGATGACCTCCCAGCACCATATTCTCTTAATGGCAGCACTGCCCAGGAATGGACCTGGGTACTGTAGGGGTATAGGGCACACGCACCTGTACCCACACCACTGGCATAGGGAGTCCAGCTAGATGGGTGACTGAGGTATGCCAGGGCAATGTGTTGTGGACATGGCACACTGGGATGTGTGCCATGTCGACTCTTTGTTTTGTTCTGCACCAAGGCGCTCAGCCTGCAAAGGCAGTGTGTGTGTGTCTGTCAGGGTACAGGACCCCCCCTAAGGGTGGCACAATAAGTTCTTCAGCCCTTAGGGGCCTTCTCTGGTCACAGTGCCCTGGGTACCTAGGGTACCATTTACCAGTGGCTGGCCTGTGGCCAGAGAGGCCAATTGGGTTTAGGTTTCAATACAGTTTTAGGGAAGGAACACAGACCCTGGGCACCTGATTGGCAGGAGCCCAGGGCACACTCAGTCAAAGTACAGCAGCAATTCAGCAAAAAGTGGGGGCATAGCATGCAAGAAAGATGGCACTTTCTCACACAAAGTACAATTGTTCTTACCTGTGTCAAGTCCTGCTTGGTTCTAAAAATTAAATACAACTAAAGAAATATTGCTGATACAAACAGTTGGTCTGAGTTCAGTCTTAGTGTGTGACGTCATTTCTTGCCTGAGTGTGTACAATAAGTGCTTAACATTACCCTCTGATAAAGCCTTACTGCTCGCCCACACTACCACAAATAGAGAGTAAGGTATTATCTACTTTTACCTCTGTAAGCCATTTGGGATCCACTGGACTCTGTGCACACTATACAGTACTTTGATATAGTATATGCAGAACCAGCTTCCTACAGTATGTGTAAGGCACCCCTCTTACAGGCCTAGCAAGTCCTAAAGCAGGGTGCAACACTTGATATGAGCATGACATGTAGTTTACATATCCTGACAGTAAACACATAAAAACACAGTTTTTATGGTGGACTTGGTTGCCCAATTGGCAAGTACAGGATTACACACTGACTCCTCAGCTGTGCTAACTCCTGAACTGTGTGACCAAAGGGGGCACTCCAAGGTATCAAACAACTCTTTATCTTAAGCCCTACTTGCATTTCAAATCAAATGTAATGTAAGTGTGTAGCTTTTAGAAAGCTGCCACTTTTTTACCTTTGAAACGCTTGTTCCTTTTCCGGGCGCACATGGAGCCTGTTCCATGAGAAGCTTTCCTCCCCCTGGAGAGGCATGTCAACGACACTCAGGAAGGAGTACAATGAGGGACTGTAAGCCAGGGAGGTGTTACCTCCCTCCTGCAGTAAGCCACTTAGGTGTTACACCCAAAAGTCAGGCTGTAAGAAAATGGAGTTCTGTTGCTGTCCCCCTGCCCCCTTACTTTTTGATGCAACATTGACTGTAGAGTACTGGTACCCTGCTGTCCAGGTTCCCAGTATCAATGTTCTTTCACTAAAAACATATCCACAATTGGTACTTCTGCCCCCTGTAAGTTCCTATTAGGTGGTACCCTGGGTTCCTAGGACCTGGAATCTGAAGAGGGTCCCATGGGACCCCCTCACTAGGACCATGCCACTGCCCTTGCATGCCCCTGTGGGGTAAAAAGACAACAAAGTAAACATGGCTCCCTGCCTGGGTGCCATGCCAGCCTGCACTGGCTGAAGGTATTGTTTTTAAAGTTGTATATAGTGCGAATTATACAAGAAGGTGTCAGTGCACTTTATATGAACATCTGAAAGAAACAGGTTAGTGTTAGATTCCTTACCTTCGAATATTGCCAGGCATCAGGCTGGCTCCTGAAAGTTTTCGTCAGCAGTACCCTTGCGCGTCGGTAGGTGTCGTCTGCGGCTCGGTGTCTTTCGTCGGTGTCGTGATCGTTGTTGTCGGAGTACTTAGACGCCGCCCTCGCGCGCTGACATCAGTTCTTCTTTTTTCCGCACCAGCTAGCGCAGATCCGGGAAGAGCAGTACTCTTATTTAATTTCTGACTAACTTTTTGGTCTATTTTGGATCTCTTTAAGTCGACTTCGACTCCTGGTGCCGTAGGGATGCCTGGCTTCAAGCCCCGCGACGCCTGTCACCGCCTGATATCGGTGACAGACCCCCACCATCGGTGGCTCTACTGCCTCTGGGCCGACCACGACGACAAGTCGTGCCCCGACTGCCGGGCCTTGACCTCGAAAGCGCAGTCTACCAAGCTATTCGAGATCCGGCAGTCGGCTCTGCGCCGCTCTAGGTCCCGGTCGAGGAGGAAGACGAGGGATCGGTCGCAGAGCCGCAGTCGTCGCTCGTCGAGTCATCGCCAGCATTCGTTGGGCTCCAAGTCGTCCGGTAAGTCGAGGCATTCCAAGAAGTCGTCGAAGAGGCGACATCGCTCTTTAGAATCACCTCGCTACACGCGCAATGCGTCTGAGGGTTCGGGCGCCACCGCCCGTGCGGCTCTGTCTGAGCCGTAGGCGGCACCTCCAGGCCCATACCCTCCGGTCCCTGGCCTGCGAGCGACGCCGGAGGAGATTCGTGATTTCCTCATTGCCATGAGGACTCACTTCCCTCCATTAAGGCCTGTCGGCGCGCGTTCGGGCCCCGCAGACCCGAACTGGGGCCTTGGCGGGCTGGTGGCTCCGGCCGCGGCGCCGTCGTCGACTTCGGTCGCGACGCCGCCGGCCCCCGTGGGAACCGTGCCTGGATCCCGGTCGACGCCAGTTGACCTTACGACTTCTCCGCTGGCGCTGACCCAAATGGTGTCGCTCCCTGCGCCGTCCTCGGACGACGTCGGCCCCAGTTTCAGCCCCGTTCCCGGTCCGGCATCGGAACGGCGCTGTCTCCGGCGTCGATGGGTGAAGCCTTCACCTACGACCCGGCTCTGTCATTCCAGCCTGTTTACCAGGACACAGATGAAGGGGAGGACTGGGAGATGTCTGAGGACCCTCTGGGCAGATGAGCTAGGAGAGGCCAGTGGTTTGGACACATCGCCCGACACTGGAATCATCTCTCCTCCCTTCGTGGCTACGGAGGAGGGTGCTACGTATGGTGTGGTGTTGAGCAGGGCAGCCAAGGCCTTGGCTCTTGAACTTCCTGCTGCGGCCACGCGGATTAACCTCCTCACTGAGTTGCTTTAGCCGCCAGTAAGCTCTTCGGAGCCTCTACTGCTGTTCAATGAGGCCCTCACGGACGTTCTGATGGGCACCTGGTCCAAGCCCTACAAAGTGACCCGATGCCACCGTCCGGCTCCGGGCGACCCTAGCATTCTGTCCGTGCACCCCACCCCCGAGAGACTGGTGATCCAGGCTTCTACGTCCCAGACCGCATTCCCGACCGCTCCCCCGGATCGGGAATCCAAAAAGTTTGATCAATTTGGGAAGAAACTGTTCTCCTGATTGAGTTTGGGGTTGCTGTCTTTCAACACCGCTTGCTTTTTGGGCCGTTATACCCACTCTCTGTGGGACAAGGTTGCGGACGTGCTGCCCCAGTGCCCGGAGGAGGCCCGGGCCCGGCTCGCCCAAGCCATTGCGGAGGGGCGGGATGCAGTGCGTAATTCCATCAGGTGTGGACTGGATACCACGGACTCGCTGGGAAGGATTATGTTCGAGGCATATGGGCTGCTGAATTCATATCTATAGCATAGATCGCCGCCTAGTGTTGGGTCCGGATGATTGCACATTGTTGTCCCGGAAGAGTCTTCGAAGTATCACGAGATAGGTGGCTCCTCCCCTGGACTACAGTGCGCATGGGCATCGACTCCATCCCCAGATTGTTTTTTTTCCGCCATTGGGTTCGGATGCATATTTGATCACTCAAGTTCGGAATCAATAGAAACTTTCTTTGTGGCCCAAAGGCCTTTCCTATTGTCGGTATTGTCTTCCGATCGGTGCCCAGTTCTGTTCCAGCTCAGTTCCCGAGTCGGACATCCGGAGGAGTCGCGTGGCTCGTCAGTGCTCGAGGCCCGGTCGACGCTACAGGCCTTCTTCGACGCACCATCATGGAACGGAGCCCGTTCAAAAGGTGCCCCGTGTGCAACTCGAAGTATCCTCACATCGACGTCCACCCGGTGTGCAACAAGTGCCTGTCGCCGGATCACGATGAAGCCAACTGTATGGCTGGTACTCGTTTCCGCTCCAAGAAGACAATTGGACTTCGGCGCGCAGCGCGCCAGGAGGCCCAGCAGACGGCACCTGACCCGGTGAACATTTTCGATACCGAGGGAGAAGAGGCAGACGAGCAGGAAGATCAAGAGCCACTTTCCAATCCAGCGGCAGAGATCGACTCCAACTACGACGCAGGCGTAGAAATGCTCGATGCTGAAGAAATCGTCGACGAGGTAGGAGACGACGATGAGGCCTATGGGGCCACGGAAGATAGCTCAAGCGAGGAGCTATGCCCCGTTGAAACAATATGTACGGCTCAGGTCGAGGGATCGCCACATGACCGTACCCAAGATCTTGCACCAAGTTCCGCAGCCTCGCCTCCGGGCCCGGCTACGGACACTTCTAAAGAGCCACAACTGGTGAAATCGAAACCGAAAGAGAGCTTCGGTGTCTACACAACCGAAAGTGCTAGAGGCGCCGTCCAAACAGAAAGTGCGTGTCGCCTTGGTCGGCTCCAAGTCTTCAGACCTGTCGGTGCAGACAAAGCCAAAAAAGGTTATCTACCCGGTGAAGTCGCTCAAGGGTGTCGAGCCGAAGACTGGGACACCAAAAGCACTTGTCAAGGTCGTCGACCCGAAGACTTCGGCGCCGAGGGCCGTCGACACAGACAAAGGACACGGAGCTACAAAAGTTGTCGATCCTGCACGTCGGCCGGACAAGGCCAAAAGTACTACAACCCTCGAGTCCGCACCTGGTGGTGGCTCGAAGGCACCTGTCGAGTCGACGCAGCCGTCCGCCTCCTTCACGAAGCAGGTGTCGGAATCATTGAAACGCATTAAGGACAAAGCTTCCGCTGCCGATCCGAAGGATACTTCCACGCCAAAGCCTGCCACCAAACCGCACAAGTCGACAGCGCCCATTCAGTTTACGCTGCCGCCGAAAGTGGTGCCGAAGGCATTCGCGCCGAAGACGGTCATCGAGGCGTCCATGAAGGTGTCCACGGGGCCGAAGCCTACACCTGCGGTTGTGGGCACAAAGCATCGACAACCCCTGCTGGAGGAGCAGTCAGAACAATTCATCGACGCCGACACCGGTAAACTTTCTATTTACAAACAAAAGATCACCCCAGCACAGCCTATGGAGTCCTACACAATTCCTTTAAAGAAAAAGAAGGATTCCACGGAATCACCCGTTCTAGTAGAACTAATAGCTCCCCATGGACAGGACACTGCTCCAATCTCACCCACTTACTCCGAGGTGGAGGCTGGGGAGGGTGACTATGATGAGTACAACTACCCTGCGGACACTGATCCTGAGGATCAACATGACACATGGGCAGATGCTGCTGACCCAGGGGATCCACAAACTGCCCCAGACACTCACGTGTATAATGTAAAAACATAGCCTACTGAGGACTCAGCGGCATTTAATGCACTTATTGAAAGGGCAGCCAAAAATCATGACGTCCAGCTCCATGCTGACCCTATTGAGGTGGATTTTTTGTTTGACACCTTTTCCACCTCTGAGAAGACCGTAAAGACTCTGCCAATGCTGAAGGGTGTCTTAAAACATGCTGCAGAGATTTTTAAAGAACCCACAAGGGCCAGGGTTATAAACCCAGAATTGAAAAAAAGTACAAGCCGGCGCCTGGGGACCCTACCTACATCAAGGTCCAGTTGCCGTTGGACTCTTTAGCTGTTTCCAACGCCCGGAAGAGGGCAAACTCACAAACTACTGGTGATGCTCCTCCCCCTGACAAGGAATCTAAAGTGCTAGAAGCATCAGGGAAAAGGGTGGCGGCTCAAGCGGCAAATATCTGGCGCATTTCAAACACTCAGGCACTCTTGGCCAGATATGACAGGGCACATTACGATACACTTGAGACCCTGTTACAACACTTGCCAGATGAATATAAAGAGGCAGCAGAGATGATCATACAAGAAGGGAAACTCATCTCAAATGCTTCTATTAAGTGTCGCCTGGGCGCAGCAGACACCGCGGCCAGGGCCATTAACACCAGTGTAATGTTGCGGCGACAGGCCTGGCTCAGAATCTCCGGGTTCAAGCCGTAGATACAAACCACCATCCTAAATCAGCCTGTAAACCCTGATCACTTATTTGGACCTGAGGTGGACACCACCCTAGAAAAAATCAAAAAGGACACCGAGACTGCAAAGTTTATGGGGGCTCTCCAGTCCCAGCAGTTCTGGGGTGGTTCTTTTTGTCGCTCAAACAATAGAGGTGTTTCAAGAGGCCAGCTGTCCCAGCAACACAGTACAATAAGAGTGGCGCACAAACCTCGTACAACAAACAAAGTAGAGGTGGCTATCGCAGAAACAGCGCTAAAGGCAGAGGTCGTGGAAACAACAGCTCCCGATCCTCCGCCGCCAACAAACAGTGACGCCTTGTCACTGCCCCCCGACCATACAACACCGGTCGGGGGGAGACTCCAACAGTTCCTGCCAGTCTGGACATCCATCACCACAGACAGGTGGGTCAGAAAGCTTATCCAGTACGGTTATTGTCTGGAGTTAACATCCACTCCACCCAACATACCCCCAAAACACCGTCCTATGTGCACAGAGCATTTGCACTTATTGTAGCAAGAGGTACTCGTCATGCTGCAAAAAGGGGCAATCGAGCTCGTACCAGTGGAACAAAGAGGCACAGGAGTGTACTCCCTGTACTTCTTAATCCCAAAGAAAGACTGGTCCCTCAGACCCCTAAACCAATACATCCTATCGGAACACTTTCATATGCTCACACTGCAGCAGGTTCTTACGTTGCTCAATCAGGGGGATTTCCTCGCAACATTAGATTTAAAGGATGCATATTTTCACATTCCACTACATCCGTCACACAGAAAATACCTCAAATTCACCATTCAGAATCAGCATTACCAATTCAAAGTCCTACCTTTCGGAGTAACTACAGCGCCCAGGGTGTTCACAAAGTGCCTGGCGACAGTGGCTGCGCACCTCAGGAGACAAAACGTTCACGTCTACCCTTATTTGGACGACTGGCTTGTCCAAGCAAAGTCGGCCCAGCAGTGCGCTGCCAACATGTCCCACACCATTCACCTTCTTCACAATCTGGGATTCTCACTGAATTACCCGAAGTCACACCTTCAGCCCGCCCATGTATGGCAGTATCTGGGCGCGTCAATAAACACTCTGGCAGCCACAGCACAGCCAAATTCAGTGAGGATCAACAGCATTCAATTGCTGATACAGAAATTCAGACCGCAACATTCGCTTCCGGCACGAATGTTCATGCAGTTGATAGGCATGATGGCCTCCTGCATCTTCATAGTCCCGCACGCGAGACTACATATGCGTCCGCTTCAGGAGTGCTTAGCACGTCAGTGGAATCAGGCTCACGGACAGTTAAAAGACCTAGTGTTGGTGACCGGTCGTGCATACAACTCTCTGCATTGGTGGAATCCACACAACCTTTGCAAGGGCCGACCGTTCCAGGAGCCTGTGCCACAGATCATCCTAACGACAGACGCATCTCTCCAGGGTTGGGGAGCTCATGTACTCCACTACACAGTGCAGGGACTATGGACAACGCAGCAAAAGAAGATGCACATACACCACCTAGAGCTGATGGCAATCTTCATGGCGATGAAGGCATTCAAAGTACATCTGTGCAACAAGGTCATGTTGATCCGGACGGACAACATGACGGCCATGTACTACATTCAGAAGCAGGGAGGTACACACTCTCCACAGTTGTCTCATCTGGCTCAGAGCATGTGGAAGTGGGCCATTCAAAGGAACATCTTCCTCATGGCAGAACACCTCCCAGGCAAGGACAATCAGATGGCGGATCTGCTCAGCAGGTACAGCCACCAAATGCACGAGTGGGAGCTACATCCATCAGTACTCCGCCCGTACTTCCAGCAGTGGGGTCATCCAGAGATAGACCTGTTCGCCACAAGGGAAAACGCCAAATGCCAAAGCTTTGCCGCCAGGTTCCCGCACCCATAGTCGCAGGGCAATGCGATATGGATGAACTGGTCAGGCAAATTTGCGTACGCTTTTCCCCCAGCACCTCTAATACCGCTGGTGGCACGAAAGCTAAAGCAACACTCGATGACGCTCATCCTGGTTGCTCCAACGTGGGCACGCCAACCATGGTACACCACGTTTCTAGAACTTTCCGTGGTACCGCATCAAAGGCTGCACCTCACACCCAGACTTTTGACGCAGAGCCATGGCGACATTCAGCACCCAGATCCGCAACAGCTCAACCTGGCGATCTGGCTCCTGAGGTCTTAGAGTTTGACTACCTCAACTTGCCTCCAGACTGCATGGATATCATACGGGAGGCAAGAAAACCCACCACCAGAGCATGATATGCGGCAAAATTGAAGCGGTTTGTCGTTTATTGCGTGGACCACAACATAGACCCGCTTGACGCGTCTACGCACAACATCATTTGTTATCTGTTACATCTTTACAAATGCAATCTAGCGTATGCTTCCATTCGAATACATTTATCCGCCATAGCAGCTTATCGCCAAAACAGGCAGCATCTCTCCCTTTTCAGAGTGCCTGCCATTAAAGCCTTTCTGGAGGGACTCAAACGAGTCATTCCTCCCAGGACCCCACCAGCTCCTGAATGGAATTTTAATGTGGTCCTCACCCGACTAATGGGTCCACCTTTTGAGCCTCTACATTCATGCGAGATTCAGTTCTTAACATGGAAAGTGGCTTTCCTAATAGCGATTACGTCACTGCAACGTGTTAGTGAACTCCAGGCACTAACTATCCAGGAACCATTCATACAAATTCACTCCAACCGGGTGGTGCTGCGCACTAACCCTAAATTTCTTCCAAAGGTGGTTTCACAGTTCCATATCAATCAGACTATTGAACTGCCTGTGTTCTTCCAAAATCCTGAGACAGTGGCAGAAAGAATGCTCCACACTCTTGACGTCAAAAGAGTATTACATTGATAGAACCAAAGATTTTAGGAAGACGAAACAACTCTTTGTTGCCTTTTCCGCGCAACACAAAGGCCACCCCATTTCCAAAGCAGGTATAGCCAGGTGGATCGTTAAGTGTATTCAAATTTGCTATCAAAAAGCAAAGCGCACTTTAACAATCCCCCCAAGGGCGCTCTCCACCCGCAAGTTGGGGGCCTCCATGGCTTTCCTTGGAAATATCCCTTTAGAAGACATTTGTAGAGCAGCCACATGGTCTACACCACACACTTACAAAACACTGCTGTGTAGATGTGCACTCCAAACAGCAGGCAGCTGTAGGGCAGGCTGTTCTAAAAACACTTTTTCAAACTGCTGCAGCTGGCACAGGCCGCCGCCACTAATGGAGGGACTGCTATATATTCTATGCTATAGATATGAATTCAGCAGCCCACGTGCCTCGAACCGAATATGCTACTTACCAGTATGCATCTGTTCTTGGCATGTAGGGCTGCTGACATTCATATCGCCCGCCTTCCTCCCCGGCGCCTGTAGCGGCTGCAGCACTTACACTTACTCTTAGCATGGTCATCACTCACGGTGTTACACTCCATCTTTGCCACAATGGCTAAAAACAATCTGGGGATGGAGTCGATGCCCATGCGCACTGTAGTCCAGGGGAGGAGCCACCTATCTCGTGATACTTCGAAAACTCTTCCAGGACAACAATGTGCAATCATCCGGACCCAACACTAGGCGGCGATCTATGCTATAGATATGAATGTCAGCAGCCCTACATGCCAAGAACAGATGCATACTGGTAAGTAACATATTCGTTCCACAACGGTGGCAGTACGCTGCCACACCTGGCTGAGGTCCACCAATTTCTCGGGCAATGTCCAGGCCGCGCTCATGATCTGAAAGAAACAGGTTAGTATTAGATTCCTTACCTTAGAATATCCCCAGGCGTCAGTCTGGATCCGGAAACTTTTGCGTAGCAGTACCCCTGCGCGTCGGTAGGCGTCGTCTGCAGGCGTCCCCTGCGGCTCCGCGTCGTCGGCGTCGTGCGCCGTGATGACGTCGCTGGAGTATATAGACGCCGCCTCCGCGCGCTGACGTCAGTTCTTCTTTTTTCCGCGCCAGTTAGCGCAGATCCGAAGAGCAGTACTCCGGTCTTTTGACCAAGTTTTTTGTTAACTGATTGATCTTTACGGTGCCGGTAGGATGCCCGGTTTCAAGAGTTGTGACGAGTGCGACCGCATGATGTCGGTCACCGACCACCATCGACTCTGCCTCCGGTGTCTGGGCGCGGACCACGACGTGGAGTCCTGCGTCGACTGTCGGGCCTTGACTGGAAAAGCTAGGCGGGAGCGGTCCCGCAAGCTTCTCGAACTCCGGTTGTCGGCCCCGCGTCGAGAGCGGTCCCGGTCCGGTCGGAGGTCGAGGGAGCGGTCGAGGGAGCGGTCGCGGAGCCGCCATGGGCGCTCCGGGAGTCGCCACCATTCCTCCGGCTCGTCAGGTAAGCACAAGAAGTCGGGGCGTCGCCATCGCACCCCCGACTCCCCCCGACGCCCGCGTGCTGCGGCCGGGGGCTCGGGTGACCCCACCCCCGCGGTCCCGCATGGGTCGCCGACGCCGTCTGCCCCACACCTGTCGGTCCCTGGGGAAGGCGCGTCGCGTGAGGAGATCGAGGCCTTCCTCATTGCTATGAGGGCGAGGTCTTCTCCGGCGGGGCCTTCGGCGCCTGCGGGCCCGTCGGTCCCGTCTGGGGGCCCGAGCGGTTCGGGTGCTCCTGCCCCGGCGCCGCCGGTGGCTCCGGCCCCGGCGCCGCTGGTTCCCTCTGGTTCGTCGCCGGCTGGTCTCCCGGCCTCTCCGGCGTCGGTTCCTGTGGGCCAGCCCATGGTACCGCCCCCGCGTGGTGCAGCGACTCCGCCGTCGGCTCCGGCCGGCGTCGGGTCCCCGGCACCGACGCCGCGCGGCGCCACCCCCCTTTCCTCCCCGACTCCGGACTCGGAGCCGGACCGGCGTCGGCCGACGCCGGACCCGACGCCGATGGGGCCTGTTGACCCCGATGTCTATATCGTCGACCCAGAATATGGGTATGACGAGGAGGAGTATGGAGAGGGTTGGGAGGGGTCTGAGGACCCTCTATCCCGTGCCTGCCAGTACGATGTGGACTGGGTAGGTGATCTGGGTGATGCCAGTGGCCTGGACGAGTCGCCCAACCCTGGGTTTGTCTCTCCGTCCCCTGTGGCGTCCGAGGCGGGTGCTGCCTATTCGGTGGTCCTGATGAGGGCTGCCAAGGCCTTACACCTTGAGCTCCCCGTCGCGAAGGTCAAACCGAATATCCTGACGGAAGTTTTTAAACCGCAGTCATGCCCCCAGGAGCCTCTGCTGCCGTTTAATGAGGCCCTGACGGATGTCCTTCTGGGCACCTGGTCCAGGCCCGCCTCTGGTGCGCCGGTTGACCGGAACGTTGCCAGGCGTCACCGTCCCTGCGCGGACGACCCTGCCTTCCTGTCCACCCATCCCTCCCCGGAGAGTCTGGTGATCCAGGCCTCCACTTCGCAGTCCGCATTTCCGTCGGCTCCGCCCGACCGGGAATCAAAGAGGTACGACCAATTCGGAAAGAAAGTGTTTTCCTCTTTGAGTGCTGGGCTGCGGTCTTGTAACACCGCGTGCCTCTTGGGCCGCTACACCCACTCCCTGTGGGATACGGTCGAGGAGTGTTTGCCGCAATGCCCCCAGGAAGTGCGGGACAAGCTCACCCGGGCCTTTGTTGAAGGCCGGGATGCGGCGCGGTACTCGATCCGTTGTGGTCTGGACACCACGGACTCACTGGGACGGGCCATGTCCACTACGGTGGCGATTCGTCGCCATGCCTGGCTGAGATCTGCCAACTTCTCACCAGACGTCCAAAATACGCTTATGGACATGCCATTTGATGGCAGTCGCCTATTTGGTGACAAAGCGGACCACGCGCTGGAGCGCTTCAAGGACTCCAGGGTCACGGCCAAGTCCTTGGGTCTCTCGACCCAGACCCAGCGCCAGCAGACGGGTTCGTTTCGGCCCTTTCGTGGCCAAGGGAGAGGAGGTCCCACACGTGCTGCCAGCCACGCGGCGCAGAGCGCTCCCCAGCGCGGTGGCGCCCGTGGTTTCCGCCGTGGTGGCGGTAGAGGCCAGCGTCGTGGTCAGTCCACGCCTCCCTCCGCTGCGGCATCCAAGCCTTCCTAGTCCGAGCTTTCGGGCTCACGTGACGCCAGTGGGTGGCAGGGTTCGCCATCACCACTCCCGCTGGCGCGCGATAACATCGGACAGGTGGGTGCTGCAGCTTGTCCGAAGGGGCTATGCCCTCCCCTTCGAGTCCACTCCTCCAGCCATGCCACCGCAGAACCACCGTGTGTCGGGGGACCACTTGACACTTCTGCAGGAGGAAGTTACGGCCCTCTTGGCCAAGGGGGCCATCGAGCGCGTTCCTGGGCCAGAAGTAGGGTGTGGTTGCTACTCCCACTACTTTCTGGTACCCAAGAAGGACAAGGGAGGCCTGCGTCCTATCTTGGATCTACGGAACGTCAACGGCTTCCTCCGGAAGGAGAAGTTCAAGATGTTGACTTTGGCTCAGGTCTTGGCTGCTCTAGACCCACAAGACTGGATGGTAGCGTTGGACTTGCAGGATGCGTACTTTCACATCCCCGTCCTGCCGGCCCACCGGCGTTACCTGCGGTTCACGGTAGGCCACGAGCATTTTCAGTTTATCGTGCTCCCATTCGGCCTTACCAGCGCCCCACGGGTGTTCACGAAAGTGATGGCGGTGGTCGCAGCTCATCTGCGCCGGTTAGGGGTTTCAGTCTTCCCCTACCTCGACGACTGGCTGTTGAAGGCGGGCTCGCCCCAGACAGTCGTCCACCACCTTCAGATGACGGCAGACCTCCTGCACGAGTTGGGGTTTTCCATCAATGTGCCGAAATCACACCTGTGTCCCTCTCAAAAGCTCCTTTTCATCGGAGCGGTTCTCGACTCGGCGCAGTTTCGGGTTTATCCCCCGGAACGGCGGGTCCGGGATATTCAGGCTCTGATTCCCATCTTTCAGCCGTTATCCCGGGTTTCGGTCAGGTTGACGCTGCGGCTTCTGGGGCTGATGGCCTCCTGCATCCTTCTGGTGCATCACGCCAGATGGCGGATGCGGGCTCTGCAGTGGGACCTGAAGTTTCAGTGGGCCCAGCATCAGGGCAACCTATCCGACCATGTCCTGATCTCGGAGGGCACTGCGAGACAGTTGCAGTGGTGGCTTACAGACCGCGATTGGGTCAGGGGCAGATCCCTCTCCCTTCCCCAGCCGGAGCACGTGGTTGTGACGGACGCGTCCCTCCAAGGCTGGGGTGGCCACTTGGGAGAGGCGGAGATCAGAGGCCTCTGGTCTCCGGCGGAGTCCCGGCTCCATATCAACATGTTGGAGCTGCGGGCGATTCGCCTGGCACTGAAGGCATTCCTCCCCTTTGTCAACGGGAGTGTAGTGCAGGTGTTCACGGACAACACCACCGCCATGTGGTACTGCAACAAACAGGGCGGTGTGGGGTCGTGGACCCTTTGCCAAGAGGCTCTGCGCCTCTGGCAATGGCTGGAACGTCAGGGCGTGACTCTGACGGTTCAACACCTGGCAGGTTCTCTGAACGCCAGGGCGGACGAACTCAGCCGTCGGTGCTCGGTGGATCACGAATGGCGTCTGAACTCGGATGTGGCGAGAGGCCTCTTTCAGCAATGGGGAGAGCCTTGGTTAGATCTATTCGCCACAGAAGAGAACGCGCAATGTCATCAGTTCTGCGCGTTGGAGTTTCCAAGACGGCACTCGCTCGGCGACGCCTTTCGGCGCGAGTGGAGTTGCGGTCTGTTGTACGCCTTTCCGCCTATACCACTTCTGCCCAGAGTGCTGAAGAAGATCAGGCGCGACCGGGCCCAAGTTATCCTTGTGGCTCCGGACTGGGCTCGAAGGTACTGGTATCCCGAGCTACTCAGCATGACAGTCGGTCCCTCGATCCGCCTGCCCCTTCAGGAGGACCTTCTGTCGCAGCAGCAGGGGACGGTCCTCCACCCGAACCTGTCCAGTCTCCACCTCCATGCGTGGAGATTGAGCGGCGACAGTTGAGGCCATTTGACTTGCCTCCTGAAGTCTGTGATGTCATTCTGGCAGCCAGGCGTCCCTCCACAAAGTCGGTATACGCCTGCCGGTGGAACAGATTTGTGGCATGGTGCACAGCAAAGGCTGTGGATCCCCTTTCTGCCCCTCTATCTGAGGTTCTCCTCTTCCTCCTTTCCCTTGCCCAGCAGGGCTCTGCTCTGGGCACTATCAAGGGCTATCTTTCTGCCCTTTCCGCCTTCTTGAGGCTACCTGATCAGCCATCTTTGTTCAAGTCCCCTATTGTGTTAAGATTCTTAAAGGGCATCACGCACATGTATCCTCCAGCTCCGTTCGTGATGCCTCAGTGGGACTTGAACCTGGTTTTGACTTTCCTGATGTGCGCTCCCTTTGAGCCCCTTCATTCCTGTCCTCTCCGTCTTCTCACCTTAAAGACGGCCTTCCTGGTAGCCATCACCTCTGCCAGGAGAGTGAGTGAGCTCCAGGCTCTTTCTGTTCAACCTCCTTTCTTGTCTGTTCATCCTGATAAGGTGGTTCTTCGGACCAGACCTTCTTTCCTGCCCAAGGTAGTCTCTGCTTTTCACATTGGGCAGTCCATCACCTTGCCCTCCTTCTTCCCGCCTCCGCATCCTTCAAAGGATGAAGAGCGGCTCCATCGTCTGGACCCAAAACGTGCGCTTTCATTCTATATGGATCGCACACGCCAGTTCCGGGTGGATGACCAACTGTTTGTTGGCTACGTGGGTGAGAAGAAGGGAAGGGCGGTACAGAAACGGACCATCTCTCGGTGGGTCGTCCTGTGCATCAAAGCATGCTACTCTTTGGCTCGGAAGGAGCCTCCTGTTGGGCTGAGGGCCCATTCCACTCGGGCCACGGCGGCTACTACTGCCCTGGGCCGGGGAGTCCCTTTGCAGGACATTTGCCAGGCGGCCACGTGGGCCTCGCTGCACACCTTTGCGAGGCACTACTGCCTGGACAGTCAAGTCCGGAGGGATGGCTTCTTTGGCCGTTCGGTCCTCCAGGACTTTCTGGTGTAGGTTGTATTGGTTCGCAGACCCACCACCGGGGTTGGTATTGCTGGGGTATCTATTCTAAGGTAAGGAATCTAATACTAACCTGTTTCTTTCAGATGAACAAGTTACTTACCTTCGGTAACGATATATCTGTAAGAAACAGTAGTTAGTATTAGATTCCTTACCGCCCCGCCCATCCTCCCCGTTCTGCGAACTGATACCTAGGGTTAGGGACATCCCTTTCAGGGCCCTAGTTTCAAATGGCACCAGTGTTGGTTCTCACATGGCTCTGCGTGTTCTGGCGCGGAAAAGCTGTGTGCAAAGAACTGACGTCAGCGCGCGGAGGCGGCGTCTATATACTCCAGCGACGTCATCACGGCGCACGACGCCGACGACGCGGAGCCGCAGGGGACGCCTGCAGACGACGCCTACCGACGCGCAGGGGTACTGCTACGCAAAAGTTTCCGGATCCAGACTGACGCCTGGGGATATTCTAAGGTAAGGAATCTAATACTAACTACTGTTTCTTACAGATATATCGTTACCGAAGGTAAGTAACTTGTTCGACATGCCCTTCGATGGCCGTCGCCTCTTTGGCGGCAAAGCAGACAGTGCGCTTGAACATTTCAAGGACTCCAGGGCTACGGCCAAGTCCTTGGGCCTGTCTGGCCAGCGCCAGCAAACTTCTGCTTTTCGCCCCTTTCGTGGCCAAGGAAGGGGCACCCCCACACATCCTGCCAGCCACAGGCCGCAGAGCCACCCTTAACGTGGCCACGGACGTGGTATCTGCCGTGGCGGTGCCGGGGGACAACGGCAAGGTCAGTCCACATCCGCTCCCGCAGCATCTGCCTTAAAGCCTTCCTAGTCCCAGCTTTCAGGCCCATTCGGCGCCAGTGGGGGCAGGGTCCGCCATCACCTCCTCCACTGGTGCTCCATCACGTCGGACAGGTGGGTGCTGCAAATCGTCCGAAGGAGCTACTCCCTCCGCTTCGAGGCGACCCCTCCAGCCATGCCACCGCAGTACCACCGCATGTCGGGGGATCACTTGCAACTTCTGCAGGAGGAAGTTACGGCCCTCTTGGCCAAGGGGGCCATTGAGCGCGGTCCTGGGCCAGAAGTAGGACGTGGTTGCTACTCCCATTACTTCCTGGTACCCAAGAAGGGCAAAGGAGGCCCACACCCTGTCTTGGATCTACTGAGCGTCAACTGCTTCCTCCGGTAGGAGAAGTTCAAGATGCTGACTTTAGCTCAGGTCCTAGCTGCCCTAGGCCCTGGAGACTGGATGGTGGCGTTGGACTTGCAGGACGCATATTTCCACATCCCCGTCCTGCCGGCCCACCGGCGCTACCTGCGGACCACAGTAGGCCTCGAGCACTTTCAGTTTACCGTGCTCCCCTTCGGCATTACCAGCGCCCCTCAGGTGTTCACGAAAGTGATGGCGGTGGTCGCAGCTCATCTGCGCAGATCAGGGGTTCCATTCTTCCCCTTTCTCGACGACTGGTTGTTGAAGGCAGGCTCCACCCAAACAGTCATTTCCCACCTCTAGACTACGGCCGACCTCCTGCACTCGCTGGGGTTCTCCATCAACGGGCCGAAGTCGCACCTGTGCCCCTCTCAGAAGCTCCTTTTCAAAGGAGCGATTCTGGACTCTGCGCAGTTTCGGGTTTATCCCCCCGAGCAGCGGGTTCGGGATATTCAGGCTCTGATTCCGATCTTTCAGCCTCTATCCTGAGTTTCTGTCAGGTTATCGCTGCGGCTCCTGGGGCTGATGGCCTCCTGCATCCTTCTGGTGCATCACGCCAGGTGGCGGATGCCGGCTCTGCAGTGGGACCTGAAGTTTCAGTGGGCACAGCATCAGGGCAACCTGTCGGAACATGTCCTGATCTCGGAGGGCCTGCAAGTCAGTTGCAGTGGTGGCTCACGAACCGCGATTGGGTCAGTGGCAGATCCCTCTCCCTACCCCAACCTAAGCATGTAGTAGTGACAGATGCGTCCCTCCTGGAATGGGGGCCACATGAAAGAGGCGGAGATCAGAGACCTCTGGTCTCCAGCGGAGTCCCGGCTCCATATCAACCTTCTGAAGCTGCGGGCAATCTGTCTTGCACTGAAGGCATTCCTTCCCTCTGTCCGGGGAAGTGTGGTGCATGTGTTCACGGACAACACCACCACCATGTGGTATTGCAACAAACAAGGCGGGGTGGGGTCGTGGACCCTTTGTCAGGAGGCTCTGCGCCTCTGGACATGGCTGGAACACCAGGGCGTCACCCTGGTGATTCAACACCTGGCAGGTTCCCAGAACGCCAGGGCGGACAAACTGAGCTGCCGGTGCATGAAGGATCACGAATGGCGTCTGAACTCGGACGTGGGGGGAGGTCTCTTTCGTCAGTGGGGAGAGCCTTGGTTAGATCTATTCGCCACCGAAGAGAACGCGCAATGTCATCAGTTCTGCGCATTGGAATTTCCAAGGCGGCACTCGCTCGGAGACGCTTTTCGTCACGAGTGGAGCTGCGGCCTGTTGTACGCCTTTCCGCCTATACCACTTCTGCCCAGAGTGCTGAAAAAGATCAGGCGAGACCGGGCCCAAGTCATCCTTGTTGCTCCGGACTGGGCACGAAGATACTGGTATCCCGAGCTACTCAGCATGTCAGTCAATCCTCCCGATTTGTCTGCCTCTTCAGGAGGACCTTCTGTCGCAGCAGCAGGGGACGGTCCTCCACCCGAACCTGTCCAGTCTCCACCTACATGCGTGGAAATTGTGCAGCGACATTTGAGGCCATTTGACTTGCCTCCTGAAGTCTGTGATGTGACATTGTGCACAGCAACGGCTGTGGATCCACTCTCTGCCCCCCTCTTTCTTCTTTCTCTTGCCCAGTAGGGCTCTGCTCTGGGCACTATCAAGGGCTACCTCTCGGCCATTTCAGCCTTCTTGAGGCTTCCTGATCAGCCTTCTCTTTTCAAGTCCCCTGTTGTAAATAGATTCTTGAGAGGCATCACACACGTTTCCTCCTGTTCCTTTCGTGATGCCTCAGTGAGACTTGAACCTTGTACTGACTTATCTGATGTGCGCTCCCTTTTAGCCAGGGCTGAAGTCCTAAAAAAAGAAGTGGGGGGACTCCAATTTAGGTGGTGTCACAGGAAGTGACATCACGGCAGGAAGTGACATCACGACAGGAAGTGGCATCACGGCAGGAAGTGACATCACATGTGAGGCAGATGTATAATTTGCACATATTACAAGATTTAACAATTGAAGCTGCTCAGTACTTAAGCCTGTGACTTAAGGTCCCTGTGTGGGGGAATTAACAGCCCAAATATGGATGAAGTTTGGCATACAACTACATTAGTCAAGCCATTAAGTGCTGTAAGTGAGCCATACTAAAACATGGCACCACATGCTAGAAACCACAATAGTGATTATCAAAACTATAAAATTTATTACGCTACCTAGAACATCACATTTAGATGGGCTTCCGACACAACTCCAGCAATGCGCCACTTTTTGCACTGACAGATACGTCAGTTATACTGACGTATCTGTCCTTCCTTGCAACATGATGCGTCATATTGTAAATATGATGCATCATTGGTGTCGCAAGGAGGGTGCACTGAAAAGTGGTGCATCACTGCTTTCACGCAGCGATGCGCCACTTCTCGTAAATGAGGCCCAAAGTGATTTGCCCAGAATCACAGGATGTTGAACTAATGCAGGGACTCCAACATAGTTCCCGAGTTTGAAAGTTGGAATCTCTGGTCAAGGTAGCATCACAGCTAGGCCTGTGCAAACACACCAATGCCCCCTCTCCCCCCCCCCCCCTCACACCTTACACTCAGTCCAGAAAGACACAGCCTAAGATGACAACACCTGGCCCCTAGCAAAGCCCTTGAATACTCGCTCCCTCCCTGTTTACCAATGCCTGAGTATGATGTGATGGCCCAGTGGGGGAGAGGCCAGGGGAAAGACAGTGCTTTTGGGCTGGGTCGAACCCAAGGTGGTGATGTGAGAATGACCCTACCGCCAGAGCAACAACTGGCCCCCAGGCAGGCCGCTTCCCACTCACCCCCTCCCCAGCCCACTACAGACTCAGGGATATGGCCTGGCAGAAGTGGAAGGAAGCAAAGAACAAAGCTTCTGGGCCGGCCTCTGAGGTGGTGGGTGGAGGGGGCAATGGCGGCTGAGGTGAAGATGGGCCATCGCCTGTTATCACCTGACACTGAACCACCCAGTGAGGCTGCTTTATTCTTCGAGTACCGTCTCTGTTTGACAGCCCAGCAGTGGAGAAGGAACACTACTTTGTCTATGCAGCCCCCAAAGGGCTAAGCTGAGGTCGCTACGGCAAGCTTTGTGACGCAAGTCCCTGCCCTGACATTCAGCCTGCCTTACAATACCGCAGCCTGGCTGGGGGGCTGCTGAAGATAGCAAGGTTCTGTGAGCCAGGTGGCACAGGGCTTCCAAACCGGCCCACGGGTGACACTTGGGTGCCGGCCCCTCGTTCAATGCCCGACTGCCTGTCTTCCCAATCCGACCCTGCTGGTAGGTCACTGTGCAATGCAAAACATAATTCTGAGTAGCTCAAATTACATAATTTGTCATTCACCTCGGTAAATAAACAGCCAAAAACAAGATGTCCACCTATTCACATTGGCGTGAGTCATCATGCCTTTATTTCCCAATGCTAAACAGCATTGGCAAAAAGCACTGGCAAAACCAATAGCCGAGAAAAGCTATTCTTTTTATGTTAAGGTCCCTACTGACTGGCTCGTCTGACTGCGCTTGACAAGCAGACAAATTTTAAGAGAGACTTTACACCTCAATGGCCACAAATAAATAATTAACAAAACAAAGAAAATGAAGAGGTCTTGGGAGCCCTCACAGAGTTTGCTCCCGAGTTACAGCTCAGCGCTTGAAGTAAACTTATGAGATGTGTAGCACTGCTAGAGAGAGACATGTTCTGCCACGGGTTAAACTAAAGTTTCCACTCCACTCTATAACTGGGGGGTGGGGAGCCTTAGGACACTTTCCTCTGCGGCCCCCACAACTCCAACACCTGGGAGAGATAATCCCCCTCCCCAATACCCAGGCCTGGGTTTTTACGAGCATTCATGTGGTTCAGCCAATCCCTGCGTAGCCTTAGTTCCAGGAAACCCTCCAGTGCTCATCCGTCATCACGCCGAGATTGCCGCTTCTGACACTGCATATTTCCAGTGAGCTACTGCTTCCTTCATTTATTTTCTCACAATCCAATTTACTTTGTTTAAGATACCGGATTCCTGCGCTCCCGCGCACGCACAAATGAGGCCGATAGAATGAAAGAAGATGACGTGACTAGCAGTGAAACCGGCCATTCATGAAAGCTGGTCACCAGAGGCCACAATGCATGCTTCCAAGTGATCGAGAGTAATCCCTTCTCTGCTGACCCGGGCCCGCGCTCACTTAGAACACATGTGCACTGCCAACACAATGTTTATTAAAATCCGATCTAAGATAGCCATTCTGAAGAAAGTAATCAGTGCTGCTAATGTAAAAAGTCTTCGGCACTGCAGCCTTTAACTAACCATAGGTGCAGGGGCGTGGTGATCAGCAAGCAGTCCGAGGCTGGTTTGGTCGGTGCGCGCTGTGCGCTCTTCATCGCACTTTGAAGGACCAAATTCAGCCCAGGGTGGACGGTGTTTTGATAAGCAGGGACTGGAAAATAAGTGGGGGGACGCCGTCCACCCGCGTGGTACCCAGATTCGAGCCCTGCTTTTAGCCACTTCATAACTGTCCTCTACGTCTTCTGGCTCCTAAAACTGCATTCCTGGTTATCATCACCTCTCCTAGGAGAGTGAGTGAGCTCCAGGCTCTATCTTCTAAACCCCCTTTCCTCTCTGTCCATTCGGACAAGGTTGTTTTGAGGACTCGTCCTTTCCTGCCCAAGGTGGTTACAGCCTTTCATATCGGGCAGTCCATCACCTTGCCCACCTTCCTTCCACCTCCGCATCCCTCGAAAGAGGAAGAGAGGCTCCACCGTCTGGACCCAAAACGTGCGCTCTCTTTCTATCTAGACCACACACGCCAGTTCCGGGTGGACGACCAGCTCTTTGTTGGTTACGTGGGCACTAAGAAGGGACGGGCGGTGCACAAGCAGACCATCTCTCAGTGGGTCGTTTTGTGCATCAAGGTTTTCTACTCCTTGGCGAAAAAGGAGCCTCCTGTGGGACTACGCGCCCATTCCACTTGGGCCACGGCGGCTACTACTGCCCTGGGTCGGGGAGTACCCTTGCAGGACATCTGTCAGGCAGCTACGTGGGCCTCGCTGCACACGTTTGCTAAGCACTACTGCCTGGACAGCCAAGTCTGGAGAGATGGCTTTTTCGGCTGTTCCGTTCTCCAGGACTTTCTGGTGTGATCTTGGTTCGCAGACCCACCACCGGGGTTGGTATTGCTGGGGTATCTATTCTAAGGTAAGGAATCTAATACCAACCTGTTTCTTTCAGATGCACAAGTTACTTACCTTCGGTAATGATATATCTGTAAGAGACAGTGGTTATGTTAGATTCCTTACCGCCCCACCCATCCTCCCCGTTCTGCGAACCGATATCTAGGGTTAAGGACATCCCTTTCAGGGCCCTAGATTTATGGCACCAGTGTTGATGTCTATCATGGCTCTGCGTTCCTGGCGCGGAAAGCTATGTACGTCAGCGCGCAAGGGCGCCGTCTAAGTACTCCGACGTAATCACGGCGATCACGACGCCGAAGACTGACGCGGAGCCGTAGACGACGCCTACTGACGCACAAGTGTACTGCTGACGAAAACTTTCTGGATCCAGCCTGACGCCTGGGCATATTCTAAGGTAAGGAATCTAACACTAACTACTGTCTCTTACAGATATATCATTACCGAAGGTAAGTAACTTGTGCACCAGTTGCGTTACAGACTTACACATTCATTTTTTGTTTCTTTTTTCCCTTAGGCTCTGGGAGATTAAGTGATTTGCTCAGAATCACAGGATTTTGAGCGCCCTTGCCGAGACTCGAACTCGGTTCCCCAACTTCGAGGTTGACCGCACTAGCAGTTAGGCCACTTCCCCTTCCAGGTATAGGTAAGTCACCCCTCTTGCAGGCCTTACACCCCTAAGGCAGGGTGCACTATACCACAGGAGAGGGCATATCTGCATGAGTAGATATGCCTCTACAATACTTTAGTCAATTCTTAAATATTGTAAGTGCCAGGGAAGCCATAAGGAGTACATGTGAGAAAGTGCCATCTTTCATGCATTGGTATGCCCCCACTTTTTGCTGAACTGCTGATGTGCTTTGACTGCGTGTGCGCTGGGCTCCTGCCAACCAGGTGCCTAGAGCCCGTATTCCTTCCCTGAAAACTGTGTTGAAACTAAAACCCAATTGGCATCTCTGGCCACCTGTCAGCCCCTAGTAAATGGTACCCAGGGCATGGTGACCAGAGAAGACCCCTAAGGGCTGCAACACTTATTGTGCCACCCTTAGGGGCCCTGTACCCTGACACCCACCCACTGCCTTTGCAGGCTGAATGCCTAAGTACACAACTCAAACTAGAGTCGACATGGCACACATCCTTGTGTGCCATACCCTCAAAACCCACTGCCCTGGCATGCATCAGCCACCCCACTAGCTGGGTGCCCTATGCCAGAGGTGAGGGCACAGGTGCATGAGCCCAGTGCCCCTACAGTACCCAGGGCCATTCCTGGGCACTGTAAGTGCAGTGATGCCATTAAGAGTATATGGTGCTAGGAGGTCGTCATTACGAACTCCACAGCACCATAATGGCTACACTGAAGACCTACAAGTTTGGTACCAAACTTCTCAGCACATTAAACCTGCACTGATGCCAGTGTGGGATTTAATGTAAAATGCACAAGACGGCATCTTAGAGATGCCCTCCAAAAACCCGAACCTATAATCCACGCTGCTGAGGCTGCCACACAGCAGACATGTTGCTGGACCCCTGGGTGGAGAGCCTCCCCGCTCTCCTGGGCCTGCAACAATGCACATCCTTGGCGAGGTGCTATGTCTCCTCCCCCAAGATGGACAGGGGGAAGCTTCAAAGGCATACCGCCTCTGAGAGCTTCTCCAGACCATTTGCTGTACCTAGCAACTGGCCCCCCACCCGTTCTACCCCCACTTTGGCGGGAAGACTGGCGGGAAAAACTATGTCAGGAAGGAAGGTGTGCCAACCTTTTTCCAACTCCACCCCTCAGGTGGAGGAGGCGAGGTGAAGCACGACCCCGGGCTCCGGCCATCTTGTAGTTGGGGAGCCCTGCCCAATCCCAGCTAGGCTCCTGCCCCCTCCCACAGGAGAGGAGCAGGTTAGGGGGTGTCCTCACCCCAGGACAGAGACCCATTGGTCCCTGCCCTTGCCCTACCTGTAACGCCCCTAAATTTAGTATTTAGGGGCTCCCTGAACCTTCCTTCCTCAGATCCCGATATCAAAAGAAGAGAGAAGATCCTGAGGAAGACGACCCGCCGTGCAGCTGCTAACAACAGGACAATAACCACTGACTTGTCCCCAGCCCTACCGGCCTGTTGATATTGGAACCTGCTCCTGCCTAATCCCGGCGACCTCTGCGGACAGCAACCGTGGGACACCCAGAGGACCTGCCTGCCTTGACCCTCTCGAAGATTGGGACTCCCATCAGCAGAGGCTCTGCTGCAACAACCCACCTGGTGCTCACCAGGAAGCTCCGGACCAGCCCACTCTGCACCAGCCGAGCCCGGGCCGGGCTAACCCAATCCAAGACCACGAGGACGTCCCCCGGCGACTAGGACCCGAAGTCCAGTGCCCAAAGACCCTCCTTGACGAACCAGCCAACGCCTGCAGACTCAGAACCAGGGGCCACTCCAACCGCGACCAGCCTAGGGTAAGCTTTTCCGACACCCAATGACACCCCTGCATCCGGCGCCCTACAGCCCCCTGTGCCTCCCTTTGGGGTACCTATGCTCCAAGATCCCAACTTACCTCTCGAAGTGCTGGTCGCCCCTGGAGAGTCACCGTCCCAGAGCCTGCAACCTTTGTTCCTTTTTCAAGATCCTCATTGGATAACATTGAGCGCCCGACGGCTCAAAAGCACCCTGCACCCAGCCGCCAGAGTGCCGCTGGCTGTGACCTCTTTGCCCTGTCCTACTTCCCTCCCCTTAGCGAGTGACCAGGAGCCCAGCTCCCAGAGCCACGTGGCCTGCTAGCCAGCAGCCACCAACCGAAGGCCCCCTTTCCCTCATTGGATAACATTGGGCCTACCTACCTCTGCACCCGGCCGCCCCTGCGCCACTGGGACTGAACTGTACTCACCTGACGCAGGGGGACCCCTGCGTCTATGCCCAGAACCCTAACTTCACCAACCAAGTACTCACCTGGAAACCGGTAATTCACTTACCTGCCATTGGATAACATTGACCCATTTTGACTCGAAAAAGTGTGAAGTTTTGAAAACTGAAAATATTCCTATCAAATCAGCCAAAGTCCGAATTCGAAAATACTCACCTGTGATCAGGAGAGAATCCAGTACTGTACCTTTCAGCCCAGTACTGAACCGCAAAAGTAATCCCTAGCGGGTTTACTAGTAACCTGTATTTTCTCCATAGGAACCCATTGTCTGCTTTTCTATGAAATTTCTTCTAAGTATCTACCTTTGAAAACTGCAAATATTCTTTAAAAATCGTACGAAATACTGAAACGCAATTACCTACCTGTTTTGAGCGAAGCCCCCAGTGCTGGCCCTAAGAGACTAGTGCTGGGTTACAAAAGTAACGCGATCGTACTTTACCTGTAACCTGAATTTCCTCCCATTGAATAACATTGTGAGAATCACCTCGAAAAGTTTCAAAGTGTGAACTTTTAAAACCGCGTTATATTCAGGAAAAATCATCACTGTAACTAAAACGTTTTTGCTAATCTGGTTTCAGCTTAGACCCCAGGACTGACTCCAAGATCTAGTCCTGGAACTACCAAAGTAACCCATAAAGTAATCAACTGTACTTACCTATGAAAACCCATTGAGCTCAATGCTAGAGTGTGTTTCAGAACTGTATTGCTTATTAGCTATCCTGTAATTATTGTGTGTACAAACTTATTGCTCCTCTGCAAAGTATTTACATGAGAGTACTAGTAACTTGAAAAGTATATTTTTATAACTGTTGGTTCTAAAAATAAAACAACTATATCTGAGGATATAACAATTGGCCTGAAGTTCAGTTCTTGAGTGTGTGAAACCTTTTGCTGACTAGGTGTGTACAACAAATGCTTTACACTGTCCTCTGGTACTGCCTTACTGCTCGACCAAGCTACCACTTTGGAGAGTAAGGTCAGTTCTGACTTTAACCTCTGTTAAACCTTTGGGGTTTGTGGACTCTATACACACTGTACTGCCTTATTGTCCAGTGTATATAGAGCCACTTTCTCACAGTTCTTCTTTGGCATCGGGATCGGCGTTGAAATTACCGGCGGCGTCAAAGGATTCGGTGGGGCATGAGCATCACTCTTCAACATCGAGAGCCAAGTCTCCAACGTCGTTGGAGAAGCGTCCGGTGTCGAGACAAGATCCTCTGCCGACAGACCTTCACGACGGCCAGCGTCAAGACACAGGTTGTCAGAGCAGCGCACATAGACGTCGAAGCATAGATCTTCTTCGTCAAGGCGTAAGACACCGTCACCGACGATGGAACTGAAGACTTAGTCGATCTTTCACTTAAGATTGACGTCAAGACACAGGTAGTCGGAACACCAACTGTCGAGGCAAGGGCTTCCGTCGGTGTCAGCAAGGCATTCGACGTCGAGGCATGGGTCTCCGCCGGTTTCGCAGCCGACGTCGAGACAGAGTCCTTCATCAAAGAAAAGACGGTCGAGACTGGAGTCTCCTTTGCAGGTAAGATGATCGACGTCTAGGCAGTGGTCTCCGTCGATACGGTCTGCGTCGAGGCAGAGGTCTCTGCCAAGAAGGGGAAGGTCAACATCGAGACAGATCTGTCGCGGACGACGTCGAGGCAGAAGTCTCAGTCGGTGTCAGTTTCTATAAGCCTTTCTCCATTTCCATCATTGACGTCGAGAGCAGGCTCCCACAGTTCCATCTCCCAAGTCTAGATCTCCGGAGGTGGTAATCTCGACATCAAGTAACCAGACCTCTCCCACTGGGCATTAACATTCAGTTGAAAGGTCTGATCCAGATGGACGTAAATCTCCTTCCACATGTCGCTCTCCTGTAAGAGCAGAGAGGACACCCTCTATTCACCTCTCACCCAGATGGATGCGATCTCTGCACCACTGGGCTGATCCTGCACAATCGGCAGGCGCTGTGCGCGATTCAAGCTCTCTTCACAGGTCTCCTCTGACTCGCCTGGTACAGGCTGCGGATCTCTCTCCAACAAGAGATAGAGCTTGCACTCCTGCACCTTCCTCCAGGAGGGGGATCAAGATCATGCAGCAAAAGGAGAAGGAGCAGATCTTCAACGCTTTCCACCTCCTCAACCCATTCCTCAAAAAGAGACTACTTGTCCACCCTTACCGACAGTCCACTGTTGAGGATCTCTCCGGTGGACGATGTTAGCACGTTCCAAGATGTGCTTTCCAGGGGAGCTAACAAGCTGAGCATTCTTATGCCAATTCAGCAGTTTGTTGTCGGTAATTTTCGGAACTTTACACTAGAGGGCTGCATCTAGACTGTTACTTCCATTGGTACCGGGGCTCCTCCAGCCGTTTATGGACATCTTCCTCACGCCTGCAACCCTCAAAACTGCACCAGCGAGAATTCTAAAGAAATATCGCCCACCAGAGGGGGGACCCTTTGTTCCTAAAGTCCGATCCACCACCGGACTCTGTGATTATCACTGGGGCTAGGAAGACCCACTCAGTAGCCTCCTCGTCTACAGTACCACCAGACAAGGCGAGCAAGATACAGGATTCATGGGGGAGAAAAGTAAGTGGCACATCTGCCTCCATACTTAAAGTCTCCAGTGCATCGGCGCTCTTGGGGCACTGCGATAAACTCTGTGGGACTCTCTCCAACTCTTCACAGAGAAACTGTCCAAGGAAGACCGTAAGGACTTGCGAGGAGATCTTACAGTAGGGCAGCTTGGTAGCGAACCAAGTAATCAGTGCTGCAGCGGATGGGGCTACTCTCTCAGCACATTCTTACGCCCACTGGATTTGCGCCAGAAGATCATCCTGGCTTCGCCTCACAGCACTAAAACCAGAAGAGCAGTCCCGGATCCTCAATCTCCCTTTCTCCAGGTCATCTTTATTCAGTACTCGCTCAGATGAGGAAATGGCCCGGATGAAGACTGAGTTGAATACACTGAAGGCAGTGCTGCTGGAGAAGAAAAAAGGGTTCCGTTGCCGCTACCGCCCTTATGATCGACGAATCTTCCAACAGAGGGTTCAAACACCTCATTTGCAAAAACACCAAAACCAACAGGGTCAGCAAAAATCCAAGTATCAGTGCCGTCGACCCTCCAGAGGAAGAGGGGCAAATAGCCCATCCTCTACCTCCACGAAGACTCCAACCAAGCAATGAGTGTCCGCTTCCTCCATCACCGTCCACCACTCCAGTGGCGTGAAGTATTTCAAATCATCTGCAAGAGTGGCGAGTTACCACGAAGGACCAGTGGGTGTTAGCTATGCTGCAGAATGGGTACTCTCTACATTTTAGACGTCACCCACCCTTGATCCCTCCGGTGCCATCATCGAGCTACCAGATCAACATGCTGCAAAGGGAAGTGGCGGTCCTTCTACGCAAGTCAGCCATAGAAAAGGTGGCAAAATCACAAAGAGGAGTTTATTCAAGATACTTCTTGGTAAAGAAGAAAGGTTGAAAATCAGAATACAGGCCCATTCTGGATCTGCGAGCACTCAACTAGTTCATCAAACAGGAGAAGTTTCGCATGTTGGATCTCCACTAAATATATCCTCATCTGCGACAAGGGGATTGGATGTGTTCGCTGGATCTGCAACATGCCTACTTTCATGTCCCTATAAGTCAGCATCACAGGCAATACCTACGATTCCTAGTCGGATCGCCCTACTATCAATTCAAAGTGCTGCCCTTTGGGCTGAAGTCAGCTCCCCGAGTGTACACGAAGTGCATGGCAGTAGTGGCAGCCACTCTGCATCGCAGAGGCATGTTTGTCTACCCTTATCTGGACGATTGGCTGCTGAAAGGTCCCTCTCCCCAGATTGTGAGGAACCATTTCCGGCAGTGCCTAGATCTTTGTCAACAACTGGACCTCCATGTAACTTCTAAAAGTCGACACAGCAGCTCACAGAGAGAATCTACTCCCTGGGGGCTATGATAGACTCTAAGCTAGGAAAAGTGTTTCCTCCGGAGGCGAGACCATTATCCATCACACAGAAAGGCAAACAGATTTTAGACCACAATCTGCCTTCGGTGCGTCAGATCGCCTCCCTGCTAGGGTCGATGGCATCCTGCATTTTTCTGGTCCCCTGTGCCAGGCTGAGAATGCGTCCTCTGCAAGAGAATCTGGAGGACCAATGGATCAGCGGACATCTTGCTGGGAAGACAGAATCTATCTGTCACACTCAGCCAGAGCATCCATTCCGTGGTGGATGAAGGACAACCTGAGAGCAGGGGTTCCATTCCATCATACTCCTCCTTCTCAGACTCTGACCACAAACGCATCCCTCCATGGATGGGGGGCTCACATGGGGTCTCTCCAGACGCAAGGGCTATGGTCCTCAAAAGAGCAATTGTACCACATAAATATGTTGGAACTAAGAGCCGTTCATCTGGCTCTCAAGGCTTTCTTCCCTTCGATTCAGACGTGTTCCATCCTAGTACAGACTGACAATACCACCACCATGTACAACCTGAACAAAAATGGGGAACTCGCTCGAGGACACTCTCTTTGAAAGCTCAGACCCTTTGGCACCGGCTCCTGGAAAATAATCTATCCATCACAGCGGTGCACCTGCTGGGAAAGCAGAACTCTCAAGCGGATGCTCTCAGCCGACACTTCGAAGACCAGCAGGACTGGGTTCTCAATGACGAGGTGGTGTGAGAAAGTGGCTCTATATATACTGGACCAAATTAAGGTACAGTGTGTGTATAGAGACCACAAACCCCAGAGGTATAACAGAGGTTAAAGTCAGGGCTGACCTTACTCTCAAAAGTGGTAGCTTGGTCGAGCAGTAAGGCAGTACCAGAGGACAGTGTAAAGCATTTGTTGTACACACTCAGTCAGCAAAAGGTTTCACACACTCAAGGACTGAACTCCAGGCCAATTGTTTTTATATTAAAAGATATAGTTGTTTTTCAATTTTAGAACCAACAGGTATCAAAATATTATTTTCTCTATTATGAGTGATCTCCAGTAATTACTTTGCAGAAAGGTAATAGCTTTGTAAAAAGCAGTAGGCACCACAATTCTAAACACAATTTAACATTGAGCTCAATGGGTTTTTCTACCAAAATGTAGTTGATTACTTTGAAGATTACTTTTGTAATTCCAGGACTGGATCCTAGATTCAGTCCTGGGGTTTAAGCTGAAAACCGTTTAGTAAAAACTTTTTGGTTATTGAAATGATTTTTAAGGAATATAAAGGTATTTTAAAAGTTCACACTTAGAAACTTTTCAGTCAAAATCTAACAATGTTATCCAATGGTAGAAAATTCAGGTTACAGGTAAAGTGTGTTCTCGTGACTTTTGTAATTCAGTACTGGGCTCCTAGGTCCAGCACTGGGATCTCTACTTAAGACAGGTAAGTAATTATGTTTCAGTAGTTGGTACGATTTTTAAGGAATATTTCAAGTTTTCAAAAGTAGACACTTTGAAGAAATTTCACAGAAAAGCAGACAATGGATTCCTGTTAAGAAAATTCAGGTTACTGGTAACTCCGGTTAGGATTTCTTTTGCGGTTCAATATTGGGCTACAAGGTACAGTACTGGCTACTCTCCTGATCACAGGTGAGTACTTCGGTATTCGGCTGATTTTATAGGAATAGTTTAGAGTTTCAAAACTTCACACTTGGAAGATTTTTCGAATCAAACCAGTCAGTGGTATCCTATGACAGGAAAGTTGGTTTCCAGGTGAGTACTCGACTGGTGAACTTAAGGTTCTGGGCATAGACTCAGGGGTCCCCCAGGGTCAGGTAGGTACAGTTGGTACACCCTCAGCGGCACAGGGGCAGCCGGGTGCAGAGTTAGTTAGGCCCAATGTTATCCAATGGCGGGGAGGGGGCTTTCGGTTGGTGGCTGCAAGCAAGCAGTCCACGCAGCTGTGGGAGCTGAGCTCCTGGTCACTTACTCAAGGCAAGTGGGGAAGTAGAGTAGGGAAGTAGTTGCACTTCCAGCGGCATTCGGGCGGCTAGGTGCAGGGTGCTTTTGAGCCGTCGGGCGCCCAATGTTATTCAATGGAAAAGGGAAAAAGGGAACAAAGGCTGCAGACTCGGGGACGTAGATTCTTAAGGCGCCACCACCACTTCGAGAGGTAAGTTGGGATTCTGGGGAAGAGGTGAGTACCCCAAAGGAGGGCACGGAGCCGTGGGGCGCTTGGTGCAGGGGTGTCTTTGGGTGTCGGGACTCTTACCCTCGACAGGTCGCGGTTGTTGGGGGCCCCGGTTCTGAGGCTGCAGGGGTCGTCTGGGTAGTCAAGGAGGGTCTTTGGGCACTGGACTTCGGGTCCCAGTCGCCCAGGGGACGTCCTCGTGGTCTTGGATCACTCGGGCATGGGCCGGGCTCGGCGGGTGCAGAGTGGGTTGGTCTCGTGCTTCCTGGCTGGCACCAGGCGTATGGGTGTTGAAGCAGAGCCTCTGCTTATGGGAGTCCCAGTCTTTAAGAGGGTCAAGGCAGGCAGGTCCTCCAGGTGTCCCAAGGTTGCTGTCCGCAGGAGTCACCGGGATTAAGCAGGAGCAGGTTCCAGGATCGACAGGCCGGTAGGGCTGGGGCCAAGTCAGTGGGTGTCGTCCTGTGGTTAGCAGCTGCACGGCGGGTCTTCTTCTTGATCTTTTTTCTGCTTTTCTTATCGGGATCTGAGGAAGGAAGGTTCAGGGAGCCCCTAAATACTGAATTTAGGGGCGTTACAGGTAGGGCAAGGGCAGGGACCAATAGGTCCCTGTCCTGGGATGGGTACACCCCCTAGTCTGCTCCCCTCCTGTGGGAGGGGGGCAGGAACCTAGCTGTGATTGGGCAGGGCGCCCCATCTTCAAGATGGCCAGAGCCCGGGTCGTGCTTCACCTTGCCCCTCCCACCTGAGGGGAGGTTGGCACAGACTGGCACACCCCCCTTCCTGACGTAGGGTTTCCTGCCAGTTTACCAGCCAGAGTGGGGGTCAGAACTGGTGGGGGCCAGCTGCTGGGTACAGCAAATGGTCTGGAGAAGCTCACAGAGGCGGCAGGCCTTTGAAGCTTCCCCCTGCCCATTCCTGGGGGAGGAGACTTAGCACCTCACCCAGAACGTGCATTGTTGCAGGCCCAGGAGAGCGGGTTTCTCTCCACCCAGGGGTCCAGCAACATGTCTGCTGTGTGGCAGCCTAGGCAGCCTCTCACTCCAGACGTGGATTGTAGGTTAGGTTTCAGGGGGCATCTCTAAGATGCCCTCTGGTGCATTTTACATTAAACCTCACACTGGCATCAGTGTGGGTTTAATGTGATGAGCAGTTTGATACCAAACTTCTCAGTCTTCAGTGTAGCCATCATGGTGCTTTGGAGTTCGTAATGACGACCTCCCAGCACCATATACTCTTAATGGCAGCACTGCACTTACAGTGCCCAGGAATGGCCCTGGGCACTGTAGGGGCCCAGGGCTCATACACCTGTGCCCACACCACTGGCATAGGGCACCCAGCTAGAGGAGTGACTGATCTATACCAGGGCAGTGGGGTTGGGCATGGCACACAAGGATGTGTGCCATGTCGACTCTTTGTTTAGTTCTGTACTTAGACACTCAGCCTGCAAAGGCAGTGTGTGGGTGTCAGGGTACAGGGTCCCCAAGGGTGGCACAATAAGTGCTGCAGCCCTTAGGGGTCTTCTCTGGTCACCATGCCCTGGGTACCTAGGGTACCATTTTCTAGGGGCTGACAGGTGGCCAGAGGTGCCAATTGGGTTGTGTTTTAACACAGCTTTAGGGAAGGAACACAGGCCCTGGGCACCTGGTTGGCAGGAGCCCAGGGCACACTCAGTCAAAGCACATCCGCTGTTCAGCAAAAAGTGGGGGCATACCAATGCAAGAAAGATGGCACTTTCTCACAGGTGTTCAAAGCCATTTTCCAGGCTTGGGGTCGTCGAGGCATCGATCTGTTCGTGGACGACGAAAACACAAAATACATAGACTCTGCCTCAAGGCACTACCAGCCAGGATCGAAGGGGAATGTCCTTTTGGTCGACTGGTCTGGGGCATTTGTGTGTACCTTTCCACCCCTTTCTCTCCTCCCGAAGGTGGTGACCAAGCTCTTACACTCAGACACTACAACGATCCTGATTGCTCTGGACTGGGCGAGGCAGTGGTGGTACCCGGACCTTCTGCACCTGTCAATATGCCCACACAAGAGGCTGCCGTGCAGACCAGATCAGCTGTCCAAGATGAACGGGAGGATTCATCACCCCAACCTTCCCTCACTGAACTTTACATCATGACTCCTGAAGTCCCCCAATATGGCCATTTAGGCCATCCATAGGACTGCATGACCATTTTGAAAGAAGTGAGGAGACCCTACACAAGACACTCATCTGCTTGTAAATGAAATATTTTTTATGTATTGTGCTTACAAAATCAATGTAATCCTACCACGGGGCAGGAGGAAGTAATTGTGCCATACCTGCTTCATCTAGCCCGAGCAGGTTTGAAATTCTCTTCCATTAAGGTGCACCTAGCTGCCATTACTGCATACAGGCGTTCCCCTTCTCAACCCTTGTTTTTCCAGCTAAAGGTAGTGAAGGACTTCCAACAGGGTCTCAAAAAAGTCTACCCTCAGGTCCGACCCCCTTTACTTCCTTGAGAGCTGAACCTGGTACTCTCAAAATTGATGGGTCCACCCTTTGAGCCTATCCACAAAGTAACCTTACAACACCTTCCGTGGAAGGTAGCTTTCCTGGTGGCTATCACCTCAGCTCGTAGGGTGAGCGAGATACAGACTCTCAGTTCAAAAGAACCCTACACAGTCTTCCATCTCAATAGAGTGGTCCTGAGAACTCATCCCTCTTTCCTTCCAAAGTTGGTGTCCGATTTTCATGTAAACCTAACCATTTCTCTTCTGACCTTTTTCCCTAATCCCTCCACTCCAGCTAAGAGGGCACTACACTCAATAGACCTGAAAAGGGTTTTAAAGTTTTATCTAGACAGGTCGAAGTCAATGAGAAAGTCTGATCACCTATTTATTTGTTATGTTTGGATCAGGACTGGTTTTCCAGCATCAAAGCGGTCCATCTCCAGATGGATAGTCTAATGCATCCAATTGGCTTACCAGTTAGTGTAGGAGAGTAGGATCTGCTTATCTGGTTACCCCCACTTTTTTCTGTGTTTCACTGATTTTATCAAATTTAGTCTGGCTGTGACCCTGCTAACTAGGACCCCAGCCTAGCTGCTCCCTCTCTAAATTAATTGCATGTACATTAGGTGCACTCCAGATTGGTTACTGGGGTACCCTTGTGAGTCCCTAGTATGTGGTACCTTAGGTACCAAGGGCATAGGTACCCCAGAGGCATACCAGGGGCTGAAGCATGTATTATGCCACCCCTGTGAAGCCTTCCAAAATGGCACCACAGGCCTGCTACTGCAGCCTGGGTGAGGTGGTGCGTGCACCCCTTACTAAGATACAGTATACCTATATATACAGACACATATAAACCTATAAGTCACTCCTATGGCAGGCCTTGACAATCCTGAAGGCAGAGTGCTTGGTTTTGTGTAAGAGGGTGCCAAAGCATGAGCTGAACCCCTCTGCATCTTTCGGAATCACTTCCTTATATAGGATCTGTGATACAGCCATACCATATACTCTTAAGTGCATTATAACCTTGCGGTAAATGCTAACTTTGGAATGGCTGCATCAAAACATGTCGTGTTTGGTGTCAAACACTTTGGAATCCTGCCCCCGTCCTTGCGGCGGGGTAGAATTCCACCCTTCTAGAGGGAGAAGACCTGTACACCTGTACTTTACCGGTAATAGTTTAAAAGAGCCCCAGCATCACAAAATGGCTGCTGCTGCCACAGACACGAGTCTGGCCTCCTGCTGCTGGACGAAACTCCGGCAGGGGAGGCCTGGACAATAGGTTTCCTGTCCAGGGAGGTGTAACCCCCCTCCCCAGACAGGCTTTAGTGTATTGGGGCAGGGGGGGTGCATTCAGTGAATGCTTTTCAGACAGTGCCTGGGGCACACAAGGTGTCCCTGCGCATACCCCAGTTCAAACCGGTTGCTGGGGAACTCAGCCCTAGCTCTTGCGCGAAACTGGACAAAGGGGAAGGGGTGTAACCATCCCCTCCCCAGGTCCTCCCATAGGTGGGACCTTAGAGTTAGTACATCCCCTAAACTTAGTATAAGTATAGGAACCCAGTTCCTAGTACTTTAGATTACCCTGGACGAAACTCTGCAACATATATCCTGGAACTTCGACATTCTATTTTGACTAGAAGACAGAAGGATCTCCCTTGGGGTCAAGGAGTGACTCCCCTGTTCAAACAGGCACTAAAGAAACATCTTGCCGGTCTGCATTTTCGAGGCTCCCGCCGGATCCCGAAGAATCTGCGACACAAGACAGACATCCAGACATCTCCAAGGCCGACCCTAGATCCCAGCAAAGCTGAGATCTGTAGCCATCACGAGAGACGTGGGACCGTAACTCCTGGACACCGTGCACATTTGCTAGTGCCTCTACTTCCCGAACTTTCCCGAAGTTGTGCATTGGGCTATTGGGCTACTTGTAGTCCAAGCCCTGAGCACCATCTGCACCGATGATTGTGTGCCTACATTCCACGAGTGTTCTGTGGGCCCGCTTCTAGCATTTCTGCTCAAGGCCCCTTCGCGATCCCTGGTCCGTCGACTGGTGGGTCCCCACGAAGGTAACTCTTTTGTTTCTTGGGCTTCCCTGGTTGCTCCAGACGTGCCCTGACTCCCCTCCAAAGCGCGAGTCCCTCAGACCTTGCTGGTCTGCTCCGAAGTCAATTTTTTCATTCTGCGTGGGTTGCTGTTGCCAAGGCTTGTTGGGTCCAATCCGGATACCGAGTCTGCAGCACTTGAAATCTGACGTGGGACAGCTCAAATCCAGCTCCTGGTTGTCTTCGATGCCTACTGGTCCTCGTGGCTGAAGTCAAGTTTCATCTCCTGCATTTTAAATCACCCGACAATAAGCGGGCATCTTCTTACTGCCTCCCTGGTCACTGGCAAGTGACCCACACTCTGTCCCCTCTGCTTTCAGGTTCTTCAGATCTTCGATCCACCCGGGCACTTTTCATCTGGTAGTCTGCAGCACTTCTTTGCAGCTCTCCGTAGGAAACGACGAAACCAGACATGAAAAGACACCTATGCACCCGGCTTCCCTGGGTGAGGTAACACAAGTACTTCGGTGCTCCCGTGGGTCTTGACTCTCGAACTGTCCAGTACTGAAGGGGTTTGTTCCTAGTCCACTCCTAAGTGTCCTTAATCTTTAAAAATCTAATCGCAACTGTCTTTATAAAAGTCAATGGTGATTTTCGGCTGTGTTTAGACACTGCACGCGTCCCATTGGGTCTCCTGTGTTCCTCCCTACCTTGGGTGGTTCCTGGTTGCCCCAGCGGTTCTACAGGCCCTAGGTCTGGTCTCTGTTCACAGCGGTACTTGTACCACTTTCTTAGTATATGGTTTGTGAGGCCTCTAGGGCAAAACGTATACTGTGCTAATTTACTGGGTACTACTTAAGTTTACTAAGTGTATTTTTGCCTCTAGCTTCGTAAAGAGACTAGAGGGATGTGTTTAGAGTAAATACATATATATTTTATATATACCTGGTGTGGTTCTCCTTTCATTTGGTCATTCATAAGATTATAGACTGGCAAAACAAGCTGCTTTACATTCCTTCAAGACTTAGCCTGAAGGCTGCTCTCCACAGCTACCACTAGGATAGCTTTCTATAAAGGTTGTCTTTAAACCTACCATCAATAAGGGTCGTTTGGACTGGTACAAGGCGCCCACTAGAATAGAGGACAGCATATGCCAGGCCAACGTCTCACAGTTAGCGCAGAAGCCTCTTTGTCCTGCTCCCAAAGCTCATTCCACGAGAGGGAAAGCAGCTACGACTGCTTTTCTCAATAGTGTTCGGCTCTCCGAGATCTGTAAAGCAGCCACTTGGAGATTGGTGCATACATTTACAAGACACTATTGTCTTGACTCAGATACCAGGGCAGACACCAAAGTAGGCCATGCCTCCTTGAGGAATCTGTCCAACAGCTGATTATTTTGGTTGTTGTTAATCGGGTCATTTAGTTTCTCATTTGCCTGCAGGTGGAAGATGGGCTTGCTATTCTATTCGATTCGGTGCTGATGACTATTGATGAGGATCCCCTGGAAGAGAAGGATAAGTTACTTACCTGTAATCCTAGTTCTTTTCCAGGGGTATCCTCATCAAAGTCTTAAGCAACCCACCTGCTTCCCCAGACAAATGAGATTATTTCATTATTAAATGATATCTTTGTGGCCTGATCTTCAGGGTTACTCAAAGAGCAACTGACCTAACTGTCACCCCTGAGGCATGGTGGGAAGCTAGGGGGTCATGGCTGCCTTACAGGCACGGTTCCAGTTTTGTGTGAAAATAAATGCTTTCATTTTCTATGCTATTGGTTTACAATGCAGCCTGTAGGCTACCAATGTCTGCATTTTTTTTCCATAAGGTTTACTCATTAAAAACAGGGTCCAAGTGATACTTGCCCTCATGTGCTTTATGAATATGTTATGTGTTTGCAAAAAGCAGTTTATTTGTTATTACATTGTTAGCGTCCTAGATGGGGGCTGCATTGGTATGAGAATTTATATATATATATATATATATATATATATATATATATATATATATATATAGCTATATATATATAGCTATATATATATATATATATATATATATAGCTATATATATATATATATATATATATATATATATATATATATATATATATATATATATATAGCTGTATGTACATGTTTTTCATTTATAATTTTTATTATTTCCGTGGTTCCCGCACATGGGCAGGAATATTCAGTGCTTATGACTTTGATGAGGATACCCCTGGAAAAGAACTAGGATTACAGGTAAGTAACTTATCCCTCTCGGCCATTTCAGCCTTCCTGGTCAGCCTTCTCTTTTCAAGTGTCCTGTTGTAAAACGCTTTCAAATGGGCATTACCCATCTTTTTCCTCCTGTTCCCTTCGTAATGCCCCAGTGGGACTTGAAATTGGTTCTTACATATCTTATGTGCGATCCCTTTGAGCCGCTACATAACTGTCCGCTCAGGCTTCCGACCTTAAAAACTGCCTTTTTGGTGACCATCACCTCTGTGCACAGGATGAGTGAGCTCCAAGTACTTTCTTCTAAGCCTCCTTTTCTGGCCGTTTATACGGACAAGGTTGTCCTTCGAACTAGTCTATCCTTCCTTCCCAAAGTGGTTGCTTCTTTCCACATTGGACAGACCATCACTTTGCCCACCTTCTTTCCGCCTCCACATCCTTCCACCGGCTGGATCTAAAACGCACGATTTAATTTTATTTAGATCGCACAAAGCAATTCCGGCTGGATGACCAGCTCTTTGTTGGCTACATGGGTGCTAAAAAAGATCGCCGTGCACAAACAGACCATTTCTAGATGGGTCGTATTGTGCATCAAAGCTTGCTACTCCTTTCCAAAGAAGGAGCCTCCAGTGGGGGTCCGCACCCATTCCACCAGGGCGACGGCAGCTACCACTGCTTTAGGACATTGAGTCCCCCTCAATGACCTCTGTCAGGCAGCTACGCAGGCATTGCATGACACATTTACAAAATACTACTGCCTGGACAGCAAAGTCTGGAGAGACGGCTTCTTTGGCCGTTCTGTTCTCCAGGACTTTCTGGTCTGAACTTGGTTCGCAGACCCACCTCCAGAGTTGGTATTGCTAGGGTATGTATTCTAAGGTAAGGAATCTATAACTAGTTTACTCTTTCAGATGAACAAGTTACTTACCTTTGGTAACGATATATCTGTAAGAGACATAGATTAGTTATAGATTCCTTACCGTCCCACCCATCCTCCCCATTCTGAGAACTGATTTCTAGGGTTAAGGACTTCCTTTCAGGGCCCTAGTTTTGTGCCCTAGTGGTCAGTCTTGCATGGCTCTACACTTCTGCCGTGGAAAGTCGTGGAAAGAACTGACGTCAGCGAGCGAGGACATCGTCTAAGTAGCTACCGCGACGTCATCCCGGATACCACGACGCCAATGATGAACGCGGAGCCAACTGACTCCACCTTTCGACATGCAGGGGTACTGCTGACGAAAAACTTTCCGGATCCAGTCAGACGCCTAGGTGTAATTTTAAGGTAAGAAATCTATAACTATACAACTAATCTATGTCTCTTACAGATATATTGTTACCGAAGGTAAGTAATGTGTGTGTGTTTTTATATATATATTTTTGGGGGGAATTTTTTTTTTTTTTGATTTGCTAATAACTTTGGCGTCGTTTGACGAATCTTCGCACATTCTCCAAATAAAAGTCTATCCAGGTCAGCTCCTATCCTGAAAGTTTGGGGGTGATCCGTTAAGCGGGGGCTGAGAAAAAAAGGGGTCCCAAAAAGTGTTTTCTCCGTGTTCATTTCCACAGAAAACTTTAGCCAAGGCTACAGCCCGAACTGCTGAACGGAATTACACCAAAATTGGCAAAAAAGGTAGTTCTTGGTTCAGAAACTACCTTAGTTTTTAAATGGTGTAAATCTGTTCAGTAGTTGCTGAGAAAATCAAAAAATAAAAATATTGATATCTATGACCGCAGTGGGTTCACGACCCCTCCCGACCACGAGCTTCATTCTAATTGGCTGCTAATACTCCAAACCAGGAAGTGTTGGCAGCAATCTTATGACTCTGTAGGAACGAGTCACAAGAAAACCGAGAAATAAGATGACAAACAAGAAAAGGGGGCAGGGTACAGACACCCTGACCCCCTAGGCCTGCTGAGCTGCGTTGCAGAGAGGTGTAAAAAGGGTTGTGGGTTCAGATCTCTTCTCCGCAATGCAGTCCTGTGGCGCTTACTTGAGGTACCTGGTGGGCTAGTTGGCCCCCAGGGACCCTCAGGATTCAAGGGGAATTAATCCCCCAACTTAAAACTAGTCACATGGCACATTTGCACAGTGGTGAAGGCAGGGGCTTGCCTGATGTGACAAGTGTGCAAACGTGCTCCGCGGCACATTTTAAGTTGGGGGATTAAGTCCCCTTGTATTCTGAGGGCCCCTGGGGGCCTACTAGCCCACCAGATACCTTCAGTAGATGCAACGCAGCTCTGTGGTGCTTACTGGAAGTACCTAGTGGGCTAGTTGGGCCCCAGGGACCCTCAGGATTCAAGGGGACTTAATCCCCCAACTTAAAACCCATCAGGGGGCACGTTTGCACAGTGGTGACGGGAGGTTCGGGCCTGATGTGACATGTGTGTACTTATGCAATCACTCCGCGAAAACCCAAGCACTTATGAATTCACCAAGCTCTCTCCTTGCAGCACTCTAACCATCCAGCCACTACCCATGCACTCTTGCAATGACCCATATACTAACTCGTCCACTGCTACAATACGCTGAGCACTACCCATGCGTCCAGCCATCTCCTTGTCCCTACCCATGCACTCCTCCAATCACCCAGCCAGTTCCATGTACTTATCCAATCACTCTGTCAAAACCAAAGCACTTATAAATTCACCATGCACTCTCCTTGCAGTACTCTAATCATCCAGTCAGTACCCATGTACTCATGCAATGACCTAGGAACTAACTCATGGCAAATACAGAAGAGGACCTGCTAATCACATGGGTACCCCAACGCATAGTGTTCCCTAGTGTATGTAAGTGTTTTCACTGTATTCTAAGTGTCTTTTAGCATAGCACTGGCTCTAGGCTTGGTTAGTCAGTCAGTTACTACCAGTACCAGTCAGCAAAAAGTTGGGGGCACAGGAGGACTTTCTGCTCCTCTGTTGGTTCTTTGTGCACATCTCTTGCTTCTTCTTGCACTTTTCTTCGCCTTTCTGGACTTCTGTTGCCACTTTCTGCATTTGTCTTGCTTCTTTCTGCGCTTTTCTTCCTCTTTCTTCACGTCCTATCTTTGTAAGCATAGTTAGCATTTAAAAAAACTTTGAAATTCACTGAAAAACCATAGGTTTCAGAGACGTTATAGTTAGAAATTAGCATTTAAAAAACCCTAGAAATTCACTGAAAAAACCATATGTTTCAGGGACATTATAGTTAGTTGGACATTTCACTCCTACAAAACCATAGAAATTCGGCCGTCATAGTTGTTCAGCTAACTATAACTCGTGCCCCCGCAATGCACAGCTGATGATTTCACATATAACATCATTCATGACATGGTCAGTGACATCACTGATGACATCATCCACGTGAACATCTGATGCACCTCCTCACAGTCTAATATAACCTTTGATACACCCACACCCACTGTAAAATACAGACAACCATTTTCGAAACCATCGACACACCTATACCAGTTACTACATACGTACTCATTGATTCCTAGGTCTACACACATATCCACTCATTCTCCCATACAATCACTCATACATGCAGTCACTCATTAATACAACACTATCATATGCACTCATACACCTATAGAGACACTCACACACTGCCACTCACCCGTACAGTTACTTACACACCTAGGGAGTCATGTAAAGAATCAATCACACTCCCATTTACTTACCTGTACAGTTATACACACACCACCTCACCTATTCATACAGATACTAACACATACTTACTCTCCTATACAATCACTGACAAAAGCACACACTCATCCATACAGCCACTCTCAGTATCACTCACTCTAACATATAGTAATTTATATATTCCAACACTCACATATACTGCCTTTCACATCTGTAGTTACTCACACATATACCACTGAGACATCCATTCACTCACCAAAGCAGCCATATGCACACTCACTCACCCATACAGCCCTAAACACTCTAGAACCTATACACCCAGTGAATCACCCACTCACACATCTATACACAGTCACACCCCCCTCCACCCACCCACAGATACACTCAGGCACCCATACAGATACTCAGACAACCAATCGATAACCCATATAGACCCTCATTTAGCTACTCACCAATCCATGCAACCACTTACACACCAAGTGATAAACTAAACTGTGTGAACGTCTGTATCAGTCACTAAATAAGGTTGCTGCAGTGGATGTCAGTGCGTCTCCAACAGGTGGGAAATTTGGAGCTTTGAGATAGATATATATATATATATATATATATAGATGTGTGTTTACACAGGACTAGTCCTTAGATTTGGTTAAACATGCATTAATATATATATAGTTATATGCATATGTTATTTGTAAATGCTCCAGGTTCCCTGCACGTGGGCGCGACTATTCAGTGCTTATGATTATTGATGAGTATCCCCGGAAGAGAACTTTGAGTTGTGTAACACTTTAGGCAGGGCCAAAAAGGCCTTGGTCTTCCAGTCCTCAGCCTCCAGCGGATGGAAGTGAGTGGAACTTTACTCAGAGAGGTATATTATTGCACCCGGACTGTTGGATGCCCAGTTTAGAAATAATCGTAATCTCGGAGGTCCTAGCAGGTTTTAGCTTCAACAGTGGAGTCATTGGAACCATGTCATGAATTATGTAATATATGACGTCATCAGCAGTGCATTGCGAAGGCACGAGTTATGGTTAGCTGAACTAACTATAACAGCCGAATTTCTATGGTTTTGTACGAGTGAAATGTCCAACTAACTAGAACGTCCCTGAAACCTATGTTTTTTTCAGTGAATTTCTAGAGTTTTTTAAATGCTGATTTCAAACTGTAACGTCTCTGAAACCTGTTTTTTTTAGGGAATTTCAAAGGTTTTTTAAATGCTAATTTCTAACTATAACGTCCCTGAAACCCATGGTTTTTTCAGTGAATATATATATATTGATGTATGTTTACATAGGACTAGTCCTTAGATTTGGTTAAGCATGCATTAATATATATAGTTATATGCATATGTTATTTATAATTGCTCCAGGGTCCCTGCACGTGGGCAGAACTATTCAGTGCTTATGACTATTGATGAGTATCCCCGGAAGAGAACTTTCAGTTGTGTAACACTTTAGGAAGGGCCAAAAAGAGCTTGGTCTTCCCATCCTCAGCCTCCAGCGGGTGGAAGTGAGTGGAACTTTACTCAGAGAGGTATAATATTGCACCTGGACTGTTGGATGCCCAGTTTAGAAATAATCGTAATCTCGGAGGTCCTAGCCGGTTTTAGCTTCAACAGTGGAGTCATTGGAACCAGGTTTGTCAAAGGCAGCATTGTCATTGAAGTCACTGTAGTTGGTGTTCTCAAAAGTGTCCTCATCAATGGCGAGGAAGCCTCTTTAGCTGCCAATGAAAGTTTAGTGTGGGTCACCCATGGGTACGTCTAGGAGGAAACCTGTTGGTCACGCATGCATCCTCAGGAAGCGGGCTGCAATGCATAGCGATTTTCTTGTCCACTTTTTTCAGGAAGTTCCGAGTTGGTTCTCTGGATGTTGAGAACATTTAATCTGGAGTTTGTCTGGTATCAGATACGTGCTCAGAGTGCTTCCGCTTTAGAACTTTTCTAAGCACTCGAGATAATCAAACTCATACCATGAAGAGGGGACCTTTTTAGCCTTGGATTTTTGCAGTAGACCCTCTGTTTTCTAGGGCTTTACCAGAATGTTTTCAGCACATTTTACAGTTCTTTGCCTTGTGAATTTGATGTAGGTATTAAATACAATCCTTATAAGGATCGTATGCCTGAAAAGTCCCTTTTAAGAAGGTCCAGGCTTGTCAGCACTCCAGAGAAAATCAACTTGGATCAGAAGGCTGCCCCTAGGATGGGATAGAAAAAGATCTTGAAGAAAAAAACTCCAATAAGCAGACTTACTGAAGAAATCGAAGCAGAACATGTCAGGGCTGCTTTCACATGATTAGGCTTTCCTTTTTTCAGTTTCTATTTTTGGTAAATTCTGGTGTTTCTTTTTCAGTGTTTTCAATGCCTTACTAAAACAGGGGTTATCAGTGGTTACACATTTTCGCACTATTAAAAACAACAGAAACAGTGTGTTTCCAGTGTTTATAGATTGTTTTCCTTTTATTATTGCTTGCTTTCTGCACTGATAATGCATGTGTAAAAATAGTTGGCGTACAGAGTACGTGAGGTCCAAATACATTTTTACAAATGAAACTTATTGTAGTACACCATACAATGTTTATGTAATGAGTCTTCAGTCATGCACGCTCCCTCTCAACATTGGCACTTCAGACGGGCAGGCCAAAACAGCCAGTACACAATTTACTAACTCTCACCAGTGACATAGCTTTCCATGCTAATACTGGTGCACCTGAAGATTGCGATTCGCTGGGACAGGTTCTGCAACATCTGCGTTGAACTGGGTGCACAATCCCTCATTTATTGAAGCAGTAAAAAATGAAGAAGTATTTTTAATGTGCGCAGAAATTTCCCCTTTACAGAAGGGAGCTAGAACTTATGCAGAGTACCTCAGTGAGGCTTCCTTGACTTCAAAAGCCATGATTGGTGAAGGGACATTTATATGCATCATTGCAAGCCATTTCTCATGCTCTGTAAAATACAATTTCCTGAATTGCTACTCAACAGTTCTTTGCTTACCAAGTGGCAAGAATTCTAACATGGAACATGTTGCAGTGCCAATATCACTAAAAGTGTCACCTAGCCTACTCTCAATGAGATGTTTCATGTTTACACCAATCATGCCAAACACTTGGAAGATTTTTTATTGTCAACTACAGCAATCATGTTTTTCTGTAAAAATCTAAGAATGCAGTAGAGTGTGCTTTTTTCACATCATTTTCCATATGCGACCAAAGAGCCTCACATTTCTTGCCTTTGGCACCATCACTAAGCAAACATTCTGTAAACAGTCACAACATGGATAATATAGTATTCACAGCCTTTAGGAATTAGAACCATCGGGTAAATGACTCAGTTGGAATTACTCTTTTTTTGATGCCACACAAAGCACAAAATAAGAAATGTTTGTGTTTTAGTTCCCATGCTAAACGAAACCGTGCACCAGAATGGACTGCAAAGTCACTAGCATTCTTCATTAACTCTGAAGATTGTAAACATGCTTTCAGCATACCATCTAATAAGTAGCAAGGATCTCTTACAGGGAAGTACTTCAGCTCAGGTATGGATTTTGACAGGTCATCATACACCTTTTTCAGATACGTAGCTGAATTACTGCAAATGCAAAAATTATCACTTCAATCTTTGTTTAACTTGGCAAGAACTTTAAGAATGTTAAGAAAATAATTAAATAAGACCGAAAACATGCTTTTAAACTCTGCATCTTTAGACCAAAGACCACAAAATTGAAAAAAGCAAAATGAAGAAACAATTTTTAGTGACATCCCTAAACAACATAATTCAAGCAGAATAATGTTATGTCATTCTTTCTTGCTGCTGCCTTGTATAACAAAGCTACATTGTATCGGCCTCTTTAGAAATAAAAATGACTTTCACTCACCTTTTCCTTTCTTTGAATGGCATTTAGTTTGTGGTTACAAAGGTGTTTTTTCAGTGTTTATCTATTTACACTGGTGAAAGCTATATTCTTTGTGGAGGGGTTTTATCAGTTATTATAGATTTAAACCTTAAACTGTCTAGCCTACACATGTTGTACAATAGAAATGTGAATGGTGCCTAGAGCATTTTAATAAGGAGAAATAAACAGGAAGATTATGCACAAGAAATACAGTTACAAAGGCAAGTAGCGTTTTCTATACTGTTTTTATGTAACCACAGGACTCCCAGTTCAAAGTCGCTGAATTATTCAAGGCAGATGAAACTGTCCAGGTTATCAACACTGGACAAAAGTAGTTACTTGTAAATACATTATTTTATACCCCTCTGTGATTGTTTTGAGGCATACTTTGATAGTGGGGACCATTTTTAATGCATAATTAATTGTCAGATACAGGGGAGCAGGGGAGGGATGCTCTTGGACATAGGTGCCTTCACCGAGAATTTGCTTTGTCTTAGAGCACCAATCAGGAAAGGCATGGTTATATGCAGACACAATCCTAAGATCATGAGGCCTTAGTTGCCATGTTCGCAGTTGGATCAGATGGGAGTAAAACCAGACATAAATCTTCTATCCTATAGTCATTTTTCTCCTTGTCCTTTTTCTTCTGCAGATTGTGACAGGCAATGGGTTTGAGGTGCAGCGCAGAGTGTTTGTTGACTTTGAGGGCATCAGTTTGCGTAGGAAGTTTCTTAATGGTCTGGAGCCAGAGAACATTCACATGATGATTGGTAAGTGAAGGCCTTGCTCAAAAGTGAACAGAAAAGCAAGCTGTGTTTGTCTCATGACTGTTGCTTTGCAAGACTAACATTTTATGATGTCCTTGTATATTTGTGCTAGGTTCCATGACCATTGACTGTTTGGGCATCCTAAGTGATCTCTCGGATTGTGAGGACAAGCTCTTTCCCATCGGTTATCAGTAAGTCTGCCATCAGTTAAAATTGTATCAGGAACAGGTATACTCCGTGGCTGTATGACACTTAACCTTGTGAGATGTACATACCCCATTTTAGACATAGGTGTTCATATGCCTAGAACTTGTGCTTGTTTTTTTTTTTTGTTAGTTTTTTAGCAATGTTGCATGTAATCCCCTTAATATAAGGTATGATGCCTTTAATATTAGAGACCCGAGGCTGCATCACAATTTTGAGTCAAACCCTATTAGCAAAAGGTAGCGTATATGTTATCAATAGAGGGAGGCCCTACCCCTTGATTGGTCTTGACACTTTGACAAGAGGCTGATAAAGACTTCTGCGTTGTATGATCTTAATTGATGGTCATAAACATTAGAATGTTGCCTCACTGTTTGGGATCCAAGACCACTTTTTTATCATACTTATATTAATTGCTTTAAATGGTAAAAATGGTATAAATTTAAATGCATAACCATCACATGAATTTATGTAAGGATCATAGGATCTTCATTGTTAAGCATAAGCGTTATAATAATTTCCTGCTGCATGTGTGGACCCCGGAACACTTCAAATTCAATATTTGTCTATATAATTATGTAGTTTGTCCATAAGAGGTGCAGCACTTTTCAGAAGCGTATCCAAGATTTAAAGCTACATTGCAGCATATGAAATATAAATACTGGTCTGCCATTGAAGAAAAAGTGCAACTTGATAGGCTTTCATTGTTAATCTCTAAAGAAAGGCTGGCATCCAAGAGAAAGATGTTACAACACCTAAATATTTTCACATCTCTGTTTTTCAGAAGATTATCTCTGAGTAAATAAATGTTTACTCTTTTAATAAACATCTTCAGATAACATTTATCTAGTGAACCTATCCTTTATTTTTCTGTCACAGAGGCTCTTCTGTGGCAGAAAAAAAGACAGCCTCAGAGTCACACAGGTGTGCTTACCACATTCAACTAAAGAATGTGACTTCTGCCAAAACAAATTCCAAAAGGCATTGGAAGATAGAGAAGGCATCAGGCTCAGGAAATCTTAAAAATAGGATGGCTAAGACAAGAAATGAGCTGAGAAGTCATCTTTCCAGCACCCCAGGATGCCCACACCTCAAAAAACTTCCCAAGAGGAAGATTTGAGTAGAACAGGAAAAAAGATAACCAGAAACACCATCTCAGACATCACTCCTGTTTTGCGTCAATGATCTAGACGTCTAAAGAGCCAACATGTTCTCCATAGAGGGAAAGGTTGCCAACGAGACCCCGTTGCAGGCCAGTTACCCCATTGATGCGAAGGTACTTAGAGTTGACGAAGCTTGTATTGACAATGTTTCTACATTGTAGAGCCCATATCGCTACCATCAATCTAGTCATCAACTGCAAAAAAGCACCTGACAACATCAAGACCATCTCATTCAACGTCGATATTTTCTATAACTTTCTCTGCTTCTCCTACACTGTGCATATTTTCAGTCCATTCAACATCTGTGACCCATTTACCAAGACTGGACTACAGTAACCCCCAGGACAAAACAAATTATCCTCTTCTCCGTTCACTCCTACTCGTAAAAATAGATTGAGACAATCTGAAAAAGAGCACACAATGACCAGTGGGTTTCCCACATTGTTTAATTTCATTAGAGGACCCACTAGAAACTCCTTTGGTTCCTCTCAACCATCCTCCTCCTCATCTGCAATCCTCCTTCACACCATTGCCGGAGTTGCCGCTGCTGATTCCAAAACCAAGAATGCTGTCAAGATGAGCATCTGTCACCTTCAGTTAGAAGACCTGTACCTCCCGTGACTCCTGCATCTCCAACTCCACAGGAAATGCCAATTTCACCATCTGGGAGCCATCGAACTACAAAACAATAGAGTATCACCATCAAGATTTAGGTCATATTAAACATCTAGTGACAGATCTTATTTGTCTTCTACCCTGACTTCTCCTGCCCTAAGAGAATCTCACGAGTGGATTGCACAATGCTCTACAATTTTCTAGCAAGAGGTGGAATAAGATGAACACACCATTGGAAGTACCCCAAGCATCAGTCTCTGTAATATCTGAGACCCTTTAGCCAAGAGTGGCTCCAAGATATTTGCTTGCTTTAGTGATTGCTGAAGATAAGTTTTAACACTGGCTACTGTTAAAGCAATCACTGTAAATCTCCAAAAGAAATATTAGCCCCTACAACTGGTTTAGAATTTTTGAAATCCGTCTCAAAACAGACTGTGATTTTAATGTCTCAGAAAACTCTGTCTGAAAGAGAGCAAAATAATGTATATAATGGGCAGAAAATGTGCAACATGGCAGCATCGGCATTAAAGAATGCAAATGCTGCAGCACTACTTGGTCCATATCACAGGGAGGTCTGAGGAGGAATAAGGTATTTAATGAAAGACCTACCAAAGCACCGACAACTAGACATTTAAGAAATGGTTAAAGAAGGATCTCTGGTGGTAAACCAGGTTTTTTGTGCTACTGTGGATGGGTAGAATTATCAGTTACAGATTATCATTAGATCTTGCTGCAGAGGTCATCCTGTTTGAGATTAACAGCTCTAAAACCAAATGTACAACAAAAAAATATTTTTGTCTAGTATGAAATTGTTTGGTCAGCACAGAGGCAGAAATGATACAAATGAAAAATGAAGCAGAAACCCTCAAGGCTGTAGACCTAGAAGAAAGGAAACACTTCTTCAATCATCTATACAAAACAAAGGATACCAGGTACTATCCACATAGGGTTCAGTACCCTCGCTGGTCCAATCTCATGTCAAGAGACTATCATAATTCCCTATTTCTTACATCTGGCCAGATCCAGATTTCACTTTTCATTGATAAAGATTCATCTTACTGAGAATACATCTTGTACAAAAAACTCATACAGATTTCTTTTTTCAAGATACCCAAAATCAGACATATCTTGGAAAGTCTGAAGAAAGTTCTCCCTCCAATAGAAAAAACATGTGTTCGAGGTGTGTGCTGTAGATACACATGCTTTGCGTACTCCTGCCATCTATTGTTGTGTTCGGATGTTTGCAAGTTGTTTTCATTCAAGGTGATTTCCAGTCACGAGGTAAGGGGACTCCTCCTTTCGGTGATAATGCACATGGGCATCAACTCCATTATTAGATTTTCTTTGCGCCATCGGGATCGGACAAGTATTGCAGTGTTCTGAACAAAATCATTATTAGTGATCCCTTCAGTGAGCAATTCACTCGACCCTCATCGTACTGTTTTGATTGCGTCTTCCACATTCAGCGTGTCGAATTTCGGAAAACTTTAATTATCCCGTCGGGAAACTAACCGCGGCCTTCAAGCTCGTTTCCTCTATCTACTTCCACTCAAAAATCCATCGTCGTGTCTTCTGCCGATGGAATGGAGTCACTTTCAATTCTGTCCTCGGTGTCATTCCAAATACCCACACACCTACCTTCATACAATTTGTAACTACTGTCTCACCCCAGATCATGAAGAAGACTGCATTGCTTTTCGGTCATTCCGATCCAAAAAGACTCTGTGGGAATGTTGGGCTCTACAAAGAGAGATGCAGTGACAGAGTATGCGATTGAGACTACTAGCCGCAGATTCCTTCACGTAGAATTATCCCCAGGCATGAGACTGGATCCAGAGACTTTTTTGCCACAGCATCCCTGCTCGCTGGGGGCGGGGCGACATCACAGGACTCCACCCAGGCGTTGTCCACGCACGTGACTGACGTCAGCGAGGTCACATAAGACCCGCTCCGGGGCGCCTACGTCAGTTTTTTCCTTTTCCGCGTGCAACGTGGATCCGGTCCTTGCTACGTGCCTGTTTCGGGCCCTTTTTTTCTCCATTCTTTGGTGGAACAGTGTGCGAATGCCTTCGGGCTTCAAAACTCGTACATTTTGTGGGTGTCTTATGTCGTCGACGGACCCGCACCTCATTTGTATGTGGTGTGTGGGAGAGGATCACGGCACTACGAGGCCTGTCAACAGTTGAAGCCGAAGTCTCTGCGGGAGCGCCGCATGAAACTTCTTTCGGCGCGTCTCTCCAAGTCGACGTCCTCCCCTTGGTCTGCTTTGGCGGCCGGCTTCAGGTTCGGCCGTGGTAGTCGTCCTCGCCCTTCTCCGATGTCACGTGAGCGTCGCTCCCCGGTGGGTAAGTGTCGCAGTTTGTCCCAGGGGCTCGGTTTGGCTTACCGGGGGCATGGACTCTCCGTGGGTGATGCATCCCCACTTGTCGTCCTATCCACCGTTCCCCGCTATGGGGGTATCGAGAGTCCAAATGGAGACATACGCAGCGGCTTTGCAGGCCTCGCTGGTGTCTCCCCCTCCTTCCCCTTCTCGGGCATCGGCGGACTCTTCGCCTTGCGCAGGGCCCTCCGTGGCGGCTCCGGTGCCGAATGGTTCGGATCCAGGCTTGGAGGGTGTGGCTCTGTTGGGGTGCGGCTCCGCTGGGCCTTCGCTCACGCGGTGTCCATGGCTGTGGGCATCCTGCGTATGGGTGACCCGGTTGCTCACTTTCCGGTGGACCATCTACTGGAGGTCCTCCACCAAGGCTCTGGGGGGAGGGAACTATTGCTTTCATTTGAAGGTTCACTTGTTTCTTCCTTGACAGGGGCTTGGAGGCATCCTGCCTCAGGGGATCCGGTGCCTCAGCATCTTCTGCACTGGCATCTCCCGGTGCGCCTTTCCCCCCACCCTTCTGCCTCTAGTGCTCTTTTCGGACTGCTTTCCCCTCCATGCCGCCACTGCTGACTCCACCGTCCGGAGAGGCCCACTGGCTGGACTCTTGGGGGCACAATATGTTCGCCTCAACCAGCGCTGCCCTGCGGGCCCTAAATACCTTGTGTGTGCTGGCTCGGGCTTCTCCTGTTTGTGGGATTCTGCTGAGTCTCTGGGATCTGCAGCGTCCCAGGAGGGTGCTCAGGTGGACTTACGGCATCATGCATTGGATGGCCGGGAGCTGGCGACGTTTATTCTCCACTCTGCCCTGGCTATTTCAGAGGTGTTAGGCCATGCCATGGCTTCCTCGATCGCGCTCCGTCGCCATGCTTGGCGTCGGGATGGAGTATTCCCAGAGAATATTCGGGAGCGACTCATTGATCTTCCGTTTGATGGCAGTATGTGCAGTATGTTCCATGCCCCGGCGGACTCCACCATCCAGAGGCTCTTGGCAGGGCTCTGTCCTCCTCCTCCTCCGCATTATCATCCCCTCCTCAGTGATTCCTGAGTTGGGTTGAGTCTGGGCCTTCTTAGGACGGTTGTTCTGACTGTGGAGTGCGGTTTCTGGCCATTGCGTCCTTTGGCCTTTGGCGTTGTTGGCTGCTGGACGGCCCTTTTGTTGATTGTGTTTGAATTGTTGCGCAGACTTGGCTCTGAGATTAGGCCTTCTCCTTGATTAGGCTGCTTGTCAAGCCTTTCGCTGGGTTGTTTTTTTCCCCTGGCTCTTTTGTTTGTTCTCTGCGATGGAAGTTCTTCTACAGAGGGTTCCCATGTTTGGGGCTTATCGTACCCTAGGTCATATGGCTTGCGCTATGCTAGAGGGTTCTGATCACCTTCGGGTGCCTGTTCTCCATAGCATTTGTGTAGGTCGCTTGCTCCTTGAGGTCGTGTGTGCGGCCACTCGTAGTGGTGGCCCAGGCGTCTCCTCCTTTCCTCGCTCCCGTCCTGAGGTCTGGGATGTTTCTGTGTTCTCCCTTGCCAGGCGCTGCCTACTCGGCCTTCCTGGGGCCTCGGGCTGTTCTTCTTCTTCTTCCTGCTTCTGGCAGCTTGACTGCTGGTGCTGTTTTGGCTAGCAGCCTGCTCTCCATCTGGAGTGGGTTCGCCTTCTTTTCCCTCGTTTCCTTGGGCCCTCTAGGCTTCTTCTTTCACTTTCCTGTCTTGGTCTTGAGCGGAGGTTATGTTGTCTTGTGGGGTAATGGGATGCTTCGCCTCTCCGCCCTTGCCTTTGGTTCCTCTGCTGTGAGTGTACGGGCCTCTTCCTTCTTCGCATCCTCTTGGGGTCGGTAGGGTTCTGCTTGTGGGGGTTCCCCTTGCCTGGCAGGGACGAGGTTCTTCCTGGTCCACAGATCTGGTCCCCTAGGGGGCCCTCTGTTTAGTATTGGCTGGTGGGGTCCTTTCGCAGACTGTCCTTCCCAGGTGGTATTGCTAGGGTATCTATTCTACGTGAAGGAATCTGCGGCTAGTAGTCTCTATCAGATGTACGAGTTACTTACCTTCAGTAACGATGTATAAAAATAATAATAATAATAAAGCCATTTTTAAAGCGCATGGCTGCACTAAAAATAGTGTGTCCCCGCGCTAGAATGCTACTACATCTCAAGAACAGAAAACAAGGGAGAGGGAAGCGAGGTTACAAGGAAGGGTAGGTGCCAGGGTATAGATAAGTCTTGAGTTTGGCCCGGAATCTCGTTTCTGAAGGTTCCATACGAAGATTCAGGGGTAATTCATTCCAGTACTTGGGGGCCAGAAGTCTGAAAGAGCGGCCACCCATCTTGACTCTGCGAGTGCGCGGGAGTTTGAACAGCATAGCTCCGGCCGATCTCAGGTTTTTAGTGGGATGGTGAATTGTAAGGAGCTTTTGCAAGTAACCTGGGCCTTTGCCCTGGGCAATGCGGTGCGTAAAGCATAAGGCTTTGAATTTAATACAGTCTTTGACCGGGAGCCAGTGATACTTTACTAGGGCGTTTTTCCCAGATGCTCTGCGAGGCAAGGTGAGTACCAGGCGGGCAGCAGCGTTTTGCACGCACTGCAGTTGGTGTAAGCATTTATTACTTAGACCTAGGAGCAGGACATTGCCGTAGTCGAGATGGGGTGTGACTAGGGCATGGACTAGTGTTTTTCTGGCATTAATGGGGAGGAGGTCGAGGACTTTGCGAAGGATTTTTAATGTACTGAAGCACCTTCCCGTGACTTTATTGACCTGAGATCTGAAAGAGAGATCGGAGTCAAGCATTACTCCAAGATCTCTGACAGAGTCCACGGGGGAGGGAAGATTGCCCAGTTCCGCCGGCCACCACAAGTGTGACCAGGCGGAGGGGGATTTGCCGACGATTAATAGTTCAGTTTTTTCGCCGTTAAGGCGTAGACAGTTGTTGTTCATCCACAATGCTACTGATGACAAGCATTTGGAAAAATTAGTTGCATCTTCCGTATTCTAGCCGCAGATTCCTTCACGGCCCGCCCGCCCTCCCTCCCCATTCTGCGAGGACCCTCAGCTTGGTTTTCTGAACTAGTCTGCCTCCGGGTGGTTTTGTCTTCTGCGAGTGCCCTCTTTCACTTCCTCCCTAGTGGGATGCTTTGTTCTGTTTGTTTGATCCACTCCTTCCTTTCTGGTGATTGGTTGGTGGGCCCATGGATACTTCTGCGTCCCTGCACCCTGGTCTTCCAGTGTATGGCCTACTCATGCTCTCCCCCCTTTTTCATTGCGTGACCTTTCTGACTCCTCAGCAGTCCTCTGAGTTGGGGTCTCTTGGCTTTGCCTCGGCCCTTAGCTCTTTACAGGGGATGCGCCTCTCCTTGCTGGTGTTGTTTTGGGGTAATTTGGCGTTACTCTTCTGTTCTGGCCTTGTTGTCCTTCACTGTTTGAAGACTGTAGTTGCAGGACTCTTCGTCTGCTGTGACATTTTTCACACACTTTTTTGCCCCTAGGGGGAATGTTGTATTTGCTTGCAGGGTTGCTTCGCAGTAGCTATGCTTTGCTATTCCCTTCTATGACTATCGGTGCCACAGTGCCTGGCACTCTCCCCAATGGTGCTGTTCCTCACCATTTGCCTCTTCCCTTTATGTTTATCTGATTTTTTCGCACACTGTTCCCATATTCTCACAGTTTTTGGTTGTGATGGCTCCGCGTTGTGGCGCTGAAAAGTTCTCCAGTCATACTCCTTGGGATAATTCTACTTGAAGGAATCTGCGGCTAGAACCGTATCTACCAGATACATCTTTACCGAAAGTAAGTAACTCGTACTCCAATGCTTCTATTAGATGTACATTAGATGCTGCGGATACTGCAGCGCAAGAACTAAACACCAGTATGCTCCTCAGAAGATACGCATGGCTGAGAACCTCTGGTTTTTAACCAGAAGTTCAGCAAACTATCCTCAATGCACCTTTTTGAATAAGAACACCTCTTTGGGCCTCACTTGAAAAAATCGAGGCTACAGAATCTATGGGAGAGTTACAGTCTCATTCTAACAGAGGCTCCTTTCGCCACTCATTTTATAGAGGAGGCTCCAAAAGTAATACCACAGATGCGGCCGCATCTTCATACAAAATCCACACTCAATCATCCTCCTCTAGACGATTTTACAAGGTTGAATACAGAGGAAACTATTTGAAAGGAAGGGGTAGAGGCACACCAGAACTTTTCTCTCCATCTGCTAACAAACAGTGACTTCATATCACCCCCACCCCAATAACCACGTTGGACATTATCCAACATGGTTTTTTGCTAGAGCTCACAAACAACCCTCCCAATATTCCACCTCACACTCACAAACTCTTGTTACAGCACCAACATCTGCTCAAACAAGAGGTACAGGCTCTTCTACAAAAAGAAGCAATAGAACCAGTTCCACTAACACATCAAGGATATGGGGTGTATTCACTCTACTTCCTAATTCCCAAAAAGGATGGTTTGTTAAGGCCAATCTTAGATCCCAGGCCATTAAACTTGTACATATTATCAGAACACTTCCATGTGGACACACTTAAACAGGTGCTTCCACATGTACGACAAGACGACTTTGTCAACACTGGTTGTAAAGAATGCATAGTTTCACATTACCATCCACCTAGCACTTCGCAAATACCTCAAATTTGTAATAGGACAAAAACACTACCAATTCAAAGTACTCTCATTTGGAGTAACAACAGCACCCAGAGTGTTTACCAAATGCCTAGCAGTAGTAGCAGCTCATCTACGGAGACAGACAGTTTGTCTTCCCATACCTAGAAGATTGGCTCATAAAAGCCATCACTTATCTCAAGTGTTTACAACACACTCAAACTACCATAAACCTTCTACATCATTTGAGATTTACAAATCGTGCACAAAATTCCCATCTTCAACCCCCACAACAGCAACCTTATCTAGGAGCTATTCCAAACACTCAAATAGCTCTAGCTTACCCCAATACAGCCAGAATAAAAGCATTTCAAACACCTCTACTACACTTCCATAAATACCCAGTATTTACCAGTCAGGGCCTTCATTTACTAAGGATGATGGCGTCATGCATTGCGATAGTGCCTCATGGAAGACTAAATATGCGTCCTCTACAGGAATGCTTAGCACGTCAGTGGAATCAATCATAGGGTCAGCTAACAGATCTAGTGTTGGTAGACAGCTGCGCACATGCCTCTCTGCAGTGGTGGAACACACAAAATTTATCAAAAGGGCGGCCCTTTATCGACCCTATTCCACAGATCGTGCTCACAACAGACGCATCTCACAGGATCGGGTGCGCATTTACAATATTTAACAGTTTAGGGTCTCTGGACTACCAAACAACAAAACATTAACATCAACTACTTAGAACTGCAGGCAGTTTAGCTGACGTTGAAAGCATTTCTACCTCACCTAATAGGGAAAGTTGTCCCAGTCCTAACGGACAATATGACAACAATGTACTATCTACAAAAACAGGGGGAGGGGACACACTCTACAACTGTCACGCCTCTCTCAGAACATTTGGTGTTGGGCGATTCATCACAAGATACAACTCTTAGCAGAACATCTCCCAGGAACAGACAACAACTTTGCGGACCTCCTCAGCAGGATGCGGCAACAAGTCCACGGGTGGGAACTCCACCCCCAAGTTCTCCTTCCCTATTTCCAGAAATGGGGCTTTCCACAAATAGATCTTTTTGCGACAGCAGAGTACTCAAAATGCCAAGACTTTGCCGCCAGGTTCCCACACCCTCTATCCAAAGGCAATGTCTTATGGATGAACTGGTCAGGGAGACTTGCTTATGCTTTTCAGCCTCTCCCTCTCCTTCCATTTCTAGTTTGGAAGCTCAGGCAGACGTCTCACACTAATTTTAGAGGCTCCCACATGGGCTTGTCAACCATGGTTCACCACATTACTAAAACTGTCAGTAGTCCCACACCAGACGCTTCACCTCAATTTAAACCTTCTCACACACAGCCATGGAGAAATCAGACATCCAGTCCCCCAGGAGCTCAACTTAGAGATTTGCCTCCTGAAATCATAGAATTTGGATACCTGAACTTACCACAAGATTGTATGGCAATCCTTAAAGAAGCAAGAATTCCCACCACTAGGGCATGTTATGCAGCAAGGTGGAAAAGGTTGTGTTATATATTGTAATGAAAACACAATTGATCCAATAGATGCATCAATTCAAAAAAATATTTGTTATCTTTTGCATCTGCAATGAGCAGGCTTAGCCTATACATCTATTAGACTACATCTTGCAGCAGTAGCTGCTGATCTTCAAAATAGACAACATTTATCCTTGTTCAAAGTTCCAGTAATTAAAGCCTTATGGAAGGCCTTAAAAGAATAAAACCACCCAAGGTACTACCTGCACCTGTCTGGAACCTTAACATTGTTCTCACACTAATTATGGGTCCACCTTTTGAACCATTACTCTGTTTGTTACAATTTCTTTCCTGGCAGGTTGCCTTTCCAATTGCTATCACTTCACTAAAGCATTGTGGGCGAGCTACAGGCATTAACCGTAGAAGAACTGTTCTTTCAACTTCATAAAGCTAGAGTGGTTCTTCGTACAAACCCAAAATTCCTTCCAAAAGTGATATCTGCTTTTCATATTAACCAATCAGTTGAGCTACCTGTGTTCTTCCTCAACCTGATTCAGTAGCAGAAGGAGCTCTACATACACTTGATGTAAAAATAGCACTATTATATTATATTGATAGGACAAAAGATTTTCACAAAACAACTTTTTGTTTCCTTTGCTCCACCTCCTAAAGGAAATCCTATCTCTAAATCCGGTACTTCTAGATGGATTGTTAAATGTATTCAGACTTGCTATGTTAAAGCTAAAAAAACAGTTCGAGGCATATGGGCTGCAGACCACACACTAGTACATAGATCGCCATCTGGTGGTGGGCCCGGATGATTACACTTTGTTGTCTTGGAAGAGTCTTTGTTTGGTAGATGACTCCTCCTGTAGTGCGCATGGGCATCGACTCCATCTTTAGATTGTTTTTTTCCGCCATCGGGCTTAGATGTGTTTATCGTTCGGTCCCGTTACCGATCTCCTTTCGACTTCCAGTCTTCCATCATACCATTGGTATCGTCTTCGATCGTGATTCCAGTTACCTGTGTCGAAGAATAGCTTCTGCTTCTCGATTCCAGCGTTCGTCGGGCCCAACTGCGCCATTGGGCCTTTGGCGAACGAATACCCGTCTAGAAGTGCCCTCAGTGTGGACACAAATTCCCCCACACTGACCTACATGAGGTTTGCAATCTGTGCTTGTCCCCAGAGCACGAGAGTCGAGATTGCCAGGCCTGCGCTTCGTTCCGGTCGAAGAAAACCATCAGAGACTGTCGAGCTGGAAGAGTCATGGCGCAGTCCTCTTTATCGACACCAGACCTCATTATAGACGAGGCTCCAATAACAACAGCAGGACGACATCATTTCCGGAGCAGAGGATTCAGCTTCCGGAGACAATCCGAAGATGACGATCTTCTTCCAGCTGGTCAACAGGTCGTGAGTACAAGCGTCGACCCTGTTCACACCCCCATACCGGGTCAGGCTTCGGTTCCACCTCCACCTCCGGGTCCAGGTGCACACTGACCAAAACCTTCAGATGCCCTGCCTTCTGGCTCGGCAACGAAGAACCTAAAAAAGCCTCCAGTTGACTCTGGCTCGAGTCAGTCTGTCAGTTCGACAAGCTAAAGGTCCTAAAACCAAAACTAACTCCAGCACCGAAGCAGCCCTCGGTACCGAAACCGGTGGTGCCGAAAACAAGCTCAGCACTGAAGGCAATTCCCAAGCCTATCGATCTGAAGACAACTCTGGTTCCGAAAAAAGTCAACCCGAAGCCCATCTTGGCACCGAAACACACTTCGGCCCCTAAGGTCGACAATCCCAAACTGGCTTCTGGGACAATAATTCCAGATCCGAAAAGCTCTGATCCGAAAGAGAAACACAACACTAAGTCTTCGGATCCGAAACCAAGATCTGCTCCAAAGACTGCAATAGACACTGTAAAACCTTCCAAATAATTTGGTCCCAAGCAAGACAAGTCGGCGCCGAAAAATGATAGTTACACAGAAGAGCTTTGGAGGAAGGTGGATATCTGACTATATGGTTACACCAACTTTTTGCCTAGTGTTTAGCTGGTTTTTGACTTAGTTGGCCTGGGATCCTGCTATTCAGGGCCCCAGGCTATCTGCACTCTCTGTAAAATGGACTCCATGTACTTTAGGTACATACCTAATTGGATATTGGGTCACCTTGTGAGCCTCTGTATAGTGTACCAGAGGTACCCAGGGCATAGGTGCATCCAAGGCATACCAGGGGCTGCAGCATATCTTATGCCACCCCTGGCTGGCCATCCAAATTGACACAACTGGCTGATCACTCAGCTGGGACATGGTCGTGTAATCACCCCTTGCTTAGGTATAGTATTCCTATACCTACCATTATATATAGACACATATATACCTATAAGTCACTCCTACGGCAGGCCTTAACAATCCTGGAGGCAGAGTGCTTGGTTCTATGTGAGATGGTGCTCTAGCATGAGGTGAGCCTGTCTGCAGCTTTCGGAACCATGTCCTTATAGCTGTTCTATGATATAGGCATACCATATACTCTTAAGTGCATTATAATCCTCGCGGTTATTGCTAACTTTGGTTTGGCTTTATCAAAACATGTCGTGTAAGGTGTCATATGCTTTGGAATACTACCCCCCCCTCCCTCCCCCGCCAGGGGGCAGCATTCCGCCCTTCTAGAGGGAGAAGACATGTAGTTGTAGCTTTACCCGGTTAAAGTTAACCAGAGCCTCAGCATCACAAAATGGATGATGCTGCCACAGACACAAGTCTGACCTCCTGCAGCTGGGAGCCCTTCCAGCGAGGGAGGCCTGGACAATAGATTTCCTGCCTTGACAGGCTATAGTGTATTGGGGCAGGGTGGGTTGAAAGGAATGAGACACTGCCTGGGGCACACAAGGTGCTCCATGCATAGCCCGGTTAAAACCAGTTGCTGGGGCACTCCAGCCCCAGCTCTGGTGCGAAACTGGACAAAGGGAAAGGGGTGTAACCACCCCCTTCCCTGGTCCCACCCATAGGAGGGACCTAGCAGGTAATCCAGCCCCTTTAATTCGTATAAAGCTAGGAGCTGAGTCTAGAGACTTTAGATTATCCTGAACTGAAACGAAGCTCTGGACCTTCGACATTCTACTGCAACTAGAAGACTGAAGAATCTCCCTTGTGTTCAAGGAGTGACCACCCTGTGCAAACAGGCACCACCAGTAGCTTGCCGGTTTGCTTAGTTGCCGCTCTTGACGACCTAGCGACACAGTCTCTGGACTTCCAGACTTCTCTGACCCCGACCCCGACCCACATCCACAGCAAAGCTGAGACCCGTGGCGGACACGAGAGACGTGGGACCGGACATCCTGCAGTACCTGCTTTTTGCTAACTGTGCAGCTTCTGAGGCATCCTCAAAGTTGTGGATTGGACCCTGAGAAGTCCAAACCCCGAGCAGTAAGTGCACCGAGCTCAGCCCTCCACACTCCACGAGTGCCGCGTGGGGCCTGCGCCTGCATTTCTCTTCGACACGTCTTTGCGGTTGCTACCCCGTTGGCTAGTGGCCCTCCTGAAGACTCCATTTTGAAACAACGCTGCTTGCCTGGTTGCTCTGGCCTTGCTCCTGCTTTCCTGCAAAAGGGAAGCCCCCTCAGACCTTGCTGGTCTGAACAGAAGCCGATCTTCACATCCTGCGTGGTTTGCCTTTGCCAAGGTTTGTTGACTCCAATCTGGAAGCCGACACCGCCAACAGCGAGATACTTCGTGGGACAGTCTGTATCCAGCTTCTGGTTGTCGTTGACACCTCCTGGTCCACGTGGCTGCAGAGACAAGCTTCACGACATCACCTGATTGCATCTCAACATCGCCTGGTTCCTTCCCGGTCACTGGCTAGTGACCCAGACTCTGTCCCCTCTGCTTTCAGGTTCTTCACTTCCTCGATCCACCCGGACATCTTCCTCCTGGTCGCCTGCAGCATCTTTTTGCAGCTCTCCATAGGATTCGACGACGAAACCCGACGCAACTTGACACCTATGCACCCGGCTTCCCTGGGTGAGGTAACTCCAGTACTCCGGTGCTCCCGTGGGTAATAACTATCCAAGTGTCCTACTTTAACTGGGTTTTCCCGTAGTCCATACGGAAGGTCCGAAATCAACTAGTTTCTAAACTTTACATTCCCATTGAAAGTCTATGTGAACCCGCGTGTGTGTTTAGACACTGCATACGCATCCTGTGGGACTCCTGCTTCCTAACCTTCGGTTACTCTGTGTAGCCCCACCGATTTCCAATGCCCTAGGCCTGTTCACCTGTCCTGAAGTGGTTCTTATACCACTTCTTTAGTATATGGTTTACGAGGCCCCTAGGGCAGAATTGTAATTGTGCAACTTAACGTATGCTTATTAAGTTACTTGTGCTGTATCTCGAACTCTGGCCTCATAAAGAGTGCAGAAGGGTTGTGTTAGAAATAAATACATATATATTTTATATATACCTTGTGTGGTGTCCTTTCATCTGGTATTCAAGGGGTTATTATTGGTAAAACAATTGGCTTCACATGCTCTCTGAAGTGTTAGCCTAAGACTGCTTTGTCCATGCTACCACTAGGATAGCTGGTCTATAAGGTTGACTTTACAACCATCACCATGAGAGTTGTTTGGACTGGTGCAAGGTGCTCACTAGAATAGTGAACATCATATACCAGGCCAACTTCTCACAAGCTTTTCTGCCCAGATCCGAAACAAGACTCTTCAAATTCATCCAAAGACTGGACATATAATTAGTGTCTGAAAAGAGGAAAATGGACTCTCCCCAGCCACCTCCAGTTCCTCTCAAAAAGCATGCTCAAACTTCCCCATAGGAATTCCTTCACCATTGCCAGAGATACCATTCGACATTTTTCCTGCGCACTCACCATCCACCATGCATAGTCCTATGCCAGAGGTTGATGGTGATGAAGAGATTTATTCACAGGGGTCAGAAAGTGAGCAACACATAGATGACACAGATGACCCAGACAATATCCCTGGGCCATCAGATGATCCCTGGGAAGATTATAATGCGCCAGATGCACCAGATCTGCCACAAGACACTATTGGCTCACGCAGCTTATTCATAGAGCAGCCACTTTTCATGGGTTGGAATTACATACAGATCGAGTGGAAGAAGACTTCATTATGGATACATTGCTGTCATCACACAAAACCAAAACCACATTACCAATACTTAATGGAGTGGTAAGACATGCACCAGAGGTATTCAAAGACCCCGTCAGAGCCAGGGTAATCGACCCCAGACTAGAAAAAAAGTATAAAGCGGCTCGAACTGACCCAGCATCCATCAAGGTTCAGCTGCCATTACACTCAGTAGTCTCAAATGTGAGGAAAAGAGCTAACTCGCAGACAACAGGGTATGCTCTGCCCCCTGATAAGGAGTCCAAGTTTTTAGATGCCTCAGGGAAACGCACTATCTCACAAGCAGCCAATGTCTGGAGAATTGCTAACACTCAAGCTTTGTTAGCAAGATATGATCAAGCTCATTATGATGAGCTAGAGACACTCATGCAACATTTGCTAGAACAATATAAAGCCAGGGCTTCTTACTTAATACATGAAGGCAAGGTCATTACCAATACCTCAATTCCGCTGAGCGTTAGATGCTGCCGACACAGCCTCTAGAGCAATAAATACAGGAGTACTGTTACGTAGACATGCCTGGTTACACATCTCTGGGTTCAAGCCAGAAGTACAGCCCAGTATCCTAAATCAACCTTTTGACCAGCAACATCTTTTTGGTCCTACAGTTGATAATGCACTAGAGAAAATGAAAAAAGGTACAGACACGGCAAAATCCATGGGAGCCTCACAAACTCAGACCCACCGAGCGTCCTTTCGTCGCTCCTCTTACAGGGGCGCCTCTAAAGGTTTTCAAACAGACAACACCTCTTCTTATAAAGCGCCCACCCAAACCTCGCCCAGTAGAGGTTATTACAGAGCAGGATATCGAGGTAACAACAATAAAGGTTGAGGCAGAGGCAACAACAACCGGAATGCCTCCACTCCCAAACAGTGACTTCCCTCCCATCCCCCCAGACCATTCCACTCCTGTCGGGGGGAGATTACAACAGTTCCTACCTGTCTGGAACTCCATCACCACAGACAGGTGGGTAAGACAAATAGCTCAGTCAGGTTATTGCCTGGAGCTCACTTCCACTCCTCCAACAATACCACCCAGACAGCGTCCCATGTCACAGGAGCATCTGACTCTCCTAAAACAAGAGGTTGAATCTCTACTGCAAAAGAACCAGCCCCAAAACACCATCAAAACACAGAAGTTTACTCCCTATACTTTCTCTTCCCCAAAAAGGACGGTTCCCACAGACCTATACTAGATCTGAAGCCCCTAAACCTTTACATACAGTCCGACCACTTCCAAATAGTCACATTACAGCAGGTTCTGCCTCTGTTGAAACACAGCGACTTCCTTGCCGCATTAGATCTCAAGGACGCCTACTTCCACATTCCCATCCTTGAAGCTCACAGAAAATACCTTTTGGTTCGTATTAAACAGTCAACATTACCAGTTCAAAGTACTCCCTTTTGGAGTAACTACAGCACCTCGAGTTTTCACAAAGTGTCTAGCAGTAGTAGCAGCACATTTAAGAAGGGACAACATTCATGTATTCTCATACCTAGACGACTGGCTAATAAAATCCAAGTCATACCACCAGTGTGTGCAGCACACGCATCAGACCATCTGCCTGCTACACAAGCTAGGATTCACAATGAACCAAAAAGTCACATCTCCAACCATCCCTGTCTCAACAGTATCTTGATGCCACAATAGATAACTCCAAAGCAATTGCATCCCTCAATCCAACAAGGATACAAAGTATGCAAGCTCTAATACAAAGATTCCAGCCACAACATTCACTACCAGCTCGAGTGTTCATGCAATTAATTGGAATGATGACATCTTGCATCTTCATAGTACCACATGCAAGACTCCAAATGCGCCCCCTGCAAGAGTGCTTAGCAAGTCAATGGAATCAGGCTCAACAACAAATAACAGATCTGGTGGTGGTGGACGACCGGACGCATCGCTCTCTGCAGTGGTGGAACACCAAAAACCTTTCCAAGGGCCGGCCGTTCATAGAGCTTGTTCCACAAGCGGTGCTAACCACAGACGCATCTCTCACAGGAAGGGGAGCACATTTGAAAGAACACAAAGTACAGGGCACATGGCCACTGGAACAAAATCTACTCCACATAAATCATCTAGAGTTGCTAGCAATTTTTCTAGCTCTAAAATAGTTTCAGCATTACCCATCAGGCAAGGCTGTATTAGTTCGTACCAACAATATGACAGCCATGTATTACATCCAAAAACAGGGAGGAGCACACTCCTTACAGCTCTCCCGGCTGGCACAGAGCATATGGAGGTGGGCCATTCCTCAAAAAATATTTCTGTTAGCAGAACATCTACCAGGAGTTCACAATCAAGTTGCAGATCTGTTAAGTCGTCAAATACAACAGATAAACGAGTGGGAACTTCATCCTCAAGTTCTTCAACATTTCTTTCACGAGTGGAGCCAACCTCATTTTTCTCCACAGGACTGCTTTGACTGTTTTCTTCTGAAAAACGTCAGTGTTGAGGGTGTTTTGTATGGAAACCTAAGAAACTGTGTTTTAAAAAACTATTTCACTCACCTTTTATCCAGGATATGTCCCAGTGTGATATCTAAGCATATCACACTGGGTAGAAAAAGTAATCTGAAAAGGAAATTAAAAAGTAGTAACAAATGAATTGCAAATAACTAAAACGTAAATTTAACTGTTTCTGAACATTTAACCAACCTGTAACTGCAGTCACATGTATTACCTGTGAAAAGTATTATTTTACTTACCTACATCAAGTCTGGCTTAGTTCCAACAATAAAATACAACAACAAAATGGGTATACAAAACCCATATGGTCAGAGTTCAGTCTTTGAGTGTGTGAGCTGCAGCAGGTATTGTGACACCCAGTTGGACCCACCAACATACTGCATGCAGCCTGCCATTGCAGGATGCGGGAAATGGTGCAAACCATTGTGAAAACACAACATAGCACATGCCCTGTCTGCCATGCCCATACACACTGCATATACTTCATGTAAGTCACCCCTACAACAGGCTTAACAGTCCTAAGGCAGGGTGAATTATATTATATGTGAGGATAAAGCTGCATGAGCAGATATTCCTTTGTGGTGTCTTGTTCCATTGCTACGACATTGCAAGTGATCAGGAGGCCATTTTAAGCATATGTCCTGGGCACTGGTCATTACGAGTTACCCAGCTACATAATGGCTTCACTGAAAATAATGGAGTTTGGTATCAAACACCTACTCTTAATAAATCCACGCTGATGCCAGTGTTGAATGTATTATGACATGCACCCAGAGGGCACCTTAAAGGTACCCCATAAAACCTACTAGTCACTTAGAATGCTGGTTCACTGGACTCTTCCAGCCTGCCACCGCAGAAGAGTTTCTGACTGCATGCTCGGGAGAGCCAATTCTTTCAGAGGTCAGGAAAAATGCCTGTTCCGGAGAAGGTGATCACACCTCCTCCAGAAGGATGGCTAGTGAATTAGCATACCAAGGCCGGAGCCATCTTTGATCTGTGACCCCGGCTTCCTCCAAATCAGGAGCATATCACGCCCTGCCCTGGGGACCATTTGGCACCATAGCAGGTGGGAAAATTAGCCTGTCAGTAGGCGTGCTGCACTATCAGGCTAGACACACTCCTAAGGTGGTCATCTTAAGTGGACACTCAAAGAAGGGTTTCCCCATCTTGTTTCTGGTGAAACGAGGAACTCTGGGTCAGGTTTATGCTTAATTTCCACAGGAAATGATTACATAGGGGGTGTAGTCACCCCAGGAGAAGGTATCGTGTTGGCTACTACCTTACACTCCCCTTAACACCCCTACATTCACTATATAGGTGCCCCCTGAAAACAGGAACTCAGATTTGTCTACCTGGGAACACAAAAAGTACAGAGAAAGCCAACAACGGAACAACTGTGGACCAGCACCGAAACTGGCGATAAACCCTGCCTGGCGGCTGCTCTCACGTCTACTGAAAGAAACTACTAGTCCTGCCACTGAACAGCCTCCCCAAACACTTGGAGGATTGCCCAGTACTATGCCAACCAAGCAGAATCTCCCTTGAGGTGTCAAGAACAAGATCTATTGACAGTCAGACCAAGACAGGGACAGCCACTGGGGGTGACCAGAAGAAGGTGGTTACAAAACCTTCCATGGGGAAAGGTGGTGAAAATCCCTAAGATACAAAGTCTGAGTCTTCTAAAGGGCCCCAAAAACCTGTACAGGTGGGTGGGTCCCAAACTACTTCCTATGTGCCTCAGCCCTATAGGTGGAAGAACGTTGATCCCTTAAAGGCCTATTGTAACAACTGTAAGAAGTTGGGACACTTAACTGTATATAAATCATGTACCCACAACAAAGCCCCTAAGACACCCAGTACAGCTACATCTGGGGTGGCAAGTCTACAAATGGGATCAACAGGGTGCCCAGAGCAAATCAGGACGCACACTGAAGCAGTTCTAGTTTCAGAAGGGGAAGTAGAGTTTGCCACTGTAGCTGTGTGGCCACCCAACTTAAAGAAGTATTTGCAATACCCCTGGGCGAATGGAACTAGGATAGAAGCTCTGAGGGATACAGGTGCCAGTGTCACTATGGTGAGAGATACACTGGTTTCCCCTGAGCAATACTTGATTGGGAGAACTTTTCCAGTCACCAATGCTGACCGTGTTACCACTAATCATCCTATGGCTATGGTGACATTAGGCGGGGGGGTTACTGGAACTGAAACAGGTAGTGGTCTCTCAGAAATTACCAGCTGACTGTCTGCTTGGCAATGACTTTGAAACCTCAGCCTGGGCTGAGGTTGAGTTGAAAACCCATGCAGCCATGCTAGGTATCCCTGAATTGGTGTGTGTGCAAACAAGAGCACAGAGCAAGAGGAAGGGTGAAAAGTAGGTTTGGAGCCTGAAAGTATGGCCCAACCAACCAAGAGAAAAGGTAAGAAGGCTGGGAAACCAGCTTCTGTACAGCAAACCACTCAGGCGCCCTCTCCTCAGGGAGAGGACTTGGAAACCATAGAGGGAACTGAGCCCATGGAGCTTGAGCCTTACCAGGTTGAACTCTTGAGCCCAGGGGGGCCCACTAGGTAAGAGCTGTGCCAGGGTCAGCAAGACTCCCCCACTCTTGAAAGCCTGAGGCAGCAAGCGGTTTCAGAGGCACAGGGAGATGTCAGTGGTACCCACAGAGCTTATTGGGAAGAGGGATTACTGTATGCTGAGGCAAGAAACCTGACTCCTGGAGCCACCAGGAGGGTGGTAGTGCCACAGAAGTACAGGGAGTTCCTCCTAACTTTGGCTCATGACCTCCCCCTAGCCAGACATCTGGGGCAAACCAAAACTTTGCAAAGGCTAGTTAGTCACTTCTACTGGCCCCAGATACATCAAAAGGTGAATGAGTTTGTCTGCTCCTGTGTTACCGGTCAAGCCAGTGGCAAGACAGGTGGCCACCCAAAGACCCCCTAATACCACTGCCAGTGGTGGGGGTTCCCTTTGAAAGGGTAGGTGTGGACATTGTGGGTCCACTTGAACCTCCTACAGCCTCAGGAAACAAATTCATTCTAGTAGTAGTGGATCATGCTACTAGGTACCCTGAAGCAATTCCCCTTAGGGTTACTACAGCTCCTGCAGTACCCAAGACCCTCCTGGGCGTCTTCACCAGGGTAGGGTTTCCTAAGGAGGTGGTTTCAGACAGAGGTTCCAACTTCATGTCTGCTTACCTGAAACACATGTGGAAGGAGTGTGGAGTGCAGTACAAGTTTACTACACCATACCATCCACAAACCAATGCAAGACATTGAAAGGTATGATCATGTGACTCCCTGAAAAACTCAAAAGGAGATGGGATGTCCTGTTGCCATGCCTGCTTTGTGCTTACAGGGAAGTGCCGCAGAAGGGAGTAGGGTTTTCCCCCTTTGAACTTCTGTTTGGTCATCCCGTGAGGGGTCCACTCTGTCTTGTGAAAGCAAGACATTGTGGACTATGTGCTTGGCCTAAGGTGCAGAATGGCTGAGTACATGGAAAAGGCATTCTAGAATCTTGAGGCCAGCCAGGAGCTTCAGAAGCACTGGTATGACCAAACAGCTGCACTGGTTTAATTTCAACCTGGGCAACAGGTGTGGGTTTTGGAGCCAGTGCGCCAAGGGCTCTCCAAGATAAATGGAGTGACCCTATCCTAGAAAAGAAGAGTGAGATCACTCACTTAGTTGACCTGGGCACAAGCAGGACACCCAAAAGCGTTATCCATGTGAACCGCCTAAAGCTCTACAATGACAGGGCTGACATCACCATGCTGATGGTGACTGATGAGGAACAGTAAGCAGAGAGTGAACCTCTCCCTGATCTCCTCTCGTACAGCTCAAGAGATGCGTCAGTAGATGGAGATGTCTTTTCAGACACCCTCTCTACCCAACAGCAGACTGACTGCAAGCAAGTCTTGCAACAGTATGCTAGTCTCTTTTCCCTGACCCCTGGTCTGACAAACTGGTGTGCCCATGATGTGGACACTGGTGACAGTTCACCTGTCAAAAACAAGATCTATCGCCAGTCAGACCAAGTCAAGGACAGCATCAGAGCTGAAGTCAGCAAGATGCTGAAGTTAGGGGTTATTGAACCCTCTGAGAGCCCCTGGGCTGGCCCAGTGGTTCTGGTCCCCAAACCTCATCCACAGGGAGGAAAGAGAGAGATGTGGTTCTGTGTGGACTATAGAGGGCTCAACTCTGTCACCACGACAGATGCTCACCCTATTCCAAGAGCAGATGAACTGATAGACAAATTGGGGACAGACAACTTTCTCAGTACCTTTGCCTTAACTGCAGGGTACTGCTAGATTGGCATGGCCCCAGGAGCAAAAGAGAAAACCGCATTCTCCACACCTGATGGGCACTATCAGTTTACTGTAATGACTTTTGGATTAAAGAATGCTCTGCCATCTTCCAGAGGTTGGTGAATCAAGTCCTGACTGGGTTGTAATCCTTTAGTGCAGCTTATCCTGATGATATTGCTGTCTTTAGCTCCACCTAGCAGGATCACCTGATCCACCTTGGGAAGGTTTTAGAAGCCCTGCAATCTGCAGGCCTAACTATCAAGGCACCCAAATGCCAGATAGGGCAGTGCTCTGTGGTGTACTTGGGCCACCTTGTTAGTGGAGGCCAGGTACAGCCCTTACAGCCCAAGATCCAGGCCATCCTGGACTGGGCAGCTCCAACAGCCCTGACCCTAGTCAGGGCATTCCTTGGCTTGACTGGGTATTACAGGGGGTTTGTGAAGGGATATGGGTCCATTGTGACTCCCCTCACAGAACTCACCTCCAAGAAGACGCCCAAGAAAATCAACTGGACTGTTAGTTGCCAAAAGGCTTTTGACACCCTAAAAGAAGCAATGTGCTCAGCACAAATTCTAAAAGCACCAGATTATGCCAAGCAGTTCATAGTGCAGACTGATGCCTCTGAGCTAGGGATAGGAGCAGTCCTATCCCAGACCAATGATGAAGGCCAAGACCAACCTGTTGCTTTTAAAAGCAGGAGGCTTCTCCCCAGAGAGCAGCGTTGGTGTGCCATTGAGAGGGAGGCCTTTGCTGTGGTTTGGTCCCTGAAGAAGTTGAGGCCCTACATGTTTGGAGCTCACTTCCTGGTTCAAACTGACCACAGATCTCTCAGATGGCTAATGCAGATGAAAGGGGAATATCCAAAACTACTAAGATGGTCCATCTCCCTACAGGGAATCGACTTTGAAGTGGAACACAGACCTGGGACTGCCAATGCAGATGGATTTCAAAGTTCTTCCACTTAGACAATGAAGACTCCCTAGGGCAAGGTTAGTCTCATCTCCTTTCGTTTGGGGGGGGGGGGGGAGTTGTGTGAGAAAGTGACATCATTCTTGCATGGTATGCCCCCACTTTTGTTGAATTTCTGATGTACTTTAACTGAGTGTGCCCTGGGCTCCTGCCAATCCGGTGCCCAGGGCCCGTGTGCCTTCCCTAAAACTGTATTGAAACCTAAACCCAATTGGCATCTCTGGCCACATGTCAGTCCCTGGTAAATGGTACCCTAGGTAACCAGGGCACTGTGACCAGAGAAGACCGCCAAGGGCTGCAGCCCTTATTGTGCCACCCTTATGGTCCCTGTACCCTGGCACACACAAACTGTCTTTGCAGGCTGAGTGTCTTGGTGCAGAACTAAACAGAGTCGACATGGCACACATCCCTGTGTGCCATGCCCACAAACACCCTGCCCTGGCATACATCAGTCACCCCTCTAGCTGGTGCACTATGCCAGTGGTGTGTCTGCACAGATGCATGAGCCCTGTGCCCCTGCAGTACCCAGGACCATTCCTGGGCACTGTAAGTGCAGTGATGCCATTAAGGGTATATGGTGCTGGAAGGTTGTCATTACGAACTCCACAGCACCATAATGGCTACACTGAAGACTGAGAAGTTTGGTATCAAACTTCTCAGCACATTAAACCCACAGTGATGCCAGGGTGGGATTTAATGTAAAATGCACTACAGAGGGCATCTTAGAGATGCCCCCTGAAATCTAACCAATTGCCAGTGTCCTGACTGCGTGGTTCCCGAGGCTGCCACCACCAGACATGTTTCTGGACCCCTGGGTCGTGAGCTTGCTGCTCTCGGGGGCCTGAAACAATGCACATCCTGGAACGAGGTGCCAAGCCTCCTCCCCCAGGATGGGCAAGGGAAGCTTCAAAGGCATGCCGCCTTTTGTGAGCTTCCCCAGGCCATTTGCTGTACTCAGCAACTGGCCCCCACCGGTTCTGACCCCCACTCTGGCTGGAAGACAAGCGGGAAACCCTAGGTGGGAGAGGTGAGGTGAAGCACAACTCCGGGCTACGGCCATCTTGAGGATCTGCCAACCCAACCCCTCAGGTGAAGAAGACTCTGATTGAGGGATTTGGGCTCACTACTGAGGAGTACAGAATTAGGTTCAGGGGGGCTCACAAAACCGACCCAGTCCTGGATAGGTTTTGTAGACTACTCAGTAAAGACACTGGATGGTTGGTTTACTGAACACAATGTCCATGATTTTACTGGACTTTACCATTTGTTTATGAAGGAACCCATATTAAGTAATTGCACAAATGACAAGTTGCGTCAGCATTTGGTAGACCTAGGTCTAATTTCTCCCCAATAATTGGGAAAGAAGGCAGACCATTGGGTCAAGAATAGGGTGACAAGGACAGCCACGAAAAAGGAACCTCCAGTGGGACTGTGCGCCCATTCCACCAGGGCGACGGTGTGAGAAGCTGGGTTTCTGTTTCAGTAACCCCCCCCCCCCCACACTTTTTGCCAGACTACTGATGCACTTTGACTTGGTGTGCCCTGGGTTCCGATGGGAGTAAATGCTCTTGGATTCTCAGACCTCTGCTGTAACAAAAAATATGTTGACAATCGTATACAGATTGTGTTGAGAAAATATTTCGAAATATATGAAGCTATCTTTGGTCAGAAAAATCCCCTACTGAAAAGAACCTGGTCATAGGGAGATATATTGTTACGTGACACACACAGTGGCCTGCTCATTTCAATTTGAAAGCCATCACTGTGAAGGAATAATATATGACCCGACATGCAGTAACTGATTGAACCCCTAGCCCACAAATCAGAGTTAAGAAAATGATCCCTTGGTCCTGAAGAAGGTGATATAAATTAATTATTCACCGAAACATACGTAGACCTCTGACTTCACATCTGGGGAAACCTGCACAAAGAAATTTATGAAGAGACCATAACGAAGAAACATTAAGGGAGAATAATTAAACTAATCACTGTTAACCTTTGTTTCTTATTACTTGTTACATATCCATAGTAGATAGGATCCCAATTGATGAGTATTTTATAAGTGTTTTTGTTGTTTGGTATGTTTGAGAGTATGACTGATGAGAATGTGAGTTGTGGATACGATGATGGTCTTGCCTAGGGGAGCCCTTTTCATGGAGGTTTTTTTTTATTAATGTTTCTACTAATGCTTCAATTTATTGTGCTATGTTTAATTGATGTCTTATAATGTTTCTATGTTTATATAATCAAAAGAAGTGGATAAAAAGGAAAATGACTTGTGGGAAAAAAAGAAAATAATTCATGAAGTTCTAAAAAATGAAAACTCTATAAATTTATCTCACGTGAAGAACTGTTTGTTTTGGGGAAAATGTCTACATTGTGAGTTTTCACCACAGCTAAAATAACGATAGGTCAGATAAGAGGTTTTTGTTTATTGGGTGCCCAGGGATCCTGCCAATCAGGTTCCCTGGGCCTGTGTTCTTTCTCCAAAACTGTACCCAGTTGGCATCTCTGGCCATCCTTAGAGGCCCTGTACCTTTACGCTCGCACACTGCCTTTGCAGGCTGCGTGTCATGGTGCAGAACAAAGTGAAGAGTCGACATGGCACACTTTCCTGTGTGCCATGTCTACAACCCACTGCACTGGCATAGATCAGTCACCCCTCTAGCTGAGTGTACTATACCAGCAGTTAGGGTACAGGTGCATGTGCCCTGTACCCCTACAGTGTCTAAGTACTTTCTTAGATATTGGAAGTGCAGTGCTGCCATTAAGAGTATATGGTGCTGGGAGTTTGTCATTACGAACTTCACAGCACCATAATGGCTACACACCAAACTGAGAAGTTTGGTATCAAACTGCTCAGCACATTAAACCCACACTGATGCCAGTATGGGATTTAATGAAAAATGCACACAGAGGGCATCTTAGAGATGCCCCCTGAAAAACGACCTACAACTAGTGTCCAGGCTGAGTGGCTGCTTTCAGCTGCCAACACCAGACATGTTTCTGGACCCTCTGGGTCGAGAGCCTGCTGCTCTCTGGGCCTGAAACGGCTCCTCCCCCAGGATGTGCAGGGTGCACGAGGCGGAAGCTTCAAAGGCTTGCCGCCTTTGTGAGCTTCCCCATGCCACTTGCTGCTTTCATCAACTGGTCCCCACAGGTTCTGACCCCCACCTTGGGTGGGAGAACCGGTGGGAAAACCACGTGAGGAAGAGAGGTGTGCCCACCTCTACCAACTCCACCCCTCAGGTGGGGGAGGGGAGGTGAAGCACAACTCTCAGTCCCTGCCATCTTGCAGATGCTGGGACCCAGCCAACTAGGGACAGGTTCATGCCCCCTCCCACTGGAGGGTGGCATAATAGGGGGTGTGCCACCCAAGGGAAGGGACCCATTTGTCCCTGCCTTTTACCTACCTGTAATGCCCCTAAATCTAGTATTTAGGGGCACACCTGAACCTTGCTTCCTCAGACACGATGAAACTACAAGAAAAAGAATTTGCAATGCAATAGGTCTTGCATTAACAAAGTTGGAGCTATTGGCATTGCTAATAATAATGCAACACCAATAGCTCAAACATTCAGTAATGCGAGACCTATTGCATTGCAAATGCTTGTTCTAAAACTGCTACTGAATTTGTCAGTATGTCAGAACCAATCTTTTCTAAAGTGTTGTGAGAAGACTAAATCCTTTGTCACGTTCCATGAAAGCCAATAAATTAAACCCGTTTTATTAAATCATAGCATTGTGGAAGCAAAAGCCAAAGGGGGCGTCATCGAGGTAAACAAGCACTAAATATGCATTGACACTGATCTTTCTCCACCACAAATTACATTTTGTCAGCAACAGATCTAAATATTAAGAGGACATGAAACTAGACCATGCTTAATTTTTATTATATGATTGTAAGCTGGTATAGATACCATCTCCTGGGATACTTGTAACTCACATAATTTCCTGTTTTCATCATGCTTATGCTACTGCAAAGCTTTCGCTCATGATTGTTGGTTCTAGCCAAAAAGTCTCATGGACCTTTATGAGGGAAAGGTACACAAGATCATTTGTTCTGGCAAACAGATGTTGACAATGGTTATCTCACATTGAAGAGCATGGTGAAAGTCACTATTTGTCCTATGGACAGTCTCCTCGTGTAGCATGCATTAAAATGTGCATTTCCTGTGATAATTACATACTCTGTGAGCAAAAAATACACCCACCCCTAGATGAAGCCTGTATTTATACATCCATGCATCCATCTTTTTGCCTGATGATCCTTCAGTTCATCTGTATGTGCCTTTTCGATTATTTTTTAATATACATTTGCTGGGGGGGCTATAGGTGAACTTATAGGTTTGCTGCCTGTGTGTTAGACTGTGTTGGGTTTTATAAACTTGTGGTTAGTTTATGGTCTTGGGTACCTGACTCTCCCTGTCTCACCCTGGCATCTGTCTAGCAGCTTACTATGTATCCTCTCTGCGAAACTCCAAGTTCGAGGCATGTGGGCTGCTGAATTCATATCTATAGCATAGATCGCCGCCTAGTGTTGGGTCCGGATGATTGCACATTGTTGTCCTGGAAGAGTCTTCGAAGTATCACGAGATAGGTGGCTCCTCCCCTGGACTACAGTGCGCATGGGTATCGACTCCATCCCCAGATTGTTTTTTTCCGCCATTGGGTTCGGGTGCATATTTGATCACTCAAGATCGGAATCGATAGAAACTTTCCTTTAGGCCCGAAGGCCTTTCCTTAGCGTCGGTATTGTCTTGCGTTCGGTGCCCAGCTCTGTTCCGGCTCAGTTCCCAAATCGGACTTCCAGAGGAGTCGCGTGGCTCTTCGGTGCTCGAGGCCCAGTCGACGCAACCAGACTTTCGACTACACATCATGGAACGGAGCCCGTTCAAGAAATGTCCCGTGTGCGGATCTAAGTATCCCCACATCGACGTCCACCCGGTGTGCAATAAGTGCCTGTCGCCGGATCACGATGAAGCCAACTGTATGGCTTGTTCCCGTTTTCGCTCGAAGAAGACGATTCGACTTCGGCGCGTGGCGTGCCAGGAGGCCCCACGGTCTGCACCGGTGGACGTTTTCGAGGGGGAAGAAGCGGACGAGCAGGAAGTTCGAGAGCCGCTTTCTACTCCGGCAGAGGAGATCGACTACAACTACGACGCGGACGTCGAAGTAATCGATGCAGAAGAAGTCGTCGACGAGGTAGGAGACGACAATGAGGCCTATGGGGCCACGGAAGATAGCTCAGGCGAAGAGCTATGCCCCGATCGAACAATCACTGAGGCTCAGGTCGAGGGATCGCCACATGGCCTTACCCAAGACCTTACAACTGGATCCACAGTCTCGCCTACGGGCCCGACTACGGAAACTTCTGCGGAGCCGCCATTGGTGAAACCGAAAGTGAAAGCCTCGGTCTCGACGAAACAGAAAGTGATTGAGACGCCATCGACACAGAAGTCGTCTGTCGCTCCTGTCGCCTCCTCGTCTTCCGACATGTCGGGGCAGCCAAAGCCGAAGAAGGTTGTCGATCCGGTTAAAGCGCCCAAGGGCATCGAACCGAAGTCGCTCAAGGGCGTCGAGCCCAAATCGCTCAAGGGCGTCGAGCCGAAGACTGGGCACCGAAGCCGACTGTCAAGGCCGCTGACCCGAAACCGTCGGCACCGAAGGCCGTCGTCACGGCCGGAGGACACAGCGCTCCAAAAGAGGCACTTCCTACACATCGACCGAAGAAGGCCAACAGTTCTGCGCTCGAGTCGGCACATGCTGGTAGACCGAGGATGCCTGTCGGGTCGACGAAACCGTCCGCCTCCTTCACAAAGCAGGTGTCGGACTCCTTACAACGCATCAGGAGCAAGGCTTCCGGGGTCGATCCGAAGGATTCTTCCACCCCCAAACCCGCTGCCGTGAAGCCAAAGTCCTCGGCGCCAATCCAGTTCACTCTACCACTGAAAGTGGCGCCGAAGGCGTTCACACCAAGAACGGTCGACGACGCTTCCGTCAAGGTGTCCACAGGGTCGAAGCCTCCACAGCCAGTGGTGAGCTTGAAGCATCGACAACCCCAGATGGAGGAGCAGTCGGAACACTTTATCGACGCCGACACCGGTAAACTTTCACTCTACAAGAGAAAGATCACGCCGGCTCAGCCTATGGAGTCCTACATCATTCCCTTGAAGCGCAAAAGGCCTTCTACGGATTCCCCAGTTCTGGTGGAGCCGCTTGATCCACAGCCTCAGACCATGGCTCCATCCTCACCCACTTATTCAGATGTGGAGGCTGGAGAGGGGGATGATGAGGCGTACAACTTCCCTGCCAACACTGATCTTGAGGATCACCAGGACTCATGGGCAGATGCGGGGGACCCTGATGATCCGCACACTGCCCAGGACGCTCAAGTGTATATTGTCAAAACCTCCCCTACTGAGGATTCTGCGGCATTCAATGCTCTCATTGAAAGGGCGGCTAAAAATCATGACGTCCAGCTGCATGCTGACCCTGTTGAGGTGGACTTCCTCTTTGATACTTTTTCCACCTCTGAAAAGACTGTCAAGACTCTGCCAATGCTAAAGGGGGTTCTGAAACATGCTGCAGACATCTTTAAGGAACCCACACGTGCCAGGGTTATAAACCCCAGGATCGTGAAAAAGTATAAGCCGGCACCTGGCGGCCCTACCTACATCAAGGGCCAGTTGCCATTGGACTCTTGGTCGTTTCTAATACCCGGAAGAGGGCAAATTCTCAAACTACTGGTGATGCTCCTCCCCCTGACAAGGAATCGAAAGTGCTAGAAGCATCAGGGAAGAGGGTGGCGGCTCAAGCGGCCAATATCTGGCGTATCTCAAACACTCAGGCACTCCTGGCCAGATATGACAGGGCACACTATGATACACTTGAGACCCTGTTACAGCACTTGCCCGATGAGTATAAAGAGGCAGCGGAGATGCTCATTCAGGAAGGGAAGCTCATCTCGAATGCCTCTATTAAGTGTGCACTGGACGCAGCAGACACCGCGGCCAGGGCGATTAACACAAGTGTGATGCTGCGGCGTCAGGCCTGGCTCAGGATCTCCGGGTTCAAACCGGAGATACAAACCACCATCCTCAATCAGCCTGTAAACCCTGTTCGCTTATTTGGACCTGAGGTGGATACCACCCTGGAAAAAATAAAGAAAGACACCGAGACTGCAAAGTCCATGGGGGCTCTCCAGTCCCAGCAGTTATGGGGTAGTACTTTTCGTCGCTCAAGCAATAGAGGTGTTTCCAGAGGCCAGATGTCCCAGCAAACAAAGTACAATAAAGGTGGGGCGCAGACCTCTTACAACAAGCAGAGTAGAGGCGGCTATCGTGGCAACAGCACCAAGGGCAGAGGTCGTGGAAACAACAACTCCCGATCCTCCGCCGCCAACAAACAGTGACGCCTTGTCACTGCCCCCGACCATACAACACCTGTAGGGGGGAGACTCCAACGGTTCCTGCCAGTCTGGAAATCCATCAACACAGACAGGTGGGTCAGAAAACGTATCCAGTACGGTTATTGTCTGGAGTTAACGTCCACTCCACCCAACATCCCACCAAGGCACCGTCCTATGTCAACAGAGCATTTGCACTTATTGCAGCAGGAGGTGCTCGTCATGCTGCCAAAAGGGGCAATAGAGCTCGTGCCGGTGGAGGACAGAGGCTCCGGAGTGTACTCCCTGTACTTCCTGATCCCGAAAAAAGACTGGTCCCTCAGACCCATACTGGATCTCAGACCCCTAAATCAGTACATTCTCTCAGAACACTTTCACATGCTCACGCTGCAGCAGGTTCTTCCGTTGCTCAATCAGGGAGACTTCCTCGCAACATTAGATCTCAAGGATGCATATTTTCACATTCCACTACATCCATCACTCAGAAAATACCTCAGATTCACCATTCAGAATCAGCATTATCAATTCAAGGTCCTCCCTTTCGGAGTGACCACAGCGCCCAGGGTCTTCACAAAATGCCTGGCGACAGTGGCTGCGCACCTCAGGAGGCAGAACGTTCACGTCTACCCTTATCTAGACGACTGGCTTGTCCAAGCAAAGTCGGCCCAGCAGTGCGCTGCCAACATGTCCCACACCATTCACCTTCTTCACACTCTGGGATTCTCACTGAACTATCCGAAGTCGCACCTTCAGCCAGCCCATCTGCGACAGTATCTGGGCGCGACAATAGATACTCTGGCAGCCACGGCTCAGCCAAATTCTGTGGGGGTCAACCGCATTCAGTCGCTGATCCAGAAGTTCAGACCGCAACACTCGCTTCCGGCACGAGTGTTCATGCAGTTGATAGGCATGATGGCCTCCTGCATTTTCATAGTCCCGCATGCCAGACTACATATGCGTCCGCTTCAGGAGTGGCTTAGCACATCAGTGGAATCAGGCTCAAGGACAGTTGAAAGACCTAGTGTTGGTGACCGGTCGGGCAAACAACTCTCGGCATTGGTGGAATCCACACACCTTTGCAAGGGCCGACCGTTCCAAGAGCCTGTGCCGCAGATTATTCTGACAACGGACGCATCTCTCCAGGGATGGGGAGCTCATGTATTCCACTACACGGTGCAGGGACTATGGACAACGCAGCAACAGAAGATGCACATCAACTACCTAGAACTGATGGCAATCTTCATGGCGATGAAGGCATTCAAAGTACATCTGTGCAACAAAGTCGTGTTCATCCGGACGGACAACATGACAGCCATGTACTATATTCAAAAGCAGGGAGGTACACACTCTCCACAGTTGTCTCATCAAAGGCTACACCTCACACCCAGGCTTTTGACGCAGAGCCATGGCGACATTCAGCACCGAGATCCGCACCAGCTCAACCTGGCGATCTGGCTCCTGAGGTCTTAGAATTTGGCTACCTTAACTTACCTCCCGACTGCATGAATATCATACGGGAGGCAAGGAAGCCCACCACCAAAACATGCTATGCGGCCAAATGGAAGCGGTTTGTCATTTACTGTGCAGAACACAACATCAACCCGCTTGATGCATCTACTCACAACATAATTTGTTATTTGTTACATCTTTACAAATGCAATCTGGCGTACGCTTCCATTCGAATACACTTATCCGCCATAGCGGCTTATCTCCAAAACAGGCAGCATCTCCCCGTTTTCAGAGTGCCTGCCATTAAAGCCTTTCTAGAAGGACTGAAACAGGTATTTAGGCCCAGATCATTGTACTGGGGTGAATGTATGACATTGTTCTACATTCTGTCCATCAACTGTGTTTTTTGCAATTTTCACCCCGAGTGGGCTGGGTATGCTCAGACGCGAGTCCCAGGCTCTCCACACCACTGGAGTCAAGCTATCCAGGCTGAATGAAGGCTGATAGCCAGAAACCGGTCCTTGGATGCTTGATTCCGGTCTGGGAAAGACATGGCTTGGTAGTTCGGACTGGACTGTTCCCATGAGGCACAGGGTCAGAGCTGATTTGCATATAGCCAGTGTCTAACCCAGGGTGGTGTGGAGTGCAAAAAAACGATGGATTTAGGCCCAGATCATTGTACTGGGGTGAATGTATGACATTGTTCTACATTCTGTCCATCAACTGTGTTTTTTGCAATTTTCACCCCGAGTGGGCTGGGTATGCTCAGACGTGAGTCCCAGGCTCTCCACACCACTGGAGTCAAGCTATCCAGGCTGAATGAAGGCTGATAGCCAGAAACCGGTCCTTGGATGCTTGATTCCGGTCTGGGAAAGACATGGCTTGATAGTTCGGACTGGACTGTTCCCATGAGGCACAGGGTCAGAGCTGATTTGCATATAGCCAGTGTCTAACCCAGGGTGGTGTGGAGTGCAACAAAACGATGGGATTTAGGCCCAGATCATTGTACTGGGGTGAATGTATGACATTGTTCTACATTCTGTCCATCAACGGTGTTTTTTGCAAGTTCGAGTTGTATGGCGTCATTGTTTTTTTTTTGTTGATTTAGCCAAGTCATATACTTCGGCTAGTTTTTTGAGAATGCTGTCTAGCGTGCTGCTAATGTCTGATTTCTGTTTGAAGGGGTATTCTGGGTGTCCTTCGGGTCTGTTCTTCTTTGGCTGTTGCGATAGTTTTCCGTCGTTTCCTGCCATCTTTTCTTTTTTAGACCTCTTTTGGTAAGCAGGAGTTTGAATCTTTTGTTACTGCCCATTGGTGTTTGTTGGGTTGCCATTTCCTTCAGTCTGGGTTTGTTCTCCTCGTCAGACTCCTGCTAGTGTGTTTGCGCTTTTGAACACTGCGTCTCTTGGGGATTTGCTCTCAGTCTTGCTTGTAATTGTTATTTGTGGTAGGTGTGCTCTCCTGTGATCACGCAACGTCGGCCTGTCAGCTTGCCCAGTCTGCGTCGTTCGCCTTTTTTGCCCTTTGCATTCGATACAGTAGTTTCGGTTGAGTAGTCGTGTGTGAGGTGTTGCAAGGCGGTGCTTTGTTCGATCCTGTTGGCTCTTGTTTTGAGCCCAGGTGCGCCGCGCTACGCAGAAGTGTGCACTGACCTCGTGGGCAGCAGCCCCTTAAGCTCAGGGTAATGGTCTCGTAGGCTGGTTGCTTCCTCCCGGGCAATGCTCAATCGTCTGTTTTGCTTCTTTGTTGCCCCTTTTGCGCTCTTAGAGTTTCGCTTTGTGTAGTTTTGTGCGAGACAGTGCTTTGCGGTAGCACTCAAAAGCGCTCAATAGCTTGTCTGTTCTTTCTTTATCTTCGCTCTTCGCTCCTCGCTCTGGATTGAGATGGCCGCCTAACTGGTTTGGTTTCAGTTTCACTTGTACCGCCGTGTCAGCAGGAGCAGCAGACTTTTTTTTGTAAGTCGCGCGGGGGAAGTCTCTTGCCCTCTACTGGTGTAGGTCTAGTGTTCTCTCATTTTGTGTTCGTTTTGGTTTCTTTCCTTTCCTTTCTTTTTGGCTTCTTTCCTTTCCTTTCTTTTTATGACCCTGTCTTGCTTCTCCGATCCCTCCTCTTTGCTCCAAATTGGCCGCTTCTGCATGTGAGCACTGACCTCGTAGGTGAGCTGGTGTGAGCTGGACCAGGTGTGCTGCTCTGTTATCGTCCTCTCTGCTGCCTTTGAGTCCTTTTCTTGCTCCGCCCTGTGCCAAGATGGCCGCCTCCGTAGTGTAGTTTCTGTTTCAAATGCGCCGCCGTGTCGGCCGGGGCAGCGATCTTTTTTGATTGTTTGCAGGGGGGGTCTTGCAGGGGGGTATAAGCGCTGCCCTCTGTTGGGCTAGGACTATTGTTCTCCCCCTCTGTGTTGGTTTTGGCTCTCCGCTCCTACAAGGCACTTGGTTGGTTCTCACTGTTTTTGGTCCCGTCTTGGGAGCATGAGCGTTGCGCCAAGGTTGTGAACACTGACCTCGTAGGTGCGCTGGTGTGAGTTGGTCTAGATCTGTTGCTCTGTTGTTGTCCTTTTCAATTCATTTTCTTTCCGTGCCTCGCCCTGCGCCAAGATGGCTGCCTTCGTGATGGAGTTTCGCTTTCACTTAAGCTGTCGTCACAGCTCTCGATACAGATGCGGGACCCCCGTGTCGGGGTGTAAGCATCGATCTCGTAGGTGCGCTTGGTGTTCTTGGTGTGCTCGGTTAACGCTTAGGTCTCGTCCTCCCTCTGTTACCTTTCTGTTGGGGACCGGAGCTTATCTCATCTTGTCGCCGCCATCTTGGTCGCTCGATTTTTCGGCTGCTTGCTGCTAACTTTCTCTTGTTGTTTGGCCTGTTCTGATTATAATTTCTGTTGTCTCACTCAGTACTGCTTCGTTTCGGATCTATGTTGCGATGTCTGTTTCTAGTTTTAGATCGAGATATCTCGCTGTTTTCTCTGGTAGCATCCTGAGGAGTTGCGGAGCTCTGGACTCAGGCAACTCTTCCCATTGCCGTCCAAGCCACACCCCCTCTTTCAAAGTTTCCAGTTTTCAAAAGTAGACAATTAGAAGAAATTTCATAGAATAGCAGACAATGGGTTCCTATGGAGAAAATACAGATTACTAGTAAACCTGGTAAGGATTACTTTTGCGGCTCAGTACTGGGCTACAAGGTACAGTACTGGCTTCTCCCCTGCTCACAGGTGAGTACTTCGGAATTCGGCTGATTTTATATGAATATTTGCAGGTTTCAAAACTTCACACTTAGAAAATTTTCGAGTCAAAATGGGTCAATGTTATCCAATGACAGGTAAGTGAATTACCGGTTTCCAGGTGAGTACTTGGCTGGTGAAGTTAAGGTTCCGGGCATAGACTCAGGGGTCCCCCAGGGTCAGGTAAGTACAGTCGGTTCAGCCCCAGCAGTGCCGGGCTGGCCGGGTGAAGAGGTAGGTAGACCCAATGATATCCAACTAGGGAAAGGGGGCCTTCGGTTGGTGGCTGCTGGCTAGCAGGCCACACGGCTGTGGAAGCTGGGCTCCTGGTGGCTTGCTCAGGGCAAGGGGGAAGTAGGATAGGACAAAGGTGGCACAGCCAGCGGCGTTGGGTGCAGGGTGCTCTTGAGCCGTCGGGCGCTCAATGTTATCCAATGGGAAAAGTCAAAAAGGAACAAAGGCTGCAGGCTCGGGGACAGAGACTCTCCAGGGGCGACCAGCACTTCGAGAGGTAAGTTGAGATCTTGGAACACAGGGGTGTGTATGGCGCCGGGTGCAAGGGTGTCTTTGGGTGTCGGAAAAGCTTACCCTCGGCTGGTCGCGGTTGGGGTGGCCCCTGGTCCGGAGTCTGCAGGCATCGTCTGGTTCGTCAAGGAGGACCTTTGGGCACTGGACTTCGGGTCCCAGTTTCCGAGGGGACGTCCTCGTGGTGTTGGTTCGGTTGGCCCGTCCCGGGCGCGGCGGGTGCAGAGTGGGCTGGTCCGGAGCTTCCTGGTTGGTACCCGGTGGGTTGTTGCTGCAGAACCTCTGCTGATGGGAGTCCCAGTCTTTAGGAGGATTAAGGCAGGCATGTCCTCTGGGTGTCCCAAGGTTGCTGTCCGCAGGAATCGCCGGGAAGTTAGGCAGGAGCAGGTTCCAGGATCAACAGGCCGGTAGGGCTGGGGCCAAGTCAGTTTTTGTCCTGTTGTTAGCAGCTGCACGGCGGGTCTTCTTCCTCTTGATCTTCTTTCTTCTTTTTTCTTTCGGGATCTAAGGAAGGAATGTTCAAGAAGCCCCTAAATACTAAATTTAGGGGCGTTACAGGTAGGGCAAGAACAGAGACAATGGGTCCCTGTCCTGGGGTGAGTACACCCCCTAGCCTGCTCCTCTCCTGTGTGAGGGGGGGCGGGAACCTAGCTGGAATTGGGCAGGGCTCCCCATCTACAAGATGGCCGGAGCCCTGGGTCGTGCTTCACCTAGTCTCCCCCACCTGAGGGGTGGGGTTGGCACAGGCTGACACACACCCCTTCCTGACGTAGTTTTTCCCGCCAGTCTTCCCGCCAGAGTGGGGGTTAAAACTGGTGGGGGCCAGTTGCTGGGTACAGCAAATTGTCTGGAGAAGCTCACAGAGGCGGCATGCCTTTTTAGCTTCCCCCTGCCCATCCTGGGAGAGGAGACCTAGCACCTCTCCCAGGATGTGCATTGTTGCAGGCCCAGGAGAGCGGGGGGCTCTCCACCCAGGGGTCCAGCAACATGTCTGCTGTGTGGCAGCCTCTGCAGTCACTCAGTCCAGATGTGGATTGTAGGTTAGGGTTTCAGAGGGCATCTCTAAGATGCCCTCTGGTGCATTTTACATTAAATCTCACACTGGCATCAGTGTGGGTTTAATGTGCTGAGAAGTTTGGTACCAAATTTGTCAGTCTTCAGTATAGCCATTATGGTGCTGTGGAGTTCGAAATAACAACCTCCCAGCACCATATACTCTTAATGGCATCACTGCACTTACCGTGCCCAGGAATGGCCCTGGGTACTGTAGGGGCACAGGGCTCATGCACCTGTGCCCACACCTCTGGCATAGGGCACCCAGCTAGAGGGGTGACTGAAGTATGCCAGGGCATTGGGTTCAGTGGGCATGGCACACATGGATATGTGCTATGTCAACTCGTGGTTTAGTTCTGTACTTAGGCACTTCGCCTGCAAAGGCAGTGTGTGGGTGCCAGGGTACAGGGCCCCTGAGGGTGGCACAATAAGTGCTGCAGCCCTCGGGGTCTTCTTTGGTCACCATGCCCTGGGTACCTAGGGTACCATTTACTAGGGGCTGGCAGGTGGCCAGAGATGCCAATTGGGTTTTTAGCTTCAGCACAGTTTTAGGGAAGGAACACAGGCCCTGGGTACCTGGTTAGTACTAAGAGGAAGGGGTCCCAGTGTGAACCAGAGGTAATATACACAAATCACAAACTGGAACTTCACAAAAACAACCAATGTATCCACACTGTTTTAATTTCCAATGGGATAGAGTATATTCAATATACAAAACAATTTATCATGGAATTTAAGACGGTTGCAAGGTGCCCAGAGGAAGGGAGGGGGAAGAGGTGATAGTCAGGTGAGGATGTGAGGATAGAGAGAATTGGTGACAATAAAAATCAATCAGTTGTTGACATTATATTGATGAATTAAATGCAAAACAAAAATGCCCATAGGTTCAAGCATTTACATGAAATGACATACTTCACAAAGTACAATTACTGTTACAATGGTGGCGTGAAGTTGACACAAGGAAGAGTGGTTGTCGATGTTTCGACCCTCTAATATACGCAGGGATAAGTTGTGCCCTTGCACTGGGGTCTTCTTCAGGACCAAAAGGGTGGGGCAGGCAACCTAATGAAGATGTATAAAGGGAAACTAAATTATTAAAAAGGGATATGAATCTCAACAAAATAATATCAGGGTAAGCACACATTAGACCTTTGGAAAATGGTAATTTTTCCACACGGATGGGCAGGTCGTGACCAGAGGGTACTGGCACACAAGTCCCATCTTAGACTGAGACAATGAGACAACTTCTCATGATTTACAGGAATTATAGATCGGAGCATTGGGGTCTGGCACTTATGATGACAAGGAATATATTTGTCTAACCTTAAAATTGGAGTCATTAAAAGGTCAAAAGTACCTGCAGGGAAGGAATCACAAGGAGATACGTGATGACATCTCATGGTGTTCTTATCGATATGTGTCTGCAGAGGGAACACGTAACGATAGAGACAATTAGTTTGGAATTCCTATACATTATGACGTATAAAGAATTACCCCGACATACAGTCGGGCAAGCTTACCGACTGCCTCGGATTGATGGAGGAAATGTAGATGTCGGTAGAGCGATGGCACCTAAAAGTCAATAAACAAAAGGAGGAGTGCCCTTATCAATAGACAGCGAGAGGGCCATTATCATGTCTATGTGCCACTGCCAGTGTGACCAAAAGCGGCCGGTTCTAAAGGACTCACCGTCACACATGCGAATTTGGGGGCGGTACCACCTGTGGATCGCGGGTTGGAACACTCCGTGATATTTGTTGAAAACAATACAAGGGAGTCTGGGTGTTAAATATTGAACACCCGTAACTAAAAAGTTGGTATCTATTTTAAAAGGTGAATCAATGAGAGGAGAAAGGAATACTCACAAGCGCCGATTCGATCAGGCTCTATGTTTGGGTAAACCCCCTCATATGTACCCCTGGGTACCTGGTTGGCAGGAACCCAGGGCACACTCAGTCAAAGCACATCAGCATTTCTCACATTAAGGTTCTGGGGTTAGACTCGGGGGTCTCCCAGGTTCTGTAAGGTACTGTAGTTACACCCTCAGCGGCACAGGGGCAGCCGGGTGCAGAGAGAGTAGGCCCAATGTTAGCCTGAGGCGGTTAGGGGGCCTTTGGTTGGTGGCTGCTAGCAGGCAGGCCACGCGGCTGTGGGAGCTGGGCTCCTGGTCACTTGCTCAGGGCAAGTAGGGAAGTCTAACAGAACAGAGGTTTCACTCCCAGCAACACTGGGGCGGCTGAGTGCAGGGTGCTTTTGGGCCGTCGGGCGCCCATTGGATTTCAATGGGAAAGCTGCAAGATGAACAAAGGCTGCAGGCTCGGGGACAGAGATTCTTCAGGTGCGACCACCACTTGGTGAGGTAAGTTGGGAAGCTGTAGGTTAAGTAGGCACCCAGGAATTGGGCACAGGGAGCCGCAGGGCGCCGGTTGCAGGGGTATCTTTTGGCGTCGGGTAATCTTACCCTCTGCTGGTCGCGGTTGGGCGGGGTCCCTTGAGTTGAGGCTGCAGGCGTCATCAGGAGCGTCGAGAAGGGTCCTTGGGTGCTGGATTCTTGGTCACAGTCGCCGGGGGGACGTCCTCGTGGTCTTTGTCCACTCAGGCACGGGCCGGGCTCGGCGGGTGCAGAGTGTGCTGGATTCGCGGTTCCTGACTGGCACCAGGGGTTGTAGATCTTTGAGCAGAACCACTGCTCGTGGGAGTCCCAGTCTTTGGATAAGCAAGGCAGTCTCCCAGCACCATATACTCCTAATGGCATCACTGCACTTACAGTGCCCAGGAACTGTCCTGGGTACTGTAGGGGCACAGGGCTCATGCACATGTGAGCACACCACTGGCATAGTGCACCCAGCTAGAGGGGTGACTGATGTATGCCAGGGCAGTGTGTTTGTGGGCATGGCACACAGGGATGTGTGCCATGTCGAATCTGTTTAGTTCTGCACCAAGACACTCAGCCTGCAAAGGCAGTGTGTGTGTGCCAGGGTACAGGGCCCCTAAGGGTGGCACAAAAAGTGCTGCAGCCCTTCGGGGTCTTCTCTGGTCACAGTGCCCTGAGTACCTAGGGTACCATTTACCAGGGACTGACATGTGGCCAGAGATGCCAATTGGGTTTAAGCTTCAATACAGTTTTAGGGAAGGAACATGGGCCCTGGGTACCAGATTGGCAGGAGCCCAGGGCACACTCAGTCAAAGTACATCAGCAATTCAGCAAAAAGTGGGGGCATACCATGCAAGAATGATGGCACTTTCTCACTCCTACACCCCTCAAACGAAAGGTGATGAGACTAACCTTGCCCTAGGGAGTCTTTAATGTCTAAGTGGAAGAACCTCGAAAGTCCATCTGCATTGGAAGTCCCAGGTCTGTGTTCCACTTCAAAGTCCATTCCCTGTAGGGAGATGGACCATCTTAGTAGTTTGGGATTTTCCCCTTTTATCTGCATTAGCCATCTGAGGGATCTGTGGTCAGTTTGAACCAGGAAGTGAGTTCCAAACAAGTAGGGCCTCAACTTCTTCAGGGACCAAACCACAGCAAAGGCCTCCCTCTCAATGGCACACCAACGCTGCTCTCTGAGGAGTAGCCTCCTACTTTTAAAAGCAACAGGTTGGTATTGGCCTTCATCATTGGATTGGGTAGGGCTCCCCATCCTCAAGATGGCGAGAGCCCGGAGTTGTGCTGCACCTCGCCTCCCCCACCTGAGGGGTGGGGTTGGCAGAGGCTGGCAAACCCCTTTCCTTCCTTTGGTTGTCCCGCCTGTCTTCCCGCCAAAGTGGGGGTCAGAACCGGTGGGGGCCAGTTGCTGAGTACAGTAAGGGGTCTGAGACGCTCACAAAGGCGGCCTGGGGAGGATTTTAAGAAAAACAGCGGTTCCTGTGGAAATTTATAGTTAATAAGGATTAGAAAGGCAAAGCGAAAATCGCATTAGCCAAGGGTTATGGCTGGGCGAGGATTTTAAGAAAAACAGCGGTTCCTGTGTTAATTTATAGTTCATAATGATTAGGAAGACAAAGCGAAAATCGCATTAGCCAGGGGGTTATGGGTGATGTCAGAGAAAGAAGCACACCTACACTGACTCTGTTGTTCAATAGTTGTATTAAGAAATAAATTGTAAATGAATACTCAAAATGTAAACACATTAGAAAAAGGTATTTACAGTTGTGTAGAGTGTCCCAAGTGAAATTTGAACCGAAACAAAATATGTGACGTTGTGTAACAATATTTATAAGGTTTCAAAGACTTTAGTTTCAGAAAGCGACCAAAACTCCATATTTTACAAATGCATAGCCCCTATACAATGATAAAGTGCAATTTCAATGGTTCGCTTTTTTTCTTATTTTTGACAGCGTTTCAACCCTCTTTTGGGTGTAGGATCTCTTCAGGACCTACAGTATTAGGGACATCTAGGGAAAGCAAAGGAATATGTTTTAGAATCTCGCTGTATTCGGGATTGTACTTTGGTTTTACCTGGATGTGGAATTGCTGAGCTATTGGTGGGGTGTGTGTAGCCCGTGTGTTAGAAGGTGGTTCAGACACTAGGGGCCGCCTGGATTTTTCGCTTTTTGAGCACCTAATTGTTGAGCTTTTACTGTGGGGGAGCCTCATAATCTGGGACTCAGCCACAGTGAACTCATAATGAAGGAGACTGCATGGAGATTTTACTGGTGTCCGTCTGGCTTGCCTAGGCAGCTGGAGTATGGGACACCGTGCTGGTTACATGCAGACACAGGTGTACATGCGTGTGCACACGTGTAGGAGCTGCGCAGGGGAGATTCCGAGCGTGCGCAGTCCAGGAGCAGCTACAGAGTGAATGGTGTGGCAGGACTTATGCAGAATTGGGTGGTGACATGGAATAGACTTTATACCCTGGGAAGGAACATGCCAGGGAAAGTCAGTGTGTTTTACTGTGTTTTCACTTCATTATTCCCCTATGGGGATGTGGGGCCCGTGGCTAAAATGACTTCCACAAGGCCTACAGATTCCAGACACGCACTAAAGTCCATTGTAGAGTAGGTGAAAATAAGTATTCTACAGAGTCCAAAGTCATATGTACTGCTTTTGGGTCATACAGAACTGTCATATTTCTCAGAGCCAGCCATGACCAGACCTAGGCTGAGGGTTGACCTCAGCTGAATGGTTTGATAACCTTTCTTCCACAAGCTAGGGCCTCCTCTCCACAAAGAAGAAGATGGGTGGGGCTGCAGGCTTATCCATTAGCAGCTGTCACTGGGTGCCAGGCACCAGGCTGCACCAAGAAGGAAAGAGTTGGGTTTTAGAGGCCATGTGGCCAGAGACACTGGACGACTCCATTTTGAACAAACCCAGAGGCTGGACAAGGAGAGAGCAGGGGCAGGGAAGTAATGTGTCGCTGTTTGATAGGACCCACAGAGACTTTCTGCCAGCCCCTACTCAACTTTTATAAAGTACTTGCACAGGAAGAAAAGCTCTCTCTGGGGTATGGTCTGAGCAGGCGAAAGGTGCTGTAGCCTGGTGCAATGGGCAGTTGGAAGGAGGACACCCCTGACTGCCCCCCAGGCCCCTAACAGCGCCAGAAAAAGAGCCCAGGACCGGTGCGCAGAAGAAGAGGCCTCTGCACAGGGAGAAGAGAGGCGCAGGAGGAGAGCCAGGCGAAAGGCTGGCGCAGGGAGCCAGTGCAGACCGCTCCCTGCAGAATGCACCCACTTGGAGACCCGGAGGAGGAAGGAGAGTGCTCCCAGTGGCTGGGGGTGCCACCAGGAGCAAGAAGATGCGAAAATGGGGCAGATCAGACCTCCAGGGGCTGAGATACGGCCCCCAGAAGGTGAGCGACCTTTGACTTGTGGCCCCCTGATGGAGAAGCGCGTGAGGCTCCGCCGCCGGTCCAGAAAAGGCCCCCGGGGTGGGTCAGGTCCCGGGGACTGCCCTCCAACGTGGAGAGCCTGCGGGGGTCCTAGGTGGGACCGGGGCCCCGGACAAGGAAGGAGGAGCCAGGTGCCCGGGTGGGACCGGGCCCCCGACCAAAGCGTGGAGCGCCCGGGTGTGGGCTCCCCGCTTCGCATACCCTTACCCGGGGTCCGGGCCCCCCACCGAGGCCCCAGAAAGCAACAGGAGCTTGAAGCGCCCCATGACGCCTTGCAAGGCATGAGGAATGGATTGTTTTGGGCGTTTTTTTGGCCCCCAGAGGAGAGGGGTCACCCTTGAGTGTGAAAAGGTGCTGGGGGGAGCTGCTGGAGCAGCGCAGTCTCGCCCCCAGCACAAAGCTAAGTCCCACCCTAAGTTTCTTGAGGATTTAAAACGAATAACCCCTCAACTCTCAGCGAAGATTGCATCACCTCCTAGGCTGGAACTTTTGTTCTACAGCTTGGGGGTTCATTGAGAAGTGCATCAAAGATTGAAGGGCTGAGTTGGAGATGTCTTGAGAAGTGCATCCCCTGTAGGTGAAATGGCGCAATTGCATTGAAATGCATTTATTAATGGTCATTTCTTTTAGAGGGACTGATGTTCAATGTGAAGTACTGGTGTAAGGGGATGTCTCAAGCAAAGTGGATTTAAGTGGCTAGACACTCCTGCTAAGGTGTCTGACGGTATTTACAACTTAAGCCTGTGATCATCTGTGATGCCTTTAGGGGCTGTATTTGCAATGCATTTTTAATTATATCCAAATGTACTGTGAGTACTGTCATTCTAAAGTGTGCGTAAACATGTAGTCTTGCTGCTGCGCTTAGGTGAAGACCCCAGACTGTTGGCCCTTAAGATGTAGAGGTGTATACTTTAGGGTCAGTAGGAGATGCTTGGTCAGGGTCATGTGTCACCAAGGCAGGTGTATCCCTGTTTAATGCTTGTTTAGGTAATAGGAGGGGGACGCCACAGGGATGGTGCCAGTGCGCAGGGCCCTCGGTCCAGGATAGGTTCCACTGATTGCATTGGGGGCAAGATGATGTGCATACATGGGAGTGGTGGTACTAGACCCCACCCCCCCTGCGGGAGGGGTGGAGATGTTATGCAATGTCGCAAAGTAATTCCAACAGCTTATGTATATTTGTAAATTGGTGTATAGTATTGAGTGGTGTGTGTGTTTAATAAATGTACTCTTACTTTTATAAAGCAAAGTACAGACTGGACAATCAATTATTGAGTGTTATTTTTGCGCACCTGCAAATGGCGATTACTAGCCCACACCACCTCCCTTGAGTAAGCCTCAGACTGCTCTGCAACGCTACCCTCAGAGTCAGGCGCTGCCATAGGGTGTTTGGTTCCCAGTGAAGGACAAATGTGTCATGTTATTTGTGCAGGCCTCACAGATGCTGCCTCGTTTTCCAACATCGTGTTGTAGTGAAAAAAAGTACTCACTAGAAAACCCAGCCGTGTTCTTTGTGAAATGATAAATAAATAAATAAAATACATAATTAGAGAGGGCATGGGAAGAGTAAGGAGCAAAATGTAGGCGTTTTGCCTTTCTAATCATTATTAAGTATAAATGTCCACAGGAACCGCTGTTTTTCTTCAAATACTTAATCACCCGGGTTCCATAGTGAGTAGGGTTCTCTTGTTCTTCCTTTTCATCCTGGGAGAGGAGGCCTAGCACCTCGCCCCAGGATGTGCATTTTTGCAGGCCCACGAGAGCGGATGGCTCTCTACCCAGGGGTCCAGCAACATGTCTGCTGGGTGGCAGCCTAGGCTCCCTCTCAGTCAAGACGCTGGTTGTGGGTTAGTTTCAGGGGGCAACTCTAAGTTGCCCTCTGTCGTGCATTTTACATTAAATCCCACACTGGCATCAGTGTGGATTTAATGTGCTGAGAAGTTTAATACCAAACTTTTCAGTCTTCAGTGTAGCCATCATGGTGCTGTGTAGTTCGTGATGTCGACCTTCTAGCACCATATACTCTTAACGGCAACACTGCACTTACAGTGCCCAGGAATGGACCTGGGTACTGTAGGGGTACAGGGCTCATGCACCTGTACCCACACCACTGGCATAGAGGACCCAGCTAGAGGGGTGACTGAGGTGTGCCAGGGCAGTGTGTGTGGGCATGGCACACAGGGATGTGTGCCATGTCAACTCTTTGTTTTGTTCTGCACCAAGGCACTCAGCCTGCAAAGGCAGTGTGTGTGTGTCTGGGTACAGGGCCCCTAAGGCTGGCACAATACGTGCTACAGCACTTGGGGCCTTCTCTGGTCACAGTGCCCTGGGTGCCTTCTCTGGTCACAGTGCCCTGGGTGCCATTTACCAGGGGCTGACATGTGGCCAGAGATGCCAACTGGGTTTAGACTTCAATACAGTTTTAGGGAAGGAACTCAGGCACTGGGCACCTGATTGGCTGGAGCCCAGGGCAGACTCAGTCAAAGTACATCAGCAATTTAGCAAAAAGTGGGGGCATACCATGCATGAAAGATGGCACTTTCTCACATCTGTGCACATCATACCTCACTTTGATACAGTATATACAGAGCCAGCTTCCTACACCATTGGTGCAAAATCAACCAACACACAAGATTCAAGGGCATTGCCTCCCATTACGGGACACACAAGGTGTGGTTCATGCGACGTGTGTCACTTGACAAAGAATACAAAAAGCTTTGATGTGGGCTTACGATACCCCTGGATACAAAGGGCACACACCAATTGTAACTCGGAATACGTGATTTACCGTATCACATGCCCCTGCAGTAAGCGACATATAGGCATGACCATTAGGAAAGTAAAAACACATATCATGGAGCATAGAAGTACCGTTTGATGTTGTAGTGTAGTTCCTATTATCCCAATAGGCTCTGCGCATTGGAATAATATCTTCAATAGTATAGACCTAGGGCAGAGGTTAACTAGGTCTTCTACCGACGATATTAGACTTAAAGTTTTGTGTTTGCCAGCTAGCTCAGAGTTCACTAGAAACTTTCTCGAATAGGCAAGGAGGATTTTAACCTCCCTGGATAGACAAGAAGGGATTTAGTTTCTGACAACCATAGAACATGACAACTTTGCTCTCCCCTAATCAAGAGTGTATCTCTAGAGTCGTGTGAAAACAAAAGACAACTTATTTTACTCAGTCAGTTCAGTGCATTCTTAGTTTCACCAGATTGTAGAGAAAAGGAAAAGACGGGCGTGTTCAATAAAAGATGTTATTTATTGATCAGTCTCCTTTCTCATACAACAGAAATGAATCGCTATTATTGTAATACTTGTAGTTAAGTAAAGTGCATACAGTAAAGACAGAATTATAAAATAATACTGTAAAAGCATTGATATGGTTTCTAAGCCATATGATACTTTAAAATGGATAAAATAGATACATACATATATACATTTGACTAATCATACTCAACTGGTGCTTCTAACCACGCCTACCCCAGTGTACCTGACCTAAGCCTAATATGTGGGCGGGAGTAGATAAGTAGCAGTTTAAGTTAAGTTTGTTTGCCAAGGGACTGATTCGAGAATTCTCTGCAAGGGGTTATTCAGTTCTGTACCTGAGATCTAGAATGATGGAGGGCTGGTATCTCTTATCCCAGGTCTTGATATTCCAGCTGCCTGCGAGGGCTGCTTGGAAGCGCCAGAGCTGGATTTCTCAGCAGGAGAAAGGCAGCGTCTCGTTCTCAGCGCGTCAGGAAGGCGGGGCAGCTCCTGTGGGCTTCGCTCTCTGCTGGGCTCCTCGGCACGTCTCGCTGCTCCAATCTCGTCACCACCGCATGTGTTTGCTTAAGGCAATGTCGGTAATATTTATACCTGAAAGGTGCCGAGATTGACGTAAGGATGGACATATATACGTCAATAAGGATGTCATATGAACGGGCTCGTTCGCACACTCTTTTGCTGAAGTTCTCTGTGAAATCAAAACAATGGCTATGGGAATTTCCCAGGTCGCTGTAGGTTTGATTTGTTTTGAGAACTCCGTATGCCTTATCAGGGGCTGGAGGAATATCGCTTGTCTATTTAGATGGCATGCGTTATGACCTAATCAGATAACGCGCTTCTGTGCCGTGGTGTGGCTTAATCAGATAACGGTTTTTGCACCGTTGGCTGGCTGCTAGTTATTTATTAACCAGACCAGGGTCAGGAATAGGGGAATCGATACAGTACCTATAGGAATACATCACACCCATTCCACGTAGACTATGTCCATATTTACAAATCTAGGCATAGTGAAACCAGTAGCGTTTGTGTATATCGTACCACCCCAAAATACATTCATATGTATCCTGAAAAATTGGAACTACGAAATATAAGAAACACAATCACATGTACTATCACATGTACTATATGCACAAGCAGTCTAATAATGCTAAACATATAACGCATATTTTTAAATTTTTCATGAAAAAATGCGAAAAATACACATGAAATGGCTCTTAATACAGAAAAAAGGTTCGAGACCATTTCATCACAATCATAAAGTTATGTATAATAGTTCTAGAGGATAGCGAATGTCTCGTGACTACCTAAAATAGAAATTTAGTTCTCTAAGAATAATGTCTACCTTAAGCAGAAGATAAGTGTCCCAAAATATCGTAAATATTTTTTGGAATTGGGGAAGAGAAAAAAAAACTCTTGCAGTCTGAAAAAATGATGAGAAATTTTTTTTTCATATCGCTTTTTTAGAAGTTGAAGGCCAAATTCAGCATGTAGGGAACTCCAAGTGCTAGTTTGCTCAAAGTTATTCCTGCTGCTCTGGTGAAAACATCATATCATTTAGACTGTTGAAAAAACTGTCAACAGCTTCTTGCGTAAGTTCCACTAATTCGGAAAAAGTTGTTACCATGCATTCATGAGCCTGAGCATGATTGCCTCCATTGATGTTTTGATCAGCATAGCTGACTGAAGGTCGTACCTGATCGATGCTGCTTTCATCTTGTGCTTCACTACCCCTCAATCGTAGTGGTGAAGTCTCCACGAATGCTGTCATCAGGATTGGTAGCCGCTGGGGACAGCACAATGCATGAGCCATTACCAAACCCAACAAGGTATCTGCGTCCATTGGCACATCCGATAGTAGTGCCAGACAGGTGTCCAACATGCATTCTTCGCCGCATAGCAAGCACCTTAATACAGGCATAACACAACTTTGCCACATTGGTCTAAATGAATGAGACCAAGTCATGTTCAGGTCTCTAAGCCGGGATAGTCCAAGGATTTTAGTTTCCCGGTAGCCAATGGCTAGGATCATTTCTTCCCTTGTCGCAGGTGTTTTGTCTGTGACATGGTTTGCCATAGCGAAATAACAGGATCAAAAATAGAATACCTGCTACTAGTTCCAAAAGGAGTGGAAGTCCGCCAAAAATGGAATGGACAAAGTCTGGAAAAATACCCAGGATGGCTTTGAATGGAGTTAAAGCACCCGAAAACACTGCTTTAAATACACTGGAGACATCAGTGGTATCAGAAATATTTAAGATTTCGTTCAGTATTTCTGCGAAATGTATGGGGGAATTAGTTGATAATAATGAATGAATCTCTTCTGTTGTCCTTGCAACTTGGAGATCATACGTTTCTTTTGATGACGTGAGCCTGGTCGGCGTCTGTAGGAGCACAGTCTTCATTCTGCTTAAAGTATCTATTCGAATAGAAGCAATTTTCAAATCGGGCCATAACCTTGCCTCCCTGTCTGGAGAATCGTTCGGGAACAATACTCGTTCACAGCACATGACCTTCCTAGTCACGGTTATGAGATAAGGTGTTCCGGGCAACAAACTACAACATCTGCGATCTACTATTAGAATGTAACTCCCGTTCGAGAGTCTCCTAAAGAATGGTTCTATTTGTGTTGCAGGTGTGCCTAGCTGGTAACATGAAAGGTTATTTGAAGTCCCTTCACAGGCTCCATGCAAGCTAATACCCTGACACAGAAGTGTACCGCTTAGTGATTTTGCACAATTATTGCCACTGAGAAGCACTTTCTGGCCTTCATTACTGAAACATTAGTGTGTATAGGGCAAGTTCCATATTGACTTAATGTACCCTTTGCCCAACCTTTCATACTGGCCTGCCTGTATATATTTTTGGCAGAATTGAAACTGGAAAGTAGTTATCGGAATATTTATTATTCCATGTATTATCCATTCAATGACAGGTCGTTCTGACATTGTCAATGGTAATCTCTCAAGTCTTTTAATGCTCAGAATTGTATAGTCAGCACCCTTCTGCGCCAAACTGATTTGTTTATCAGTAAGGTTAAAGATATTAAATAATGACGTTGTGTTGATTAAACGCCAAGGTACATAGCCAGAACGCAGATTTTGTAACGTCCAGCCAAGCTGTACAATAGAACGCAATTGGGACTGACCGTGTTGTAACATCAGTAAGTCTTGCGATATTATATCGATTGCTGAAGACACAATGCTGTTCAGAGAATATTTTCTGGAGGACAGAGTCATTAACCCATTGTCCACCACAGAAAGTGATTTTTCCAAATTAATACGGTCAATTTCCCGTATTTTTTCTGCTGTCTCAATTTGAGTTACTTTCCAAACTTCGTTATAAGCTGCATATATAGAGGCCGCTATGAAACGTTTTTGACGCTGTTTGCGTGGTCCCAATATGAAATCACGCAAGTCAGCACCTTCTGTAAGTAAAGTTAGGTGTTGCTTAATTTCAGCCAGTGTGGACGTTTGTAGCCATTGAAGGCAGAGCTTGCCCACGCTGTAGGTGGTTACTATCCCTGGATGTTGTCTTTGGGAATATCTAGGGTCTGGCCTAGTCAATGTGAACCCCTGTTTTTTGTTCAGGAATCTGTCTTGACAGTTATTTGTATCTGTGGGCCAGATCAACAATTTTTTCCATTCAGGATGTGTTCAGTTTTATTTTAATATATGGTTTACGTCTAACTCATCATCTATAGAGCTATTACTGTTCACTGTTGGCTTTGGAATAGACGGTTTGTTGAAATCTTTGATTTTGGCTAAGCCAAGAGAGGTAGTTTGTTGAATAGTGTCATTCAAGAATATAATTTGTTCTGGGATCATGCAGGCTCTAAACAATGATTCTATACCTTGTACTTGCCAATCTCTTGTACCCCAAACAGTTTTTGCTTCAATATTATTGTTCCAGAAATCAAGCATGGTCTTCATACCTGTCTTATTTGACAATTTGAAATAAAATGTTTCTGCATTACTTGTGTTAAACCCTGAAAAGTATGAATATTTATCATAAAATGTTTTCGAGCTATCTTTTGGAGGAGTAGCACAATGTTCCCATTGGTTATAATTTAAAACATTTCTAGGTTGTGCAGATTTATGTAGATAATGGTTACCATAGTGGTTGTAGCAGAACATCTGATCATAATTAGACGAACCCTGCAAATAATCATGTTCTGTAAATTTAGCAGACATCACAAGATCAGACATCATATCATTAATACTTTCAAAGTCCCAATCATCAGCAAATGAGCTCGGTTTTACAAAGTCACTCAATGAGATCTTGAATTGGTGTGGATACTTCAGGATTTCAACCGGACCATAGATTTCATAATCAGTTTTGTCCCATGCTACACCGCCTGGTATAGGATTGGCTGTGAAGTTCACTGAAGAAAGTTCTCCTTTCTCGATGTGTGTGGTTTAAGGACCAAGTTGATTTTCTGGCTTGCTGTGTCCATTTTAGCATATTTTCCTTCAATGAAATGTCCCAAACATAGTACCATGATGAGCCAAAGAATGAGGATAAATGCACCTAAGGCCACCCAAAATTCAATCCATGGCAATGTATGACAACTCACCCTTGAGGCGGATAGCCGGGGGTTCTTTGCGCTCCCTTGCGCGCTGAGCATTTATTGGCTGTTTGGGTGTTATTTGAATGAAAAAGACACTCGTTTTTTTTTTAAACATTGTAAATATTTTAATCAGGAGCTTTTTTAGCAGCCCCCACCTAGAGCGAGACTCACATCGCTCCAGGGCCCCCCCTCGTGTCCGGCAGCGCCACTGTTGCTAGGCGCCAGGCACCACTAGACAATCTTTAGGCGCCATCTTGGCCTGGGGAAGGATCGCGGGACTGATCTCCGCCCCTCCGCCCTCCGAGGAGATTTAAGGGCTGATATCACCGATCTACGTGGTATTTGTATGACAACTCACCCTTGAGGCGGATAGCCGGGGGTTCTTTGCGCTCCCTTGCGCGCTGAGCATTTATTGGCTGTTTGGGTGTTATTTGAATGAAAAAGACACTCGTTTTTTTTTAAACATTGTAAATATTTTAATCAGGAGCTTTTTTAGCAGCCCCCACCTAGAGCGAGACTCACATCGCTCCAGGGCCCCCCCTCGTGTCCGGCAGCGCCACTGTTGCTAGGCGCCAGGCACCACTAGACAATCTTTAGGCGCCATCTTGGCCTGGGGAAGGATCGCGGGACTGATCTCCGCCCCTCCGCCCTCCGAGGAGATTTAAGGGCTGATATCACCGATCTACGTGGTATTTGTATGACAACTCACCCTTGAGGCGGATAGCCGGGGGTTCTTTGCGCTCCCTTGCGCGCTGAGCATTTATTGGCTGTTTGGGTGTTATTTGAATGAAAAAGACACTCGTTTTTTTTAAACATTGTAAATATTTTAATCAGGAGCTTTTTTAGCAGCCCCCACCTAGAGCGAGACTCACATCGCTCCAGGGCCCCCCCTCGTGTCCGGCAGCGCCACTGTTGCTAGGCGCCAGGCACCACTAGACAATCTTTAGGCGCCATCTTGGCCTGGGGAAGGATCGCGGGACTGATCTCCGCCCCTCCGCCCTCCGAGGAGATTTAAGGGCTGATATCACCGATCTACGTGGTATTTGTATGACAACTCACCCTTGAGGCGGATAGCCGGGGGTTCTTTGCGCTCCCTTGCGCGCTGAGCATTTATTGGCTGTTTGGGTGTTATTTGAATGAAAAAGACACTCGTTTTTTTTAAACATTGTAAATATTTTAATCAGGAGCTTTTTTAGCAGCCCCCACCTAGAGCGAGACTCACATCGCTCCAGGGCCCCCCCTCGTGTCCGGCAGCGCCACTGTTGCTAGGCGCCAGGCACCACTAGACAATCTTTAGGCGCCATCTTGGCCTGGGGAAGGATCGCGGGACTGATCTCCGCCCCTCCACCCTCCTCCCTCCTTTTTGGATGGATATAAACAGACTACCTTCCCGTCCGCGCAGCGGGCGGGCGCAGCGGGCGCGCCGGCGGCGCGCCGAAGGCGCGCCAAAGGCAAGCCCGTCTGCGCCCGTCCGCGCCGGACACGGGCCTAGGGCCACCCCCCCTGGCCATAGTGTTTGTGTAAACACAGTATCCTACCCACGCTCTGCGTTGATTGACCTTCGCCCACAAGCCACTGAAAAATGCATAAGGCACAGCCCAGACTTTATATCATCTAAAGCTGTATTGGATTGTAGTCACTGCCAAATGTCCATTCCCCTATTGAATAAAAGAGCCAGTAGCGAAAATTCCATTCAGGTAAATCAAGTGTTTACGATAGCCCTCATTAATGTACGCTCATTAGCCAAACATAGGCAAGAAGTAGCCGATGTACTTTTTGATAGGAACATAGATGTAATGTTCCTGACAGAAACTTGGCTGGACAGGGCCTCTGACCCGGACCTTGTCATAGCCGTTCCACAAGGTTTTAAGTCCTATAGATTAGATAGAATTGGTAAGAGAGGCGGTGGGGTTGCTATAATCGCCCGTGACTCTTTTAGAATTCGTACTACTGTCATTCCTTCAACGACATGTGAGGCGCTTCAATTCGATATTTATTTGTCCCCTTCACATAATTTTAAAGGTGTACTACTATACAGAAGACCAGAATCACGGTCGGATTTTCTCACAGAAATACTCACTATCCTAGAAACTACAGCTATGGATAAATCTGTGACTCTGTTAGGTGATTTTAATTTCCATTTGGAATGCAGCGAAGATAAGGAGACTACCTCACTGCTATCTGAAATGGAGATCTTTGGCCTAGCTCAGCTGGTGAAAGGACCTACTCATAACGCAGGTCATACCTTAGATGGTATTTTCACCAACTTGGAGAATATACTAGTGACTGATGTCCTACCAATGACGTGGACTGATCATCACTTGGTACTGGCCACAATATTAATGAATAAAAAACCCATAGCCACTTTGCTCCCCCCCAAACATGAAATGTTTAAAGTCTGGAAAGACGTTAATATTCCCAATCTTCAGGAGGCGTTACAGAACTCTATACCCACATGGGCTACTGATCCAGAAACTGCTACTAATCAATATCATACATGGGTCGGCCAGGCGGCCAACAAACTGGTACCTGAAAAAAGGATGTCCAGGAACAGAAGATCCCCCTCAGCACCATGGTACACGGATGAACTAAAAAAACTAAAACAGCAATGCAGAAACAAAGAAAGAATTTGGAGGAAAAAGTATGAGAACGAGGATAAGACAGTGTACAAGGGCCTGCTAACCCAATATAAACTACTGATCACAGAGACAAAAAAGAAATTCTACACTGAGCAAATTGAAAGCGCAAAAAACTCAAATAAAAAGTTGTTTGAAATAACTAAACAACTTGCGGGAAGTGTCCCAGACCTTAACCCCCCGTGCTCACAAGATTTCTGTGATTCATTGGCTTCATTCTTTTTTAGCAAAGTGAATGACATATTTTCAGCCTTCAATCTAGCCGATAACCAATGCCTTGAAAAAATAAATACCCCATCCCCAAGTATAAATTTTTCCTGTTTTGCAGAGGTTACGGAAGTTTATATTCAGGACACTATTAAAACAATTAAATCTGGATCAGCCCTGGATCCATGTCCCTTAAACACCCTTCGTTCAATACTGGATACGGTTATCCCAGCCATTACCCAAATAATTAACCTCATGTTCCGCACAGGCATCTTTCCAAGCCAGTTAAAAAAAACATTACTCAAACCCCTTTTGAAAAAACCTGGCCTGGACAAAGCAGAACTTAAAAATTATCGGCCCATAGCGAATCTACCTTTCCTTGCTAAAATAGTGGAAAAAACCATGAATACTCAACTTACGGAATTCATCGAGCAATACCACCTGCTCGATGAAACACAATTTGGATTCCGTAAATATCATGGAACGGAAACAGCACTCATCAAAGCTGCAGATGACATTCGACTCATCAGAGACCAAGGTGGCACTGCACTGTTGGTACTCTTAGATTTATCTGCTGCTTTCGACACGGTTGACCATAAAATCCTGGTCAACCGTGTCGAAAAGATGGGTGTACAAGGCCTAGCAAAAGATCTGCTAGCGTCTTTTCTAGCAGAGAGATCCCAGGCAGTTATACTGGGCCGGTTTGAATCTGCTGAGTTATCGCTGCCATGTGGGGTGCCTCAAGGTTCATCCCTTAGTCCGACACTATTCAATATATATGTGTCGGACCTCGCTAATACCATCAAAGCGCACGGGATGAACCTTACCTCATATGCGGATGATACACAGCTGATACTGGCTGTTAGGAATAATGGGGAAACAGTGGCGGAAAATTTCAAGACAGGTATGCTGGCCATTGGAAAATGGATGTCAGCAAACTGTCTGAAATTAAATTCTGATAAAACTGAGGTGGTCACCTTTGGCCACCTCAGTCCTAGCTGGTCCCCAACCTGGTGGCCATCATCTTTTGGAGCCGTACCCAAACCGGTTACGAAAGTAAGAAATTTGGGTGTCATCTTCGATGACAAGCTAAATTTTCTGGCGCATGCTAATCAGACGGCCTCTACGGCGTTTTACAAACTACGTCTGGTTAGGAAGATTCTTCCTTTTCTCCCTACTAATGTGGGAAAGACACTGGTCAGCGCTCTGGTATTGTCAGCACTGGACTATTGCAATGGCTTGTTCGCAAACGCACAAGTCAGGATAATAAAGAAATTGCAAACAATCCAGAATGCGGCAGCCAGACTTCTCCTGAACATTCCCAAATTTAAGCCAATACAAGAATCCCTGAGGAGTCTTCATTGGCTCCCGGTCAGGAACCGAATTAAATTTAAAACACTTTGTATCGTCTACAAGGCTTTACATCAACAAGCACCTCAATTCCTGTGCGACCATCTTGTCCCATACATTCCCACTCGAATGCTACGATCAGCAGGACAGAATGACCTAGCAGTGCCTCGGACTAGGCTGGTCAACTGGGGAGACAGACGTTTCCTAGTTGCCGCCCCAAGATTGTGGAATTCTCTCCCACAAATCATAAGAACTTGTCCGAACCTAATGTCCTTCAGGAAGAAATTGAAAACCTGGCTGTTTAACCTCTGAAAAACATCCTCAGTATCAAACAAGTGAGTAATACAATACAGCGCCGAGACGCCTGCGGGCAATTGTTCGCGCTTAATAAATTCTAAAAATAAATAAATAAATAAATAAATAAATGGAGAAATCAGATAGGTTTCTTTCAGCTGTTGAAAAAGTTCCTTAGTTTTGTCTTTAAAAGTTTTTGTTGATGGCTGTTTCTTTGCTTCACTCAAGTCTTCAGATGAATCATCGAAGTTGATGAAGTAGCCGGATGCTGTTCTGTCAATTGTTCCAATTGCTTTTGGATTTTGCTTTGTTTCATTAGCAAAGTCTGCCGTTACATCATCATAGCTTGTTGTTTCTTGATGAAAAGCTTTGATTTGGGTTTTAAGAGGTTCAAGTTCCATTGCTTTGTTGCATAGTCCTTGTTGATTCACTGTAGATTTTCCAAATGTGATCAGTCTTTCAGTTTGAGCCTCTGTATTCGTAGCAAACATTGGTGTTCTGCTACTTCTTGGGAGTCCACTTGGCCTACTGTTTGTTATCGGCCACATGATTGTGGTTTAACCAGGTCGATGGATAGGACTCTGTTCTCCTTTTTACCAGCAAGGGGCGGTAGTACTACTGATCTTGTCCCGTTGACAGACAAGACAGGAACTGCTTTTCTGTAAGAAGGCCCAAATTCCTTCTTTACCGCGATCTTCTCTCTGACTAGATCCCCGACTTTAGGAATCCAGACAGGCCTTGCTGGGACAGGTGGTTTCTCTTCAGTGGTTGTTGGCTGTTGTTTCAACTTTATGTTGCTCAGGTCTTTTCTTGTTTCATTTAAGTCCTGCAAAATAGCCAAACGATCTTTGATATCAAAGCTTTTGTCTTTAACCACTGAAGTCTGACTATCAAGATCTTGGATCATCATTCTAGTCCCGAACAATAGTTCGTACGGACTGAACCCTTTCAGAGAATTCCTTGGCAGGTTATTTAGACTACGTTGGACACTTATTAAATGTTTGACCCACCCAGCTCCCGAACCTAATACCTTTGCTGTTATAGATTGCTTTATGTCACGGTTTTTTCTTTCTACGATTCCGTTTCCCTCAGGATGAAATGGACAAGAATACCGCAATGCAATGCCCATGCTGGTCATGGCCTCCTTATAAGCTCGAGAGCTAAATGCAGGACCCTGATCAGAATGTAGCATGCCAATTGCGTATGTGCCGATAAAGACTCGCAAATCTTTTATAACAGTTCTGGCGTCAGCCGATCGCTGGGGCCCCAACCATATGATTCTCGTGCATGAATCCACTGCGACCAAGATATATTTATAGTTACCATCCCTTTGTAAGGGACCACAGTGGTCTAGGTAAACGCAGGCTAATGGTTTATCTGAGATTAGAAGGTGCGTCTGTGCTGGTCGTTTCACTGCTGATACTTTCATTCTTTGACATATTTCACATTCTAGAACATAGTTCCTTGTTTGTCTTCTCATTTGTGGCCACCAGTATCTCTGTTTTAATAATGACACTGTGGCTGAAACGCCAGCATGTACAGAAGCGAGTCCTTCGTGTGCCGCTATAATGAGTCCTAACCTATGTTCCATGTTTGGAATTGCCCTATCCCCCACTCCAGGGATTCGAGCAAACGGAACATTATTTGCATCAGTTATGTATGAGTACTTTACTGGAAAGCCTTTCGGGAGTGTTTCTATCGCATCTTTTACTGTAGCACTGACAGCCTGTAATATTTCGCTGTCTATTTTTGTTTTTGACCGAGTGATGGCAGCTACGGAAGCCGTTTGCACAGCTGCCTTCGCGGCCTCATCAGCCAATGAATTCCCTTCAACGTGAACGCCATCACGTTGATGACTCAGTGTATGTATCACGTGAGTCTTATGTAGTTCCTTTTGCAAAAGAACTACTTGTTCCCAAAGCATTTTATGCTTGATTGTGCCACCTTTTGCATCTTTAAAACCGTTCTGAACCCAGATCTGCAAGTATTCATTGTAAGATTGGACGCAATAATATGAATCGCACACTATGAGTGTGGGGAATTCGCGATCTGTATTTTCAAGCGCCATCTTGAATGCTAGTAGTGCAGCTCGCTGAGCTGTACAATCTCCTAGAGATTGCGTTTTAGTGACCACTGGTTTAAATTTTTCTTCGTGCCAGCGACCTTTGACAATTGCGCACGCAGCACTGTAAGCTTGCTTACCCCCCACTGCGGGTTGTGCTGATCCGTCTGTATATATTATACAGCCGTAATGTTCTAAAGGCAGAATCTCGGTCGGCGGAGGACATTCGAATTCATATTGGAGAAACTCTTGTGTTGTTAAGTTGGGATCAAATTCGTATGCCACGTCTGTTGCAGCAAGAGAATTAGCCCATTGTATCCATCTTGGTTGGAGTGCTTTAGCATTCGGAATGCTTGCCTTTGTTACCGCCTCCAGGGCTGGTATCGGTGTCACGATGATTATTCGTTTACCTTGTGCTAGGGCTCGTTCTTTTGCTACTGCAGTCTGTACCGCGGTTAGAATTTTTTCCGTTGGGCTAAATTTCATTTCAGCTTTTGTGTACAAGTGTGATTTGTATGCTATTGGTACCTTCTCTCCCTCATTAGAGGTCAGGTATGTGAATCCGCATCTTCCTGGGATGACTCGAATCACAAGGTTGCGTGTGTTGTCACTTGTTTGTAATTTTGTTTTAATTAACATATCTGTTTGTAAAGATCTCAAAATTTCTGTGTGTTTTTGAGTCCAGTTGATTCTTTTAAAATCTGGTTTTATTAGATCATAGAGAGGTTTAATTCTTTCTGCATAATTTATAATGTAATTTCTTCCGAAATTTAGGAAGCCTAAAATTGATTGCAAGTTTTTTCAGTGTTCTAGGTGCTTGGATTACAGCACATTTCTCTAGGAAATTGTCAGCCAGGCTTTTGCCTTCACTTGATAGTTCATATCCTAAAAACAGGACTGTTAGATGGGCAATCCTTGACTTTTTAAAGTTGAATTTGTAACCCTCTGCTGCGAACCCAAGTATTATGGTGTTCACTCTCTTCAAGTGAGTATCCAAGTCATCATCTGTTAGATAGATGTCGTCGACATAAGATAATGCCTCGTGCTTGGATTACAGCACATTTCTCTAGGAAATTGTCAGCCAGGCTTTTGCCTTCACTTGATAGTTCATATCCTAAAAACAGGACTGTTAGATGGGCAATCCATGACTTTTTAAAGTTGAATTTGTAACCCTCTGCTGCGAACCCAAGTATTATGGTGTTCACTCTCTTCAAGTGAGTATCCAAGTCATCATCTGTTAGATAGATGTCGTCGACATAAGATAATGCCTCGTCATCATATGTTTGTAGTAATTCTGTTACTCTCGCTGAGAATAATCCTGGGCTGTTCTTGAACGCCTGGGCCAAACGACAGAATTTTTTTTGCGTGCCATTTATTGAGAACGCCGTCAAATATCTGCTGTGTGTTTTTGAGTCCAGTTGATTCTTTTAAAATCTGGTTTTATTAGATCATAGAGAGGTTTAATTCTTTCTGCATAATTTATAATGTAATTTCTTCCGAAATTTAGGAAGCCTAAAATTGATTGCAAGTTTTTTCAGTGTTCTAGGTGCTTGGATTACAGCACATTTCTCTAGGAAATTGTCAGCCAGGCTTTTGCCTTCACTTGATAGTTCATATCCTAAAAACAGGACTGTTAGATGGGCAATCCTTGACTTTTTAAAGTTGAATTTGTAACCCTCTGCTGCGAACCCAAGTATTATGGTGTTCACTCTCTTCAAGTGAGTATCCAAGTCATCATCTGTTAGATAGATGTCGTCGACATAAGATAATGCCTCGTCATCATATGTTTGTAGTAATTCTGTTACTCTCGCTGAGAATAATCCTGGGCTGTTCTTGAACCCCTGGGCCAAACGACAGAATTTCTTTTGCGTGCCATTTATTGAGAACGCCGTCAAATATCTGCTCTCTGGTGCTATATTTTGACAAAAGAATCCATTAGAAATGTCTAATGTGGTTTTGTATTTTTTACGCACTATGTTATTCATTAGTGCAGCACTATGCGAGTTTTGTACTGCAAATGTTTTGCAACATGAGTTAAGGGGTCTGTAGTCCAAAACAAGACGATATGAATTGTCTGGTTTGGAGACAGGAAACAAAGGGTTGTTCATTTGTGAGGTGCAAGTTTCAATCACCCCCTGGTATTCAAGTTGATCTAGGATCTCTTTTACCTGTTTTTTAGCTTCTTGCTTAATCGGGTACTGTCTCTGTGCAGTAGGTTGTGATTTTAACTGGATTTTGTGAGGAGGAGAGTCCTCATCCCATCCCACATGATTTTTATATAAGGCAGGGGCTTGAGCTACTGCCCACTTTCTTGCAAGTGTATATTTTTTATGAATTGGAATATGGTTTGAGAAGGCAGGCATAATTATTTCTTCGCCATGTGGGCACTCCCTGACAAACTCTGGAGGCCAGTCTCGTTCAGCTAGAAGGATGTCATAGCCCTTGGAGAGATTATCCCAAAATAGACCCCTTATTTTTCTAGTCTTATCCCCCTCTATACGCAATGTTATTTCATATATTTTATGAGGTTTGCTAACTCTGGTATCTGCAGTTTCCACCTGAATGTATTCATTCGTGTCCACTGTCTCCAGATGATTCATAAGGACTTTGCGAGCTATGCTCACTTCTGCTGCGCTGTCTAGCATTGTCTGAGCCCACTCTCCGTTTTTCAGCTGTGTCCTCAGTATTCTCGGCATTGTTAATTACTTTAATACTGGCTACCTTCTTTTTTGGAAATTGTAATTTTTTATTCAGATGAGCAGGTTCTTTGTCTTTGGACTTGACGTGCTCTTCCCTGTGTTCTGATCGTCCTCTTCTTTCCGATTTCTGCGAGGAAGTCTGAAAAGATTGAGAGGGACGTGTATCAATATCTTGATATCTATCAGGTTTTTTTTATATTATCCCTATTTCTAAGGTTGTATTTTTTCACAGAGGGCTCCCTTTGGGGAGACTTGCATCCTTGATCAGGAGATCTTTCTCTCCGCCGAGGAGACCTTCCTCTGGACTGGAATCTTTTTTCTTTAGGATTGGATTGCTTATTTCCATCCCAGCTCTTTTTTTGAGTGTTTAAATTATTTTTTATAAATACCTTTTCAGGACTTTCAACTAGTTGAGGTTTCACTGGTATTCCACCCAAACTATCTCTTCCTAGTTCTTCATATGATTTTTCTATGATTCTGGCAATTTCAGATGGTTGGTCTGCTATATTTGTCTCTTTTAACCTCTGGCGAATCGCCACATTTGCTGCTTCTCCCTTTATGTTAGCTAATAATATTGCAGAGACCTGCTTGAAATCTTTCAGTAGTTTCATACCGAGAGTTAAAGCGGGTTCTGGACCGTATTCATCTTGAATCTGTTTTAGCACATCTGGTATTACTGACATGGATGGTACACCATGTGTTTTTGTGTAAATGGAAGCAAAGACTGTTCCCCAAGTGTGTCAGTCCTCCACATGTGGTGCGATTCCCATTGGGAGACAGATAGTCAGAATCCTATGTTTCTCAACAGGGGTGGTATCTGGAAACACCGCCTCTATTTGAGTGATTTTTTGTGCTAGCCAGACTAGAATTTGTTCCCGTTTTGCGGGTACTTTACCTAGACAGGACTGTATGTTCTGAGGTGTAATTTTATTTGTGTTCCCCTGATGAGTGGTCAGCTGTGGAATTTTAATTGCTGGTTGGATTGTTGAAGTCCGCATTACATATTGGACTAATTGTCTATGTATTTTTATTAATTGTTTTAGCTGTGCTAAAAGCTCTGGTGCAGGCATTTCTTCAATGTCTGGATGTGGTGTGTATCCGGCTAGGACCGGCCATGTTGCTCCTGGTCTACCTAGTGGACCGAGCCTGGTGATGTGATTATTATGTTTTAGGGCGCCATGAAACAAGAGCAGGTGCTCTTGGAATTTGAGTGGTATTTCCACGTCCTCGAAAGGAGTGTACTCATTAGGAGGTTCCTCTATTTTGTAATAGTGGAAGTCCTTTGTTACAGCGTTTGCTGCTGGAAAGTTTATCCATGAATAGAATACCTCTGTCTGCCAATATTCGTGTGCCTCAATTACGAATATGACTGTACCACCTCTTGGTGTCAGTCCATTTTCTATTAGTTTTAGGGTTATAGATTTCCTTATGTTGACCGGGATGAGTATTGCATCCGGGTCATTTTCCAGCAGAGTATTATCTACTACTAGGAGTTCAGCTGCTAGTCTAACTGTCTCCCTTTCTTCTTCACTTTCTGTCATTTTACTGACAGGAAGGTTATTCTGTTTGTTTGCAGATCAGGTTTCTATGGAAACAAAGATTAGATGCACAATATTTTGGAACAGTGTATCCTTCAACGTTGAATAAACCAAGAACCATACATAGGAGTCTCCTCCTGCGAGGTTTGGCGGATATGACCTTTCACCCACTCCAGACGTCTTTGGAGTATTATGGGAAAAAAGGGGTTCTGTGTGAAAAAGCACGACTGAGTTACTCTAATGTCTTGCGTTAGTTTTATCGCCTATCCAAACGTTGGGCGCCATGTAGTGTAGTTCCTATTATCCCAATAGGCTCTGCGCATTGGAATAATATCTTCAATAGTATAGACCTAGGGCAGAGGTTAACTAGGTCTTCTACCGACGATATTAGACTTAAAGTTTTGTGTTTGCCAGCTAGCTCAGAGTTCACTAGAAACTTTCTCGAATAGGCAAGGAGGATTTTAACCTCCCTGGATAGACAAGAAGGGATTTAGTTTCTGACAACCATAGAACATGACAACTTTGCTCTCCCCTAATCAAGAGTGTATCTCTAGAGTCGTGTGAAAACAAAAGACAACTTATTTTACTCAGTCAGTTCAGTGCATTCTTAGTTTCACCAGATTGTAGAGAAAAGGAAAAGACGGGCATGTTCAATAAAAGATGTTATTTATTGATCAGTCTCCTTTCTCATACAACAGAAATGAATCGCTATTATTGTAATACTTCTAGTTAAGTAAAGTGCATACAGTAAAGACAGAATTATAAAATAATACTGTAAAAGCATTGATATGGTTTCTAAGCCATATGATACTTTAAAATGGATAAAATAGATACATACATATATACATTTGACTAATCATACGCAACTGGTGCTTCTAACCACGCCTACTCCAGTGTACCTGACCTAAGCCTAATACGTGGGCGGGAGTAGATAAGTAGCAGTTTAAGTTAAGTTTGTTTGCCAAGGGACTGATTCGAGAATTCTCTGCAAGGGGTTATTCAGTTCTGTACCCGAGATCTAGAATGATGGAGGGCTGGTATCTCTTATCCCAGGTCTTGATATTCCAGCTGCCTGCGAGGGCTGCTTGGAAGCGCCGGAGCTGGATTTCTCAGCAGGAGAAAGGCAGCGTCTCGTTCTCAGCGCGTCAGGAAGGCGGGGCAGCGCCTGTGGACTTCGCTCCCTGCTGGGCTCCTCGGCACGTCTCGCTGCTCCAATCTCGTCACCACCGCATGTGTTTGCTTAAGGCAATGTCGGTAATATTTATACCTGAAAGGTGCCGAGATTGACGTAAGGATGGACATATATACGTCAATAAGGATGTCATATGAACGGGCTCGTTCGCACATTCTTTTGCTGAAGTTCTCTGTGAAATCAAAACAATGGCTATGGGAATTTCCCAGGTCGCTGTAGGTTTGATTTCTTTTGAGAACTCCGTATGCCTTATCAGGGGCTGGAGGAATATCGCTTGTCTAATTAGATGGCATGCGTTATGACCTAATAAGATAACGCGCTTCTGTGCCGTGGTGTGGCTTAATCAGATAACGGTTTTTGCACCGTTGGCTGGCTGCTAGTTAATTATTAACCAGACCAGGGTCAGGAATAGGGGAATCGATACAGTACCTATAGGAATACATCACAATGTCATAAATCTAATACTAAACGTACAAAACATCATTTGGAAAAACAACACACAGCAAACGATCTAGCATGCACTGTGCTGGACAAACCTAGATTTAACTGCAACACGGGCGCCAAAAAAAGATTGTTCCTGGCAAGAGAACAAAAATAGGTATACAGACTGAAGAGCCACGAAATTGGGTTGAGTGACAACATCCAGTGGAATACGCTGAATAGATAGGACCTAGTACACACTGGGATCCCCATCTACCTTCCGCCTGGCAATGAGCTACTCTAATAATACTGAGAGCATGAGCGCGATTGCAAATCCACATTAGTCACCCACTCACATGCTCGTATATTTAAACCCCTTACACTACAGTGAATCGTTATAGGATGAGTGATGATGTGTACACCACTAACAATATGTGCAGAGTGAAGTACCACCACAATACCTACTGGCAGTGGACTTTGACATTCCAGTTTTGTCCAGGTCCAGGAGAACACATTTGGCAGCAATTAATAAAGTTTTCCTCCCCTGAATTAAAAGTTGACTCCCCGGGCTCCTAGCAACAGAGGGACCACGCAAACACCTCATGATCACCAGACACGGCCACGGGACTCTGAGCGTTTCATGTGACCGGAAATCCTCTCGCTATGAGAGAAACAAAGAATTCTGTAACTAGCCACCTTCATGCCGAGTATTGGATAATTTCCGGGGCAGAGCACCTACCTTGACTAACTAAGGAGTTGACAGGGGGAGAGATCTGCGGGACGGAGCCACGAAGAGATAAATTGCTCGAAGAGCGGGTTTGACATTGCAACGAGAGATTGCAGCTGCACGGGGGGTTACTTTCTCAACCTACCACTGCTAACCGGTATCTCGAGGGGCATTTTCAAGTCAGGGCAAGTTGTTAAAAGAGCAGCATGTGTATATACCATGGCCCAAACTCAGTTGGTGCTCCAAGTTGAGGCTGTATTACAATACAGAGAGCCTCACATAGACATTGTTTTTTAATTGTTTCATCTAATTGTGGTAAATTAAATTTACTTATTACCTCATTTCTGAATTTCTATGCTTAATAAATCATAATTTCTTGTCGATGCAAAGCGAGGAGTCCGTGGTGCTCAAATGAAGGAGGAGAAGACCAATAACTCGAGTTAAGGGGAGCGCTTCCAGCACCAAGCGGGCACAGGAGCAATCTCTCAAGTCCCTCTCTTGAAGTGGGGGGGTGTCTTTATTTTCAACAGCAGAATATTTATACAGTCTTGGTCACGAGGCATAATAGAGGAACAAACAGGTCATGGCAGATAGAGGAACAAAGATCAGCAAGAGGAGCAGTGTGTGAAGAAATGGGGGCGTGTCTTAGGCTTCGTGAGGGGACTTGCGATGTGAAATAGTCTGACAGTTGGAAGGGGGAGGCTTCCTCATTTGGGGGTTTGTGCTCGTGCTTCATGTCAGAAACATGAACCATCTCTGCGGGGGAGCAGGAACTCATGTACTGGTTTCCCGGACTTGGCAGAAACCACAGAGACAGATGGTGAAAATGAGGAAGGCCAGGTGCAGGGGTGTCGTGCTCGTGCTCGGGGTCTTGGGACACCAAAGGGTGAATTAAAAACAAAATGGTGCCGGCTTTTAATGTGGGCAATTATTAATCGCGCAAAGGGGATCGCGCAAAGGGGCATAATTAGATCGCGCAGAGGGCAGCGAAGGGGCATAATTATAGATTTTATTTCCACATTCCCTCCTTGTCCCAGAGTGTACCTACATTATATCTCAATTTGCATGAGATAATTTATACATTCTTGTAACATGATTCTTTCCCTTTCTCTCTGCTGGACAAGTGGTTTAGGAATGCATTTTGCAGCGCATAGACCGCACAGGGCAGGACCACATTGGATGCAAAGGCAGCATCCAGTTATTATCAGGAATATTATACCTGCTGCTGACAGCAGTTGCCATCCCCAGGACGATATTATCTTCCAGAACCAGTCAGACCACGTCCAAGTGCTAGGTTCTTGATGTAAACTTACGGCTATCTTGTGTAATTTTGTTATGGCCGTGTATACAGATGGGGAATTATCAGGAATAAATATACAGCAGCTAGAGCCTATAATTTTACAGGCTCCGCCTCTGTCAGCCTAGATGATGTCAAGGACAAGGCGATTTTGGAGAGTAACCAATCGTATGGCAGACTGCTCCTGGGTTAAGCCCCCCAGGGCAGACGCCGTCTGGTTTACAACAGCCTCTAAGGTCCTTGTCAACCTGCGTATAAGCTTGCTGTTCTGTACAGGGCCAACAAAGAAGAAGAACCCTTTGTTAAAATCTGTATACTGTTCCCATGAGGTTTCCGTTTGGTCAACCAAGGAGGTATTGATCGTTCTTTTATGTCTGACATGGGGCACTAGGAGGTCTCGGTGGTAAGTGGATGGGGCCACAAAGACAGGGGGTAACAGGAATGCTATATAGCAAGTTCCCCCCCAGTTCAAGGGCAGCTGCACATAGACCGTTTGGCCACAGATGAAATAAGTATGGCGAGATGCTAGAAATGAGGACTTTCCTCTGTCTTCAAAACTTATAGTGGTATGACAGTCACTGTGTCCTGATGGAACAGAGCCATTTTTCTGGATGCACAGGTGTCCTTTTACTGGTGAGAGCGAGATGGAAGGGGGACCAGCATTCTTTTTAGGTTTGGTATTTAACATCTTGTAGGACATGGTCATGTTCCCTTGCTTGTATTCTTCACTTTCTAGGACTGTACCGGTCGCCTGAGGATCTCCCTCCTTATTAGGGTAACAGGCAGCATTGAGTACCTTGTTTAAATCCCCCCAAGGCCACCCATTCTTGCATGAATTATTTCCGTCAGGGCAGGAGGTGGGGGTAGTATCGTCAGCTGTTATTAGGGCGAACCAGGCTTCACAAGTTCCATTATAAGAGAATGGGAAAGGAAAAAGAGGCATCCCTCCCTTTCTCTGATGAGGTGGGATGCGGCCACATATCCAACAATTGGTGCTATTACTGGCCTGCTGAGTGTGGTGTAGCATCTGTATGAAGGTATTGTTTCGCAAGGCTAGTCTATGGGCTTGTTCATGAGGGGGTAGGTCGTGATAGGTGTGTTCCTGAGTGCTGTTGGGTGTATGAGAGGTGTGTTGTGTTGGAGGAAAAACTGTGTGGAGAATCCAACCAAGACACGTCATAACTGCCATGAGGAAAAATAATACTGTCAAACATATAATAGGACCATTATGTCTTTTTCTAGAGTTCATTTTTTTTTTCTCCCACATAGTCAAGGTGTTAAAATCCATTCCCATGCTCCAACCGCTTCACCACTGGACCGACGCCCAATGGACTTAATTAGCCAGAGTCCGAATGGCAGACCTTAACTTTGATTTGTAATCCTGTTGTGGGGTTAGTTCCAAAGGCAATAAAGATTGTTCAGTCACAATGTCAGTGGGATTGGCAGGGCCATCAGCAACAGTGTCTTTTTGTCCAAAATGTTTCCGGCAGTGGCTTGCGTGGAGCCAGCCCTTCCTGCCCTCGACCTTCACTGCTGTCCGTGTTGTTAGTAGTACAAGTCTTGGCTTCTTCCACCTGGGCTGGAGGGGACTGGTCCGGTCGAAGTTCCTCACGAGGACCCAGTCCCCGGGTCGGATGGCGTGTTCTTCCGGGTTGGTTTTGTCAGGGAAGGTGGCAGCAACCTGAGAACGACAAGATTGGAGTGCAGACATCAAGGAAGCCAGGTAGTCAGTCAGCATAGTACTGTCAACATCAGTTATTCTTTTAGGCCTTCGCGTACCCCACATATTTGGTGGTCTGCCAAAGACCACTTCATATGGAGATAAGCCAGTTCTGGAATGGGCTACCATACGCATGTAGAAGAGGGCAACCGATAAGGCTACCATCCAGTCCACGCCTTTGTCAGTGCATATCTTGGCCAATTTTGTCTTCAAAGTTTGGTTGTGCCTTTCTACTAGACCTGCTGCCTGAGGATGTCTTACACAGTGAAACTTCCAAGTGTACCCTAACAGAAGAGACACTTGCTTCATGAGTTCAGAGGAAAAAGGTTGGCCGTTATCTGAGTAGATGACACGGGGCAACCCATACCTCGGGAAAAACTCTCTAACTAATTGTTTAGCAGTTGTCGTTGCAGTGTAATCTGGGACGGGATAGGCTTCTGTCCATCTGGTCAGAGCACACACTACTTCTAGCACATACTTGTGACCTCTACATCTCTCCATCTGGATATAGTCCATCTGGAGAACTTCAAATGGATGGTCAGGGGGTTGGAATCCTCCCTGTTCCACCTTTGTGCCTTTTCCTGGGTTGAACTGATTACAAATCATGCACGTTTTAACTTTTTGTTTGGCTGCAGCTCTCAAATGTTTGTTGTGCCATATATTCTGTCTGCTGTCTAACATTGCTTTTTCTCCCAGATGCGCTGGTCCATGTATGGTGTTTACCATAACCTGTACCATGGCATCCGGTAGAACCCATACTGCTCTTTCAGGTGTCATCCAGCCTTGATCTGTAAGGACCCCTCCTTTTTCCTTCCATTCTAGCAGTTCCTGTGGTGTGGCGTGACTTTGGACATCCTGGATGTCAGAAAAGGGGTCTCGTATTGTATATTGGCGGTGTGGTATACTTAATTCTGTATTTGCTGCTAACTTGGCTGCACTGTCTGCAGAATCATTTCCTTTTGATATTTCATCTGTTCCTTTTGTGTGCGCTTTACATTTTAGCACTGCGATTTTCTCTGGTAACTGACTGGCCTCTAAGAGGGCAGTGATGAGTGTAGCATGCTGTATTCTGGACCCATGTGATGTGAGAAATCCTCTCTCTTTCCATAATGTACCAAAGTTGTGTACAACTCCAAAGGCATATTGTGAATCAGTGTAGATGTTAACTGACTTTCCTTTTGCTAAGTGACATGCTCGTGTTAGGGCTATGAGTTCTGCTGCCTGTGCCGACAGTATCTCTATCTTGTGTGCTTCTAAAGTGTCTGTACCATTTGTGACGGCATAGGCTGCTGCTAATTCTCCAGTGGGGAGTCTCATACATGAACCATCAACAAAGAGTGTCATTTCTGCCTTAGCAAGGGGAGTATCCTGTAAATCTGGTCTTGGTTTGGTCACTAAATCAATTATGTCAATACAATCGTGAATTTCTTCAGTAGGAGAGGTCAGTGGCAACAGTGTTGCTGGGTTTAAAATGTTGCAGCGTCTAATCTCAATGTGTGGCTGAAAAAGTGTCATCTCATATCCGGTGAGTCTGGCTATTGTCAGATGCTGTGTTTGTGTTCTGTTTAACAGAAGTTCTACAGCGTGTGGGACCTGGACTATCAGATGATGTCCCAATACAATAGAATTGCTTTGTCTAATAGATTGTGCAGTAGCTGCTACTGATTTTAGACATGCAGGCAATGCTTGTGCTACTGGATCTAATGTGCTTGAAAAATAACCACATGGTTTATGTTTGTCTGCTTGAAGTTGGGTCAGAACTGATAGTGCTGCACCTGAGTTTTCTGTTACAAATAATGTAAAATCTTTGGTGTAATTAGGTGTTGCCAGCACTGGGGCTTGACACATAGCTTTTTTAAGAGACTGAAAGGCTTGCGTGTGTTCATCTGTCCAGGGTAATTGTGGAGTAGCGCCAGCTTCGAGTGTTGTCAGCTGCACTAACGGTTTGGAAATGAGTGCAAATTGTTGGATCCACTGTCTACAATATGAGGTGAGACCAACAAAAGCTCGAACTTGTTTCTGTGTTGTTGGTTGTGGTATTTGTTGTATGAGTTGGATGCGTTCCTGTGTAAGCTGCCTACCCTCCTTTGACAGCAAGTGCCCTAAGTATGCCACTTGCTGTAAACAAAATTGGAGCTTACCAGGGGAAACTTTATGGCCATTTGCAGCTAGGAATTCTAGTACTAGTAGTGATGCTTCAGCACATGCTGCGTCAGATCTGGCCGTAATGAGGATATCATCAACATATTGTAGTATGGCTGTATCCGTGGGCATTTGAACAGTATCTAGTTGTCTTTTTAATGCTTGGCTATATACGCTTGGACTCTCTGTGAAACCATGAGGAGCTCTTGTGAATTGGAAACTTCGTCCTTGTAAGGAGAAGCCAAAAAGGTATTGACTGTCTGGGTGAATAGGTATGCTAAAGAATGCGTTTTTCAAGTCAATGACTGAAAAATGCGTTGCTTCCGCATCTATGGCTGTGAGTAGGGTGGAGATGTCTGGAACCACAGGGTGTTGTGGAACGACACATTTATTGAGCTCTCTCAAATCCACCACTAGTCTGTAGACAGGTGGTGTTCCTGGTTCCACTTTTTTATGAACTGGTAAAACAGGGGAATTGCAAATGTTAGAAGTTGTTTCCTTAATCACACCTGACTGTATTAGGTCCTGAATAATTAACATTAATGCTTGTTCAGCCTGAGGTGGAATTTTGTATTGCCTTATGCGTGGTAGTTGGGCTCCCTCTTTCAGTGTAACCTTGTGAGGTGTTATTTCCATACATCCTACTGTGGTGGAATCAGTGGCCCACAGGGTGTGTGGCAAATCTTTCAAACGCTCATCTAATTCTCTACTGGTGTAGTGGCCCTTGAAATCTCACAGAAATAGTCTGACATATGTAGGTGAGCAAACAATGACAGCTCCTAATTCTTTCAATGTTTTTATACCAAGCAAGTTTTCTGGACATGATTTTGTCAATATAAGATCTGTATTTGTCATGAGGGGACCAACCTGCAAGGGCAGTGGCTTTGACGTGACGTTTGTCACAGGTTGTCCCGAGAAACCCAGAGAAATACTTTTTGAACCCGAGAGAGGAGCCTCTGGGACCTCTTGATGGCTTATTGTTGTTTTACTGGCCCCAGTGTCTAGTAGAAACTTCCTATCCTCCCCAAGAAGTCGGACCTCTATAAATGGACCTGTCTGATCTACTGGAATGGGGATTAGGGGCAGTTTGTCATCTTCTCTCTCTGGGCAACATCATGAGAAATCTGGGTAATATTCAGTGTAGGCGCTGTCTATAATATTCATTTGGGCCATTTGTTTTGTCAGTGGAACTGAAGGTGTTGAACTGTCTAGGGAACCATTCTGTTTTGGCTGATATGGGCGTGGCTGGGTCTTACCAATAGCCAAATTGTGCTTTAAGACAGGGCAATCTTTAACGAAGTGTCCCATCTTTTTGCAATAATTACAAGTGCTTTTTATATTTGTCTGGCTACTTGGTGTCTGTTGACACTGTGGTGCAGTTTGGGCTACTAATGCTTTCATCTTTGTGTCTTTCATGCGTTTCTTATCATTTTCTTCTTCATCCCTAATGCGATTCTGGTGATATTGTAGCATTTGTAACACCTGTGGAGGTGTATGTGCTTGCCAGGTACTTTCTACTTTTAGTAAAAAAAAAAAAAATGTCGGAATTTGTAAAGCGCACAGCTACCTCCACCGGAGGTGTCCCGGCGCTGTCCGTATACCGCTTAGGAACCCTTCCTGGCTTTCCTGGGAATTGTCCACTCCTGGGCACCCCCCAGGTGCAGCCAGGCATCCCAGCGCTTTTGGGGCCGTTGTGGAGATTAAGCAAGCTATTGCCCAGAGTTGCAGCGTGGGACCCATGATCAGAACAGGCACTGAGGCGAGAATATCCAGTCAGGGGAATTAATGAGCCGGAGACTCGCCGAGGCGGGAATCGAACCCTGGTCCCTGGTCAGAGCTCTGCATCAAGGTCTGCCTGCTCTAACCATTGAGCCACACTTCTCCACTCTGTCCTTAATGGCTGACAAGGCGTTATCTACTAATTTGGATACAAACAGATGCGGGTAAGCTTCACTTGTCGGCGTAATGCCGCTATTTACCGCAAAACACTTTTCAAGTCTAGTGTAATATTCTCCTATGTCTTCACCATGTTTCTGTTTGCAGGAGGAAATGGCATCCCAGTCCTCCTTTTTCACTGTTAGTAACTGTGGTAGCACCTTTAAAATAGTGCCAGGAAGTGCTTTTAGTCTGTCTCCTATACCTTGACCTGCTACTCTAGTATTTTCGTCATTCTGAAGTTCAGTCCATCTAATGTGTTCACCTGCTACTTCCCAATCTTTTTCTCTTAGTTTGTCATATATACCTGATGGCAACAATAATTTCAGAATTGCTGTGATATCAGAAAGAGTATATGTTCCCATCATTAATACATCTCCTAATTCCTTAAAGAATCCAGCAGGATCCTTTGAGTGGGAGGGAACCATCTCTTTCATCCTTAGTGTTGGAAAGGCGATCCCAGGGGAGACAGAAGATGTCTGACTGCCCGCCCCGAGACTCACCTCTCTCTATGGAATAGGCCGAGCGCCGTAGGGAGGCCTCCTTGGCGAGGCTCCTCTCCTACAATCGTACCAGCTGAGCAATCACACTACCACAGACGGACACCACACGACGGGATATTCACAAGTATCTTTATATAAGAAATGAAGGCACGTTCTTAGCAGGTTAACAGGCAGGGATCAAGGGATCCATAAAGTCGTGGTTTCGAGACTAGTGGGGTAGCGGGACAGTCTTGGCACCAACTAGTGTGCGGATAGTTCAAGGGGTCAGGCCGCGACAGCGTCAGCAGGGCCTCGAAGGTGGTTCAGCTTGGTCAGGCCGCGACAGCGTCAGCAGGGCCTCGAAGGTGGTTCAGCTTGGTCAGGCCGCGACAGCGTCAGCAGGGCCTCGAAGGTGGTTCAGCTTGGTCAGGCCGCGACAGCGTCAGCAGGGCCTCGAAGGTGGTTTCAGCTTGGTCAGGCCGCGACAGCGTCAGCAGGGCCTCGAAGGTGGTTCAGCTTGGTCAGGCCGCGACAGCGTCAGCAGGGCCTCGAAGGTAGTTCAGCTTGGTCAGGCCGCGACAGCGTCAGCAGGGCCTCGAAGGTGGTTCAGCTCGGTCAGGCCGCGACAGCGTCAGCAGGGCCTCGAAGGTAGTTCAGCTTGGTCAGGCCGCGACAGCGTCAGCAGGGCCACGAAGGTGGTTCAGCTCGGTCAGGCCGCAACAGCATCAGCAGGGCCTCGAAGGTGGTTCCGGTGCACGAGTTCGGATCAGGATCAGCCGCGACAAGGTCAGCAGGGCTTCGACTCCAAGATACAACTGGAGTCCTAATCCAGGGCTGGCCCAGATATAGGACTGGAGTCCTTTGATGTCCGGACCCTCGCGCCTGGGGGTCCGAGGGGCCGGGATGAAGGTGTCCAGACACCCAGCAGGGGGGTGGAGCCAGGGCCCAGGGAGGCTGGAGGGCGATCGACACTAGGCGTCCGGGGATGGCTGGCGGCCCATCGAAACTCCCCTCCCCCGGGATCCGCCAAGTGGCCACTCTACCACCTGGGAGGATCTTGGTGCCTCGATGTCGGGGCTTCGCTGGGGCCGGGGCCAGGGGTGGCTGCGGCCACGTGCTCGGGACGTGAGGGGCCCAAGATGGAGTCGGGCCGGAAATGGTGGCCTGGCAGGGTCGCCAGACCGGCAGTGTTGGCGAGCAGGGTCTGCTGGGGTCCCAGGGGGGGGAGAGCTGTGGGTTGCCAGGGGGGCTGCTCTCGTCAATGGTTCGTGTTCAGGGGGATCGACGGTGGGTCGACGGAGGCCGATGTCGTCCCGGGCCCGCCATGCGGGAGGGGTAGGACCACGCCACGAGGCCGGGTCCAACACTTAGTAACTCAAGTTTTGTCAAGGGTACATAAATGAAGACGCGTTGTAGCGCTCCATTTGTGTCAGCTCTGGGGTGGACCTCTCTCATGGGGAACTGGCGTGTTTGAGGAAGTCTATTAGTTGATCCACACGTATTATGGGGAGATGTATATCCAGTCACTTTCTGGTATTTCTGTCTAAAATCTATAAATGTGTTGAGAAAAACTGAACTATTGTGGAGGAACATGTTATCAGCGCAGTCAGACAGAAAATCTTCGAGTCTTGGATCATGTTTAAAATGAGTGTCATTGAGTGTGATGAGATGTTGTACCATGTAGAGACTTGCTAATCTTTGATGTGAGCGTGGTAATGCTAGAAAAAGCTGGGCTATGAGATCATTGTCATATATCTTATATTGGGAGACCCATAGAGTCGCAGTTCTGGCTATTTCCTCCTCCTCCGGTGTAAGCGGAGGTTCCTGGTCTAACCAGTAGTCTAATGCATTGGATGTATTTTCAAATAACTCATCTGGAGATGACCGTTCAGAGTGACCTTGGAGGAATGTAGGCGGGGGTGTTCGTGAATATGGGGCGGAAGAACGAACGGGTAGGACTTTTTCAGTAGGTTCAGTAATTTCCTCCTCAAGTTTCTTATTCTCTTCATTTGTTTGCAAGTTTTGCAGAATACGGGTCACATTACGGGTGAACCTGTCTAGTGCATCATTTATAAGTTCTAGACTAGTGTGGTCGGATGCGGAATCTAATAAGTCAAAAAAGTGAAACTGGTACATTTCTTTCCTCTGCTTGTATGTGTTTTATGAAACAGCAAAGGAGGAACCTATACATGTGCATTTTTACAGGGTGTGATCTTCTTGTAGTCATAGCGTTAATGGCTCGTGAGTTCTCTCCAGTACGAAGAAACTCAGAGGCCGCTTGAAGAAACGTGTCAATTGCTGGTAGATGTCTTATTTCTTCCCAGGAGTCATGAAGTATTTTACTTATTCGGCCCGCCTCCCCTGTGTTGCTCGGAGTCGGGTCATAGGGGCAGTCGGGAATTGTTTTACCTGGGTCTGGACCTACGGCACCCCCTTCTGGAGTGAGAGGTGGTGCGTTATGTTGTGAAAGGGGTGGCGGAGGCAGAGGGTGTGGAATGACTGGAACTTCATAGGGTGGTGGAGTATCTAAGAGAAAATTAGTAAAAGTATCCTCTGGTAGTGGGGCTGTAGGCTGTGCTGATGCAATGTTAAGGTTTTCAGGTGCAGATGGCAATACAGGATAAAAACCAGTAGAAATGGCTGATTGTTCCCTTTTATTCCTTTCACTAACTACTTCTTTCCCTATTTCTTGTAACTGTTCTTTCTTGGCCTGCTCTGACATTCTCTTACCCTTTTCAACTTTATGCAATTCCTTCTGTTGCCTCCTATGGGCTTCTTTTCTCCATAATTCTACTGAGTCACTCTGTGACTGGCGGACTCTCTTTTTCTTCCATAACTGTTCCTCTAATTTCATAATACACTCCATATCAAAACTACCATTTTCAGGCCATCTATATCTGAGTTCTAGGTCTTTAGTATATTCTACCCATAGATCACAATAAATAAGTGCACAGACACCATGTTTTGCATACATGAAGTGTCCTGGAGTATCCCGAGGAGGAAGGGGAATTTCCTTCTCAAGAATACTCCTTTTGGTTGCCATCTTACGTATTTTTGAGAAAATAGGCATGATGGCAAGACTTTCAAAGATTTTAGAAGTGAGAAAAACACAAACAGAACAAATATCTTTACCGTACCCACGAAAGAGGTGAGTCCGTCTTTTATACTAGTTTAGTAGTCCTCACAAAATAAGTGAGAAACCCACAAAAAACATGTATCTTTACCGTGCCCACAAGGTAGTGAGTCCGTCTTTTATACTAGTTTTAGTAGTCCTCACCAAAGATAGGTGAGAAACCAACAAAACGCGTATCTTTACCGCCCCCACAAAAGCTGTGGGTTAGTTTTTATACTTTTCAGCAGTACTCACCGAAAAATAACTGGAAGGCCTCTTGAAGATTTTGGGAAAACGCGGCGCGCAGTTTCAAGGTGGGATTTGTAGAACCTCGGACTCGTCTGCTTCGCAGGTTGGGCTTTGGTTCAGGACGTTCCGCTATTTCCTCACCGCCTCGTGTGGATGCTGGGCAGCAGTCTGTCCCCCTCTACGCCTCGAGGGAGTTAGCGGGAATTCCCCGCGTTGTGCACTTTTGAAGTCCGTCAACGGTCAGGAGGGGACAGTACCGGGTCCAATATCGCCGGCGCGTGGGGGAAAAGGAAGGTCCCTGTTCCGGGCGCCAAATAATGTGGTAAATTAAATGTTCGAGGCATATGGGCTGCAGATGGTACATTTATGAATAGATCGCCATCTGGTGTTGGGCTCGGATGATTGCACTTGTTTTTCTTCTGGAGAAGTCTTTGTCGTCATCGATGACTCCTCCTCTAGGTGCTAGTGCGCATGGGCATCGGCTCCATCCTTAGATTGGTTTTTTTCCGCCATCGGGTTCGGATGAGGATCGAAGCGCTCCGGATCGACTTTGATAAAGAAAGTGATATTCGGCGCGTAACCATTTCCAATTCGACGGTATCGTTATCGAACACGACTACACTTCCATCTCGACGCGTTTCGAAGAACGAAGACTACGGGAAGACTAGCTCGACGTAGTCCAGCCCGGAGTCCATGGAAAGGACTCCATTCAAAAAATGTCCAGCGTGTGGTGCTAAGTTCCCACACAAGGACCTACACGAGGTGTGCAACCTCTGCTTGTCCCCTGAACACGAATCCAGGGACTGAGAGGCCTGTGCAGCATTTTCCTCAAAATCGACGATTAGAAACCGTCGAGCCCGAAGACACGAGGTATCGAGAATGCAGTCACAAGCAATCCCGGAGCTGTTCAAGGACCAGCACCCAGAAGAGGAGGAAGAAGAGGCCGACGAGGCGGGGTCTGAAGCGGACCAGTCCGACGTCGAGGAGATCGACGTCCAACAAACCGTGAGTGACGACGTCCCTTTACCAAAGAACAGACCCCGCACGGTGTCGACCCCGCCCTCGAGCCCGGTCAGACAACCGAAAAAAGTTTCCGACGCCCCGCCTTCGGGCCCGGCAACGAAACTGAAACACTCGGTCTCCCATCATGGTGGTTCCGATAAACGACCCACCCCGACATCGACACCGAAGCTCCATATCAAGGAAAGCTCGAAGTCGAAACAGTCCATGTCGACACAGAAACGCGCTTCGACGTCGAAAACAACATCGACACCGAAGACACCCTCGACACCGAAGACATCGGATCCGAATAAAATCCCGGTGCCGAAAATACAAATGGACAGTCAGAAGAAAAAACACCTTTCGGACCCGAAAACTCCGGTACCGACACAGGAATATAAAACCGATCCTAAACAAAAGACTCTGTTTATTGATCCACAAACTGGCAAGGTAGTCACAGAACTACCCAAAAAGAGGAAAAATGAACAATCGGACGACAAAACTCCTCCGAAGAAAAGAACAATGGGGACAAATACAACTCCTCCCCCTTCCCCACATCCTAGAGACACACCCTCTTCTCCTATTCCTCACAATAGGCCAGCTATTCCTCCCACACGACCATCTACACCTACAACAGATGTAGAAAGTGACACAGGGGAGGGAGAGCATCCTGGGGATGATGAAGACACGATCCCAGAGGACGCAGACCCATGGGAACAGTACAATGTAGGGTCAGATAACGATAACGACCCTGAATTGTATCCGTCAAAACCTTCACCTCCTGATGATAATACTGGGTTTGCACAACTCATTGATAGAGCAGCAAAATACCACAAGGTAGAACTACATGCAGAACCTCAAATAGAGGATTTCCTATTAGAAACACTACCGGCTGCACAAAAAACATCAGGAACACTACCAATGCTTAAGGGCCTTCTCAATCACACATCAGAGATATTCAAAGACCCGGTGAGGGCTAGGGTACTGAACCCAAGAATTGATAAGAAATATAGGGCAGCTCCAAAAGACCCAATATTCATCAAGGGACAAATTCCTCTAGACTCGCTAGTGGTCACAAATGCTCGTAAGAGAGCAAACTCTTTATCTACAGGAGAAGCTCCACCTCCTGACAAAGAGTCTAAGCTAATAGATGCTTCTGGCAAGAGAGTTGCATCTCAAGCGGCAAACAGCTGGCGCATAGCTAATACACAGGCACTACTTGCAAGGTATGACAGAGCGCATTATGATGAGTTACAGAAACTCATCACACATCTCCCTAAAGAACATCAAAAGCGGGCAGATCAACTCATACAGGAAGGGAAGTTAATTACTAACACTTCAATCAAGTGCGCCCTAGACGCGGCAGACACTGCAGCAAGATCCATAAACACAAGCATCATGTTAAGGAGACATGCATGGCTCAGGGTTTCAGGGTTCAAACAAGAGGTGCAAACTTCATTACTGAACCAACCTTTTGATGAGAAAACACTTTTCGGCACAGGGACAGATGAGGCCTTAGAAAAGATGAAAAAGGATAAGGAAACGGCTAAATCAATGGGAGCATTGCAACAGCCGACCCAAAGAGGTTCCTTTCGTAGGTCCGCCTATAGAGGAGGATCCAAAAATACAGGTACAAGCCAGCAACAAACCTCTTTTACACCGACATCACCCAGAGGTAATTCTAGAGGTAGTTACAGAGGTAACAACAGCAAGGGGAGAGGACGCGGAAACAACAACAACCGCAACTCTCCAACCCCAAAGCAGTGACTTCATACAGCTCCCCCCAGACCATATAACACCGGTCGGGGGACGCCTATCACAGTTCCTACCTGTCTGGGAAAACATCACATCAGACAAGTGGGTGAGACAAATTATCCAACATGGTTATTGCCTGGAACTCACATCTACCCCACCAAACATCCCCCCCAAACAGCGTCCAATGAAACAAGATCACTTAACACTGTTAAAACAAGAAGTACTATCTCTGCTACAAAAGCATGCCATAGAGAAGGTTCCAAAGCAACAACAAGGAACAGGAGTGTACTCCCTAAACTTAATAATTCCAAAAAAGGATGGGTCTCTAAGGCCAATACTAGACCTAAGACCTCTCAACGCATACATAAATTCGGAACATTTCCACATGGTCACGCTCCAACAAGTACTTCCTTTACTGAAGAAAGGGGACTTTCTTTCTACACTGGATCTAAAAGACGCTTACTTTCATATCCCGATTCACAAAGCCCACAGGAAATATCTAAGGTTTGTGGTAGAAGGACAACATTATCAGTTCAAAGTCCTTCCGTTTGGTGTCACGACGGCGCCAAGGGTGTTCATAAAATGCCTAGCGGTGGTTGCAGCCCACCTAAGGAGACAACAAATACATGTCTTCCCATACTTGGACGACTGGCTAATAAATGCCAAGTCACAAAGAGAATGTCTTCAGAACACACAGAAGACAATTCACATGCTGCACCAACTAGGGTTCACTGTGAACTACACAAAGTCACACCTGCAACCAAGCAAGGTTCAACAATATTTAGGGGCTACTATAGACACAGAAAAAGCCAAAGTATACCCCAATCCAGTCAGGATCCAAACAATGCTTACAATCATTCAAAAATTTCAGCCACAACACTCATTAACAGCAAGAGTGTTCATGCAGCTATTACTGATGATGTCATCCTGCATACTGCTAATACCATATGCCAAACTACAAATGCGTCCGCTACAAGAATGTTTAGCGACACAGTGGAATCAGGCTCAAGGACAGATTACAGATCTGGTGTTGGTAGACGACCGCACACACCGCTCTCTGAAGTGGTGGAACACAACAAACATTGCCAAGGGGCGGTCGTTCCTAGAACCAATTCCACAGGTGACAATAACAGCGGACGCATCGCTTACGGGATGGGGAGCGCATATGGAGAAATATACAGTACAAGGAAGATGGAGTGTGCAGGAAAGAAGGCTGCACATCAATCATCTAGAACTACTAGCAGTGTTTCTAGCATTGAAAGCCTTTCAAATGCATGTTACCAACAAAGCAGTCCTGGTCAGAACAGACAACATGACAGCAATGTATTATATTCAAAAACAGGGGGGGACGCACTCTCTCCAACTATCCAGACTAGCGCAGGAAATTTGGAGATGGGCCATTCCTCAAAACATCTATCTGTTAGCAGAACACCTACCAGGAGTTCAAAACCAGATGGCAGACATCTTAAGCAGACAGTCCGAACAAATACACGAATGGGAACTGCACCAACAAATACTGCAACCATTCTTCCAAAGATGGGGACAACCAGAGATAGACCTCTTTGCCACTCATCAGAACGCAAAATGCCAAAGCTTCGCGTCCAGGTACCCACACCACCTGTCGCAGGGCAATGCGTTATGGATAAATTGGTCCAACAAATTTGCATACGCTTTTCCCCCTCTCCCACTAATCCCATTAGTGGTCAGAAAGCTGCAACAACACTCAATGACCATGATACTAGTAGCACCCACGTGGGCACGACAACCGTGGTTCACCACGCTCTTGCAACTCTCACAAGTACCACACCAAAAGCTAAGAATTCTACCCATGCACCTTACACAGAACCATGGAGAAATAATGCACCCAGATCCCACACAACTGAACCTAGCGATCTGGCTCCTGAAATCCTAGAATTTGGGTACTTAGATCTACCCCCAAATTGCATGGAGATAATTAAGCAAGCGCGACGTCCCACCACCAGCGCATGCTACGCAGCTAAGTGGAAGAGGGTTGCTATATACTGTACCACTAATAATATCAACCCTCTGGACGTATCAACAAAGGAGATTATTTGCTACTTACTACACTTACAGCAATGTAATCTCGCGTACACATCTATCAGAGTACATCTAGCAGCTATAGCAGCGTACCTACAAAACAGGCAGCACATATCCCTGTTTAGAGTGCCAGCGATAAAAGCCTTCATGGAAGGCCTTAAGAGAGTCATTCCACCAAGATTACCACCTTCCCCAGTCTGGAACCTCAACGTAGTACTCACCAGACTAATGGGACCACCTTTCGAACCTATGCATAGGTGTGAAATACAATTCCTTACATGGAAGGTGGCCTTTCTTATAGCCATTACCTCACTCAGGAGAGTAAGTGAATTACAGGCATTGACAATACAAGAACCATTCCTACAATTACATCAGAATAAAGTGGTTCTTAGAACAAACCCAAAGTTCTTGCCTAAAGTAATTTCAGCATTTCACATCAATCAACCGGTGGAACTACCAGTCTTTTTCCCAAAACCACAGACGGTAGCAGAAAGGGCCCTACATACACTAGATGTCAAAAGGGCCATTTTGTACTACATAGAAAGGACACAAAATTTCAGGAAAACTAAACAACTATTTGTAGCATTTTCCCCAACACATAAGGGCAATCCTATCTCTAAAGCAGGCATCGCTAGATGGATTGTAAGATGTATACAAATATGTTACATAAAAGCAAAGAGAACATTAACTGTTCCTCCTAGAGCTCATTCTACACGTAAGCTAGGAGCATCTATGGCATTCTTAGGAAACATTCCTCTAGATGACATATGCAGAGCAGCAACTTGGTCTACACCACATACCTTTACAAAGCACTACTGTGTTGATGTGCAGGCTACACAACAAGCCAGAGTGGGCCAAGCTGTATTAAAAACTCTATTTCAAACAGTTGCGACAGACACGGGTGACCACCGCTAGGGAGGTAACTGCTGTATAATCTATTCATAAATGTACCATCTGCAGCCCATATGCCTCGAACGGAATATGCTACTTACCAGTATGCATCTGTTCTTGGCATAGAGGGCTGCAGAGTGGTACATGCCCTCCCTGCCTCCCCGGAAACCAGTGTCTGTCCCAACATTGTCTTATTTAGATACATTTACATGGGCATATCTTTATGTATTATACTACACTACTCCATCTAACCCTACTATGGCAAAGCAATCTAAGGATGGAGCCAATGCCCATGCGCACTAGCACCTAGAGGAGGAGTCATCGATGACGACAAAGACTTCTCCAGAAGAAAAACAAGTGCAATCATCCGAGCCCAACACCAGATGGCGATCTATTCATAAATGTACCACTCTGCAGCCCTCTATGCCAAGAACAGATGCATACTGGTAAGTAGCATATTCCTTACTTATTACCTCATTTCTGAATTTCTATGCTTAATAAATCATAATTTCTTGTCAATGCAAAGCGAGGAGTCCGTGGTGCTCAAATGAAGGAGGAGAAGACCAATAACTCGAGTTAAGGGTAGCGCTTCCAGCACCAAGCGGGCACAGGAGCAATCTCTCAAGTCCCTCTCTTGAAGTGGGGGGGTGTCTTTATTTTCAACAGCAGAATATTTATACAGTCTTGGTCACGAGGCAAAATAGAGGAACAAACAGGTCGTGGCAGATAGAGGAACAAAGATCAGCAAGAGGAGCAGAGTGTGGAGAAATGGGGGCGTGTCTTAGGCTTCGAGAGGGGACTTGCGATGTGAAATAGTCTGCAAGTTGGAATGGGGAGGCTTCCTCATTTGGGGGTTTGTGCTCGTGCTTCATGTCAGAAACATGAACCATCTCTGCGGGGGAGCAGGAACTCATGTACTGGTTTCCCGGACTTGGCAGAAACCACAGAGACAGATGGTGAAAATGAGGAAGGCCAGGTGCAGGGGTGTCGTGCTCGGGCTCGGGGTCTTGGAACACCAAAGGGTGAATTAAAAACAAAATGGTGCCGGCTTTTAATGTGGGCAATTATTAATCGCGCAAAGGGGATCGCGCAAAGGGGCATAATTAGATCGCGCAGAGGGCAGCGAAGGGGCATAATTATAGATTTTATTTCCACATCATGTCTAAATTGCTACCCTCCACCAGGTCCTGCTCATTATTAGGACATTACATGCTATTATTTAATCCTATCTATGTCTCAATTTCTTTCTGCAGAGTTTGACTACAGGGTGTCTTTCCTAATTACTCGGCATTTTATGCATGTCTTTTGATGAAACTCGGTGAGTTGGGTTTTTCGATGCACAACATGAGTGTGCGCAACAATAGTACATTTTGACTTCGGTCAAGTATGATCTTCTGCATGAGTCTACAGATAAATTATCCCATTACTATATGGCACGTTCTACTTTGGACGTATTAATATTCAGTGTAAACCAATAGGGTTATGGAATATACCTAGGTGGAACATTAAAAACCGTGCGTGTTGAGGAATATGTGAGGGAATTACGAGTGTCTTAACGCATGCACCCATGAGCTACCCCAGCACGAATAATTCTATACCTATTTTCTTTTTGTGCTTTCCCCTACAGATAAACAAATGTGAGTTACATAGGGATACCCTCCCCTTGGAAATTACAGATTGTAAGGATACCCTACTCTGGTACAGAGGGTAAATATAAAACTTGGGATCTGATTGGTCCTGAAGAAAGCCGTAGTGACTCAACACTGTGGTCACTCATAACACGGCTGAAACATGTCGGCACTTTGGCAGTAAAGAGGCGTGAAGGAACTCTTAAATCTCTCCCATCACCACCATCCTTCACGTTTTTAGACCTAAAAAGTGGTTCCAGGAATAAATTGTTGTACAGAGACACCACCGAGCTTGTTTTAAACCTTCACTGCACTTTTCTTTCGGTGATCCCAGTGCATATTGATATAGAATTTCTTTTTTATGTTTGTATTGTCTTCCCCTCCCTTTTGCTCCACCTCATGCGTTGGTCTGCGCAGGGGTGTATTGCAAGCAAGCCCAATGATGAAGCGTTTCAATTTTGTGAGTGAGAGCAATATTTCTCCTCATAGCATGTGCCACCTTCTGATCACTTTTTAATACTCCTCTGTTTGTGTTACAGTGAACAAATGTACCATCTCTTGATGGGTCGTACTATGCATTAAGATCTGATATTCTTTGGCTAAAAAGAAACCTCTAGTAGGACTGCGCGCTCACTCTACCAGGGCGACAGCAGCTACTATTGCTTTGGGACGTGGAGTTCCGCTGGTTTGCATCTGCCAAGCAGCCATATATTCATCCCTGCACATGTTTACTAAGCATTACTGCCTGGACAGCACAGCCTGGAGAGACTGCTTTTTCAGCCGTTCTGTTCTCCAGGAATTCCTGGTGTGAACTTAGTATGCAGACCCACCTCCGGGGTTGGTATTGCTGGGGAATCTATTCTAAGGTAAGGAACCTATAACTAATGTTCTCTTTCAGATTAACAAGTTACTTACCTTCGGTAACAATGTATCTGTAAGAGACTCACATTAGTTATAGATTCCTTATTACCCCACCCAACCTCCCCATTCTGTGAACTGACTTCTATGGATAGGGACTCCCTTATAGAGCCTTAGTTTTGTGCACCAGTGGTCAGTGTCTTGCCTGGCTCTGCGCTTCTGGGGTGGAAAGTAGTGTCAGAACTGAAGGCGCGCAGGGGCGGCATCTAAGTAGACACTGCGATGTCATCCTGGCGACCATGCCGCAGACGACGAACGCGGAGTCGACCAACGCGCAGGGGTACTGCTACGAAAACATTTCTCCGGATCCAGTCTGACGCCTTGGGATATTTCTACGGGAAAGAATCTATAACTAATGTTTGTCTCTTACAGATACATCGTTACTGAAGGGAAGTCACTTGTTCTTATAGTCTGTGGGCTGATTTCCTGCATGGCAACCTGTGCCTGAGGTGCGTCATACGGAAACTGCCCTACCTGCTATGTTCTGCAGTACATACTGTCTGAGTCGCCTATAAGGTTTTCTTATTTAAAAAGAACAACATTGGTAAATCAATCATAAGATAGGCTGCAGGGCTTAGTTATGCATTTAACTTTAAAACTATTTTACCATTTGTTGTCTTTGTTATATGTGTAATAAAACAAATGTCCAGGGTTCCGCTTATGGGCGGTACAGTTCTCATATGCATAACTTCAGTGAAGATTCCAGCAATTCGGAACTAGGATTACAAGTAAGTAACATTTTTTTAGGTCTCGGCCTATTCCCATTCCGCAGGAATGGAATAGGACGAGTCTATAGCAGTGAAACCAAGACTTAAACTAAGGTCTACCAAAAAGAGGTTTTCCACGAGTGCATGTGCACATGCACGAGCCCGAGCCTTCTGCCTGCCTCCTAGGCAATCTGCTTCTCCGCCCCCCTGGTGTTTCTGGCTTGCTCTTCAAAGGCTCCCCATACCATTTGCTCCTGCCTCCCCGCCCACTGCTTCACACTTCACGGCCGCCAGGCCGTGAGCTCGCATTTCTGCCCAGCAGCTTCAAAGGGATCTTCTTTCCCGCCCACTGCTTTACACTTCACGGCCTGGCGGCCGTGACTCGCATTTCTCCTCCCCCCTCTGCAAGAGCTTGTGTTACAGGTTCCTAGAGGCCTTTCAGATTCCCTATCATTCAGCAGCTTGACTTCAAAGGGATTTCATTTCACGGCCGCGTTTTTTCTGCCCCTGTTAGGCTCGTTTTTTTTTTTGTGCCTTTGCCATCTTCTTTCATCACATATTCACCATCCTGACAAAATGCATCCACAGGCACAGACATTAATGGGTCACCCTCTTTCCGAACCTTTTATCTCCCTCTTAAAACTGTCCATTTGCTTTCAGCTTAAAGGGATCTCTCTCTCTTATACTCATGACTAACCCCCCTCCGCCCCCCCCCTCATCGGAAAGTCAACGGATTGTCAACTATGCTGATTGGTGGAGGGAGAGCTCATATTATACTGGCGTGTTTCTATTGCACGCTTTTCACTGTATTTCTTTCAACAAGTGTCCTGCCCATCCGCAAGCAGCAGACATCCACAAGCGTCAGACATCACCAAGCGTCAGACATCCGCAAGCGTCAGACATCCGCAAGCGTCAGACCAAGCGTCAGACATCCGCAAGCGTCAGACATCCGCAAGCGTCAGACATCCGCAAGCGTCAGACATCCGCAAGCGTCAGACATCCACAAGCGTCAGACATCCACAAGCGTCAGACATCACCAAGCGTCAGACATCCGCAAGCGTCAGACATCCGCAAACATCAGGCATCCACAAGCATCAGGCATCCACAAGCATCAGACATCCACAAGCATCAGACATCCACAAGCGTCAGGCATCCACAAGCGTCAGGCATCCACAAGCGTCAGGCATGCACAAGCGTCAGGTATCCAAAAGCGTCAGGTATCCAAAAGCATCAGACATCCACAAGCATCAGACATCCACAAGCATCAGACATCCACAAGCATCAGACATCCACAAGCATCAGACATCCACAAGCGTCAGGCATCCAAAAGCATCAAGCATCCACATGCATCAAACATCCACAAGCAACAGACATCCACAAACATCAGGCATCAGACATCCACAAACGTCAGGCATCCACAAGCATCAGACATCCAAAGGCATCAGGCATGCACAAGGGTCAGGCATCCAAAGGCATCAGGCATGCACAAGGGTCAGGCATGCACAAACGTCAGACATCCACAAGCGTCAGACATCCACAAGCGTCGCACATCCACAAGCGTCACACATCCACAAGCAACAGACATCCACAAGCAACAGGCATCCACAAGCAACAGGCATCCACAAGCAACAGACATCCACAAGCGTCCGACATCCACAAGCGTCCGGCATCCACAAGCGTCCGGCATCCACAAGCGTCCGGCATCCACAAGCGTCCGGCATCCACAAGCGTCCGGCATCCACAAGCCTCAGGCATCCACAAGCCTCAGGCATCCACAAGCGTCAGACATCCACAAGCGTCAGACATCCACAAGCGTCAGACATCCACAAGCGTCAGACATCCACAAGCGTCAGACATCACCAAGCGTCAGACATCACCAAGCGTCAGACATCACCAAGCGTCAGACATCACCAAGCGTCAGACATCACCAAGCGTCAGACATCCGCAGGCGTCAGACATCACCAAGCGTCAGACATCCGCAGGCGTCAGACATCCGCAGGCGTCAGACATCCGCAGGCGTCAGACATCCGCAGGCGTCAGACATCCGCAAGCGTCAGACATCCGCAAGCATCAGGCGTCAGACATCCACAAGCGTCAGGCATCCACAAGCGTCAGACATCCACAAACATCAGGCATCAGACTTTTATTTAAGTATTAATTATTTTAAAAAATTAAAAACCATTGTTATTTGTAATATCAATACATGTAAGTCACGTAAATACAACACATATTGCATTACAAATGCTATAGGTGTCACATTTGCCAAAGTTATAACTATTGGCATGGTAAATGACAAAGCTATTAATTTCGCTATTTTCAAAAACAAAACCTAAATAAAAAAATTGTCATTTACAATACCAATAGCTCAAACTTTCCTAATACGAGACCTATTGCATTGCAAATGCTTGTTTCAAATTAGTCTTACATGTCAATCAGTGACATCATCCGCTGTTGTGAAACTGAACACTGCTTAGATGGGACAAGAGTCGCAAATAGGAATATTTGTCATATTTAGCTGAGGCATTTTTATGTTTCGTGGAGCTTTCCAGCTTCTTACAGTATACTGAACTTTAAAGATTAATATGCTCTAATCAAGCAATCTGCTTTCTAGTCATGCGCATATTCTCAAATCATTTGTGATGCATGTTTCTGCTGACAGTTTCATAAAAGTGGAGAAAGCTTCATATGATTGTAGATGGAATACTAGATGTTCTGACTCAGGGTGTAACCCATGCCTCTGAAAATAGTAAATGTATCCCTGTGCAAAGAATAGAAAGTGAATTGCATTTTTCATGTGGTTACTAACAAGGACTTCTACTTAAGGTCTCAATTGCATGCATTCTTGCTCCCTCTTTCCAGGTGTTCTCGTGTTTACTGGAGTACGATCGATGCACGAAAACGCTGTGTGTACACCTGCAAGATCATGGAATGTCAACCTCCAGCATCAGAACCAGATATTAACAGCACTGTTGAGCACAATGACAATCGGACAACTCCTCTAATGCTTGCACTTACAGCAGGTAGAGTTCCCCCACATCCCTCCAGTAATGATCTAGAGTAATCTGTCTGCATCTGCTTCAAAGTTTCAGAACTTTAGAACTTGCAGTCAATCAGTGGGAGTCCCTGAACCCAAACTCTCCAGTTTCAGAGTTTGAGAACTTATGATGCTGAAGCTGCACTCACAAGCTGTTCAATTATAGACTTAAGCTGCTCTCTGGGTCCAGGTGTTCTCCAGTTTCAGACTTGTAGAAATTATATTAAATCAGTGGTAGCATTTTACATAAAACCAAAAGTTGTACAGTACTGTGTTTGCCAACACGGTTATTTAGATTAACATTGTCCAGAAAACTTTTTGTGTGGTAGATATTGCTTGAAAAGCATGGGCCTCAACTAAAGTCTAGTTCCTCGAGTGCCACTTACTAGTCACACTGCTGGGACCTGCCACCTGTGTGAGCTTTTTAAATGTTCTGCATAGCCGTTGTCTTTTAAAAATGAAATCTCCGACTGCTTAACTTAAACAATTTTATTTATTTGGTCCATATTCTCATTACAGAAGGCATTCCAAACTCTCGAACTTCCAGCCCGTCTGCATTGAGAACACAGAGCAGCAGAATCCGATCTCTGAACTACTGTTCAAAGCAAAGGTTCCCCGGTTCTCGGCCATTGCCGTCTGCAGGTATTACATTTTAATGGTAATCATCCACTAACGTGTTACTTCATCTTTATTTATACAGAGTTTTCAAGCGGAATAGTTGCTTCTTATATATGTTCTACTTTTATTGTCTTTGCCCAAACCATTGTGACATGCAATTGCTTAATGGTTCACCAGTGTGAACGGACGCCTTGCAAAAGCCAGATATCTATTCCATGGCATGGTAGTTTGAAAGAAGCACTCTTCCTCATTAAGATTTGGGTGCAAAGACCCTGTTTCACATGCATTTCTTGACATATGTTGTAAGTAGCCACTGAGAACAAACTGAAGCATTGCTTCAGCTTGGTAGTAAACAATTGATGCAGAAGACAAGCTGATACTTGTAGAGACGCACTGTGCCACGCTACCTAGCCAATAGCTCCATCCGTTCTAATGGATACTTCTCACTTTTTGAATATCCCCAGGTGCCAGAACTATTCCAGAAATGTTTCTAATAGGTGACTCCAATCGCACCTCCACCAGTCTGTATATGGCACCATCAGTTTTTACCAGCCTTAATGACGGGACCAGAACGTTACTTCAGCATTGACCGATTTCTTCCGGTTTTAACATCTCTTATTCAGCATAATCTTTTAAACGTTTCCTAAGGTATCATGATTCAAACTCTATTAAAGTTATTGCAAGCAGATGTCCCTGCCTGACATTTCACCATTTCCCTGTGAACTGATTATGTTATGTTATGTTATGTGCCCACTCTTTTATAGCGCACGGCTACCCAAACGGGTGTCCCGGCGCTTTAGCAAAGAGATCAGAGACCAGTCAATCCAGCCCGCAGCTCAGAAAGTCGTGATGATCATGCAGAAAAGAGCCACGTCTTTAGTTCTTTTCTAAACATCAGGAGACTGTTGGCTTTCCGCAAAGAGATCGGAAGCCCATTCCAATGGAGGGCCGCTAGATAGCGGAAGGACCGACCACCCATCCGAGCGCGTTTAAAGGAAGGGACCACAATCGTGGCAGATGAAGCTGAACGCAACACCCTCTTTGGGACATAAAAGGCCAGTCTCTTCCTAATGTACAAAGGGCCTACAGAATGCAGGGCTTTAAATGCCAGAGTCAAAGTTTTAAAAATGACTCTTTTGGAAATCGGTAGCCAATGTAACTCTTTAAGTAAACCAGAGGCTCTAGCTCTGCGTGGAAGGCCAAAAATTGCCCTTGCAGCAGAATTTTGGACTATCTGCAATCTTGCCACCAAATACTTCGGCAGGCCCGCATAGAGTGCATTAGCATAGTCGAAACGTGATCCAACTAATGCCTGCACCACAATTTTCTTATATTGCAGTGACAGCAATTATGATCTTTTAACGTGCGACGTCTGTGCGTCCATGCACCGAAGGACAACAAGGAGTAAAATTCTATAATGTTCTTACTAGGTGTGGTTTAAAAAGACCCTTTAACTTCCTTCAGGAAAGACGCCTGTCATGGAGAGACCCTCCTCCATAGGATCCTCCTACAAGAAATATGCTGAAAAAGAGTGTTTGAGGCATGTGTGGCCGTGGATAGACATGCATTGCATACTCCCGCCATCTAGTGTTGGGTCCGGATGTTTGCAAGTTGTTTTTCTTCGAAGAAGCCTCCTCCTGGTAATAGTGCGCATCGGCACCGACTCCATTGTTAGATTGTTTTCTTTCCGCCATGGGGTTCGGTCATGTATTATGTCGCTCCGGTTCAATACCGTTTTTGGGATCCTTTTGGTGAGTAATCTACTATAACCTCGTCTATATTGTTTCAGACACATTTTCCCTTCCTCGCGTATCAAAATTTGGAAGACTTTCATTGTTCGAGTCGGCAAGTTTCGCTCTCGGCCTTTGGGCTTCCCCCATCCGAGTTCATCTATTTGACTCCATTGATGATACTCTGCTGATGGAACGGACTTTATTTTTTTGCCCCAGTGCTATTTCAAGTACCTGTGGGCTGACCTTAACGAGGTATGTAATCTGTACTTGTCCCCCGAGCCCAGAGAAGATGATTGTGATGCTTGTTGGTCGTTTCAAACAAAAAAGACTTCGCGGGACCATTGGACACGACGCAAAGAAATCGAGACGGGAGTTCCAACACATGCCTGATAACTTCAGGCAGGAAGATTCGAACAAGAACAGGAAGATTTTGAGGCTTCTGTGGCCTAAGAAGAGGCAGCCTTTTCGGTCAAAGACTCGGACTCCGGCTTAGAGATCGATCTGGAGTGGCACGATCTTCTCCCTGGTCAAGGTGCCGTGAGTACCCAAACCTCTCACTTGCCCACACTAAAATCTTCAGTCCCCACAAAACAAAAGGCATCTGGGCCGCTACTGCCATCTGTCCATGGTCGCCACCGAGACTCCGCTTCAGCTGCCTCAGGCTTGGCACCAAAAGCATATGGAAAGCCTTCCGGTTCCACACCGAGCCGAGATCCCACCTCTTGGGCTCCGACCGTTCCGGTTCTGAAAACTAAAACTGGTACGGCTCAGAAACCTTCGGTACCGAAAACCAGATCTGCTCCTGCTACGCTCCCAGAACCCATTTTGGAGACATTACAAGACAGACTCTATCCTAAACAAAAACAGATCCATAGACATCCAGAGACTGGCTGCATCATTACAAAGACTGACAAAGTGACTTCCACTAAGCAGCAAACTTATTTTTAAGAAGCTATTGATTTGCCAATGCCTTTGAAGAAAAAGAAAACGATAAGGCTACCAATCCTTTGCACCCTTATTCCTCCTTCTCCATCTCACATACCACCATTGCCTTCTCTACCTCATTCACCACAGAATCCCTTAAACATTACATCTCAAGGATCTCTACATACAGACCCAGATGTAGAGGGGGGAATGACACTTGTGGTGCGCCACCACCACCAGATCCTTGGCAGGATTATGATATTGACCCAGACCTCTATCCTGCCAAATCCTCACCTCCTGATGATACTACATCATATCAAGAGCTCATTGCTGGGGCAGTAGCATACTGTGGGGTTACTTTACATAAATAATCCGTGGAAAATATTTTATCTAAGACATTGTGCACCACACATAGGACAACTCAATCCCTTCATATGTTAAAAAGTAGATGTGCCATGCAGATTATATTTTTAAGGTTCCTGCACAGGCTCGGATCATCGCCCCTAGCTAGGGTAAGTAAAATGTATAAAGTTGCACCAACTGACCCTATTTTTATTCGAGTCCAGCTTCCACCAGAATTCCTAGTTCTTTCAAATGCATGTAAACATGCTAATTCACAGACTACTGCCTACACACCACCTCCTGATTAGGAATTTAAGCTGCTGATGCTTCAGGCAAAAGAGTTGCTGCACAATCTGCCAATCATTGGCAAATTGCTAATACACAAGGACTTTTTGCCAGGTATGACAGAGCTCACTGGGATGAAATGGAAGAACTCCTCCAATAAATCTCAGCGGAACATAAAAAGATAGGCCAAGAACTGGTTCAGGAAAGAAAATTAATTTTCGAGGCATGTGAGCTGTAAATTGCATGCTTTGCATACTCCTGCCATCTAGTGTTGGGTCCAGATGTTTGCAAGTTGTTTTTCTTCGAAGACGTCTTTACAGTCACGAGGTAGGTGACTCCTCCTTTCAGTGATAGTGCTCATGAGCATCAACTCCATTGTTATATTGGGGTTTTTTCCGCCATCGGGTTCGGACATGTATTGCTGCGCTCCGGTTCGAAGCCGTTCTTTGGATTTTCCTTGGTGCGCAATCCAGTCTTCCTGCGTTGGCATATATCCCACTTCTCTGCGTATCGTATCTGTCGAGGAAAACCTCTATTTCGATCGAAGATCTTTAGGAAGGCCATCTGGCCTAACCGCGTCGGTCCACTTCGCAGTCGATGGAACGGACTCCATTCATATTCTGCCCTCTGTGCCATGCCAAGTATCCGCGCACCGACTCGCACGAAGTGTGCAACTTGTGCTGGTCTCCGGAGCACAGCGAACAGGACTGCGACGCATGCAGATTGTTCCGATCGAAGAAAATGATCTGTGAAAGTCGGTCTCGACGTCGCAAGATGCCAAAGTCAAAACATTAAATACACGCCGGACATCTTAGGAGAAGGATCGGAGCACAAATTCGACGTACAAGGGGCGAGAAAGAACAAGAGGAACTTGTCTGCATCCCAGAATCGGACTCCGAGTTGGAAGAAGACTTGCCACAAGGTCAATGTACCGTGGGTACCGAACGCCCCTTAACCCAAACTCAGGCGAAACAAAAGGCTTTTTGGTCCCACCCCCGCCTTCGGGCCACGGTCGGCATCGACTAGATGTTTCCGTCTCCATGCCCACCAGCTCGGCACCGAAACACGGCTCTAAGCCTTCCGGCTCTGGTTTGAGTCAGCCGAAATCTGGCACCAAGCCGAAACCTTCAGGCTCGAAGCCGAAAACTGCTTCGGAGCTGAAATTGTTGAGACCTAAACCTTCAGCGCCGAAAAGTAATTCTACCACCACCAAAATCCTCGGCGCCGAAACTTAAAACGGTTCCTCTGGAGCTGCATAATCTGATTTCCATTGCCCCAACACCCACATCGGACCCAGAACAAAAGGAACTTTATATAAATCCAGATACAGGACGTGTTCTTATTAAATCACCTCAGAAACGCAAACCTGAGTCAGAGGATGCACCTTTCTTTATTCCTGTCAAGAGGAAGAATGTGGGTGCTAACCCTTCCCCTCCTCCTCTTTTACCACGTTCCCTTACACCAACCTCTCCACCTTTGCGTTATTTACTGATTATACAAACTAACTCTCCACCACCTGAAGATGATGATGATCATGGAGATGGGGGGGACAATAGTTTACCAATAGACCCCTGGAAGGGTTATCACACAGATTCACCTGCAGATAACGACCCAGATATTTACCCTGCAAAGCCTTCCCCTCCTGACAACCATGTAGGATATCTAGAATTACTTGCTAGAGATACAGAATATCATGGGGTACAGTTACACAAGGAATCTTTAGTGGAAGACTTCCTATTTGAAACACTCAGTACCACACAAAGGGCTAGTCACACTCTACCTATGCTTAAAGGCATGATGAGACATGCTGACGGACCTCTTTAAGGATCCAGTGCGGGCTTGCATTCTCACCCCCAGGATTGATTAAAAAAAAAAAAGATAAATCTGCTCCCTTAGATCCAGCCTTTATTAAAGGACAGTTACCACTAGACTTTTTGGTGGTCTCTAATGCCCATAAACGATCCAATTCACAGACCACAGGTGATGCTCTGGACAAGGAGTAAAAACTATTAGATGCCTCTGGTAAACGAGTAGCCGCCCAAGCAGCAAGTCGTTCGCGCTCTGCCAACACCCATTCCCTGCTAGCCAGATATGAAAGAGCAGACTAGGACGAAATGGAGCGGCTGCTTCAACACCACCCAGATGAGCACAAAGCAAAAGCCCAGGATTTGAAAGAGACACGTTAGTGATAGATTCCTTACCTTAGAATATCCCCAGGCGTCAAACTGGATCCGGAAAGCTTTGCTAGTAATACCTTTGCGCGTCAGTAGGTGGCGTCGGCGGCTCCGCGTCCGTCTCTGGCGTCGTAAGCGCCGAGATTACATCACAGAGACTACTTAGGCGCCACCCTTGCCAGTAAGTGCAGATCCGGTTAGAGCACGTACCTTAGTCACTTTTTGACTACCTTTTTTAGGACTTTTGTCTGTTGTGGTTCTTCTCCGGTGCACGTAGGGATGACTGGGTTTTAGTCCTGCGGGGACTGCCGTTGCAATATGTCGGTGGCTGACCCCCATGAGGTCTGTCTCTACTGTCTGGAGCGCGACCACGACTTCAGGTTGAGGGAGCGACGCCGAAAGTTGCTTGAGGTTCGGCACTCATCTCAGCGCCATTCCCGGTCCAGGCGCCATTCTAGAGAACGCTTGCGGGGCCTCCATCATCACTCCTCGGGCTCCAAGTCTTCACCCTCGGATTCGGGTAAGAGACAACATAAAAAGAAGTCGAAGAAGCGTTGTCGCTCTCCGACGTCCTCCCGTCGGTCCCCGGATGCAGACGAGGGGGACAGGGGTTCCACCCCTGCAGCTCCTTGGAGGCTGGGAGTCCCATGGTCTACCAGCCTTACCCGGGTCCGTTTGCGACTCCCGCACAGGTGCAAGAGTTTCTTGCTGCGATGGACAGCCTGTTTAGGCCTTGAGCTCCCGCTGGTGGGCCTTTGAGCCCCGCGGTCCCATGTCAGGATCCTGTTAGGATCCTGCTGGACCGTCGACTCCACCTGCGGCCCCGGTGCCGCAGGATCCTGCGCCATTGGCTCCGACCACGGCGCCACGAGGTCCCACGCTTCCGGCCCCAGCGCCACCCTCGGCTCCGCCTGCGGCGCCGCAGTTGATGCCGTTGGTTCTGTCTCTGCCCTGGTTCCCAGACGGTTTTGTCCCCATCTGGGATCCGAATCTGGACATGGTGCCGGTTCGGCCCCGGCTTGCGCCGTTCCCGATTCCATTTGTTCCTGCCCCGGTCCCTGCCCCGCCACACGGCGGAGGTAGAGGACGACTGGGAGAGGTCCGAGTACCCTCTTTCTCGTCAGTGTGACTGAGCAGGATTGGGCGGACGACTTCTCCTCTGATCCGGGGTTTGCCTCTCTCTCTCCCACTATGGAGGAAGGTGCCTCGTACGCGGTGGTGCTCTTTCGGGCAGCTGAGGTCCTTATCCTTGATCTCCCTTACGGTGACCCTAAAGACTAATCTCCTCACTGAGGTGCTCCAGTCAACGTTCACTTCGGTGCCACTGCTGCCATTTAATGACACTCTCACTGACGTCTTGTTCGTGGCTGGCCACAGGGGCCCCTGTGGATAAGAACATCTCCAGGCGTCATCGCCCGGCGCCGGGTGATCCTGCCTTTCTGACCACTCATCCTACGCCTGAGAGTCTGGTCATTCAAGCTTCAACATCCCAGAGTGCCTTTCCCACAGCTTCGCTGGATAAGGACTCTAAAAGGCTGGAGCCGTTCTGCAAGCGGTTGTTCTCCTCGGCCTGCTTGGGGCTACAGTCGGTGAACACCGCATGTCTGCTGGGCCGCTATTCCCACACAGTGTGAGATACCGTTGCTCAGGTGGTACCTCAGTGCCCGGAAGAGGTCCAGGCTGTGCTGTCCCAGGCTGTGGCCGAGGATAAGAATGCGGCTAAATTTGCCATTTGTTGTGGCTTAGACACCGCGGACTCCCTCGGTAGGGCAATTTCCACAACTGTGGCGCTTCATCGCCACGCCTGGTTGAGATCTACCGGGTTCTCCCCTGACATCCAGAGCTCGCTCATGGACATGCCCTTCGATGGCACTCGCCTGTTCGGTGATAAGGCTGAAGTGCGTTGGAGCGTTTTTAAGGATTCTCGAAGTGCGCTGGAGCGTTTTTAAGGATTCTCGAGCTACGGCCAAGTCCTTGGGCCTTTCCGCCACATGCCCGGCCGCGTCTACTTTTCATTCCTTTTATGGCCATGGAAGGGGCGCCCCTGCCCGCTCGTTGAGGTGGCCCTGGGCATGGAGGCTGCCGTGGCGGCTCCGGGGGCCAGCATGAGGGCCAGTCCACCTCAGCCCCCGCGGCATCCGCCTTGAAGCCTTCCTAGTCTGAGCTTCGGGACCAGTGCTTAATTTGTGCCTGTGCTTAGCACCGGCACTTATTTCTCAGGGCAGGGTCTAGACTCCATATTAACTCACTGAAGTTCACATGGGTTTTCCCGTTGAACGCCGTAAAATATTTCAAATGGAATCCAGCATGCTTTATTACGAGGCCCATTCAGCCTCTCTGGGGAGGAAGTGCCTGAGAGCACCCAGCGGAGCAGTGCCTGTCCATGCTCCTACGTAAGAGCTGATGACTAAACACCATTCTGATTCTCCCCAACTGTAAAGACGTCCCTCCTGCCTAAAAACGCAGCGCAGCCAAAAGGGCAGACTCAGCCTTCTCGAACAAGCACACCCCACTCTCTAACTTCCGCCCGCCTCTCTGCTTTGCACTTCCTGTCATGGTCCTGAGTGACGCCACTGTAATAGTTGAAAAAGACGGGTATTTTCTTTTCGAGAGCTAAAGTAACAACTGAAGTACATGCCAGATGTACCATCATGGATTCAGATGAGATTCCCAATAGCGTGGCTGAATGTAAATGTAAATGTATGAAACTTATATAGCGCAGGACTTACCCTGGGGCATCTCCGCGCTTGCTTAGGGAACCCGTCCTGGTATTCCCCTGTGAGAAACCCCGGCAGGGTATCCACAAGGTGAAAGCCAGGCATCCCGCCGCGAGGGGCCGATGTGGAGATTAAGCAAGCTAATGCCCAGAGTCGCAGAGTGTGACCCCGTGAGTCGAGTAGGCACCGGAGCGAGAATTGTCAGCCTGCCGTCATGATTCAAGGTAGTATATGACCATACAGGTTGTTGCTAATTGTGCCGGCACCGCAGGGGACGTCACTTCCTGCTGACCGAAAGCGGGAAGTATTGAGGAAGGCGCTTCTTGGCGCTTGCTGGTTTGCGGTCTGCATGAATAGCAGAAGGCAAGCAGGAAAGAAACCTGTTGTGAAGTTGCAGTAAGTGAGACATAGGGGTGCATTGCAGCCACCGGAGTGAGTATGTGTGTGTTTTAAATTATTTGTATTGTACACACAAACTGCAAATATTTCCTTTTGGGCATCTGCCTGCAGTCAGTGGGGCCGCAGTGTTACTGAACTTGCTGTAGCTCACAAGTTCTGCCCTGGAGAGGCCGCGGCCCGGGCTCAGAACAACTGTGTTTTTCTGGTCCCCTTATTATCTTTTCGGTCAAAAGTTCCGGGGATAGTTTAAAAGCTTGTTTCTCACAGTACTAGCAGACACCTTTGTATGTGAGATTACTGCGCAGGTCTCAGTCAGCTTGTGAGAGTCAATGGTGCGAGTCAGCGAGCTAGTTTAGAAGGCATCTGTCGGCAGAGGTGACAACCCTTGTAGTTAGCACCTGTATTTAAAGATGAAGAAGGACAGAGCAGTAATGTGCATGCTCATAACTAGTAACGTCCAATGTAAACTAATTTGTATACCTCACAGATACAGCCTGCACATACACACACTTAAGCACGTACCTCTGTTGCAAATCTCTAAGCAAAAACACAAAGGGCATACACACCAGAAAGGGTCATACCAGGCTCTGAAAGAACAGAGAGAAGACAGGATGTCCCTGCCACACACAATGGAAAATTCTGTAGATGTGTCACAGGTGTGCTGAAGCCTATTTCGAGCAATGCACCACCTTACATAGACTCTGCAAGTAGTCCGGCACGGATGAAGTTTGTGACCTCAGCTGTCCACTAAGCCTCATCATTTACCAACAAAAGCCAGGCACGACCATGCACTGCATGGGAGACACATGTTATGCATACAACACCTGTCACAACCGCTATTACTCTGGCAGAAAGGCAGCTAACCCTAACGTGGACCATCATCAACCCAAGTGCTCACATATGGTAGCATTGTACAAATCAGCGCCGCTCAAATCGGCGTCTCAAAATGTTTGTCGACACTGCAAGCATCAGTAAGATATACACAGCCCTTTTATCAGATCTGCAAATAATGGTCCCGTCACATACATCACACATGCAGTACATCACCCACATCAGTATATCACAACTACCGCCCAAAACTATAACTGTAATATTGACTACAATTGGTAACATGATAGAGGCTTGGAGTGGTGATCTGAGCAGCATCATATAATTGCGAATGTGGAGTCCGAGGGAGGGGCAGTAGAGGTGGAAACATTAAAGCTGAAGAGGACAGTTGAGTCATGATTTTGGCCTATTAGAGGTAAGACGTGGAGCAGATATTAATAGGGATTTTTTTTAAAGTACTGTGTTAGTATTTATGTAGCACGTTCCAAATTATAGGATCGAGACACTTTTGAAGTGTCGAGTACACAGGTGCCACTTCGTGTTAGTCGATGATATAGCGCTTCTACTCACAAGGAGGTTCATGGTTGATGGGGTTTTGATTGTGGTACTTTGGATGTGTTATTAGGATCGATTGATGAGCTTTACCAAACTTCAGATGAATTTTAATCTATTTGATTCATAGCAGCTGAGATCCGCACTGGCGTCTCTCAGCTGGTAGATTGTCGGGTGGGCAGTTTTGTTTTCAGCAGAACCCTTTATTTATTTCAATGTGGCAGGAACTTCTGGGTTTTTCTAGTGAGGAAAATATGTAACATAGTTGCATTTTACAAGAAGGGTATTTCAGGTACAGCTAATGTAGGGGCACATCTTCATGTACTTGTCATCTGGGAAATGTTGAGGAGTTGTTAGTATTGCAACGTTTTCCATTTGTCTGGCTTAGTTCACTACAGAAGCTGGATTTGTAACGTGTCCCGTCCCCGTCCCCTCAATGCCCTTGCATGTACGGGTGCAGGCTGAATTTGGGATGGAACAGGATGCTTTTCATTAGATGAAAAAATTGTAATGCTACTGTACTGGGCAGGTGGTGTTTGTGGTGGATTTCACATCATTCTTGTGTTTCTTTACCATTCTATTCCGCCCTGCATTAACAGTTTGAGTTCTTTGCTTTTGTTATCAGAGTAAAGCAAGTTTACTGTTGAAGTGCAGTAGCATAGAAGCTGCACATGGGTGTCCTGTGTTGCTGCTGTACACAATTGAGGTGCATTGTGCACAATGCTTAACTTGTAAAATATTAAGCGCAGGGGCCTCAAGGATTTCTGGGGCTTGTTGGCGTATCCTAATGGCAAGACTGCTTTGTCCATGCTACCATTAGGATAGCTGGTCTATAAGGTTGACTTACAACCAATCACCATAAGGGTTGTTTGGACTGATACAAGGTGATCACTAGAACTAGTGAGCATCATATATCAGGCCAACTTCTCACATTGGTGTGCAGCGGTTGGGATTTGAGCTTGCTGTTGTTTTTACCACGTATAATCTTGAAATATCATTTGAAAGATCACATAAGGTACCTAGGTACATATAACAAGCTTCGAAATACTCTGAGTTCTACTGAACCAGCTGTTGTAGTAGAAAGGGCCTAGCACACCCTGACTACAACTCTTAGCAAGGTATCAGTAGGAAAACCCATAGTGTAGGTAAGTGCACCACTTACACCCCACTAGAAAGCATGTCTACCACAGGTGAGACCTCAGTGACTCCCCTTGTGGTTAGTGACCCTCCACAGGTCCTTTCCAGATATACAGCTCTCAGTTTCCAGGAGATGAGACAATTGTGTACCTCCAGGAAATTGAAACAGGGTTCTAACCCTACCACTCCTTTTCTGTTAGGTCTCTTAGAGACATATGATGCCAGAAGGGCTGCTACTGCAGGCCCCTCTAATCCAGATGGGAGCATGCCCCCCTTAGAAGGTACACCTGGAGATCCAGACCTCCCTGAAACAGAGAATGTAGATGAGGAGGAGGGAGAAGAACCATCTGGGGATGAGGCAGACACATGTTCTGTGATAGCAGACTCACAAGGGCCAACTTAGACCTACATAGGGAAGGAACTGGGGGACCCCCAGTGCTAACCCTAAGCAGGCCTAACTATGGAGTTAGAAGAGATATGTCTCATTCTAGGGACTCCATTAGATCTGTTCACTCTCGTGCCTCTCGTGCATCTGCTCAGAGGAGGAGGAGTTCCCCTCAGAGGAGAGAACATGAGGCCAAGATGAAGGAAGCTAATCTGCGGATCCAAAGGGAAGAACTTGCCCTTGCCAAAGAGAAGCTTGACTTTGCTAGAGAGCAACAGTTGAGTGGGGTAGTCCCCACTGGTGGCAGCAATATCCCTAGGGATAGAGAAAGGGGTTTTGATACTAGACACCTGAGTAAAATAGTGCCCTCCTATAAGACAGGAGATGATATCCACAAGTGGATAACTGCTTTGGAGAGAGCCTGCAAAGTACAGCAGGTACCCCAGAGTCAGTGGGCAGCTATATTGTGGCTCTCCTTTGAAGGTAAAGGTAGAGACAAGCTCCTCACTGTTAGAGATGAGGATGCAAATGATTACCAAGTCTTAAAAACTGCTCTGATTGATGGGTTTGGCTTAACCACTGAACAGTCCAGGTTGATGTTCAGGGATACCCAGAAAACTCAGGCTCAAGATTGGACTGACTTTGTTGATTGTGCCACTAAGGCTCTGGAGGGCTGGTTACTGGGAAGTAAAGTTACTGATTACACAGGATTGTATAATCTAATTATGAGAGAGCAAATCTTAAATAATTGTCAGAACCAGTTGTTGCATCATATCTGACCTCTCCCCAAGAATTGGGAAAGAAGGCAGACAGATGGGTCAGGACAAGGGTCAAGCAGCAGAACCAGAACCAGGGTGGTGGCCAGAAGAAAGCAGACCAGAAGGGTAATGAGAATAAGCGAAATGACCAGAAGTCTTCAACAGGGCCCCAACAACCTAAGGAGGGTGGGTCCCAAACTTCCCAAAAGAAGAAGAATGATGGTCCTAAGAAACCATGGTGCCAATACTGTAAAAGTAAGACTCACTGGTTTAGTGAGTGCACCAAGAAAGGCCAAACTCCTACCACTACTGTCCCTAAGACACCTGCACCCCCTAGTACAGTTAGTAGTGGTAGTGTACCTCCCAAGGCTATAGTTGGGTGAACCCTGGGAACTGAGGTGTGTTCTGACTTAGTTAGAATTCCTACTCAGGCAGTTCTTGTTTGTACTGCGGACATGGATATGACCCCTACTGTAAGTCCTAGTACTCTGGGCAAATACAGACAAACGCCTTTAATTAATGGAAAAATGGCTCAGGCCTACAGGGACTAGGGTGACCAACTGGCATGGGTGAAAATTCAGGACGGTGAGTGTAAAAATTCAGGACAAAGGGTCAAAATTCAGGACAAAAATTCAGGACAGGAGGTCAAAATTCAGGACAAAACTTTGGGACAAAAGGTACGTTTTACGGACACGTCAGAGGAGGTCGCGCAATAGTATAAAAGTAAGTAAATAGACAACCATTTAAGTACAAGTCAAAATAAGTTTATATTAGGTTGAGACAATCGTGCACTTCATGGTTTTTCAGTATGCCCACAGCTTGCTAATTTAGACGATTCAAAACTTGCATCTTGCTCCAGTAGGTATTAGACACCAGACAATGGTGAACCATACCTGAATACAAGTGGGGCCACTTTAATTGTTGATTGAAAACTACTGGATATACAAGGAACTTTGCATTCCGTCTCCCCCCTCTCTCCCTTTCCAGCCTCTCAGGGAAACACTTGATGCCCAGTCCAACCAGTCAAGCCTTGCTACCACCCTCCAATGGTGCCCCTCATCTTCACATAGACCGTCTCTCATGTGTATTTAATTTCGTTTATAGTGCTACTCATCCCATGTATGTAGGGCAGGGTGTCGGAGTACGTTACATCACACACACATCATATAGAGACAATGACTCATATAAACGTGAAAGTAAATGTATAGGAAATGTTACTTAAGAAAAAGGGTGCTACAAGGTGTAATCATTCTTTTATCTTTCATTCAGTCTTCACCATTCATTCTGTCCTTCCATCTATGTGCCCATCTATATCCAACATATTCAACCATTTGCAAACCTATTCACCATATATCCTTCCATCCATCATTTCACTCATCCATCCCTCCATCCACCCTTTCACTTATCCATCCATTATTCATCCATCCACCCTTTCACCCCGTCCATCCATACACTCATCCTTCCACTCTTCCACCCATCCATCCATCTATTTACTCATCTATCCAGCCATTTAACCGTTCACCCATCCAGCCATCCTTTCACTTACTCATCCATCCACTCAGTCACTTAACCTTCCACCCATTCACCATTTCAGTCATTCATCCTCCCTTTCTCTCTCCATCCTCTTTTCACGTATCCATCCATCCATCCTTCCACCAACCCACCCATCTACTCATCCATTCATTAATCCATCCATTGACCCTATTACTCATCCATCCTTTCACTCATCCATCCATCTGTTCTCTCATCCATCTACCTTTTCACTTTTTCACTCATCTATCCATCCTTTTGTCGATCTACCCTCTTTCACTCACTCATTATTCCTTACATCCACCCTTTCACTTATCAATTCACCCATCCACCAATTCACTCGCCCATCAGCTACCCTTTCACTCATCCATCCATCCTTTCACTCACCCATCTACCCTTTTACCCACCCATCTATCCTTCCACCCAAACATCCATCTATTTACCTTTCCTCTCATCCTTCCACTCACTCATCCATCCATCCTTTCTTTCATTATCTATCCATCCAGCCATTCACACATTCCTTCACTTATTCACTCACCCACCTTTTCACAGTATGAGCTGAGCCTTTGTCTGCAGAGTCGCAGATAGAGGAGGCCCATCAAGAACTTCACCTTGCTGTAGTTCCTAAAGCAAAGGGGTGGGGTGGGGGAGGGTTCACTATGCCACTGCACATAGGTAATCTGAAAACGTAGATGTCATGATTCATGCATGATGCACAGTGCCAGGACGTGAGGTGACTGTGACATGGTGTTGTTTCCAGGGCCTTAAGTGGGGTAAAAAAACTAGGGGATCTCTTCAAAGGGGTAAATAAGTGCGTGGCTTAAAACACCTAGGCTAAAAATATGTGCTTAGCATAGTGTTCTGCCCGACTGGTATTATGTTGCTTCTGTCATTGCATCCAGATATATAGGGCATTGCACCTACAACAAGCAAGGACTATTGGCTTTGTCAATGGTTGTTAGTTGCTTAGAATGAAAAAGCAGCAACCATGGATGTTGAATATAATATTGAAAACGCGTCAGTTCTAAAATGATGCCACACTGAAAGAACTATAACTTGTTATTTTTAACTTGTTTTGCAGGCTTCCTTATATAAACTGTTTTCTCACATTGCAGCATGGGCGTTTTACCATTCATCCATCTAACAGAATGTCATGCTGTACACTGAGGCAGGAGGAGGCCGCCACATGACTCATATTACCGTCCTTAGCGGGATGATAGGCTGAGTCAGCTTTGCTGGGATTTGGACTTGTGACCTTCAGATCATTTCAAGTGCCAGCAGTGAGCACTCTTGAATCTTGCGCCATCTTGCATTCTCTCTAAGGCTGAACAAATAGAGCAGGGCACCATCTGGGCCCCTCTCAAGACGCTAGTGGCTGGCAGCTATCCTCCAGCATCTCAGTATGGTATCAATAAAGTTGCCCGTTTAAGTTGAGAGCTCTCCTTGCTATCTAAAATGCACAGTTCTACTTGTGAACTGGAGTCAGCAATGACGATACTTGAGTGAGTTACAACCGCTTCATACTCAAAAGGGACACGTTTAGATTCAGAAAGAGGAACCAATTCCCACATGGCTGTGCCAAATGTCCATTAAGTGGGGAGTTTTCCACCCCCTCCCACGGGTCGCCGCACTATACTGGTAACATTCTGTGCAGAATAGGAACCATTTCAATGAATTCAGCAATTCTAACTTTGTGCGACAAAATACGTGTGTTCAGGCCGAGCTGAGATTTTATCTGCTTATAGAGCAAAACAGGCGAAAACTCGTCCATTGGAATAAATCCCCCACCAATTTGAATATTTCAGAATTTTCGGGAAATCCTTGGAGGAGCCCAGACTGCCCCATTGTCATGTCATTCTGCATGTGGCAATTAGCCGGAATACAGAATGACAATGGGCGGGGTGGGGATGCACTTGAGCTCTGGGAGGAGTGCGAGGCGCCAGCATCAAGGGGCTAAGGCCTCTCACAGGGGAGCAGTGCTGCTCCCTGTGATGGCCAAAATTACGGACAAACGGCGTCCGTAAAAGGGATTCTCACGGACTACGGACGTGAGGTCCCAATTACGGACGGTCCGTGAAATTTACGGACGGTTGGTCACCCTAACAGGGACACATGTGCCAGTGTCACCATGGTGACACCAACATTTGTGGACCCTGACCAGATCATGCTAGGTTCAGATTACCTAGTGACCAATGCTAGCAATGTCACTACCAATCACAGTATGGCAGTTGTTAATTTCTCCTGGGGAGGGGTAACTGGCCTCAAAAGGGTTGTAGTTAGTTCAGACCTCCCAGTAGATTGTCTTTTGGGCAATGATTTGGAATCCTCACTGTGGTCAGATGTGGAGTACAGGACTCATGTAGAAATGCTAGGTCTCTCCTCACATGTCCTTGCTGTGACTAGGTCACAGGCCAAGAAATGCCCAGCTGAACAAGTGCTGGATCCTGGAAGAATGGACCAGACACTACCCAAGAGAAGGAATGATAGGGTTAAGGATGAGCCTTCCCCCCTGCCTCAGGTTGAGGATCAGCCCTCTCAGGAGGCTGACCCAGAGATCCCAGAAGGAACTGTCTTAGAAGAGCTTGAACCTGATCAGGTTGAGTTTCTTGGGACAGGGGGACCTTCCAGGGCAGACTTGAGGCAGGCCCAATTTGATTGTTCCTCTCTTGAACCCCTCAGACAGCAGGCTGCTGCTGAGGCTGCAGGGAATGCTACAGGTGCCCATAAAGTATATTGGGAAGATGGACTCCTATACTCTGAGGCAAGAGACCCCAAGCCTGGTGCTACCAGGAGGCTGGTCATCCCCTTGTCTCTTAGAGGTTTCCTTCACACCTTAGCCCATGAGATTCCCCTTGCAGGTCACTTAGGCCAGAACAAGACTTGGGACAGGCTTGCCCCACACTTTCACTGGCCTCATATGTCTGAAGACACTAAAATGTTTTGTCGCTCATGTGTCACCTGCCAAGCCAGTGGCAAATCAGGTGGCACAAAAAAGACCCCCCTCATACCACTACCTGTGGTGGGGGTTCCCTTTGAAAGAGTGGGGATTGACATTGTTGAACCAATGGACCCCCAACAGCCTCTGGGCACAGATTTATACTGGTGGTAGTGGATCATGCCACCAGGTATCCAGAAGCTATTCCCCTTAGGACCACTACAGCTCCTGTTGTGGCCAGGGCCCTACTTGGAGTTTTCTCCAGAGTGGGGTTTCCTAAGGAGGTTGTCTCTGACAGAGGTGCAAACTTCATGTCAGGATACTTGACTGCTATGTGGAAGGAGTGTGGTGTAAATTATAAATTTACCACACCCTATCACCCACACTGCAATGGGCTTGTTGAGAGATTCAACAAGACCCTCAAAGGGATGATAAAAGGGTTACCTGAAAAGCTCAGGCGAAGATGGGACATCCTTTTACCCTGCCTCCTGTTTGCTTACAGAGAGGTCCCACAGAAGGGGGTTGGTTACAGCCCTTTTGAGCTTCTGTTTGGGCATTCTGTAAGAGGACCCCTATGTCTGGTGAAGGAAGGATGGGAGTTACCTCTCAAAAAGCCTAAACTTGACATAGTGGACTATGTACTTGGTCTCCGCTCCAGGATGGCAGAGTACATGGAGAAGGCATCTAAAAACCTTGAGGCCAGCCAAGAACTTCAAAAAGCTTGGCATGACCAAAAGGCTGTCCCAACTGTGTATCATGCAGGACAGAAGGTGTGGGTGTTGGAGCCAGTGGCCCCAGCAGCTCTCCAAGACAAATGGTCTGGACCCCATACCATCATTGAGCAAAAGGGAGAAGTCACCTATTTGGTGGACATGAGAACTCCCAGGAGCCCCCACAGGGTGCTTCATGTAAACAGGCTCAAAGCATTTGTCAACAGGGAGGACATGGGCTTGCTCATGGCCACAAATGAGGGGCAGGAGGAAGAGAGTGACCCTCTCCCAGACCTGCTCACTCAGAACCCTGATGATGGGTCAGTAGATGGTGTAGTCTTTTCTGACAGCCTCTCTGAACATCAACAAGAGGATTGTAAACAGGTTCTTCAATCCTTCAGGCAAATGTTTTCACTGACCCCCAGTCAGACAAACTGGTGCACCCATGAGGTGGACACTGGTGACAGTCTGCCTGTCAAGAGTAAAATCTACAGGCAACCTGACCACGTCAGGGACTGCATTAAGAAAGAAGTCCAAAAGATGTTGGAATTGGGAGTCATTGAACCCTCAGAGAGCCCTTGGGCTAGTCCTGTAGTTCTAGTGCCTAAACCTCACACCCAGGATGGTAAGAGAGAGATGATGTTTTGTGTAGACTACAGGGGTCTCAATGCTGTCACTAAGACAGATGCCCATCCAATACCTAGGGCAGATGAACTGATAGACAAGTTGGCTTCTGCAACTTTCTTAAGTACATTTGACCTAAGAGCTGGTTATTGGCAGATCAGGTTAGCTGAGGATGCCAAGGCCAAAACAGCATTTTCTACCACAGGAGGTCATTACCAATTTGGGGTGATGCCCTTTGGTTTGAAAAATGCACCTGACACTTTTCAAAGGTTGGTGAACCATGTTCTCACTGGGTTGGATGACTTCTGTGCAGCATATCTAGATGATATTGCTGTCTTTAGCTCCACCTGGGAGGATCACCTGATCCACCTGAGGAAAGTTTTGGGAGGCCCTGCAAAAGGCAGGCCTCACTATCAAGGCTACTAAGTGCCAGATAGGGCAGAGTCAGGTTGTGTACCTGGGCCACCTTGTGGGTGGAGGCCAGGTTCAACCATTGGAGAGCAAGATACAGGCCATAAAGGACTGGGCTCCTCCAACCACCCAGACACAGGTCAGAGCTTTCTTGGGCCTTTCTGGTTACTAAGGAAGTTTATCAAAAATTATGGGTCCATTGTGACACCACTTAATGACTTGACAAGCAAGAAAATGCCAAAGAAAGTTCAGTGGACAGTTAGCTGTCAGAAGGCATTTGATGACCTAAAGCAGGCCATGTGTACTGCACCTATTCTCAAGAGTCCTGACTACTCCAAAACCTTCATTGTCCAAACAGATGCATCTGAGTTGGGTGTGGGAGCTGTTCTTTCTCAACTGAATATTGATGGTCATGACCAGCCCATTGCTTTTATAAGCAGAAGGCTGACCCCTAGAGAGAAACGTTGGTCAGCTATTGAGAGGGAGGCCGTTGCTGTGGTTTGGGCCTGAAGAAGTTGAGGCCATACTTGTTTGGAACTCACTTCAAGATTCAGACCGACCATAAGCCCCTCTTATGGCTAAATCAGAAGAAGGGTGAAAACCCCAAACTTCTTACGTGGTCCATTTCCCTACAGGGGATGGACTTTACAGTGGAGCACAGACCAGGGACTGACCATGGCAATGCAGATGGTCTCTCCAGGTATTTCCACTTAGAACAGGAAGACTCACCTGGTCAAGGTTAGTTTAATGTCCCTATGTTTGGGGGGGGGGGGGTTATGTAGGAGAGTGGGGTCTGCAATCCTATGGTCACCCCAGATTTTTGCTTTTTGCTTCACTGGTTTACGACTTTCCCTGGCTGTGGGCCTGCTAATCAGACCCACAGCCTAGCTGTTCTCTCTCTAAATTGACAACCATGTACTTTAGGTGCATTTGCCAATTGGTACTGGGCCACCTTATCAGTCCCTGTACCCAGGGCCTACCAGGGGCTAAAGCATGTATTATGCCACCCCTGGCTGGCCATCTAAATCTGACACAACTGGCTGCATGACAGCTGGGGCGAAGTGGTGTAAACACCCTTTGCTATAGATATAGTATACCTATATCTAACCCTAAAATGGACACATATATTCCTATCAGTCACTCCTATGGAAGGCCTTATCAATCCTGAAGGCAGAGTGCTTGGAATTATGTGAGATGGTGCTCTGGCATGAGCTGAGCCCGTTTGCAGCTTGCGGAACCAAGTCCTAATAGCTGTTCCATGATAATGCTATACCATATACTCTTAAGTGCATTATCAACCTCGCGGTTAAATGCTAACTCTGGTATAACATTATCAAAACATGTCGAGTAAGGTGTCATACGATTTGGAATACTACCCCCTCGCCAATTCTGGCGACGGGGGTAGCATTCCACCCTTCTAGAGGGACACGACATGTATGTAACTGAGAACCCCGGTTAAAGTTAACTCGAGCCTCAGCATCACAAAATGGATGCTGCCACCACAGACACAAGTCTGACCTCCTGCTGCTGGGAGTCCTTCCAGCGAGGATGGCTTGTACAAAGGGTTTCCTCCCTTGGGAGGTGCTAGCACCACCCCAGACAGGATTTTGTGTATTGAGGTAGGGAGGCCTGAAAGGAATGAGACATGCCTGGGGCACACAAGGTGCCCTGTGCATACACCGGTTCAAACCAGTTGCTGGGGCATCCCAGACCCAGCTCTGGCGGGAAAACGGACAAAGGATAGGGGGTGTAACCACCCCCCTTCCTGGTCCCACCCAGGGGAGAGACGCCCCAGCCCCGAGCAGCCCATGCACCGAAGATCAGCCATCCAGCATCCACGAGATCTGCGTGGGGCCCTTCTGCTTGTTTGCTGCTCGACGCGTTGTCTGGTCACTTGCCGGTTGGCTAGTGGCCTCCTAGACGATGAACCTTTGAATCTTTGCTGCTGGTCTGGTTGCTCCAGACTGGCCCTTGCTCCCTTCCAAAAGATGGGCACCCCGGACTCTCCTAGTCCGCACCAGACGCTTTCTTCACTCACCGCGTGGGTTGCCTTTGCCAAGGCCTGTTGACGCCGATTCCGGATCCAACACCGCCGACAGCGAGAACCTGCGTGGGACAGCTCGTGCCTCCATCCTGGTCGTCGAAGACGCCTCCTGGTCCGCGTGGCTGCAGAGTCAAGCGTCCACTCTTCACCTGATCGCGACGACAACATCTGGTTCCTTCCTGGTTCCACTCCAGTCACTGGCTAGTCACTGGCTAGTGACTGTGAACATTGTTCCCTCTGCTTTCAGGTCTTCTTCTTCAACAATCCACCCTTGGATTGCACCGGACATCTTCCTCCTGGTCGCCTGCAGCATCTTTTCTTTCAGGCTCCATTGACTTCAACGCGAGAACCCGACGCACTTTGACACCTATGCACCCGTGGCCCGTGGGTGAGGTAACAAGAGCATTTCGGTGCTCAAGGGTAGTTTAACTGTCCTTGTGTCCAGTTCCACAGTCGGTTTAGTCCTACCTAGTCAGGATTGTCCGTACTCACCTTTAACTTGAACTGTACTGTCCATAGACGTTGTTACGCATCTCGCGTGTGAGTTCACACTCTGCACACGTGTTCCGTGGGCCTCCTATTACTTACCTGAAATTAGTGTAGCGTGGTCCCATCGATCCTACAGCCTCTGGACAGCTCCATTCCTTTTATCCACTCTCACATTCCACTTACTTAGTATATGGTTTGTCGTGCCCCTAGGGCACCATTGTAATTTCGTGCAACTTGTCGTATTTTTCGTAAGAGATTGTCATGTGCTTAGCCCTCTGATCTCATAAAGAGTTCAGAGGTGTTGTTATTAATAAATATACTGTTTATTTTCATAACCTGTGTGGGGTCCTTTCATCTGGTATTCAAGGGGTTATATTGTGGTAAAACAGCTGGCTTCACATGCCAAAAGAGTTTAGCCTAAGACTGCTTTGTCCATGCTACCATTAGGATAGCTGGTCTATAAGGTTGACTTACAACCAATCACCATAAGGGTTGTTTGGACTGATACAAGGTGATCACTAGAACTAGTGAGCATCATATATCAGGCCAACTTCTCACAAGCGCTGCCCCTTACTCAGTGAAATAAATATTCCTTTACTTGATCTTAATTTGTGATTCTGGAAGGTCCTCTGTATCACCTTTTTAACAAGTGTGTTCTGTCTTTATTTGCATTACTAATTATTTATGGATAGATGACAGGTCTAAAACAGATTCAAATTGTATTATTCTTGTATATTTTTTTTTAAAGTGTATGTTTCAAAATGGAAAACGCAGGTTTTGGATGACTTCCTCAGTAGTTTTTTTTTTCTTCCTCTCTTTTTTCTTAATTTTTATTTACCTTAAAATTAAAATCCCAACCATGCCTGTAAAATTAGTCTTACTGTAGTACTACTCATGTAATACAAAATACTAATCCCAAATCTATCAATTTAGGTGTGAAACCGTATGTAGTTGTGTTGGTACTGTCATTGACCTCTCTGTAGGGGCAATGGGTGGTGTAAGCTGTCGTGAGCTCCCGAAAAGAACCCTGGCTTTACAAATTAAGCACTGGCGGTTGAACAACAAGAGTAAGTGGGTGGAGCCACTGGCAGAAGTGGGTGGAGCAAGGAAAGTGGGTGGAGCCTCCGGGGGAAAATTGAGCACCTGCACTTAATATTTTACAAATTAAGCACTGTTCAGAACCCACCCCACGCCATTGGGTGGCAGCATTCATCATCCCCTTCGGGATTCTGTCACTTCCGACAGGTGGGTCCTGCAGCTCGTCCGGAGAGGTTACTCCCTCCCCTTCAAGTCTACACCCCCAGCCATGCCACCTCAGTTCCACCGCATGTCGGGGGATCACTTTGCGCTTCTCAAGCAGGAAGTCATGTCCCTCTTGGTCAAGGAGACCATCGAGCGCGTACCTGGGCCAGAAGTAGGGCGTGGTTGTTATTCCTACTACTTTCTGGTCCCCAAGAAGGACAAGGGGGGCTTGTGCCCCATCTTGGACCTCAGGAACGTCAATTGCTTTCTTCAGAAGTAGAAGTTCAAGATGTTGACGCTGGCGCAGGTCTTGGCTTCCCTCGACCCTGGAGACTGGATGGTAGCGTTTGACTTGCAGGATGCCTATTTTCACATCCCTGTCCTGCCGGCCCACCGGCGTTACCTGCGGTTCACATTAGGCCAGGAGCATTTTTAGTTTGCCGTGCTCCCCTTCGGCCTTACCAGCGCCCCTCGGGTGTTCACGAAAGTGATGGCGGTGGTCGCAGCTCATCTGCGCCGGTCATGTGTGTCAGTCTTCCCCTACCTCGACGACTGGTTGTTGAAGGCGGGCTTGCCCCAGGCAGTTGTCACCCACTTCCAGACTACGGCTGACCTCCTGCATTTGCTGGGGTTTTCCATCAACGTGCCGTTGTCGCACCTGAGTCCTTCTCAGCAGCTCCCCTTCATCGGAGTGGTTCCGGATTCGATGCGGTTTCGGGTTTATCCTCCCGAACAATGAGTCTGGGATATTCAGGCTATGATTCCGATCTTTCAGCCTCTATCCCGGGTTTCGGTCAGGATGACCCTTCGGCTCCTGGGCCTGATGGCCTCCTGCATCCTGCTAGTACAACATGCCAGGTGGCATATGTGGGCTCTGCAGTGAGACCTGAAGTTGCAGTAGGCACAGCATCAGGGCAACCTGTCCGATCACGTCCAGATCTCGGAGAGCACCGCACGACAATTGCAGTGGTGGCTCACAAATAGCAATTGGGTCAATGGCAGATCCCTCTACCTTCCCCAACCAGAGCACAAAGTGGTGACGGATGCGTCCCTCCTGGGATGGGGTGGCCACTTGGGAGAGGCAGAGATCAGAGGCCTCTGGTCTCCGGCGGAGTGCAGACTCCATATCAACCTTTTGTAGCTTTGGCGATCCGACTTGCACTGAAGACATTCCTTCCCACTGTCGGGGGGAAGTGTGGTGCAGGTGTTCATGGACAACACCACCACCATGTGGTACTGCAACAAACAGGGCGCGATGGGGTCCTGGACCCTATGTCCGGAGGCTCTGCGCCTCTGGGCATGGCTGGAACTTTAAGGCATTTCCTTAGTGGTTCAACTCCTGGCAGGTTCTCTGAATGCCAGGGCAGACAAACTCAGCCGCCGGTGTTTGATGGATCACGAATGGCATCTGAACTCGGACGAGGCACAAGGACTCTTTCTGAAGTGGGGGAGAGCCTTGGTTAGATCTATTCGCCACCAAAGAGAATGTGCAATGTCATCAGTTCTGCGCATTGGAATATCCAAGGCGGCACTCGCTCGGCGACCCTTTTCGTCGCAAGTGGAGTTGCGGTCTATTGTACGCCTTTCGGCTCATACCACTTCTGCTCAGAGTGCTGAAGAATATTCGGCGCAACCGGGCCCAAGTCATCCTTGTGGCTCCTGATTGGGCACGAAGATACTGGTATCCCGAGCTACTCAGCATGGCAATCGATCCCCCGATCCGACTGCCTCTTCGGAAGGATCTTCTGTCACAGCAGCAGAGGACGGTCCTCCACCCGAACCTGTCCAGCCTCCACCTCCATGCGTGGAGATTGAGCACCGACAGTTGACAGCTTTCGATCTTCCTCCTGAAGTCTGTGATGTCATTCTGGCAGCCAGGCGTCCCTCCATGAAAACGGTATACTCCTACAGGTGGAACAAGTTTGTGGCATGGTGCACAGCAAAGTCTGTGGATCCCCTCTTCCCCTCTTTCCGAAGTCCTTTTGATCCTTCTTTCTTTGGCCCAACAGGCCTCTGCTCTGGGCACTATCAAAGGTTATCTTTCGCCATCTCCGCCTTTCTACGGCTTCCAGATCAGCCTTCTCTTTAACCGTTTCCTCATGGTCATTACGCATACGTTTTCACCCGTGCCTTTCGTAATGCCTCGGTGGAACTTGAATCTTGTCTTGACCTTTCTGATGTGCGCTCCCTTTGAGCCCCTTCATAACTGTCCCTTACGTCTTCTCACTCTCAAGACTGCTTTCCTGGTAGCTATCACCTCTGCCAGAAGGGTGAGTGAGCTCCAGGCTCTCTCTTCTAAACCTCCTTTCCTCTCTGTTCATCCCGACAAGGTGGGTTTGAGGACCCGTCCTTCCTTCTTTTTTGCTAATGGTTGTCACGCCCTTCCACATTGGGCAGACCATCACTTTGCCCACCTTCTTTCCGCATCACTCTAGGGAGGAGTAGATGCTCCTCCGTCTGGACCCAAAACGGGCGCTCGCTTTCTATCTGCAGCGTACACAACAGTTCCGGGTCGATGACCAGCTCTTTGTTGGATAAGTGGGTGCCAAAAAAGGTCAGACCGTGCACAAGCGGACCATCTCCCGGTGGGTCGTTCTGTGCATCAAAGCATGTTACTCTTTGGATAAGAAGGAGCCTCCTGTGGGGCTGCGTGCCCATTCGACCAGGGCGACTGCAGCCACTACTGCCTTGGGACGCAGCGTTCCCTTGCAGGACATTTATTTATTTATTTATTTATTTATTCAGAGTTTTATATAGCGCGAACAAGATCTTTACAGATATCAGAGCGCTTCACAGAAACAGGGGGTGACGATAGCATGAGGGTGATGCGACATAATATTGGGTGCAATATAAACTTCAGTAACATGATCGGATAGCAGTCATGTTCAAATAGAAAGTCAGTAAACAATCAGATAAGCGAAAAATAAAAGACGAGACTGAGTCTTACATACAATTACGATAAAATCAGGAGAACTTATACTATAAGTATCTAAAAGTTGTAGGGGAAGGGGCCTCGATATACAATAGGCTAACATGAATAGTCTAATAATAGATATTTAGTGAGTAGCATAGAAGGATCGAATGACCATCAAGTAATTGTGGCATACAAGAGGAATAAACAGATCTAGGTCATGCAAAATATGACATTATTTGACATTAGACAATCATGAAACCAGTAATACCCAAGCGGCACGAAAGTCAATGAGGAACAGACATTAAAGTTCAGGTGAACTTGGCCATGAGGATGGCTTTCACCTCTTTCTTAAAGAAGGCCGTGGAGGAGATAAGCCTGGTTTCGGGAGGGAGTGCGTTCCAGATCCTCGGCGCCATTCCTGAGAAGGAGCGTTTGTATGTTCTTTCCTTCCGGAATCTGCGAGGTTTCAAGAGTAAGTTTTTTGAACTTCTATTGGATCTCGACCCTCCTGATATAGTTAGCTTTTGAGTTAGGTGCATTGTGGTGTACAGCCGCGTGTGTCATTACAGCGATTTTCAGATGTATTCTGGCTTCAAAGGGCAGCCATTTCAGAGATTTCAAGTCAGGGGTTATATGAGAGTGTTTTCTTGAGCCCGTGATGAGTCTCGCGGCAGCGTTCAAGGAAGCTCTTAGGGGTGCAGTTGTTGCTAAAGGGAGACCACTGAGGGTCACAATTCCATAGTCAATGCGGGGGATGACTAGGGCTTGAACTGCATTTTGGAAGTCTTTGGCTGGGAGGAAGGGTTTCAACTTTCTCAATGTGTTGATTTGGAAATTAGCTCCTTTTGTCGCTCTGCTAATGTGCTGTTGCATGTTGAGCTTTGCGTCCAGTGTGACACCTAAGGATTTCGCGGAGTCCACGATGGTGGGCCGGACATTGAGTGCAGTTAAGTTGTTGAGCCAAAGTTGGATGGTGGTAGATTTCGCAGGGGGTGCTATCAGAAGGAACTCAGTTTTCAGAGCATTTAGTTTGAGGTGGTTGTCGGCCAACCACGATTGGGTCTTTGTGAGAGTGTAATTCAGGAGTTTGATATCATCCGGGGATTGTACCTTTAGGTAGAGTTGAGTGTCATCGGCATACATATGGAAGTGTACATTGGATGCTTGGAGCAAGGAGGCAAGCGGTTCCATGATGAGGTTGAACAGTGTGGGTGAAAGGGAGGATCCTTGTGGAACGCCTAGGTCGACTGGCACAGGCGAGGATAACACATTGTTAATCTTGAACTTCTGAGTCCGGTTATGTAGGAAGGACGTGAACCATTTGAGAACAGTCCCGGATAAACCCATTCTAGTGTTTAGCAGCTCAAGGAGGTTCTCATGTTTGACCGTGTCAAAAGCTGAGGAAAGGTCAAGGAGGATGAGGAGGCATGAATCATTGCGATCGAGGATTTGGTGGGCGTCGTCAATTATGTGAGTCATGGCAGTTTCCGTGCTGTGTTTCGCACGGAAGCCTGATTGGTGGGTGTTGAGGCGATCAAACTTGTCAATGTGTTCTGTTAGTTGAAGCTGTACACATTTTTCCAGCAGTTTGGCCAAGGTGGGGATGTTTGTGATGGGACGGTAGTTGTTTATGTCGGACGGGTCAGCTGTGGGTTTCTTTGAGTATGGGCGTGACTTGCCCCACCTTGAGTGAGTCCGGGATGAGACCTTGTTGAAGGGAGCTGTTAATGATTTTAGTCCAGAGTGGGAGGAGCATGGTGTTGAAGTCTTTTACCGCGTTAGCAGGCAGGGGGTCTGTGAGGTGATTACAAGGTTTCAGGGTACCGAGCAGTTTGAATATTGCATCTTCTGAGTAGATGTCAAAGGAGGCCCACGATGCGTTGTTTTTTGGCTGGGCGTTAGACATTCTGATGTGCACAGGGTGTTGGCTTACATCATTGAGGAGATCATTCCTTATGTTGTCGGTCTTTTGCTTGAAGAAGGTGGAAAAGTCTTCACTGTGTGGGATATCGCTTGTTGGGTTGTTTTGTTGTAAGGGTTGCGGCTTTGTTTGACTTTTGACTAGTTCGAACAATTTTCTTGGTCGGTTTTTCGCTTGGTCAAGCTGGAGGCGAAAGAAGTCAGATTTCGCACGCTTAATTTTCCTAAAATAGGCATTTCTCTTGTTCTTAAGCTTTTTGCGATGAAGTGATGAGGGATCCGATCTCCAAATGCGCTCTGCCGATCGCATAGCTCGCCTGTCTTCGTTGAGTCTCCCGTCATACCAGGGGTTCGAATTCTTGGTGGAGACTCTCTTTAGTTGCAGTGGGGCTGCTTCGTTGATTATAGAGGTCATGGAGTCGAGGTAGAGGTCTGTCAGAGTTTGAACATCAGAGACGCCAGCAGGTGGAAAGAGGAGCCTGTAAGTGTGGGGCGGTAGGGAGTTAGGGTTGAGATTCTTCATGTCCCTTTTCCAGATCTTGCATTTGGTGGGTTGAGCCGGGGAGGGTTTGATTTTTTCATTGATAAAGAAGGTGATGATGTGGTGATCTGACCAGTCACAGGGTTGGATTGACCCCAGTTGGGTAGAGTCCTCTTTGGCGATGATAAGGTCGAGTATCGCACCTTTATCATGTGTTGGGCTGTTGCATATTTGGGTGAGGTCAAGCGCATTAAGGAAAGATTTAAGACTATTCACCACTGTGTCTTTCTGATCGTTCCAATGGAGATTAAAGTCACCCAGGTAGATTTGAGTGATCTGCCGACCGGCGTTGGAAGTAATCGTGTCCATGAGTTGTTGAGAGAAGATGAGGTTATCCCCCGGCGGGTGATAGATGAGGTGTAGAGCACATACTGGTTTGCCATCACTGGAGATGTCGAGGCAGAAGAGTTCACAGGAGGTGAGGGAGGGGGAGGTGACTTTGGTGACGGATAGATTGCTCCTGAAAATGCATGCTATTCCCCCGCCCGTCTTGCCGGTCCTGTCGAGTCTGATGATGTGGTAATTGGGGGGAACTAGTATATCCATGATGGGCGTGGAGGCTTCAGTTAGCCAGGTTTCCGTCAGTATGGCTAGGTCAAGATCCATTGATGTGACGAGCTCTGCAATGTCGGAGGAGTGTCTCTGGGCCGATCTGCAGTTGAGAAGGATGCATTTGAGTCTGGGGGTGAGAGGGGAGGTCGTGTGTTCTAGCGATAGGGGGACTCTTCTGAGGTTGTTTGGGACAGAGCTTCTGATGTTTAGCGTTGGGTGCCTAAGGGGATTTGAGAGAATAGTAGGTATGGGGAGGTGAGTGGGGGTTATGTCTTTTAGCGGTCCTGGGCCAAAAGAGCGGAGGAGGGTGCGTAAGTCGTGGTCCGACAGGGAGTTAAGGGCACGCCGGGGACGGAGGGTGTTGTTGCGAACGGGGATGGAGGGCCAGTGTAGAGGGCGTTGAGTGCGAGGGACTGTGGGGAGAGTGCGTCGTTTGTTGGATACGGTGGTGGTCGTTGTGGGTCTATGTTGTCTGGAAGGTGTGTGTAGAAACTCTTTGATGGTGCGGAGCTCGTCTTTGAGTTGTAGGAGGGTGGATAGAATGAGGTCGAGAGGTGTCTTGGTGTTAATGCTCCTTATGTGGGCCATGGGCGAGGCGTTGAGAGGGGAGTTAGTGGGCGAATTTGGGGCGGGGAGGTGGGGTATGCTAGCCTTAGTGGGGGGCTCTGCTGTTAAAAAGGGGGGGGCGGTATTCGGTGGGTGCGATGAATTGTAGGTGAGCGGTGTGGGTGAAGTAGGGGGAGGGTGGGAAGAAGTGGTTGTGGCGTCGGTGGGGGGTGGTGCCGGTGTGTTGAGGGATGAGTGAAGGTCGAAGATAATAGGGGTGGTAAGGAGAAAGCGGGGGCTGAGTAATGGTGGGGAGAGGTGGGGGGGTGTTATTGTGAGGGAGGAAGCCCGTTCTGGGGTGCTAGTTGGGCGTGTGAGGGAGTGAGGGGTGAGAATGGGGGGGGGGTAGAGAGGGAGGAGGATCTGCCACGGGGGGGGGGGGGCAGATATACTCCGGGTGATGTTGGATTCAGCGAGATTCGTGTGAGGTGTGGGATGGGGGGATGGGTGGGTGGGGGTAAGTTGGATGTGCCGGGGGAGGTGAACTACGTCTGTGGGTGAAGGGAGAGGGGGGGTAACATCAGGTGTGATCCTAATTATAGCACCGGGGGGATGGGAGGGGTGTGTGTCATTCTGAGGTTGCAGTGGGCAAGGCAGGTTATTTTGAGTATTGGTGTTGGGGGGAGTTGTGTAGCTTGATGTGTGCAGAGTGGAGGTCCGCCGTCTGGCGATGTGCTCTAGGAAGGTAGGGAATAGGTTGTCTAGTCGGTCAAGGTTTCTATCATTGGCTTGGAGTAGAATGGTCCCGTTGTTGTAGATGCTGATTGTGGCTCTGCCTGGGAAGACTAGGGATGGAGAGATAGAGAGAGTTAGGTCATGAGCGGATTTCTTGGTGGTGTGAATAGTGAGTGTGGAGAGGAACGCTTTCCTCCATTGTGCTCTCCGTGTAGTGTAAAAGATGATATTGTTGTTTGTGTCTCCGTTGATCAACGAGAAGTAGGTGTCCACACACGGTAATTCGGGATGTGCCTTTAGAAAATTATGTTTGTAACGTTTGGCGTTTTTTTTGGTGAGGTCAGGTGGGTATATGATTTTGTAGGTGTGTTCGCCCAAGCGTTCCATGGCGGAAGAGGCGTGGGTAGAAGAGTTGGGGAGCTTGTGTGGTTGCGGGGCAGTATGGTAGAATGTGGGCAATAGGTATGGACGACTAGTCTAAGATGGCCGCTCCGGTGGTGAACTATTCAAAGATGGCCACCACGGTGGCATATAGGGAGCCAAAAGAAGTCCTATCTCTATTGTTGATGTGCCTTAGGGAGCTAGCTTCCCTTTCCGGGGCAGGTCGAGTTAGTCCGTCCTCTTTGTTGTTAGGAGGGAAGGGGGAGAGATTAGGTTTCGAACTGTTCAGGAGGCGAGGAGGAAGCCTTATCTCTGTTAGGGTGACCTGTGGCCCCGCTGGTATGCAGCTTCACGGTCGTGTGGTGGGCAGTGGAGGAGATTTATGGCTTCGTTGTCTTGTCCCCGCCATTTTAGGTAAAGGAAAGTGATACAAGCTAGGGGGTCGCCATGCCGCATGAATAAGTTGAAAGCAGACAGCTTTGTATCCTTAGGGCAGAGCGTGTAGCGCCGGTGTGTTCAAAATAGAGCTTAAATGTAGTGCTTGTAAATACCTTCAGGCTAGTCAGGAGGCTCCACTGAGGCTGTCCAAATCAGACTCCCTATGTCCAGATGTAACTGAGGCAGATCAATTATTCCAGGATATTGGTTGTGAAGCGCGATGAAGCTCTCGTGCTTGGTGATTGACTTTTTATTTCCAGCCTTTCGAGGGGGGGGGGGGCTGAGTAGTCCCTCCTTCTGGCGCTGCACAGCGCGATCCTTCCAGGGTCCACTAGCTGACCCAGCTCTCCCACACGCCCGAGGCCCCCGTCCGATCCGCCGCCACACAGTCCTACCAGCTCCTTCTTCGCTGTACACCGCCCAGCGGGAGGGGGGGGGGGGCAGACGGACAGCCACCACAGATCCACGCGATCCACCCTGACCAGTGGTCGACCCACCGCTCTCTCGGCAGCGCTCAGCGAACCACAAGCGACAGGTCTCTCAGGAGGCTCCAACCGCTCCGCTCAGCCTCATCTCAGGGAGCCCGCCGGCATCAGCAGGCGGCAGGCAGCGCTTCACACTGCCCCCGTGCCCGCGGTCGATCCTGCAGACCCGGCAGAAAGTTTGATGAATGAGATTGGGTTTCACTGGAATCCGGGTTGAGCCCAAAGTAGTAGCAATTATTTGGTGAGAGGACAGTCTCCAGGCGCTCCAATGCGCTATACGCTGGACGATATCAGCCGCAGACCCAGCCGGCGCCGGACCATCAAAAGCGGTCGCGTCGTGCAGCTACGCCCACGTCCACAACAGTCCTTAAAGATATCCTTGTGACGCCCGTGTCCCCAGCAGGTTCGCGCCCCTTGACCAGGGCTCCGCCACAGCTCCGGTGAGGACCGTAGGTGCCCCGCAGTCCAGGGCTCCGCCAACCGCTCCGGCGTCCAGTCGCCAGCGCTTGCTCACAGCTCAGGTAGGTGAGATGTAGTGGCAGTTTACAATCCAGTTACTTTTAGTTGATCCAGTTACTCTTAGTTAATCCAGTTACTCGTTTTTCTCCCGATGGCGAGCGTGCTATCTGGGATAATTCCTGCAGGGATTATCCTCAGCCCTGGGAGCTCCGGTGGCTGGCTCCTACCAGGCGGCCATCTTGGGTCATTTGTCAGGCAGCTACGATGGCCTCGCTGCACACGTTTACCAAGCACTACCGCCTTGACAGTCGGGTCCGGAGGGACGGCTTCTTTGGCCGTTCTCTGCTCCGTGACTTTCTGGTGTAATCTTGTTCGCGTACCTGCCACCGGGGTTGGTATTGCTGGGGTATCTATTCTAAGGTAAGGAATCTATCACTAACGTGTCTCTTTCAGATTCACAAGTTACTACTTGTGTAACAATACATCTATAAGAGACATTAGTTAGTCATAGATTCCTTACCACCCCACCCATCCTCCCAGATCTGCGAACTGATTTCTAGGGTTCAGGTCATCCCTTTCAGGGCCCAGTTTCATGGCACCAGTGATCAGTTTCTTGCATGGCTCTGCGTTCCTGGCGTGGAAAATTGTGTACAGAACTGACGTCAGCGTGCATGGGTGGCGCCGAAGTAGTCTCCGTGACGTCATCTCGGCGCTTACGACGCCAGCGATGAACGCGGAGCCGCACGACGCCACCTACCGACACGCAGGGGTACTGCTGACGAAAAAACTTTCCGGATCCAGTCTGACACCTGCGGATATTCTAAGGTAAGGAATCTACCACTAACTAATGTCTCTTACAGATATATTGTTACACAAGTAGTAACTTGTGTTACTTACCCACTGTTTCGTCTATGCTCTATATTTCGATGTCAATAGTTTGACTTTTTGACTGATTAACTTTCTTTCCCTTTGATTAGCATTACGAGGCAGCTCACTCGGCATTACGAGGCAGCTCACTCTACATATGGTATACATGCGTTAGCACTCTAGACAGGGACACCCTGCGCATGACGTATTACTTTCCGCATTCGTCACATGCTCAGGAACTAATTGCATATTTGAAGACACTGACTGCACTCGGGCCCATGTATCTACGCAGCACCTGGAGAGACAGACTAGGTGATGGCTGACCACCCTTGAATGAAGTAAGGAGTTCAGGGGTGTTTTCCGCTCGCACTTTTGAAACATCAGCGTTTTTGGTGCTTCGCAACTTGCAGGACAATACTAATAGGTGCTCTCGGTGCTGGCCACTATTTTCAGCTGTGGTCTGGGCTCCAACTCTGTACCAAGTAGCACCGGTGCGATTGACTACGGGCAGTTTTCACAGCGGAGAATGGTGTCTCGACCGTGTATATACTTTGGTGGTATTAGCACTTACCCGTTTACCATTTATCCTCACAGAGTGTGACTACAGGGGTTCTCCCTCAACTCCCGTGCCTATTCTAGCGCTCATCCTAATAAACCCGGTAAGGCGTGCTGAGTGATTAGATATGTATGACACTTATAGAGCACACATAAGGATATGACTAAGGCTATGAGTATGATCTGGGGCATGACATGCCACCACACCCTGTTTTTAACGGATGTGTTCACTACAGTTTCTGATATTCAAGCACGGTATGTTTTTTTGTATGAGCAACTCACAAGTGGTTCTTGATAGAAGATAATGAGGGCCATTGTCTGCCCATTTTGTAGGGTGTGTTATTTATAAATTAAATAACACCCAAATTGCACCTAATGGGTTGTACGTATGAAGTTAGCACTGAGAGCTCTATTTTGTCACTTGAATTATATATTTGGTGTATGCACTGTTCAGATTGCTATTACTGTTTTTACTTTTTCTCCACTTACAGTTAACATTCGATGAGTAAGGGCTAAATGCATCAACACATTTCCCCATAGACACAGAATGGGCAAAATCCTTTGATGCATCTGGCCCTAAGTGCTTTGGATTGCTCCAGACTTACAGGTGGAGTAACACTTTGTACAGTGCAAATACCTAAGGGGATTTATTACCTCAGGGAAAAGTAGCATAGGGATCCCGTGTCCTGATGAATGCCGGTAGAGAGATGGAATCCGGCAGAAACATGTTAACCTCTATGGAGAACGGAGGGGTAGTGAGTGCATAAATCACTCACGCCACCACCATCCGAGGATTTTCTTTTACCCTTTTTTACCTCTGACTAGTGAATCCGGGAATCAAACTATTATGATGATAACTCTGAGTCAGTTTTAACATTACTTGTCTGCACATTTATAGGATCCTGTTCTTTTCCCTTTTTCTTATTGTTTGTATTGTCTACCCCTCCCTATTGCTCCTTCTCCAGCATTGGTCTGCGCAGAGGCGTTTAGTAGCAGCCCTATGATGATGCATGCCACAACTTGTGGGTGAGGGCAGTTTCTACAAAGGAACTTTGCTGCTTTTTTAACTTTATATACTTTTTTCACTTTACCACCGTTTGCATATTCCCCGAGAGGTTTTCCACCTCACTTTCCTCAGGCACCGCACATCCCTTTTATGCCTATGGATCCATGGAGTTGACCTCTTCCTACGCCGAGGTTATCGATGCCGATGCAGTCTTTGGAGGGTTGAGCTCTTAGATGGTTCATCCCCTGCACTGTCTGGTTCCGAACCGGAGCCAACTCGGCCGGCTAAGACTCCTGTTCCCTTGGACCTCCCTTCGACGCCGATCTCAAAGTCACAGACACCAAGTCCGAGGATGAGATCTCGGATAGAGGCTCGAAGGCTGTTTAAGGAAAAACATGGAGGGCCTGAGGAAGGAGAGATTGTGGATCCTGACCCAGATTATGAGGCTTTGCAGAAGGCTTGGATACCTCTTCTGAGTGGGTGCTTACATCAGCTAAGGGTCTGCCGACACCGGAGGTGCCAAATATCCCGCTGTGATTTGAAAGACTGCGGACCTCTTGGAGTTCCGTCTTACTACATTGGAGTTAAAATCAAATATTCTTATGGAGGTTCTTCATTCCTCTTCGTCTGTGTCAGAACATTTGCTTACTTTCAATGAGGCGTTGACAGAGCCCATTCTGGATATCTGGCAGAAGCCAATGTCCACTCCAGCAGTTTCCAGGACTGTGGCAAGGAGATACAAGGTGGCTCCTGGGGATCCTGCATTTCTGTCCACTCATCCTTTTCCAGAAAGCTTAGTGGTCCAGTCTTAGTTCTCTTCAAGACTGTCGGCAGGTTCTTTCCCATCTACTCCTGCTGATAGTCAAAGCGCATGGAGCAATCGGCAAAGGTTTTCTTGTTGCGGAGTATCGCCCTTAAGTCCACAAATGCCACATGTCTTTTGGGTCGTTACATCCATGCCCTCATGGACTCAGCCAAGGAGGTTGTCCCAAAGTTGCCTGAGGAAGTACAAGGGCATTTCTCTGAGGTGTTATCAGATGCCTAAGCTGCTGCCTGCCAAGTGATCCAATCTGGTCTGGACACTGCAGACTCTGTAGCCAGAGCAATGGGATCGTCTGTGGCAACAAGGAGGCACGCCTGGTTGCGTGGTTCAGGTTTCTCGTCTGATGTCCAGGCTACTTTGTCGGATTTGCACTTTGATGTGTCCCGCCTGTTTGGAGCTAAAGCAGGATCGGCGCTGCAGCACTTTAAGGACAGAAAAACTACAGTGAGGTCTTAGCGGCAGCGGCTTCAGCCTCAACCCAGTAGCTTTGGGCAGTTCGGAAAGTTTTGTGGCTTTACAAGAAACTTGTAATTTTGTGCCAAGCAACAGTCGCAGTAGCACCAAGCATCCCTTGTACAGATCCTGCAGGGGAAAGGGCAGAGGTCTTCTGCAGGGTGCTGCATGACAACATATCTGAAAGAAACAGGTTAGTATTAGATTCCTTACCTTAGAATATCCCCAGGCGTCAGTCTGGATCCGGAAACTTTTGCGTAGCAGTACCCCTGCGCGTCGGTAGGCGTCGTCTGCAGGCGTCCCCTGCGGCTCCGCGTCGTCGGCGTCGTGCGCCGTGATGACGTCGCTGGAGTATATAGACGCCGCCTCCGCGCGCTGACGTCAGTTCTTCTTTTTTCCGCGCCAGTTAGCGCAGATCCGAAGAGCAGTACTCCGGTCTTTTGACCAAGTTTATTGTTAACTACTTAATCTTCTACGGTGCCGGTAGGATGCCCGGTTTCAAGGGTTGCGACGAGTGCGACCGCCTGATGTCGGTCACCGACCACCATCGACTCTGCCTCCGGTGTCTGGGCGCGGACCACGACGTGGAGTCCTGTGTCGACTGTCGGGCCTTGACTGGTAAAGCTAGGCGGGAGCGGTCCCGCAAGCTTCTCGAGCTCCGTGTGTCGGCCCCGCGTCGAGAGCGGTCCCGGTCCGGTCGGAGGTCGAGGGAGCGGTCGAAGGAACGATCGCGGAGCCGCCATGAGCGCTCCGGGAGTCGCCACCATTCCTCCGGTTCGTCAGGTAAGCGTAAGAAGTCGGGGCGTCGTCATCGTACCCCCGACGCCCGCGTGATGCGGCCGGGGGCTCGGGTGGCCCCGCGTGGGTTGCCGACGCCGTCTGCCCCATACCCGTCGGTCCCTGGGGAAGGCGCGTCGCGTGAGGAGATCGAGGCCTTCCTCATCGCTATGAGGGCGAGGTCTCCTCCGGCGGGGCCTACGGCGCCTGCGGGCCCGTCGGTCCCGTCTGGGGGCCCGAGCGGTTTGGGTGCTCCTGCCTCGACGCCGCCGGTGGCTCCGGCCTCGGCGCCGCTGGGCCCCTCAGGTTCGTCGCCACCCCCGTTCCCCCTCTGACTCCTGACGCGGAGTCGGACCGGCGTCGTCCGACGCCGGATCCGGCGCCGATGGGGCCCATTGACCCCGAGGTCTATATCGTCGATCCAGAATACGGCGATGAGGACGAGTATGGAGAGGGTTGGGAGGGGTCTGAGGACCCTTTATCCCGTGCCTGCCAGTATGATGTGGACTGGGTAGGTGATCTGGGTGATGCCAGTGGTCTGGACGAGTCGCCCAACCCTGGGTTTGTCTCCCCGACCCCTGTGGCGTCTGAGGCAGGTGCTGCCTATTCGGTGGTCCTGATGAGGGCTGCCAAGGCCTTGAGCCTTGAGCTCCCTGTCGCGAAGGTCAAGCCGAACATTCTGACCGAAGTGTTTAAACCGCAGTCATGCCCCCAGGAGCCTCTGCTGCCGTTTAATGAGGCCCTGACGGATGTCCTTTTGGGCACCTGGTCCAGGCCCGCTTCCGGTGCACCGGTTGACCGGAACGTTGCCAGGCGTCACCGTCCGTGCTCGGACGACCCTGCCTTCCTATCCACCCATCCCTCCCCGGAGAGTCTGGTGATCCAGGCCTCCACTTCGCAGTCCGCGTTCCCGTCGGCTCCGCCCGATCGGGAATCAAAGCGGTATGACCAATTTGGTAAAAAGGTCTTTTCCTCTTTGAGCGCTGGACTGCGGTCTTGTAATACCGCGTGCCTCTTGGGCCGCTACACCCACTCCCTGTGGGATACGGTCGAGGAATGTTTGCCGCAATGCCCCCAGGAAGTGCGGGACAAGCTCACCCGGGCCTTCGTTGAAGGCCGGGATGCGGCGCGGTACTCGATCCGTTGTGGTCTGGACACGACCGACTCGCTGGGACGGGCTATGTCCACGACGGTGGCGATTCGTCGCCATGCTTGGCTGAGATCTGCCAACTTCTCGCCAGACGTCCAAAATACACTCATGGACATGCCATTTGATGGCAGTCGCCTGTTTGGTGACAAAGCGGACCACGCGCTGGAGCGCTTCAAGGACTCCAGGGTCACGGCCAAGTCCTTGGGTCTTTCGACCCAGCGCCAGCAGACGGGTTCGTTTCGCCCCTTTCGTGGCCAAGGGAGGGGCGGTCCCACACGTGCTGCCAGCCACGCGCCGCAGAACGCTCCCCAGCGCGGTGGCGGCCGTGGTTTCTGCCGTGGTGGCGGTAGAGGCCAGCGGCGAGGTCAGTCCACGCATCCCCCCGCTGCTGCATCCAAGCCTTCCTAGTCCGAGGTTTCGGGCTCACGTGACGCCAGTGGGTGGCAGGGTTCGCCATCACCACTCCCGCTGGCGCGCGATAACATCGGACAGGTGGGTGCTGCAGCTCGTTCGAAGGGGCTACGCCCTCCCCTTCGAGTCCACTCCTCCAGCCATGCCACCGCAGAACCACCGTGTGTCGGGGGACCACTTGACACTTCTGCAGGAGGAAGTTACGGCCCTCTTGGCCAAGGGGGCCATCGAGCGCGTTCCTGGGCCAGAAGTAGGGTGTGGTTGCTACTCCCACTACTTTCTGGTGCCCAAGAAGGACAAAGGAGGCCTGCGTCCTATCTTGGACCTACGGAACGTCAACGGCTTCCTCCGGAAGGAGAAGTTCAAGATGTTGACTTTGGCTCAGGTCTTGGCTGCTCTAGACCCACAAGACTGGATGGTAGCGTTGGACTTGCAGGATGCGTATTTTCACATCCCCGTCCTGCCGGCCCACCGGCGTTACCTGCGGTTCACGGTAGGCCACGAGCACTTTCAGTTTATCGTGCTCCCCTTCGGCCTTACCAGCGCCCCACGGGTGTTCACGAAAGTGATGGCGGTGGTCGCAGCTCATCTGCGCCGGTTAGGGGTTTCAGTCTTCCCCTACCTCGACGACTGGTTGTTGAAGGCGGGCTCGCCCCAGACAGTCGTCCACCACCTTCAGATGACGGCAGACCTCCTGCACGAGCTGGGGTTTTCCATCAATGTGCCGAAATCACACCTGTGTCCCTCTCAAAAGCTCCTTTTCATCGGAGCGGTTCTCGACTCGGCGCAGTTTCGGGTTTATCCCCCGGAACGGCGGGTCCGGGATATTCAGGCTCTGATTCCAATCTTTCAGCCGTTATCCCGGGTTTCGGTCAGGTTGACGCTACGGCTTCTGGGGCTGATGGCCTCCTGCATCCTACTGGTGCATCACGCCAGGTGGCGGATGCGGGCTCTGCAGTGGGACCTGAAGTTTCAGTGGGCCCAGCATCAGGGCAACCTATCCGACCATGTCCTGATCTCGGAGGGCACTGCGAGACAGTTGCAGTGGTGGCTTACGGACCGCGATTGGGTCAGAGGCAGATCCCTCTCCCTTCCCCAACCGGAGCACGTGGTTGTGACGGACGCGTCCCTCCAGGGCTGGGGTGGCCACTTGGGAGAGGCGGAGATCAGAGGCATCTGGTCTCCGGCGGAGTCCCGGCTCCATATCAACCTGTTGGAGCTGCGGGCGATTCGCCTAGCACTGAAGGCATTCCTCCCCTTTGTCAACGGGAGTGTAGTGCAGGTGTTCACGGACAACACCACCGCCATGTGGTACTGCAACAAACAGGGCGGTGTGGGGTCGTGGACCCTTTGCCAGGAGGCTCTGCGTCTCTGGCAATGGCTGGAACGTCAGGGCGTGACTCTGACGGTTCAACACCTGGCAGGTTCTCTGAACGCCAGGGCGGACGAACTCAGCCGTCGGTGCTCGGTGGATCACGAATGGCGTCTGAACTCGGACGTGGCGAGAGGCCTCTTTCAGCAATGGGGAGAGCCTTGGTTAGATCTATTCGCCACAGAAGAGAACGCGCAATGTCATCAGTTCTGCGCGTTGGAGTTTCCAAGACGGCACTCGCTCGGCGACGCCTTTCGGCGCGAGTGGAGTTGCGGTCTGTTGTACGCCTTTCCGCCTATACCACTTCTGCCCAGAGTGCTGAAGAAGATCAGGCGTGACCGGGCCCAAGTTATCCTTGTGGCTCCGGACTGGGCTCGAAGATACTGGTATCCCGAGCTACTCAGCATGACAGTCGGTCCCTCGATCCGCCTGCCCCTTCAGGAGGACCTTCTGTCGCAGCAGCAGGGGACGGTCCTCCACCCGAACCTGTCCAGTCTCCACCTCCATGCTTGGAGATTGAGCGGCGGCAGTTGAGGCCATTTGACTTGCCTCCTGAAGTCTGTGATGTAATTCTGGCAGCCAGGCGTCCCTCCACGAAGTCGGTATACGCCTGCCGGTGGAACAGATTTGTGGCATGGTGCACAGCAAAGGCTGTGGATCCCCTTTCTGCCCCTCTGTCTGAGGTTCTCCTCTTCCTCCTTTCCCTTGCCCAGCAGGGCTCTGCTCTGGGCACTATCAAGGGCTATCTTTCTGCCCTTTCCGCCTTCTTGAGGCTACCTGATCAGCCATCTTTATTCAAGTCCCCTATTGTGTTAAGATTCTTGAAGGGCATCACGCACATGTATCCTCCAACTCCGTTCGTGATGCCTCAGTGGGACTTGAACCTGGTCTTGACTTTCCTGATGTGCGCTCCCTTTGAGCCCCTTCATTCCTGTCCTCTCCGTCTTCTCACTTTAAAGACGGCCTTCCTGGTGGCCATCACCTCTGCCAGGAGAGTGAGTGAGCTCCAGGCTCTTTCTGTTAAACCTCCTTTCTTGTCTGTTCATCCTGATAAGGTGGTCCTTCGGACTAGACCTTCTTTCCTGCCCAAGGTAGTCTCTGCTTTTCACATTGGGCAGTCCATCACCTTGCCCTCCTTCTTCCCGCCTCCGCATCCTTCAAAGGATGAAGAGCGGCTCCATCGTCTGGACCCAAAACGTGCGCTTTCGTTTTACATGGATCGCACACGCCAGTTCCGGGTGGATGACCAACTGTTTGTTGGCTACGTGGGTGAGAAGAAGGGAAGGGCGGTGCAGAAACGAACCATCTCTCGGTGGGTCGTCCTGTGCATCAAAGCATGCTACTCTTTGGCTCGGAAGGAGCCTCCTGTTGGGCTGAGGGCCCATTCCACTCGGGCCACGGCGGCTACTACTGCCCTGGGCCGGGGAGTCCCTTTGCAGGACATTTGCCAGGCGGCCACGTGGGCCTCGCTGCACACCTTTGCGAGGCACTACTGCCTGGACAGTCAAGTCCGGAGGGATGGCTTCTTTGGCCGTTCGGTCCTCCAGGACTTTCTGGTGTAGGTTTGTATTGGTTCGCAGACCCACCACCGGGGTTGGTATTGCTGGGGTATCTATTCTAAGGTAAGGAATCTAATACTAACCTGTTTCTTTCAGATGAACAAGTTACTTACCTTCGGTAACGATATATCTGTAAGAAACAGTAGTTAGTATTAGATTCCTTACCGCCCCACCCATCCTCCCCGTTCTGCGAACTGATACCTAGGGTTAAGGACATCCCTTTCAGGGCCCTAGTTTCAAATGGCACCAGTGTTAGTTCTCACATGGCTCTGCGTGTTCTGGCGCGGAAAAGCTGTGTGCAAAGAACTGACGTCAGCGCGCGGAGGCGGCGTCTATATACTCCAGCGACGTCATCACGGCGCACGACGCCGACGACGCGGAGCCGCAGGGGACGCCTGCAGACGACGCCTACCGACGCGCAGGGGTACTGCTACGCAAAAGTTTCCGGATCCAGACTGACGCCTGGGGATATTCTAAGGTAAGGAATCTAATACCAACTACTGTTTCTTACAGATATATCGTTACCGAAGGTAAGTAACTTGTTCGTCTCCGCCTAATCTTCTGCCTCTCCAGCCGTTGTTGCAGGAAAGCGGCTCTAGCTCTGCCATCTTAGCGCATGCTTTTTTCGTGGGAGGACGTGTATCACATTTTCTACAGTATTGGAGGTCTTTTACTACAGATCTCTGGGTTTTGATCATCATAGAGAATGGGTATGCCCTACCCTTCCGGGAGTTTCCTCCTCATTTTTCTCCCCATCAAGGCTTTTGCTCAGAAGAGCATCTTCTTCTCCAGCAGGAGGTTCTGCCATTGCTACAAAAGGGTGCAATCGAGATGGTTCCGAAGCAGGAACGGGGTCAAGTGTGCTACTCTCAGAGCTTCCTGATCCCAAAACGGATGGTCGTTTTAGGCCGATCCTCGACCTCAGAGTTTTGAAATTTTACCTCAAACAGAAGAAATTCAAAATGTTGACCCTGGCTTAGGTTCTTCTTGCTTTGGAGATGGAAGAATGGATGGTGTTGACCGATTTACAGTATGCGTATTTTCACATTCCCATCCTGAAGTTGCATCAGAAGTATTTCCATTGTATGGTGGGGTCTCTACATTACCAGCTTGCGGTCTTTCCGTTTGGCCTTACTTCCGCACCTCGGGTCTTCACAAAGGTGATGGCAGTGGTGGCAGCACATCTCAGAAGGTATGGGATTCCTGTCTTTCCCTATGTGGGCAACTGGCTGATCAAAGCAAAGTCGCCAGAGATGATGCTGCATCATTTGCAGGTAACACAACTGTTGTTTGGGTTTTTGATAAATTTCCCCAAATCTCACCTGGTGCCCTCTCAGCGCAACCCGTTTATAGAGGCAGTACTGGACACGGCTGTAAGTTGTGCCTTTCCGACTCCACAGAGGAATCGAGACATCCAGGCTATGATTTCACTCTTTAAGGCTCGTGCCCTGCGTTGCACTGCGCAGCAGTGCTTGTGCAGGAGCGAGAGCCCTTTTGTCCGTGGTTTCAAAACGGACCATTGAATCATACACGCTTGTGCGTGTGCTTTTCCTTTTGAGTTCCGTGATTGGGCTTTGCGTGCGTGTTGTTTTTGTTATTTTTTTTAAACCGAGCACGCAATAGGCCAAAGGCGGACACATTGCTCCGCCCATGGCCTATTGGTGTCTGTTACGCGCACCAAAGCCCATGTGGTTTCAATTATCGTGTCCATACACGCTCGTGATAATTGAAAACACTTATGTCTCGCTGTGGCGCGCGCGCACCACTCGCGCTCGTGTTTTGGTTTTTTTTCTTCAACGCGGAAGTGTTTCCTCCAGTTCACTACCTTCGAACAGGGAGAGAGTTGGTATCGGGCACCGTGGCAGCACCAGACCTCGCTGTCTGCCCTCTCTGCGCCCAAGTCCGGGAGTTGCTTTGCCACTTCTCCAAACAACATATTTTCGCCATTGAATCTCTTTCCAACACTCCCCCCTCCGCCCACACGTTCTTTACCTGCCTTCCCTGTCTGATGGGCTCAGTTTAATGGGACTCACCCTGTCACTTCTGATTGGAGAAGGATGCGCTCAACCTTCAGTGACCTTTCACACTTATGATTCTGTCGTGGGGTCCCAGGTGCTGAATAACCAGGTAAGGATTTGGCTCCAGCCTCCCCCGCCCCTCTCCCCCTCCCCCTCAGACCCTCCCCTGCTGAGGACACCTGCAGCGGGAGGGGGCACTCAGACACTAACTGCTTCTCACACCTAGAGGACAGGTGTGAGAAAGTGCCCTCTTTCTTGCATTGGTATGCCCCCACTCTTTGCTGAACTGCTGATGTGCTTTGACTGAGTGTGCCCTGAGCTCCTGCCAACCAGGTGCCGAGGGCCTGTGTTCCTTCCCTAAAACTGTGTTTAACCTAAAACCCAATTGGCATCTCTGGCCACCTGTCAGCCTCTAGTAGATGGTACCTTAGGTACCCAGGGCACGGTGACCAGAGAAGACCCCTAAGGGCTGCAGCACTTATTGTGCCACCCTTAGGGGCCCTGTACCCTGACACACACACACTGCCTTTGCAGGCTGAGTGTCTAAGTACAGTACTAAACAAAGAGTCAACATGGCACACATCCCTGTGTGCCATGCCCACAAGACCCGCTGCCCTGGCATACATCAGTCACCCCTCTAGCTGGGTGCCCTATGCCAGTGGTGTGGGCACAGGTGCACGAGCCCTGTGCCCCTACAGTACCCAGGGCCATTCCTGGGCACTGTAAGTGCAGTGCTGCCATTAAGAGTATATGATGCTGGGAGGTCGACATTACGAACTCCACAACACCATAATGGCTACACTGAAGAGTGACAAGTTTGGTATCAAACTTCTCAGCACATTAAATCCACACTGATGCCAGTGTGGGAATTAATGAAAAATGCACCACAGAGGGCATCTTAGAGATGCCCCCTGAAACCTAACCACAATCCACGTCTGGACTGAGATGCTGCCACACAGCAGACATGTTGCTGGACCCCTGGGTGGAGAGCCCCCGGCTCTCCTGGGCCTGCAACAATGCACATCCTGGGCAAGGTGCTAGGTCTCCTCCCCCAGGATGAGCAGGGGGAAGCTTCAAAGGCCTGCCGCCTGTGTGAGCTTCTCCAGACCATTTGCTGTACCCAGCAACTGGCCCTCACCAGTCCTGACCCCTACTCTGGCAGGAAAACCAACGTCAGGAAGGGGGGGGGGGTGCCAGCCTGTGCCAACCCCACCCCTCAGGTGGGGGAGACAAGGTTAAGCACGACCCCGGGCCCCAGCTATCTTGAAGATGGGGAGCCCTGCCCAATCACAGCTAGGCTCCTGCCCCCCTCCCACAGGAGAGGAGCAGGCTAGCGGGTGTACCCACCCTAGGACAGGGACCTATTGGTCCCTGCCCTTGCCCTACCTCTATCGCCCCTAAATACAGTATTTAGGGGCTCCCTGAACTTTCCTTCCTCAGAACCTGATACGAAAAGAAGAAAGAAGATCAAGAGAAGGAAGACCCGCCGTGCAGCTGCTAACAGGACGACCACAACTGACTTGGCCCTAGCCCTACAGGCCTGTCGATCCTGGAACCTGCTCCTGCCCAAATTCCGACGACTCCAGCTCACAGCAACCTTGGGACACCCAGAGGACCTACCTGCCTTGACCCTCTTAAAGACTGGGACTCCCATCAGCAGAGGCTCTGCTGCAACCACACCCCTGGTGCCAGCCAAGAAGCTCCAGACCAGCCCACTCTGCACCCGCCAAGCCCGGCCCGTGCACAAGTGATCCAAGACCACGAGGACGTCCCCCCGGTGACTGGGACCCTAAGTCCAGTGCCCAAAGACCCTCCTCGACGAACCAGATGACGCCTGCAGACTCAGAACCAGGGGCCCCTCCAACCGTGACCAGCCGAGGGTAAGCTTTCCCGACACCTAAAGACACCCATGCACCCGGTGCCTTACAGCCCCCTGTGCCTTCTTTTGGGGTACCTACCTGTGCTCCAAGATCCCAACTTACCTCTCGAAGTGGTGGTCGCCCCTGAAGAGTCTCTGTCCCCGAGCCTGCAGCCTTTGTTCACTTATGGCCTTTTCCATTGAACAACATTGAGCGCCCGATGGCTCATAAGCAAGCTGCACCCAGCCGCCCGAGTGCCGCTGGCCGTGCCACCTTTGCCCTATCCTTCTTCCCCATTTGCCCTGGGCACGTGACCAGGAGCTCAGCTCCCTCAGCCGCGTGGCCTGCTAGCCAGCAGCCACCAACCAGAGGCCCCGTGCCCCTCATTGGATAACATTGGGCCTAACTACCTCTGCACCCGGCCGCCCCTGTGCTGCTGAGGGTGAACCAACTGTACCTACCTGACCCTGGGGGACCCTTGAGTCTATGCCCAGAACCTTAACTTTCCCAGCCGAGAAACTCACCTGGAAACCGGTAACTCACTTACCTGCCATTGGATAACATTGACTGGTTTGACTCGAAAAATCTTCGAAGTGCCTACTTTTGAAAATTTGAAATATTCCTATAACATCAGCCGAGTAACGAATTCCGAAGTACTCACCAGTGATCAGGAGAGGAGCCAATACTGTACCCTGTAGCCCAGTATTGAACCACAAAAGTAATCCAAACCGGGTTTACCCTTAATCTGTATTTTCTCCATAGGAATCCATTGTCTGCTTTTCTACGAAATTTCTTCCAAGTGCCTACTTTTGAAAACTTGAAATATGCTTTAAAAATCATACGAAATAATGAAACGTAATTGCTTACCTGTTTTAAGTTGAGACCCCAGTGCTGGACCCAGGAGCCCAGTACTGGATTACAAAAGTAACGAGAACATACTTTACCTGCAACCTGAATTTTCTCCAATTGGATAACATTGCCAGATTTCTGTTGAAAAGTTTCTAAGTGTGAACTTTTAAAATAGTTTTATATTCCTGAAAAATCACTGCAATAACTAAAACGTTTTGCTAAATTGTTTTTAGCTTAGACCCCAGGACTGAATCTAGGATCCAGTCCTGGAACTACCAAAGTAATCTACAAAGTAATCAACCGTGTGTATATAGGAAAACCCATTGAGCTCAATGCTAAATTGTGTGTAGAATTGTGTTGCCTGCTGCAACCCCTGTACCTATTGTGTTTACCAAGTTTATTGCCTTTCTGCAAAGTACTCATCTGAGACCTCTCATATTGAGAACAGTGTGTTTTGATACCTGTTGGTTCTAGAAATAAAGTAACTATATCTTTGATATAAAATCACTTGGCCTGGAGTTCAGTCTTTGAGTGTGTGAAATCCTTTGCTGACTAGGTGTGTACAACAAATGCTTTACACTGTCCTCTGGTACTGCCTTACTGCTCGACCAAGCTAGCACTTTAGAGAGTAAGGTCACACCTGGCTCTAACCACTGTTATACCTCTGGGGTTTGTGGACTCTATACACACTGTACCTTATTCTGGTCCAGTATATATAGAGCCACTTTCTCACAAGATCAAGAAGAAGAAGACCCGCCTTGCATCTGCCAACAACAAGACGACACCAACTGACTTGGCCCTAGCCCTACTCTCTGTCAACCCTGGAACCTGCCTCTGCTAAACCCCGGCGACTCCTGCAGACAGCAACCTTGGACAACCCAGAGGACCTGCCTGCCTTGACCCTCTCAAAGACTGGGACTCCCCTGAGCAGAGGCTCTGCTCCAACGACCATACCCCTGGTGCCAGCCAGGAATCGCGAATCCAGCCCACTCTGCACCCGCCGAGCCCGGCCTGTACCTGAGTGACCCAAGACCACAGGGACGTCCACCCGGCTACTGGGACCCGAAGTCCAGTGCCCAAAGACCCTCCTCGAGGACCCAGACTACGCCTGCAGCCTCAGACCCAGGGACCCCTCCAACCGCGATCAGCCGAGGGTAAGATTTCCCGACACCCAAAGACACCCCGGCACCCCACGGCCCCGTGTGCCCTCCTTTAGGGTACTTACCTCTTCTACAAGAACCCAACTTACCTCTTGAAGTGGTTGTCGCACCTGAAGAATCTCCGTCCCCGAGCCTGCAGCCTTTGTTCACTTTGTAACTTTTCCATTGGATAACATTGAGCTCCTGCCGGCTCAAAAGTACCCTGCACCCAGCCGCCCGAGTGCCACTACTACCCTACTCTACTTCCCCACTTGCCCTGAGTAAGTGACCAGGAGCTCAGCTCCCACAGCCATGTGGCCTGCCTGCTTGCAGCCACCAACCAAAGGCCCCCTACCCTCCATTTGATTGCATTGGGCCTACTCTCTCTGCACCCGGCTGCCCCTGAGGGTATAACAACTGTACCTTTCCGACCCTGGGAGACCCCTGAGTCTATGCCCAGAACCTTAACCTCATCAGTCGAGTATTTACCTGAAAGCCGATAACTCACTTTCCTTCCATAGGCTAACATTGACTGGTTTTCACTTAAGTGTCGATTTTTGAAACTTTAAAATATTCTTCTAAAATCAGCCGAATAACGATTTCCGAAATACTCACCTGGGATCAGGAGAGAAGCCAGTGCTGTACTTTCTAGTTCAGTATTGAACCGCAAAAGTAATCCTAACTGTACTTACCAGTTACCTGCATTTTCTCCCGTAGGAAACCATTGACTGATTTTCTCTGAAATTTCTAATGTCGATTTTTGCAAATTACAAATTTTCCTTAAAAATCGTACCAACTACTGAAAAGTGTCAACTTTGAAAATATATCTATATCCTTTAAAAATTACAACTGTAACCAAAACGCTTTTACTTAACTGTTTACAGCTTAGGTCCCGGGACTGGATCCAGTCCTGTGGTTAGCAAAGTAATCCTGAAAGTAATCAATTGCATTTTTATAGAACAACCCATTGAGCTCAATGTTAAATTGTGTTTAGAATTGGGTTGCCTATTGCAACGCCAGTAACTATTGTACTTACCAAGTCTATTGCCTCTCTGGAAAGTAATTACCAAAAGTCACTCCTATTGAGAAAAGTATATTTTGGTACCTGTTGGTTCTAAAATAAAACAATTATATCTTTTGATAAAAAAACAATTGGCCTGGAGTTCAGTCTTTGAGGGTGTGAAACCTTTTGCTGACTGAGTGTGTACAACAAATGCTTTACACTGTCCTCTGATACTGCCTTACTGCTCGACCACGCTACAACTTTAGAGAGTAAGGTCAGATCTAAATTCAACCTCTGTTATACCTCTGGAGATTGGGGACTATATACACACTGTACCTTACTTTGGTCCAGTATATATAGAGCCACTTTCTTACAACAGGCGCTCAGAGACGGGCATTAATCGCTGCCCGCCGCGGCCTGTCAGGGAGGGGCGAGCGGGCAGCCGATCGATCTCCGTGCATCGGCTCTCGTGCCACCGAGGCCCATGTCGCTGCATTTTGGGTTTAGACTGTAGATTCAGCCAGAGATGTTTAGTGTGTACAAGCCACCTGCTCGACACCACAGACCACCCCGCCCCCCATGGCAGCCTTGCACCCCAGTACTGAACCTCCACCCATGTTCACATGCTATCTTGCTTTTTATCGATTGCTTGCATTTATTAGTCATTTCAAACTTAATAAGAATAAAGCCCTCTATTTGAGTTTTTCGGAGCGGTGTTTCTGTGTGAAAATACCTCCCAAATATCCTCAGGTATTACAGAGTGAGGGGATGTGCCCCGTAAATCAAAGGTGTGTGCAGAAACTCGCACCGCCCATGCAGAGCTGGGCCAGGGCCCTCCAGGCCCGGCGTGTGACGCCCGAGGGCAGTGACTCTGGGACTGGGAGGCCAATCATTGTTGTGGAAATAGCGGCTGCAGTGTATGTCTAGACTCCGGCCTTACACCTCCCTCTCAATCTAAAGTCCGACACATAATGAGGGCCATTAATGGAGGCATTAAGACTCATCCACCTCGAAGACGACAAGAATCCAGCTGTGTTAAGCCCAGAATCGCTGGCCATTTGTTTACACATGCTCCCAGATTCGCGGGTCCATTGTTTACATATGCTCCCAGTGTACCCAGAATCGCTGGTTCTTTGTTCACGCCTATACCCAGTGTGCCCACAACCACACACACACGCACAACCACACACAACCACACACTACCACACACTACCACCGCACACACAACCGCACACACACACCACACACACCACACACAACCTCACCCACAAACACACACACAGCCACACAACCACGCAGACAACCACACACATACAACCACACACATACAGCCACACACACACAGCCACACACACAACCAGACACACAACCACACACAACCTCACACACAACCACACACAAACACAACCACACCATCAGTGCACACTTTCACCAGGCACAGACACAATTAGTTGTCAGTGCACTCTTTCACCAGGCACAAACACCATCAGTCAGTGCACGCTTTCACCAGGCACAAACTCCACCCGCTGTCAGTGCACGCTTTCACCGGTCACAAACCCCACCAGCCGTCCGTGCACGCTTTCACCGGGCATAAACACCACCAGCCATCCGTGCACGCTTTCACCAGGCACAAACACCACCAGACGTCAGTGCACGCTTCTACCAGGCACACACCACCAGACATCAGTGCACGCTTTCACCAGGCACACACACCACCAGCCGTCCGTGCACACTTTCACCAGGCACAGACACACCACCAGCCGTCCGTGCACGCTTTCACCAGGCACACACACACACACACCACCACCAGCCGTCAGTGCCTGCTTTCACCAGGCACACACACACCACCAGCCGTCGGTGCCTGCTTTCACCAGGCACACACACCACCAGCCGTCAGTGCCTGCTTTCACCAGGCACACACACACAGCACCAGCGGTCAGTGCACGCTTTCACCAGGTACACACCACCTGCCGTCAGTGCACGCTTTCACCAGGAGCACACACCACCAGCCGTCCGTGCACGCGTCCACCAGGCACACACACCACCAGCCGGCAGTGCACACTTCCACCAGGCACACACACCACCAGCCATCAGTGCACAGTTTCTACAGGCACACACACCACCAGCCATCAGTGCGCATATCAATTGTTAACAAATCCACAATTAACTATTGTAGCAATCGCAGTATAACGCACTTTACTTTTAAACATATTCATCTAAAGCGCAGCATGCCACCATTGCTACAAAAATAAATACACATTTTTTTGGCCTACAATTTATAGACTTTTGTTGCAATTGGTGTTGCAATAATTAGCAATGCTAATAGCTCAAACTTAATTAATGCAACACCTATTGCATTGCAAATGCTTGTCAAAAATGGAGCATCTGTTCCTGTCCTGAATGTCTTACGCCAGCTCAGTCTGTTTGCTTCCTGCATACTGTTGGTCAACCATGCACGCTGCATTTGAGCGCCCTCCATTGGTGCCTCCGCATGCAGTGGTTTCAACACAACGGAGCTCTCGAGGAGGTGGTCAGAATCTCCAGAGACACTGCAGTGTATCTGCTATGGTTGAGTGTTCCAGACAACCTGTCTCAAGGGAAGCCATTTAACCCTCTTCTCCGGTGGACACAGTGATAAGGGATGCCTCTACTCTAGGATGAGGAGCTCATCTGGAGGATCTGGATGTCAATGCTCTTTGATCTCCAGAGGAAAGATTGTGTCACATCAATCTTTTGGAATTGGGGGCAATGCGTTTGGCCCTCAAGGTCTTCCTTCCTTCCCTTAGCGGTCAGTCGGTTCAGGTCCTGACAGAAAACAGTACCGCAATGTGGTACATCAACAAACAGGAAGAAGTTGGGTTGTGTCTTCTCTGCAGAGAGGCTCTGTGACTGGTCCTGGGCTCAGGATCATCAGATTTGCTTAATTGCAAATCATCTGGCTGGAGAACTGAATGTGCATACAGACAGTCTGTCACTAGTATTCAGCCAATCACGAGTAGCATCTCCATCCGGAGGTGGTCCTTCACATTTTCACGATGTGGAGGTTTCTTCAGTTGGACAGATTTGCCACTCGTGCACTGCCCATCATTCAGCAGTCTCCAGTATCTGTCTCGGGAGTATTGGGGGACTCGTTTCAGTTAGATTGGAGCTCATAGCTTCTTTACATGTTTCCCCCATAACCTTGATTCCTCGAGTTCTGAGGAAGATTCGCCAAGACCAGACCCAAGTTATATTGATTGCACCGGATTGGCCACAAAGGGTGTGGTACGCAGACCTCCTTTGTCTCTCATTTCACCCTCCGCTCCATCCCCCTTTCAGTGCAGACCTCCTCTCGAAGTCGCCAGTGGCAGGTTCTACACCCCCACCTCCAGAGCCTGCACCTTCATGCCTGGAGAGTGAACGGGGCAACTGGAGTATTTTCTCCCTCCCACTGGATGTGGTGGACTTTTTATATTATCATCCAGAAGACTCTCCACCAAATCTGTCTATTATGGTAGGTGGCCCACATTTGTTAAATGGTGTGGAGAGATATCGATTGATCTCTTCCAGGTCCACTTGTCTGATGTTCTGAGTTTCTCTCTTTCCCTAGCGCAACAGGGTTGTGCAGTAACTACTGTCAAGGGCTACTTATCTTCCTTGTCTGCTTTTCTCTGTTTACCAGATCAACCCTCATTGTTTAAATCTCCCATAGTTATAAGATTCATTAAGGGTCTCACAAATAGATTTTCTCCCACTCCTTTATCATGCCTCAGTGGGCTTTGAATTTGTTTCTTACATTTTTGATGGGTTCACATAGTTATCCATTAGGGTTTCTAGCGTTTAAAACTATATTTTTGGTGGCAATCACTTCCACTAGGACGGTGAATGAATTGCAGACTCTTCGTTCCAAGCCTCCTTTTACGTCTTTCCATGCGGGTAAGATGGTTCTTAAGACCAGAGCTGCTCCTACCTCAGGTGGACACTCCTTTCCACTTGGGGTAGTCCATCACTTTAATCATTTTCTATCCTCTCCCTTAAGCTTCTAAGGAGGAGGAGAGACTTCATTGCCTGGACCCCAAGAGAGCAGTCGGCTTCTACTTGGACAGAGCTAAGGACTAAAGGTTGGAGAATCCACAAAAGAACGCTGTACAGATGGATTATCCTGTGCCTCAAGATCTGCTACGCCTTGGCCAAAAAGGAGCCCCCTGAAGGTATTCATCCTCCTTCTACCAGAGCTAAGTCTCCTTCGGCTTTGGCTAGTGGTGTCCCTGTGGTTACCACTGCAAAGCGGCAAATTTGGCCTCCCTCCACACTTTTGTAAAGCACTATTGTTCGAATTTGGAAGTGAGGAGTGTAGGAAGCTGGTTCTGTATATACTATACCAAAATGAGGTCTAGTGTGCACAGAGTCCAGTGGTAGGCAGAGGAAAAAGTAGATAGCACCTTACTCTCAATTTGTGGTAGTGTGGGCGAGCAGTAAGGCTTTATCAGAGGGTAGTGTTAAGCATTTGTTGTACACACTCAATCAGCACATGACGTTACACACTCAAAGGCTGAACTCAGACGTACAAAAAATATTACGTTATTTTATTTCTAGAACCAAGGAAAGCCTGGCACAGGTAAGTGAAATAAATGCTTTGCAAATTTTTTACAATTGAATGCAGGTTCAAATTCAATTGATTGAAATACAGGTAAGTTAAAATGTCGAAATTACTTCTCAGATTACTTTCGAAGTTACTTTTTATACTCAGTGTAGATATAACACAGGGACCTTTCCTAGAGAAAAGGGAGGTAAAATCAGTTTTGTACAGTTGTAGGTTTTAATACAAATCAACTCTTCACTTCGAACATTTTTCAAGGGAAAACAGTCAATGTATTCCTATAGAGAGAAATGAAGTTATCTGTTAACAGGTAAGTACTCGGTCTTTGGGGTTGAGTTTCTGGGGTTAGAACAAGAGTCCGTCCGTCCCCCAGGGTCAAGGGTGCACTCTCATAGCACCCTCAGCAGCACTAGGGCGGCCGGGTGCAGAGTGCTGAGGTCCAATGTTATCCAATGGGGGATAGGGGGCCTCCGGTTGGTGGCTGCTCACAAGGTTGTGGGAGCAAAGCTCCTGGGGTTTAGTTCAGGACAAAGGGGGATCCATTTTAGCTCCCAAAGTACACGCTCAGCCACTGCTGGGTGCAGGGTGCTGGTGTGGTGTTGGGTGCCCTGTTGATTTCAATGGGGATTCTCCGGTTTCAACAAAGACTGCAGGCTCGGGACGAAGATCTTCTGGAGGTGACCACCGGTTGGAGAGGTACGGTGGGATGCCTGGGGATGCTGGGACACTGTTGGTTGGGCCACTCAAGGCCGTGGGACTTTGGGTGCAGGAGTGTCTTTAGGCATCTGCTTTTCCTTACCAGTTCTGGTCACAGGGATCCTCCAAGAAGAGGCTGCAGGCTTTGCTGGGAGATTCGAGGCAGATCAGATATCACCAGATCTCAGGTCAGGATCGCCGGAGAGACCGCCTTGTGGTGTTGGGCCACTCGAACTCTGGCCGTGGGCGTTGGGTGCAAAGTGGGGCAGATTCACAGATTTGGCCGGAGCCAGAGTCTGTGGGTGAGCAAATCTCGTGATCACAGGAGACAGAGTCTTTTCTGTGGAAGGCGGGGCAGGTCCTCGGGGATTTTGAGGTTCCTGGCTGCAGGACACGCCAGGATTTCGCTTTTGCAGGTTTGAGGTGGGGACAGGCCGGTAGGGCTAGGGCCAAGTCAGTGGGCATCCTCCTCTTCTTAGCTTCAGCACAGCATCTTTTTCTTCTTGGTCGGTACCTGTCTGAGGCTGCAAGGTTCAGGGGTGCCCCTAAATACTAGATTTAGGGGGTTACAGGTTGGAACCAATGGGTTTCTTCCTTGGGGTGGGTACACCCCCTATTATGCCACCCTCCAGTGGGAAGGGGGCATATGCCTCACTCTGGTTGGCTGGGCCCCCCGTCTGCAAGATGGCGGGGACTGAGAGTTGGGCTTCACCGCTCCTCCCCCACCTGAGAGCTGGGGTTGGCAAAGGTGGGTACTCCTCCCTTTCTCACTTAGTTTTCCTGTCGATTCTCCCACCCAAACAGTTGCTGGAAGCAGCAAAAGGCCTGGGGAAGCTCACAAAGGCGGCAAGCCTTTGAAGATTCCCCTTCGTGGACCCTGCCCATCCTGGGTGGGAGGGGGGGGGAGGGGAGGCTTGGCACCTCGTCCCAGGATGTGCATTGTTTCAGACCCCCGAGAGCAGCAGTTGGTGGTGGCAGTTGGCGAGCAGCCACTTAGCCTGGGCACTAGTGTTAAGTCGTTTTTCGGGGGGCGTCTCTAAGATGCCTTTTGTGCGCATTTTTCATTATATCTCACACTGGCATCAGTGTGGGTTTAATGTGCTGAGAGGTTTGATACCAAACTTCCCAGTTTTCAGTAAAGCCATTATGGTACTGTGGAGGTCTGTAGCGTGGGTTGTGGGTCAGGAACAGACCAGAGACTTTTTTCGGTAAACAGGGTTTTATTTTTAGTAATGCTCTTCTGCTGCGTGAGGTCAGTCTTTCCCGGGCGAATTCGTATTGGTCCGTGGTCGCGGTGGAAGAAGCCTGTTCCGGCTTGGGGAAACCTTTGTTGGCCGTAGGTGGTCTTCGGGAGTCTTCTTCTCACCTCCCCTCGTCAGCCAGCCAAAAGAGAACCAACAAGAGGGACTGCCGTTAGTTTAATGTCTTAATACTGATTGCCCAGGGGGTTACCGGAGTGACATGGACACCGCTGACACGTGCTCAAAAACTATCTATAGTGACGGGGCAGTGTGCAGGAGGAGTGAAGGTACAGTCAAGGGGCGGATTGTAGGTAGGTAGGGCAGGGAAGGAATGCGGGAAGGAGAGAACACAGGAAAGGGAAGAATATCTACAGTATTTACACGGAAGGACTGCCTCTCTTCCCCACCCTGGCTGACAAACGCCTCCGTACCTGCTGAAGCCACACTCCTCCCTCGGGAGTGTGGCACGGCGAATCGTGGGGACGTTGGCCTCCTGACTGTCTCTCGCCGTCTTCGCCTTCCCTCCTCTGCACGCGGGTCTCTTCGTCTCTCCACAGGAATTCCGGACGCCGATCTCCTCTCTCACGTTCCGATCGCCTTCTTCCTCCTCGGTGACGTCGCACCCCGCGTAGAGGACTTCCTTGCTCTTGTCCACTCCGGACTCCAGGACGTCATCAGTGGGCGTGTTCTCGTCGTCGTCGGTGAACGCCCACTTAAAGGCTCCTTCCTCGTTTTCGGTGTCGGTGATTCTCTGCCAGGGCTCCCAATCTCTCTGGGGGGAAGGAGGGGATTCGATGTCAGTGACCCACCAGTCCACATGGGTCGGCTCCCTCCCCACCTCGCTACAAGGTCGTAATGACAAACTCCCAGCACCATGTACTCTTAATGGCATTACTGCACTTACAGTGTCTAAGCATTGACTTAGCCACTGTAGGGGTACAGGGCTCATGCACCTGTACCTTCATCACTGGTATAGTGCACCCAGCTAGAGGGTTGGCTGACCTATGCCAGGACAATGGTTTGTAGGCATGGCATACAGTGATGTGTGCCATGTCGACTCTTCACGTTGTTCTGCACCAAAACACACAGCCTGCAAAGGCTGTGTGTTGAAATGTACAGGGCCTCTAATGGTGGCACAATAAGTGCTGCAGCCCTTAGAGGCCTACCCTGGCCACAGTGCCCTTTGTACCTGTGGTACCATTTACAAGGGACTGCCCTTGGCCAAAGAGTGCCAATTGGGTCTTGGTTTCAATGCAGTTTAGGGAAAGAACATAGGCCCTGGGTACCTGTGTGTCAAGAACCCAGGACACATTCAATCAAAGCACATCAGTAGTTCTGCAAGAAGTGGGGGCAACCATGCAAAAATAGGGCTCTTTCTCACACGGAAGGACAGACATTGTTCTTGTTCTGCGGTGCAGGATTTTTGGGTATTGGCAGGAAGGCACCCTCCTCTTAGTGCGGGACTGCTTGGAGATTCTATTCTTAAGGTGAGGAATCCAAAGGCAGATGTAACCATCAGAAGAACAAGTTACTTACCTTCGGTAGCACTTTTTTCTGGTGGATACAGTATCTGCCTGTGGATTCCTCACTGATCCACCCACCTCCCTGTTTCCTGTCGGCTTATACCGAAAAGTAATCAAGGTGTATTGTATGTGATTTATTGCTGGGATCATGAGATAGTTGGCATTGGGAAATGTCTATGATGAGAAATGTTCAGGTTTGGTTGTGTTTGTATAGTGTGTTTACTTGTGAAAATGTTGCTGGTTCACCTCAAAGGCACGGAAGAAATGGGTGGACCTAACTTAAGCATGCCTACGAGGTCATCTTATGGCTCCGGATACGTCAGGCAGAGTCGCGTGTGGAGCTGTTCCATTGTGACTTTCTCGTCAACGTGGGAGAGCTGAGGAGAAAAGTTTCTGTGGAGTGCTGCACATTGGGGTGATTCAAAAGGTGAGGAATCCACAGGCAGATAGTGTATCCACTAGAACAAGTGTTACAGAAGGTAAGTAACTTGTTCTTTTGTCCGTAGAAGACATTAAACAGCCTTTGTGGTAGCAATTGCATTTTTAAGGACTGTTAGTGAATGCAGGTACTAATGGGTAAAATAATTCTTAAATGTGCATAAGAATAAAGTAGTCATGAGGACAAACTCATCATTAATTCTAAAAGTAGTGTCGCAACCAGATGAATAAAATTCCCTAAATTTTTCAAATCCCCTCTAATGCAGCAGATAGGGCATTGGACACATTAGATGTCAGAAGAGCTGTCATATATTATTATATTCGGGCGATCAGGCCATTGGAAAAGGGAAGCCATTCTGTATAGCATACACTGAACAGGTATTAGCAACACAAGTTGTTAAAGGTATGATTCCAAGGTGGTGTATATAAACAATCTAATGAAGCTACAGATTAGCAAACAAACCACTAAACATTAAACCAAAGTCACATGCTGCAAGAAAGAAAGGGCTGCATTAGCTTGTCTTGGTAATGTTTAATCATACATTTGTAATGCTCCAGCTTAGGCTACAAGACACATGTTTATTAAATACTGCATTAGATAGTAAAGCTTGAAGGGAAACTATTTCATCTTCACATTCTCTCAGAAAATGGGACAATATCCATACATACATAATCCAAGCACAGCATATGACTATAGAAGAGATGTCACTACAAAAGTTACCTGTAAATATGAGATTATTCTGTATTCATATATGACTATCACTTCCCACTGAAGAAAGGAAGTAGATGTAAAATAACATTTTTAAACGGAATACTCAAAAATGTGTCACATACTGAGGTGTCTACTTACTGTTGCTGCCCTAGTCATGATGACTTTACCCAAGTACATGCCAAAAATACAGTTCTATATCCAACCACTAGAAGGCGGAATCGTGCACTACAATTGGATCTAGAAGAGTATCTGAAAGAGACACGTTAGTGATCGATTCCTTACCTTAGAATATCCCCAGGCGTCAGACTGGATCCGGAAATCTTTGCGTAGCAGTACCCTTGCGCGTCGATAGGCGTCGTCTGCGGCTCCGCGTCTGTCGTCGGCGCCGTGATGACGTCGTCGGAGTACTTAAACGCCGCCTCCTCGTGCTGACGTCAGTTCTTCTTTTTTCCGCACCAGCAGGGCAGATCCGGAAAAAGTGGTACCTTAGTCACTTTTTGTCTAAACTTTTTTGATCTTTTAATCATCCTTTTTCGAAGCCTTCGACTCCGAACGGTGCCGGTAGGGATGCCAGGTTTCAAGCCCTGTGAGGATTGCGACCGACTGATGTCGGTCACCGATCCTCACCGTCGGTGTCTCCACTGCCCCGTAAGCGGCTCGAACTCCGGCAGTCGGCCCCGCGCCGAGAACGGTCCTGTTCCGGACGGAGGTCGAGGGACCGGTCGCGGGAGAGGAGCCATCGGAGCTCCGGGAGTCGACATCACTCCTCCGGGTCGAAGTCGTCAGGTAAGCACAAGAAGTCGAAGAGACGTCATCGCTCTTCCGACTCCCCCCGACGCTCGCGAGACGCGGCCAGGGGTTTTGGTGATACCGACCACGCGGCTCCGTCGGAGTCGCAGGCGCCGCGTCCGGCCTCATACCCTCGGTCCCTGGGCCTAACGCGGCGCCGGAGGAGATCGAGCGGTTCCTCATGGCCATGAGGTCCCTCTCTCCTCCGACGGGCTCCGTGGTGCCGCCGGGCCCAGCGGACCCGTCTGGGTGGCCTAGCGGGTCGGGGGCTTCGGTCCCGACGCCGTCGGGTGCTTCGGCTCCGAAGCCGCCGGCGCCACAGGGCCCGGCGCCGCAGGGCCCCACTGGATCCGGTTCCGAGTCGCCGCCGGTGGACTTAACGACCTCCCCGGCGCCGACCCCCCAGGTGTCACCCCCGAGGGCGGCGCCGTCCCCGATGCCTCCCTCGATCCGGTTCCGGCGCCGCTTCAGACGCCGTTCGGAGAGTTTACTTTCCATGAACCGGCCCCATCATTTTCTAACCCTGAGTATCAGGAGATGGGTGATGAGGGGTCTGAGGACCCTCTGACACGTGAATGTCAGTCCCAGGAGGACTGGACAGGTGAACTTGGGGATGCCAGTGGTCTGGACACTTTGCCCGACACTGGCTTTGTCTCACCTCCTACCGTGGCTACGGAGGAGGGGGCAACCTATAGTGTGGTGTTGATGAGGGCAGCCAAGGCCTTGGGTTTTGAGCTCCTCGTGGCGGCCGTGAGGACTAACCTCCTCACTGAGGTCCTTAAGCCGCAGTCATGCTCAGCTGAGCCTCTGCTGCCATTTAACGAGGCCTTGACTGACGTTCTTTTGGGCACTTGGTCCAATCCCGCTACAGGTTCGCCTGTAGATAGGAACATGGCCAGACGCCACCACCCGGCTCCAGGGGACCCATGTTTCCTGTCCACCCACCCCACCCCCGAGAGCCTGGTCATCCAGGCCTCCAATTCCCAGAACGCATTCCCGTTGGCTCCGCCGGACAGGGAATCCAAGAGGTACGAGCAGTACGGTAAAAAGATCTTCTCCTCCCTTAGTCTGGGACTGCGGTCTTCCAACACCGCATGCCTCTTGGGCCGCTACACCCACTCTCTGTGGGATACGGTTGCGGAAGTGCTGCCAGAGTGTCCGTTGGAGGTACGGGCCAAATTCGGCCAAGCCCTTGTGGAGGGCCGGGATGCAGCCAGATATTCTATCCGGTGTGGGCTGGATACCATCGACTCACTAGGTAGAGCGATGGCAACGACAGTGGCGGTCAGACGTCATGCCTGGTTGAAGTCCGCCAACTTTTCGGCCGATGTCCAAAACACACTGATGGACATGCCGTTTGATGGCCGTCGCCTTTTTGGCGACAAGGCAGACCATGCGCTTGAGCGCTTTAAGGACTCCAGGGCTACGGCCAAGTCCTTGGGCCTCTCGGCCCCGCGCCAGCAATCGGCTGCCTTTCACTCCTTTTGTGGCCACGGAAGGGGTGTACCCGCACGTGCTGCCAGCCACGCTCCGCAGGGTAATACCCAACGCGGTGGCGGCCGTGGAAACCGCCGTGGCGGCGGTCGGGGTCAACGGCGAGGTCAGTCCACACCTTCTCCCGCAGCATCCGCCTCAAAACCCTCCTAGTCTGTGCTTTCAGGCCCATGTGACGCCAGTGGGGGGCAAGGTTCGCCATCACCACCTCCACTGGCGCACTGTCACGTCGGACAGGTGGGTGCTGCAGATCGTCCGAAGGGGCTACTCCCTCCCCTTCGAGGCGTCTCCTCCAGCCATGCCACCGCAGAACCACCGTGTATCGGGGGATCATTTGCGACTTCTGCAGGAGGAAGTTACGGCCCTCTTGGCCAAGGGGGCCATCGAGCGCGTTCCTGGGCCAGAAGTAGGGTGTGGTTGCTACTCCCACTACTTTCTGGTACCCAAGAAGGGCAAAGGGGGCTTACGCCCTATCTTTGACCTACGGAATGTCAACGGCTTCCTCCGGAAGGAGAAGTTCAAAATGCTGACTCTGGCTCAGTTCTTAGCTGCCCTGGACCCAGGAGACTGGATGGTAGCGTTGGACTTGCAGGACGCTTATTTCCACATCCCCGTCCTGCCAGCCCACCGGCGCTACCTGCGGTTCACGGTTGGCCACGAGCACTTTCAGTATACCGTGCTCCCCTTCGGCCTTACCAGCGCCCCACGGGTGTTCACAAAGGTGATGGCGGTGGTCACAGCTCATCTGCGCAGGTTAGGGGTTTCAGTCTTCCCCTACCTCGATGACTGGTTGTTGAAGGCGGGCTTGCCCCAGACAGTCGTCAGCCACCTCCAGACTACGGCAGATCTCCTGCACCAGCTGGGGTTCTCCATCAATGTGCCGAAGTCACACCTGTGCCCCTCTCAGAAGCTCCTCTTCATCGGAGCGATTCTAGACTCGGCGTGGTTTCGGGTTTATCCACCAGATCAGCGGGTCCGGGATATTCAGGCTCTGATTCCGATATTTCGGCCTTTATCCCGGGTCTCGGTCAGGTTGACGCTGCGGCTTCTGGGGCTGATGGCCTCCTGCATCCTACTGGTGCATCACGCCAGGTGGCGGATGCGGGCTCTGCAGTGGGACCTGAAGTTTCAATGGGCCCAACATCAGGGCAACCTGTCCGACCACGTCCTGATCTCGGAGGGCACTGCAAGACAGCTGCAGTGGTGGCTCACGGACCGCGATTGGGTCAGCGGCAGATCCCTCTCCCTTCCCCAACCGGAGCACGTAGTTGTGACGGACGCGTCCCTCCAGGGCTGGGGAGGCCACATGGGAGAGGCGGAGATCAGAGGCCTCTGGTCTCCGGCGGAGGCCTGGCTCCACATCAACCTTTTGGAGTTGCGGGCGATTCGTCTAGCACTGAATGCATTCCTCCCCTCTGTCCGGGGGAGTGTAGTGCAGGTGTTCACGGACAACACCACCGCCATGTGGTACTGCAACAAACAAGGTGGGGTGGGGTCGTGGACCCTTTGCCAGGAGGCTCTGCGCCTCTGGCAGTGGCTGGAACGCCAGGGCGTGACCCTGGTGGCTCAACACCTGGCAGGTTCTCTGAACACCAGGGCGGACGAGCTCAGCCGTCGGTGCATGATGGATCACGAATGGCGTCTGAACTCGGACGTGGTGCAAGGCCTCTTTCAGCGATGGGGAGAGCCTTGGTTAGATCTATTCGCCACCGAAGAGAACGCGCAGTGTCATCAGTTCTGCGCGTTGGAATTTCCAAGGCGGCACTCGCTCGGAGACGCCTATCGTCGCGAGTGGAGTTGCGGTCTGTTGTATGCCTTTCCGCCTATACCACTTCTGGCCAGAGTGCTGAAGAAGATCAAGCGCGACCGGGCCCAAGTCATCCTTGTGGCTCCGGACTGGGCACGAAGGTACTGGTATCCAGAGCTACTCAGTATGTCTGTCGATCCCCCGGTTCGTCTGCCTCTTCAGGAGGACCTTCTGTCGCAGCAGGGGACGGTCCTCCACCCGAACCTGTCCAGTCTCCACCTCCATGCTTGGAGATTGAGCGGCGACAGTTGAAGCCATTTGACTTGCCTCCTGAAGTCTGTAATGTCATTCTGGCAGCCAGGCGTCCCTCCACAAAGTCGGTATACGCCTGTAGGTGGAACAGATTTGTGGCATGGTGCACAGCAAAGGCTGTGAATCCTCTTGCTGCCCCTCTTTCTGAGGTTCTTCTCTTCCTTCTTTCTCTTGCCCAGCAGGGCTCTGCTCTGGGCACTATCAAGGGCTACCTTTCTGCCCTTTCAGCCTTTCTGAGGCTGCCTGATCAACCTTCTTTGTTCAAGTCCCCTATTGTAAACAGATTTCTAAAGGGCATCACACACACGTTCCCTCCTGTTCCGTTTGTGATGCCTCAGTGGGACTTCAACCTTGTTCTTACATTTCTGATGTGCGCGCCCTTTGAGCCACTTCACAACTGTCCTCTCCGCCTTCTAACTCTGAAGACTGCTTTCCTGGTTGCCATCACCTCTGCCAGGAGAGTGAGTGAGCTCCAGGCCCTTTCTTGTACTCCTCCTTTCCTTTCTGTCCATCCGGACAAGGTTGTGTTGCGTACTAAGCCATCTTTCCTGCCCAAGGTTGTCACAGCCTTCCACATCGGGCAGTCCATCACCTTGCCAACCTTCTTTCCGCCTCCGCACCCCTCTAAAGAGGAAGAGCGGCTCCACCGTCTGGACCCAAAACGTGCGCTCTCATTTTACTTGGATCGCACACGCCAGTTCCGGGTGGATGACCAACTCTTTGTTGGTTATGTGGGTGCTAAGAAGGGGAAAGCGGTGCACAAGAGGACCATCTCCCGGTGGATCATCTTGTGTATCCAGGCATGTTACTCCTTTGCTAAAAAGGAGTCCCCTGTTGGATTGCGGGCTCATTCCTCCCGAGCCACGGCGACTACAACTGCCCTGGGCCGGGGCGTGCCCCTACAAGACATCTGTCAGGCAGCTATGTGGGCATCACTGCACACGTTTGCAAGACACTACTGCCTGGACAGCCAAGTCCGGAGGGATGGCTTCTTTGGCCGTTCTGTCCTCCAGGACTTTCTGGTGTGATTATTGGTTCGCAGACCCACCACCGGGGTTGGTATTGCTGGGGTATCTATTCTAAGGTAAGGAATCTATCACTAACGTGTCTCTTTCAGATGCACAAGTTACTACTTGTGTAACGATATATCTGTAAGAGACATTAGTTAGTGATAGATTCCTTACCGACCCACCCATCCTCCCCGTTCTGCGAACCGATATCTAGGGTTAGGGTTATCCCCTTTCAGGGCCCTAGTTTCAATGGCACCAGTGTTGGTTTTTAACATGGCTCAGCGCTTCTTGCGCGGAAAAGCTGTGTCTAAGAACGGACGTCAGCACGCGGAGGCTGCGTCTAGGTACTCCGACGACGTCATCACGGCGCCAACGACGGACGCGGAGCCGCAGACGACGCCTACCGACGTGCAAGGGTACTGCTACGCAAACCTTTCCGGATCCAGTCTGACGCATGGGGATATTCTAAGGTAAGGAATCTATCACTAACTAATGTCTCTTACAGATATATTCTGTAGATTCACATGCTGTGTACACACCTCCTATCTAGTGTTGGGCTTGGAGGGTTGTACGTTTTTTTCTTCTATTGAGGAGTTTGGATTTGGGATGATTTGTTATACCGTTCCTGAAATCCACCATTCACAGATTGCTTGGGTTTATTTTTTGCCATCTGCTTCGGACTTGTTTCCACGGTTCCAAAACTCCTGCACCCAGAGGGACAATATTGGCACTGACAGCCGGACATCAAGCATTCATTTCATCTCATTCTTTATTTTCCATGATAATGGTGAAAAATGTTTTGAGAGGACTGTTTGTACGTTTTCTCTGCTGGCCAGACACCTGCAGCCTGCGAGCTAACAACCACCCTTCATTTCTTTTGGCCATTCCAATAAAAAACTGTCCTTTTTCGGGGAAAAATATTGCCAAGTGGATGGCGGTATGGGAAACCAGGTATTCCTCTAGGATACAAAATAAGGGATCACTCCCACCAAAGGCCTGACAGCTGTTAGGTTATTCAGTTCATTCTTCTGGCGTCAGCTTCAGTTGGTTGTGGTATGAGAATTCTGGAATGGAAGGGTTTGGGCAGTTGTTTTTTTCTGTCGTGAGGAGGAGGTGTATTTGTCCTGCTGATTTTCAATAAATCCTACCTGAAAGAACGTAGTCCTCATCTTTACAACAGCCATAGTACTGATTTCAGCAGGAGATCCCCTGAAGAAAATTTGTAGCGCAGCAACCGCAGATGCTCAAAAAGCCCTACTGCCTCAACCTTAATTCAAGGTCCGAAACAGCAGTTGAACATTTGGTACACCATAACCTGTTCAGTTAAGATGAGCCTCATTTATGCCTTTCACACATGTGTAATGTGTCTCCTTTGGTATTCTAGCATAAGAATCTATCAAAGATACAGTGTTGGAGTAGAAGTTATTTAATTGTAACTAGAGTTCTGTAGTGTTGATATATTTCATACATTCACATGCGACCTCCCTTCCCCTCAGTTCATGAGACTAATAATTATTGATTTTGAAAAGCTTTACAAATCTGTTTGCGCCTTTGTGTGGAGTTGGAGATATAAAGTCACGCCATCTCATTGGCTAGACCTCGTCACTTAATGGGGTGGACTGACTGAATATAGTCTATGGCTGTTTCAATTTTATGTAAGTGTATGTATGCACTGCAGTGTTAATATGGACTACGAGCCTGATGATGGGTAATATTCAAGCTGTAGGTACATGTAGGTAATATTTTCTTATGCCCACTGGTACAAAAGCCACCACAGCATTCAGCTTGCACCCTTTTTCAGCTAATATAGTGATACTCATGTAATTCACCTGTGTTAGTGTCTCAACGGGTGAGAAGACTGAGATGCAGCACTGATAGGAAAGCTTTGTAGGGCTTTACAACTGTCTGTTTGATTGTTGTGATTTAATTAGATTTTTTATGTTCCACAACTTTGACTTTCTGCTTTTTCTATCACTTGTCTTCCTTTAGGCAGCCATACGTCTGTCACCCATGAGATTGTGACTGTAGGTGACCCCCTACTGTCTTCTGGACTTCGAAGCATCGGCTCCAGGAGACACAGTGCCTCTTCCACTTTACCGCAGCAGCCCAAGCAGCGAGCAATCCCCCCTAACTGGGCTGAAAGTACCCCATTGAAGCAAAGTGAATCGTCCGCGCCTGCTATTACTTTGAAACCGGATGTACCTGTGGTACCTGCAATCACAGTCTCATCTAACGATTTGATACATGTGAAAAGCACAGTGAACCTTCCAGGAACACTTCTTTCAGCAATCCCAAGAATTGTAGGGCAGAGCAGTTCAATCTCATCAAACAGCTCAAAAACAGCCATAGTGTGTGCAAGTAAAGCTGGCTCTTTGGACACTTTAAAGTGCATGGAAACTACATATTCTTGTGCTCTGACAGTGGCCCCAAGCTGTCTCCCTATTAAATCAGAAAAGACCAAGGCATCTAGTGTGAAGACATCTGATGTTTCCTCTGCTAGCTTGACTGGTAAAACTCCTGCTCCACCATTTTCCTCAGTCACCACCGACCCCAGTGTCTGCAAAACAGGAACATGTGTAGACTCCGCTTCGGCTTCCTTTAATTCAAAAGATACATTGCCTTTTGCACCATTGCGCTTCTCTGATGCAAAGAAAGAGAATGAGCAATGTAAAGACTCATTACCTGTTGACAAAACACAGCCAAATGCAGCTGCAAAAACTGAGGGCCATACACCACTTACAGGTAACAGAGAGGGTATATCTTTCATTAGAGACAAGCGGCAGAAGACCAAGAAACCACTGAAGGAAAGGTTAAGAGAGCAACATTACGGCAAACCTGCCAGCAGTTCCAGCCAGGTAGCAGCAACCGGGGATGGAGAAAGTCTTCATAGCAGGCATGGTAATCAGAATTTACCATCTCAAATGACAAATCAAAGCTCCAGTGTCAGTATTGCTACAGAAAAAGCAGGAGAGCAAGTTCAGCAAATAGAAGTTGGATCAAAGAATCAAGCTGTGAAGGCTGACGTAAGTTCTAAAGGGTCACCGGAATCTAAAAAACGGACAATGAAGGTCACTTTATTACCTCTGAAGATGGATCAGGACAACCAATCAAGAAACCCACCTATTGAACAAACCACAGGGTCTCCGTCCTCAAGGAGAGAACCTGCCAACATAACCCACCTGTCTCCATCATCTGAAAGTCATTCAGAAGACACTATGGACCAGGTTAGCCCAAATGATGTACAGGAGGCTCAAGCTAGCAATACTTATCCAAATCGTCCAGCCCAAGAACACAACACTATGCTTCAGGACAGTAGTAAAGCCCAGGAAGATGGCTCCTTCAAAAGGAGGTATCCACGGCGCAGTGCTCGTGCGAGGTCCAATATGTTTTTTGGGTTAACTCCATTGTATGGTGTGAGATCGTATGGGGAGGAGGATATGCCATTCTTCAGTAATTCGACTGGTAAGAAAAGGGGGAAGAGATCAGCTGAAGGCCAGGTGGATGGAGCTGATGACCTAAGCACATCTTCCGATGAAGAGGACCTGTATTACTACAACTTCACTCGCACTGTCATTTCTACCACTGCAGAAGAAAGGCTTCGTTCACATACTTTGTTCCGTGAAGAGGAGCAGTGTGAAGTTCCGAAAATTCCTCAGCTGGATGGTGTGGATGATGGAGCGGAAAGTGACACCAGCCTAACTATCATAACTGGCAAAGTTAATCAAGGAACCAAAAGAGTCAGTAAAGAAAATGGCACAGGGACCCTGAAGCTCGAGCAGCGAGGTGAGGCTGGCGAAAAGGTTCATGTGACCAAGGACTCCACTGCCCACAAACAGCTGGAATCGAAAATCGAAAACTGTCATTCAGTAAGTCGAGTAAAAACACAAAACCAGGAGTCCTTGGAAGTTCAGTTGAGTTCTTTAGACTCAAATCGCCGAAGTCAGACTAGTGCACCTTCGGATAAAAACATTTTGGACACCTACAGCACCGAGCTTCTCAAATCTGATTCAGACAACAATAACAGCGATGACTACGGAAACATTCTTCCTTCAGACATTATGGATTTTGTTCTGAAAAACACTCCTTCAATGCAGGCTTTGGGTGAAAGCCCAGAATCGTCATCTTCAGAACTCCTTACACTGAGTGAAGGCTTGGGTCTTGACAATAACAGAGGAAAGGATATAGGGCTGTTTGAAGTGTTTTCTCAACAACTGCCGACATCTGAACCAGGGGACAGTGGTGTATCATCTTCTGTGTCTGCAGAAGAACAGTTTGAGCTGCCCCTGGAGCTTCCCTCTGATCTTTCAGTTTTAACAACTCGCAGCCCTTCCATGCCAAGCCAGAGCCATAGCCGTCTGGCTGTCATCTCAGAGTCACAGATGCCCCCATCTGGAGAGGGATCCATTCTGGCCTTGTCTTCGGCAGAGTCTGGAGAGAAAAGAGTAACTGTTACAGAGAAATCTATTGTGTCCAGCGAAGGGGAGACGTCGCTACAAAGTCCTGGAGTAGATTCTACACCAGAAGGCCAAGTGACACCTGTCCATTTTATTGCTAGTCATATTGATGCAGAACACATCGCAAGTTCCCCATGCGATCAAACAGAACCAGTACAAACAGCTTCCCAGGATTTGACCAGGAACACAACTACCCCCAGCTTACAGGTGCCAGTGTCTCCTACTGGAGCACTCCAAAATCCAAACTATGTTACAAACTCCTCAGGAAGCCCCAGTCCTTCTCAGATTTCAAATGCAAACAATCAGACCCCTCCACCTCATATCAAATCCACAGAGAAACTTCTTGTTGTCAACCAAAATATGCAGCCCTTTTATGTTTTTCTTCCGAATGGCATCACCCAAAAAATTCAACTGACTCCTGCTAGTTCTGCTGGAAACGTCCTGGAAACTGTCCCTTCAGTGCTGAGCCAAGTAGGAGCTGGACTTGCGTTAACTACTGGGTTGAATACAGGCATGCCTCCATCTCAAACCTTATTTCCCCCTACAAGCAAAGGATTGCTTCCTGTGTCCCACCACCCTAATTTACATTCGTTCTCAACTGCTACTCAGGGTGGCTTTGCTACAAACGTTGGTAGTCCCACTTCTGGTCTGATCATTGGAGTCCAGCCAGCTCCTGATTCCCAAAACCTTGTATCTGAAGCTGGTCAAAGGACTGATCCAGGAGCTTCCACAACTGCTCCAACTCCAAATCTGAGCAAGAAAAGGCTAATGTCTCGGAGCCATGCGAGAAAGAATAAAAAACTGGCACCCTCTGGATCTGCCTCTGCCGTGACCACTTCAGATATGGTTCCGAACATGACCTTAATTAATCTAACTCCTACCCCACACTCAGGAGGGATACCCACCCACCCAAGTTTGATCGATTTGGGATGCCTGGGTAATTCTGCCTCTCACAGAACTGTGCCCAATATCATTAAGAGATCAAAAACTGGAGTCATGTATTTTGAACAACAAGCTCTGCTCCCACAGAGCGGTGGGGCTTCTGCAGCTACGCCGCCAGATATCATCACACCTGAAGTGGGCCAGCTTGCAGGAGGATCACTGCCTGTACTGTCTTCCAGTTCTTCTGTACTGAATGTAGTGTCTGTGCAAGCTACAACTGCAACTACATGCGGCGGAACTGTTTCTGGACATGTTTTGAGTCCAAGTTCTGTGACGTTAACAAGCCCTGGACTACTGGGCACATCAGAACTGGGGTCCATCGGTAATTTGTTAATCAAAGCCAGCCAGCAAGGTGTTGAACTTCCTGAGCAGCACATGACTTTGCCACCTGGATCCAGTATGTTTACCCAACTCGGCACAGCCCATAGCCCGAGCACAGGAGCACTGACAGCTACCTCAAGCCTGTGTGTGTTGCCTTCAGCGCAGGCTGTAGGTTTGACAGTAACACAATCGACCTCCAGCCATGAAAGTCCCTATCCGCTTCACCAACATATAACGCAGATTCACGCTGGCAAAATGGGCATGATTGCCTCCAGTCTTGACCCCACCAACACATCTCATGGGCAGATATCAAGGTTTCCACACTCAGCAGATGTTCCAAGCAGCACTGTTATTGACTCCAATAAAATGTTGTCTGTGATGCATGCCAGCTCCGCCTCTCCAGGTGGATCACCATCCTCAGGGCAGCAGTCAGCAAGTAGCTCTGTTGTGTGCCCCTCTAAACCCAAGCTTATAATGAAGCGAATTCAGCCGACCTTGGACAAGGGGAATGGGAAGAAGCACAAGACTCAGCATGCGAGGACCACCCCATCAGAAGTACATATTCCAGATGCAGATGCCAAGTTCACTTCCTTCATCACCGTTTCAGGGTAAGAGAAGTCTTTTGGAGCTTACACTTTTGGCTATTAAGGTGGCTCTTTTGTTCTTTATTACTTTCTCTCACTCCGTCTTTGTTTCTACCTATTGATGCCATTGCCTCATTAGCCAGTCCAAAGCATTTATCCCCATGATATCTTGAGTACTTTTGCACCCAATTCTTCTCCCTCCTGTCCTATTCTCTTACGGATGTAAAACGTGCCAAATACTATTAGTTAACATGTAAGAAGGCAGAGCTCTTTAAAAAGATATTTCTTAACCAGTTGCCCATAGGAGTATTGCTGCAAAAGAAACATGTATATATTTGTAACGCGCAGAATTGAGAAGCAAGGACAAGCATTATTTATCAAGTCAAATATACTGCAGGCAAGTGGCTTATTAACTTCATCAGTCTTTATAAATGTGTATCTTTTGCTGATAAACATTTCCCTGTAAAAACACGATCTAATTTTCAAGTTTCAGATCGAACTTCCCCTCTTAATTGTACAGTCCTTCTTTATTGCAACTTGCAAAAGAGAAGCACACTGAAATGTAATATAAGTCACTAGCTCGGGCCATACACTTCTTTGCACTAAGTGTAGTGTGGGAAATGTGCCAACTATGCAAATTTAAGGCGTAACTGAGATATGATTGTGAGAAGAGCCAGAGCACCAAAGCACTGCTGAATTTTGGATGATGGTAGGTCTATCCGGTGTTGGAGGGAAAAGTTATCTGTTGCCTCGGTCCCTGTAACTTTGAGACAGGTCTGTTCAACTGGTGAAATAAAATCTGGGACCTTTCATGAGACTGAGGTGGTTACCTGTAGGGCTAGGTGATGATAGTAATACTTTGATTGGATGTCTGTCTTGTGAATAGTCAGTTGAGGATTTGAGCTGCAGGGGGATTTATTTCTGATTCGTAGTTCAGTTGATTGGTGACATTCTCTTGGCTTAATCTCAAGAAAGACCAACATGATGACTTAAATGGCTTTTTGAGTTTCAAAAGTACTAACCGGAGTACTTTTGTACAACATGGTTCCCTGATGGAATTAGACGGGGTATCTATTCATGTGCCACTGAATATCTCAGTGGAATGCCTAAAGCATTCCAAACCCAATATTTTGATGAACCCTGTTTGATTAACGTAGTTAATTAGTGAGAGTGGTCATTAAATACATTTGCAGACTTTCAAAAACCTGAAATAAGAACGCGTGTGTCTTTTGCTTATTAAAATGTTTTTTATTGTACTTTAATTTGGTCTTCTTTGCATTTTAACTGATTACATTGAATAGGTATAGTGCTGTTTTACCCTTTGGGGTTACAAATGTGCTTAAGAATAAAAACATTAAATGTATTTGGATTTTTGCAGAATCTACATTAAGTATATTTCCCCTCGACTTGCACTAACTTTTGCAGCGTGAATCTTTCTGGATTCACTATGCTGTGCATTATTCGGACATCTAGTGGTTAGGTCCTGAATTGTAGTATTTTTTTCTCTTTTTAAGGTCTCGCGCCTATCTGTGCAGTGTGCAGCATTGCTTGCGCAGCTCGGCACATTTAGTAGGTGAAAAACGGGGTTTTAGCACTGACCTAGGAATCGCACACGCTTGTGCGTGTGCTTTTCCTTTTGTGTGACGCGATTGGCCTGTGCGTGCGTGTTTTTTATCAAGAGAGCATGCAATGGGCCAAAGGCGGGCGCATTGCTCCACCCATGGCCTATTGGTCTATTAGACGCACCAAAGGCCATGTGGTTTCAATTATCGTGCCCAGACACGGGCGCGATAATTGAAAACACATGTTTCACTGTGGCGTGCATGCGCGAACCACTCGTGGGTGTTTTTTTTTTTTTTTCTTTTACAATAGCGATCGCTTTTGCGATTGCTTTCACTGCTGCTTGTTGCATTTACCACAGAAACGCTGGTGGGTGCTGCAAATCGTGTGAAGGGGCTATTCCCTCCCCTTCAAGACTACCCCCTCCCCCCAGCCATGCCACCGCAATACCACCGTCGGGGGATCACTTGCAACTTCTCGGAGGAAGTAACGGCTCTCTTGGCCAAGGGTGCCAATGAGCGCGTTCCTGGCCCAGAAGTAGGACGGGGTTGTTACTCCTACTACTGTCTGGTTCCCAAGAAGGGCAAAGAGGGCCTACGCCCTATCTTGGACCTCAGGAGCGTCAACATCTTCCTCTGGAAGGAGAAGTTCAAAATGCTGACTTTAGCTCAGGTTTTGGCTGTCCTAGAACTTTGAGACTGGATGGTAGCGTTGGACTTGCAGGACGCTTATTTCCACATTCCCGTCCTGCCAGCCCATCAGCGTTATCTGTGGTTCACGGTAGGCCACGATCACTTTCAGTTTACCGTGCTCCCCTTCGGCCTCACCAGTGCCCCTCGTGTGTTCACGAAAGTGATGGCGGTTGTCGCAGCTCATCTGCGCAGATTAGGGGTTCCAGTCTTCCCCTATCTCGACGACTGGTTGTTGAAGGCAGGCTCTCCCCAAACAGTCGTCTCCAGACCACGGCCGACCTCCTGCATTCGCTTGAATTCTCCATCAACGTGCCGAAGTCACACCTGAGTCCCTCCCAGAAGCTCCTCTTCATCCTAGCGGTTCTGGACTTGGCGCAGTTTCGGGTTTATCCTCCCGAGCAGCGGGTTGGGGATTTTCAGGCTCTGATTCCGATCTTTCAGCCTTTATCCCAAGTTTTGGTCAGGATGGCCCTACGGCTGCTGGGTCTGATAGCCTCCTGCATCCGCCAGGTGGCGGATGCGGGCTTTGCAGTGGGACCTGAAGTTCCAGTGGGCACAACATCAGGGCAACCTGTCCGACCACGTCCTGATCTCAGAGGGCACTGCAAGACGGTTGCAGTGGTGGCTCATGGACCGCGATTGGGTTAATGGCAGATCCCTCTCCCCCACCTAACCGGAGCACACAGTGGTGACGGATGCGTCCCTCCTGTGATGGAGGGGCCACATGGGAGAGGCTGAGATCAGAGGTCTCTGGTCTCAGGCGGAGTCGCAGCTCCATATCAACCTTCTGGAGCTGCGGGCGATCCGACTTGCACTAAAGGCATCCCTTCCCTGGGGAAGTGTAGTGCAGGTGTTCACGGACAACACCACTGCCATGTGGTATTGCAACAAACAGGGTGGGGTGGGGTTGTGGACCCTTGGTCAGGAGGCTCTGCGCCTCTGGATATGGCTGGGACATCAGGGCATCACCCTGGTGGTGCAACACCTGGCGGGTTCTCAGAACCCCAGGGCGGACAAACTCAGCCGTCGGTGCATGATGGATCACGAGTGGCATCTGAACTCGGACATGGCGTAAGGTCTCTTTCAGCAGCGGGGAGAGCCTTGGTTAGATCTATTCGCCACCGAAGAGAACGCACAATGTCATCAGTTCTGCGCGTTGGAATTTCCAAGGCGGCACTCGCTCGGAGACGCTTTTCGTCGCGAGTGGATTTGCGGTCTGTTATACGCCTTTCCGCCTATATCACTTCTGCCCAGAGTGCTGAAGAAGATCCGGCGCGACTGGGCCCAAGTCTTCCTTGTGGCTCCGGATTGGGCACGAATATACTTGTATCCCGAGCTACTCAGTCTGTCAATCGATCCCCCGATTCGACTACCTCTTCTGGAGGATCTTCTGTCGCAGCAACAGGGGATGATCCTCCACCCGAACCTTTCCAGCCTCCACCTACATGCGTGGAGATTGAGCGGTGATGCCATTTGACTTGCCTCCGGAAGTCTGTGATGTCATTCTGGCAGCCAGGCGTCCCTCCACAAAATCGGTATACGCCTGCAGGTGGAACAAATTTGTGGCATGGTGCACAGCAAAGGCTGTGGATACCTATTCCGCCCCTCTTTCTGAGGTTCTCCTCTTTCTTCATTCCCTGGCCCAGCAGGGCTCTGCTCTGGACAACATCAAGGGATATCTTTCAGCTGTTTCAGCCTTCTTGAGGCTTACTGATCAGCCTTCTCTTTTCAAGTCCCCTGTTGTAAATAGATTCTTGAAAGGCTTTACTCACATGTTTCCTCCTGTTCCCTTTGTAATGCCTCAGTGGGACTTGAATCTGGTGTTAACCTACCTGATGTGTGCTCCCTTTGAGCCACTTCATACCTGTCCTCTTCGTCTTCTGACTCTCAAGACTGCTTTCCTAGCTGCCATCACCTGTGCCAGGAGAGTGAGTGAGCTCCAGGCTTTCTTCTAAGCCTCCTTTCCTCTCTGTCCATCCTGACAAGGTTGTTCTGAGGACTCATTCTTCTTTTCTTCCCAAGGTGGTTACTGCCTTTCACATAGGCCAGACCATTACCTTGCCCACCTTCTTTCCGCCTCCACATCCTTCGAAAGAGGAAGAGAGGCTCCACCGTCTGGACCCAAAACGTGCGCTTTCCTTTTACCTAAACCGCACACAACAGTTCCGGGTGGACAACCAACTTTTTGTTGGCTACGTGGGCGCTAAGAAGGGACGGCGGCGGACAAACGGACCATCTCTCGTGGGTCGTTTTGTGCATCAGGATCTGTTATTCCTTGGCTAAAAAGGATCCTCCTGAGGGGCTGCGCGCCCATTCCACTCTGGCCACAGCGGCTACTACTGCCTTAGGACGGGGAGTCCCTTTGCAGGACACTTGTCAGGCAGCTACGTGGGCCTCGCTGCAAACGTTCGGCAAGCATTACTTCCTAGACAGCCAGGTCCGAGAGAATGATTCTTTGGCTGTTCAGTTCTCCAGGACTTTCTGGTGTGATTTTGGTTCGCAGACCCACCACCGGGTTTGGTATTGTTGGGGTATTTATTCTAAGGTAAGGAATCTAACACCAACGTGTTTCTTTCAGATGCACAAGTAACTTACCTACTACTTGTGTAACGATATATCTGTAAGAAACATTAGTTAGTGTTAGATTCCTTACCGCCCCACCCATCCTCCCCATGCGAACCGATATCTAGGGTTAAGGACATCCCTTTCAGGGCCCTAGTTTCATGGCACCAGTGTCGGTTTCTTGCATGGCTATGCGTTCCTGGCGCGGAAAGCTATGTACAGACCTGACGTCAGTGCGCGAGGGCGGCGTCTAAGTACTCCAGTGACGTCATCCCGGCGATCACGATGACGAACGCGGAGCCACAGGCGACGCCTACCGACGCGCAGGGGTACTGCTGACATTAGAACAGTGACTTTATTAGCTCATGTGCTTAACTGAAAGCACAAATTTAAATGAAACACACACTCCAACAGTGAAATCATAAAAGCATGCAACAATCATTTCCAGGCATTTAAAAATAGCTCATGCATATCTGAATACTCAGCAAGAATAAATGTATGATGGATACACAAAATTAATGCACAAATAGAATAAAGCATTTGAGCTCATAATGCTCCTAATGTCACATATGGCTAATTCTGGGACTTCTACTATTGAAGCAGCCAAACTTATATATTTTGCTTAAAAATAAAGGCAACATCATATTTCATCTTTAAACTAAACAGCATCTTCAATTTTAATTTCGCAATATACTTTTTTTGTTGCTTTTTTCAAACTGAACCGCAGTTCCTGTAACTTTCTAGATTCAATGAAAATATATTCCTGTGTAAAAATTCAACACACTCTTTGTTTGAAATTATTAAACATTTTACTTCATGTTCACAAAATCAGTCTACGATCACTGGCTTGGTAAGTTTGTCTTGTTTGTTCAGCCAAAAGATGTCAGCTTGTATCGGCCCGGTGATCACTCCAGGATGGGGATGAGGGGGGCCCCACACCCTCACAGGCCACTCAAAGGCACCCACACTCTGGACAGGGACATCAGATACACCAACACGTCGCAGTATAATCTGGAAAAGAAACAAGCATTATTCTTCTCAAAAAGCGCACATTCTCCTTTCTCTATTCAGGGTCTAATGGCATAATGTTATCATTCCTGTCTGCACAGTTCTCTGCTGGCTCTGAAAATTCTACCCACATTGTGGCCTCCGAATTCTTGGTATTGGAGTGAAACTTTCCTTCTCCCTGCACAGTAAGAAGGGCTGGGGCAGTCTCCTTCCGGACTATTTCTCCACACACTGCTGAATTTGTGCACCCTTTACCATTTGGCATGAGCCCAAGGCAATGTATCTGCTCCGGTAATTTTCCTTTCTTCAACTGGCCCCTCACCTTCTGTGGGATTGGTCTGCGCTGTGCATACTGACACATAGGAATCACAGGTCTAAGTACGTCTAGGACAATATGCATCCCTTCATTCTCTGTCCACCTGTCTGGTCTTGCTCTCCTAGGTGCTCACACTTAATCATGCACACCAATCAGAAGCATGTGTCACAACCTCTGTCTCCAAGATTTTAGCCTTTTCATCTGTAAGGGAATTAAAGGTTCTGTCTAGTGAATGTATTGGACCATGAGCATCTACATAATACACAGTAGCTGCGCTGTGCAGTAAAATCTGCCACTTCACTGGGGAATCCTGTGGCCCTGTATATGTCAGTGTATGCAAAACATTCTCCAGCATTTGAAATAGTTTGTCTAAAAGCACACTCTTCTTACCTTGTTTTTTGCACATACCCAAACAGGCACACTGCCCCTGAACTGTCACATGAAATTCAATGTCTCCTTTCTGTATTGGCCACACATTTAAAACACATTGCATAATCTCTTTTGCAGATTCAAAACCATATTGCTGCTCCCCTTCAAATCTAAACACAGATTCAAGTTTAAAATCACATTTTCTGTCATTTCTTTTTTTCAAAATAGCGTCTCTCCACGTAAAGCAAGGTTTGTCATTCACTGACATGTCTGATTTATAACTGCAACCAACAATCGCTTGTTTTAACTTGCTGGTTTGTTTATCTTCCTGCACGTTTACATTTTCTCGGCTCAACGTTACTTCGGAAGCTTCAAATTCAACCATGATAACATTCATTTCTGGCTGAGGAACGTCCTCAAAAGAATTAATTCCTGTGAACATCTTAAATTAAACTGCAGCTTCTCTGCATTCACATTTTTCTCCAAGGAATCACTCTGGCTATCTGAACAGCCTGGCAAAATAAAAAGGCTTTGGAGCTTGTTACATGTTCAGCTCTTTTTTCAAAGATTTATTTTCATGTGTTAAAGGTCTGACTCTTATTTCGTTTTAACTAGCTCCCTTTGCAGATCTTTTTCCAACTGTTCACATTTTTGATACATGCTGGCAATGCATTCAAAAGAACACCACTTTTTCTGTCTGAAATACCAAGTTGTTTTCCCTCTTTAAGAAAAAAATCAAGTGCACATTTAAATATCTGTGTTTGCCCCTCATATTTTAATCATACATTAGAGGCGATCTCCCACTCAAATAACTCAGTTGACAACTGGGACTCTGCAGCTGAAAACATAGGCATTTTGGTGAGCAACTTCCCCTTTTAAAATTGCACTTTTTATTAAAACCTGTTCGTGACGCCAAATGTCTTGCTCCGCCTTTCAGATAATACAGAATCTCCCGCACGGTGGCTCAAACATGGCTAAGCAAAACATAAAACACAATAATACCTAGAAAAAAGGGCTTTCTTTACAAAATGCAAAGACTCTTTTTAGAATAAGGCTTGAGGTTTTATTTATGCAATGCTCTCTAACAGAAAGGCTTTCCCAATTGCCAAATACACCACTTTCAAAGGTATATAGGTATATATTTATATGCAAGCAATAATAACACACTTGGTAAATGCAACTGTAAAATGCATTGATATGAAATACAAGCAGCAAATAATATGAACTAAAAATCTCGCAAAAATACTGGACGTCCTGAAGAAAGATATAAACACTAAATACATCAAACTATTACTATGGATGTGCACCTCACTCATCACAAAGAAAACACCTCAAATGACCACAGCCACTAGAACCACGCATCATAATGGCACTTGTCAGAAACAAATCACCTCACCCAATCGTTCACTCTATATCCTTGCCAACTCAAGCTGGGGGGCCCGTTCACAGCTGGGCTTGGACTCTTGGCCAGGACTCTGGTTCTTTTCGTCTTACGACAGTACATCTACTCCGTAAGTGAGCTCCCACCCTGGCTGTCAACAACCCTCAGCTTTATAGTCTCAAAGCAAACACTAGAAGGTTCAAGAGTCTTTCCCTCTGCGCCAAGGAAACTTACTGGAACTGGCCACCTTCCAGGCAAGCATTCCAGGGCAGGTAGGAGTTCCCACGTTCCCTCTACATTCTCACATGTTCCAGCCTTTATCTTGACGAAGTTTATGAAAGCCTTCCGAGGTACATTAAACAATCTCTCACAAAACAATCTTTGAACGTGATTAACCCAAACAACTTGCAAGCCTGTCTGTACGCACAGAAAAGCTCAAGCAAGGCAGAGTCAGAATTCAGGATGATATGAGACCTTGTCAGAGCCAATAGTAGGGAATGAATAATACTTGTCAATGTACAACACAGTGCACATTTGTGAACCACTGCCTATAGCATCACATACTTAATCTCTTAATGTACAACACAGTGCACATTTGTGCACCACTGCTCATAACACTGCACTTTGAGACCAAAAAGTACATTCCATACCTCTCTCGCTCTCATGCTTTCAAATGCACATCCTACACATTCTGTTCTAGTGTGACAGACTGTAAGATTACAAGAAAGAAACCTTTAAGAGAAACCAGGCATATGCAGGACGTCAGACATTCAAGCTAGGATAACATAACACACCAAAGTCAATTAAAATGATGGTAGTCAAAGGTCATCATGTGGTGTCAGACCATAAAGAGTGTCCCTAGCACTACACCAGGTTCTGGTACAGAGGAAATAACCTCTTTCACTGTAGTGATGTGAAGGGCTGCTGAAGTGTTGGATTTACAATTGCCAACCATGGAAGTGAGAACTAACGTATTAACGAAAGCTCTACAACCTGACCAGACTTCCATTGAGCCACTGTTACTGTTTAATGATGCACTTACTTGACACACTTTTGGGCACCTGGGCAATTAACTATTCAGGGCCGCCCTTGAATCGACTGGTTGCCATAAGCCATTCCCTGCTTCTGGTGTTCCTGCTTTCCTAACACAGCATCCAACTCAGAAGAGTCTGGTGGTACAGGCATCCACCACATGGGTCAAACCTAATGCCTTCCCTACCACTACTCCTGATTGTGGGTGCAAAAGTATAGCTATGTTTGACAAGAGAATCCTTCTCTACTAGCCGTTGTTTGAACTCTGTAAATGCCAGATTTTTCTTCAGCCAATTCTTTCCCTGGCAACCTTTGAGCATGTCTTAGTCTTGCTATTCAGGACTGCTGCAATGCGCCCAGGACTGAACACAACTGAATTTCTGGGACGGGCCATTGGTACTAGAGTGGCCCTCCAGTGCAGCACCTCAATGAGGTCTACAAGTTTACTCAGACACGTCCAGGCATCTGTAATGGACTTGCCTTGGATGGATCTCGCATTTTTTGTGACAAAGAGGACACAGCCATGGAGCGTTTCAAGGAAAGCAGAGCTACTGCACATTCTTTAGCCCTTTCTGTTTTCACTAAGCAATTCCATTAACAATTTAGACCGCTCCATGGCTCCAGTAGGAGTTTCCCCATCTGTCGACACCAGGCTCTCCTCCAGCCCAACAGACTTTTTAGCCCTTTCGTTGATGGGCGGTGGTTCTCAAAGACAATGAGGACAGCAGAGACAACAAAGGTCTTAGTTCTCCACCCCTTCAGTGGCAGCAACCGCAAAACCACTGTGTTGTGTTCTTGACGCACACAGCCACTGTATGGGAGGCAGGATCCAATATTTCTACAATCGTCGGCTGCCCAGCACTACAGATAACCTGGTCCACCAAGTTGTCCATTGGAGCTATTCCCTTCCATTATGTTCTGGCCCGTCAATTTTCACCTCTTTCAGGGCAGCTAACGAAGATCTGTCTTGCTCAAGAAGTAGAGGGCGTTTTTGCCAACAGGGCTGTAAAGAGGGTTCCGGCCTCTGAAGTAGGAACTGGATGTTAATCCATCTACATCCTTGTGCAGAAGAAGAATAGAGACAATTGTTCTATTTCAGATCCCTGCCATCTCAACTCCTTCCTCTTGAAGGACAAATTCAAGATGCTCACGCTAGTCCAGGTTCCCTCTACACTAGACACTAGAGACTGAATGATAGCTTTGGACCTTCAGCACACATATTTCCATATTCCCATCCTGCAGGCCCACAGGTGCTACATGCAGCCATAATGGGCCATGAGCACTTTCAGTTTGCACATGCTCCCTTTTGGGCTGACCAGTGCCCTTCAAGTGTTCATGAAAGTGATGGTAGCGGTCGCAGAACACTTTAAAAGGTCAATGATATCTATCTCCCTCCTACCTCGATGACTGGGTGCTGAAAGCGGGCTCACCACAGACCGTTGTCAAACACCTCCAAAAGACGGTGAACGTCCTAACATTGTTGGGGTTCACTATAAACCTGCTAAAGTTACACCTTTCTCCTTCACAGTCTCTCTCCCTTTCATTTAAGACATTATGGATACGATACCGTTTTGTGACTGTTCTACGCAATTGAGAGTCCAGGATATTCTGGCTATGTTCCCAATGTTTCATATCTCAGTACGGAATACTCAGAGGCTACTGAGATTATTCGCCCCCTGCATCCTGTTAGTGTCACATACCCGATTAGGTCGAGCCTAGACCGCGCTTACGCTGTCTGTCTGGAAGATCTGTTGTATGTACTTTGTGTGATCTGGAGATTAGCCCTAGGACTTGTCTGCTTCTGCCTTTGCTGAGGGACTTTTTTTCTGTTCAACTGCCTTCATTTAGCTGTTTTGTTGGAAAACCACCAGTAGAGGTCCGTAAAATACCAGAATTGCTTTGTGTACTTAGGGACTTTTTTAAAATTTTCTGTCAACTGCCTCTATTTAACGTTCTTGATAGAAAACGACCAGCAAAGGTCAGTAAAATACCAGAATCACTTTAGCATTCCCTAGATTCCAGGCCATAGAAACTTGTATTCAACGAGCACCGATAGACAATAATACTTTTTTGCAAATCTTGTATTTTCAGTGATATGACCACCGAAGGGGCTGATTTATATTAAAAGCAGAGCTTTAGACAATAATATTTCCTGCTGATAGGCAGTATTTCTCTCCATGTCTTACCATACTTGGCGTGTTCCCCAGTTTTGGTGCTTACTTTCCCTCCATGTTAAAGAACAGTAGATGTTTCAGCACCCAGGCTAATATGCTGTATATAAATACATATAAGGTCTCAACGGCGAAACCGATTGCATTGCAAATGCTTGTTGCACGTGTGGGCTGTTCAGTGGAAAGTGAAATTCCAGTGGACAGAACATCAGGGAAATATGTCAGATTCTGTCCATATTTCAATATTTGTTAGTAGACCACGATAGTCAGTGGCTAGCCACTCTCCTTACTCCACTCTGTCCTGAGTGTGGTCATGGATGCATGTCTACTGGGTTGAAGATTCCATCTGGAGAGGTGGAGATCAGAGGACTCTGGTCTCTAGCTGAGACTCGACTCCTCAACAACTTAGAGTTGAGAGCAATTTGCTCGGCAATATACGTGTTTCTGTCTGCCATCAAAGGACAGCTAGTGCAGGTGCTCTCCAACAATACCCCATGTTGTTACTGAAACCACCAGAAAAGGGGGAGGTTTTGGGCACTGGAGGAGGCACACGCTGTCTTCTAGCAATTGGAACAACCCTGGCTCGATCATTTCGCCACTGCTGAGAACATGCAATGTCAATATTTCCAAAGCAGTTTTCCCTCGCAGACGCATTCCTTCTGTAGTGGAGTCCAGGACTAATGCACGGCCTCCTGACGATACCTCTTCTGCCCCAGGTTCAGAAGAAAATCAGGAACCACCCATATTCAAGTCATTGTAGTGGCTCCAATTTGGGCCAAGGGAGTGTGGTACCTGAAACTCCTGGGCATGAGAATCTGTCCTCCGATCAAGCTGTTGTTTTGAGAGGATCTTCTGTTAGAATACCAAGTCTGGCTTCTACGCCTAGGTCTGCACACTTGGCATCTCCATGTTTGGAGACTGAGTGGTGACAGTTGACTTTCTTCCACCTTCACAATCAGATTGGTAATGTCATCTTTGTGGCATGGCATCCCTCCCCTAAATATGTGAGTGAAAGATCATCACTGAGCCCCACCCTCTTTAATATATACGTTGCTCAAATGGCAAGTCTAATTAGATCTCTGGGTTTCTCTGCAATTTCTTATGCTGATGATACCCAGATTGTGGGTTCAATGACGGGCTCGCCTTTAGACACAGCAGCACAGTTCTATACCTGCCTTCGCCATGTTTGGGATTGGATGGCCACCAATTGTTTGAAGTTAAATTCCAGTAAAACCGAAGTCCTACTTTTCGGTCCCCTGCTTTGTGGCCTTCTGAGTTGGGCATGCTACCTATTCCTACAAATAAGGTAAAAAACCTTGGAGTCACTTTTGACTCCAAGCTCTCCTTTGAAGGCCACATGAACCAGGTCACCTCTGGTTCTATCTATACATGAAAATTACTTGGAAAGATCCTTCCATTCATCCCTGTTAATTTATGTAAGCTGGTAATATCAGCTCCGGTTGTGTCCAGAGCCAATTATTGCAACAGTCTTTTTATCAACCTCCAGGCTAAATGTCTAACCAGATTAGATTGTCCAAAATGCTGCAGTGCGCTTTTTGCTGAACATTCCCAAGCACAAATCTGCCTTTGCAGTGCTGAAAGATACACTGGTTACCAGTGAAGAGACATATTGAGTTCAAGGCTCTCTGCATAGCATTTAGAGGAACCCTTGACATAGGACCTGTCTTTTTTAAACCGAACTTTCAACTATACACTCCTGCGCGCCATCTACGCTCAGCTCATGCTCACAATCTGGTGACCCCCAGCTTCAGGAAAATCTCCTGGGGCGGAGAAGCTTTCTGGTCGGTACGACCAGACTCTGGAATTCTCTTCCCCAGAGGTTAAAGGAAGAAACCCACTTGTTGGCCTTCAGGAAAGCGTTAAAGACTTGGCTCTTAAATCTCTGATTCTGAACTAAGACCCTAAGCCATTTTTTCACCTGATGAGTTAGCGCCTTGACACCTTCGGGTAATTTTATCGCACTTTATAAATCTCTATTTAATTTCATTGGGATAGGTTTGAGGGTTGGTGCTCACGTGATAAATTGAGCCCTTTAACTCCTTAAGTGCTGCCGTCGGCCAACGGTCGTCACGGGCACTACCTCCCCAGTGCTGCGTGCGACCGCTGGACGTCCAGTTCAGCACTGGATAATGGATAGCGCAGCACTGGGGAGGTCTATTTACGAAGCTCCCAAGGTGTTAAACGCAAAGTTGTCTTCCAGCACTTAATTTCTATGTCGATCAGACCAATGAACATCAAGCGGGCGATCAGCTCTGTGTAGGGTTTTCATGAGCAAAGGAGGGCAACACAGTGCAAAAACAACCCATCTTTCAATGGATTATTCTTTGCATCAAGATTTGCTGGTGAAGAATCTGCCCCCAGAATTCTTCAAGGCACATTTCACCAGGGCAAATGTTGCTACTACTGCATTAGCACACAGAGTGCCTGTCCTAGACATCTGTCAGATGGCTACGTAGGCATTGGCACACACGTTCACGGAGCACTGCTACCATGACAATGAGGTCTGTGGAGAGGGTCATTTTGGTCCCGTAGGACTTGTTTGTATGAGCTAGTTCAGACCCACCACCTTGGGTGGTGCTGTTCTGTTATCTATTCACAAGTGAAGGAATCTGCCGTCAGAAATAGCTACCAGAAGAACAAGCTACTTACCTTCGATAACAATTGTTCTGGTGGATACTCTAATCTGTTTTGAACCCCAATGTATCCCAATATAAGCCTAGGTAGTTGCACAACCTTGTACCTAAATTCGTCCTACTGTTCCACGTAACGGGTTTGGGGCTGACCTTTTACCTAGTTAGGTGCTGCATAAATGTTGTGTGGTTTTCTCTGCAAACTAGCCTAATTTATTATGCATTAGGATTCTCAGAATCACAGCAGGATTACCATCTTCCGCATAATAAATCTGTATATGGATCATGTAGGAAGCTGGCTCTGTATATACTATACCAAAATGAGATATAGTGTGACCAGAGTCTAGTGAAATGCCAAAGTTAGGCCGAGGTAAAAGTAGATCGCACCTTACACTCTATTTGTGGTAGTGTGGGCGAGCAGTAAGACTTTATCAGAGGGTAGTGTTACGCATTTGTTGTACACACTCAATCAGCAAATTGTCACACACTCAAAGACTGAACTCAGGCCGATTTTGTTTATATAAAAATGTTATTTTATTTCTAGAACTAAGCCAAGCCTGGCACAGGTAAGTGAAAGAAATGCTTTGCAAAATCTTATGCAGTGTTTTACAATTGAATGCAGTTTCAAATACAGTTGATTGAAATACAGGTAAGTCAAAATGTCGAAATTACTTTTCAGATGACGTTTTAGTTACTTTTCAGATTACTTTATCTGATAGAGACATCTAGCCGCAGATTCCTTAACTTAGAATATCCCCAGGCGTCAGACTGGATCTGGAAAACCTTTTTCCCAGCAGTACCTCTGCACGCCAGGGAGCGGCGTCGCCTGGCTCCATCCTGACGTCGTCCACGGAAGTGACGTCAGTCGGGCCACATAAGACCCCCTCGGTGTGCTGACGTCAGTTTTTCTTCTTTTCCGCGGCCAAAAGTGGATCCGAAGTTAAGGGGTTTCTCTGGCCTGATTTCAGGCCATTGCGGCACCTTTCGCGTCTGGAACAGTGTGCCGATGCCTGCAGGCTTCAAATTGTGTGCCTCATGTTCGCTGCAGATGTCGGCGACGGATCCACACGAGATCTGTATGTGGTGCTTGGGCGAACACCACGACTCCGCCGAATGTGACGTCTGCCGGCAGTTGAAGCCGAAATGCCTGTGGAAACGGCGGATGAAGCTGTTGTCTGCCTGCATGTCCCGGTCGGCGTACTTGCGGCGCCGGCTTCCGGCCTCAGTAGCGGGCTCCAAGAGACGCCGTTCCTCCTCCCATGCCGAGGTCTCTGCTCTGTACAGGTCCCGGAGTTGTTCCTGTGGACAAAGTTCGCCTGCCTCCGGTAAGCACCGGAAGAAGTCAGGGAGGTCATCATTCTCGCACACTCCTGACTGCAAGGGCCGCCGCTACCGGTCTTACCCGGACGTGAGCCCTGAGGAGTCGACCCCTGCCTATCCACCATTTCCTGGTGCAGGGGCGACTCGGACCCAGATGGAGGCCTATTCCAGGGCTCTGCTTGCCATCTTTGGGTCACCCCCTCTCCCTGGCGCACATTTGGGCCCCACACGGGGGGTAGGGACTCAGGTCGGGGGTTCGCCGGCGGGTTCATCCTCTGCATCAACCGAGTGCCTCGACTCCAGTCCTGGAGTCGCTGCGACGTCTGGACACGGCCTGGATGGGCATCCCACTCTGATGTCTAGCCCTCCTGGCCCATCTTCGCACAGTCCTGCGGGGCTCCCTGCATTGTCACTGGATTTGGCTGCAGCGCGGAGTTCGACTCCGAGTTGACTTCGTTCGGCCTTGGTGGAGGTGGAATTGATGCCGGCCCGGCACCGGGTGGACAGACCCTCTGCGGCGATCCAACGCTGTCTCGGCGTCGGTTCAGTCCCCGGTTGTCCCTCTGTTGGAGGACGTGCTCATCGGTGGCGATCCGATGCCGTCTCGAAGTTGGTTGACGGCAGCTTAGTCCCTGTTGTCCCTCTGTTGGAGGACGTGACCCCAGTAGGCTCCCCGCCCACACAGGTATTCCCATGTGCCACGGAGCAAAATCCCATGGGGCACTGGCTGGCTCATCGAGGCCAGCGTTGACTTTGCGAGGGTAGTTAGTAGGGCTGCACATGTCTTACAAATGCAGCCGCCCTCTGTCTCCCTGCCTTCGGATCCTTTGTTGGATCTTCTTCACTGGGGCTCGGTGGCTGTGGAGCCTCTTTTGCCCTTTGGCAGGTCATTATATGATATCCTTCTGGGGACTTGGGCCAGACCTCGTCTGGTGACCCCGTGGCTCGTGCTGTGACGTACCGCCACCGACCAGCTCCAGATGACCCTGCCTTTCTGTCCCTTCATCCTAGGGTTCATGGACTGGTAGTCCAGGCTGCGCTTCCTTCCTCTCCTCCACAGTTGGTTCCTCCCACTTGGAAGTCGCAGGGGTTGGAGTCGTATGGCCGCAATGTTTTTGCTTCCACCAGCTCCTGCCTTCGATCCCTAATCACGATCTGCGTGTTTGCTCGGGCTACTGCTGCCGTTTGGGACTCCATTGAGTTACTCCTTCCCTCTTTGCCGAAGGGCCCTCATGCTGACCTGCTCCAGCTTGTTCAAGATGGCCGTGACATGGCGCAGTTTACCATCTGGTCAGCCATGGACACCACTGACTCCGTGGGTTGGGCTGTGGCCAGCTCCGTTGCCCTGCGTCGCCATGCTTGGCTGCACGATGGCAGTTTCCCCGAAAATATTCTGGAGAGACTCAGAGATTTGCCCTTTGATGGGGTCCATTTATTTGACGACCATGCCGAATCGGCAGTCCAGCGTCTCTTTTCAGGATTTCATGGACTCCCCGGGTTTTAGTCCCCTATGGTGGATCTGTATTTTCATGTGACGGTGTTGTCACTGTTTTTCTGTTTAATTCTCTGGGTCCAAGAGGTTCGTCCCAGAAATGATTGCATGGCTGTTCAGCCAGAGGTTTTTTCCCTTACTTTACTGCAGCTGGGCCAGCTGTTTGTGTTTCTTTTGACCTCTGCCTATGAGCTTGTTGCAAGCGGTATCCCTTGCTTTTATAGGGATGTGCTGTACCCTATGTGGGTGTTTGCTATCGTGTAGCTGCAGTTCCTTGCCAGGACGGTTCGGAGGCTCCTGTGGAGCTCTCTTGCTATTTTCAGCCCTCCTGGGGATTTTCCCATGGGTTCTGCGGTCCCTCTTCCTTGCTTCCTACTGTGGTGGTACATACTCTCGGTTGGATCCCGCGGACGGATGTGGCCCTCTTCTGTGGCTTCTGTAGTGCTGCCTACGGTTGTTTAGTGGCATTCTTGGGCGTCTGCGGACACAGTTGATTTCGGTGTATTGTTGGGGCTCTGCCGTTCCCGACTCGCCCCGGAGGGATTTTTACGTCCGCCCGCCTTTCTTTGGCTCCTCTTTTTGCCTTCCTTCTTCCCTATGCGCCCTAGGCAGTCTTGGCCGTGGGTACTGGTTCCTTGGGGGCGCCCTGGTCTGCTCCGGATGTTTTTTTCTGTCGCCACTTGTGCTCCATACTGTGTTTATGTATTATCGTAGGGAACCCGTTGAGTTCCTTGAGTCAGTGTCTTGTATGTGCACTTTTGCTGTGGCCTTCTTCCTGGTGTTGAGACAGGCTTGGGGCCTATGAGTGGTGCACTTTTTACCAGAGCGGTCCTCTGTTCCGTTTTGTGTTGTGTCCCTGGCCTCCTTCGGAAGGGCCCTGGCCTGAGTTCACATTTTTATGGTCCTTGTCGCATAAAGCCCAGGTGTTCTTCTACTGGCTCCGCGAAGAGTTTCAACACATTCATCGGCTAAACTCTGGATTCATCCTTTATACGTACGTCACCGTTTTCAGACTTTTTATGTCTGCATGTTACTGACTTCGTCATCTTCTTCAAGTGTGATAGTCAGTATTAACGCCTGTGTGGCGGGGGTTGGTTTTCCATCCTGATTGGGAGGTTGTGTCATTGAAAATGAATTTTCTATGTATCTCCATTTTTATTATGTTTTATCTTGCACTCTTTTATGGCCTACGGCCGAAATAAATAATTTTTTCATTGAATTGGTTGGACCGCCCTCTTTGTGGCTGGACTATTGTTCCACTCCGGTTTACAGCTGGCGATTCCGTTCCTACCTTTCGGACGCCTGTCTATTCTTTAAGGGCGTTCTTCTGGTTTACCTTTGGCTGTCATTTCCTGACTTTTCCGGTATTTCTGTGTTCTGTGTTTGCACACGAAGGGATAGGCGTGTGGGCTCCCTACCCTGGCTCCTGGAGATTGTTCCAGGTTCCCCATTTGTTTCTTTCTCTTTTCTCCGCTCTCCCTGAGGGGGGAGCTAGTTTGGGCATGCTCGGCTTGTCGGTTGCCCTTGGTCCTTGTTCCCAGGGGTACGATTGCCTGGTTGGCTACCATGTGCTGTGCCGTTTTCTCGGTCGGTCTGCACATGTTGCTGCTTCGCTACCTTGACTTCCTCCTTATGTGATTTAGATCTCAAGTTACACACCACTTGGTTCCGTGTACTCTTGTCCTTCACATCTATGAGCCTCCTAGTAATCTGGGTTGTGTGTTTCGGCATGATGCCTGTGCCGGACATGCCATTGGTTGGCATCCCTTAGCTGGACCTTTGTCTCTCTCGGACCCTGGACTCCTCTCCTCAGTTTCTCTCTTTTCGTTGAATTCTGTCGTATTCAGTATATATAAACTTCTGGTCCTGTGCCTTCGTTTCGTCCCTATCCGGCGACAGTGGATTTGCGTTGTCCTCTCTTGACTTGTGGCACCTTGCTTCCCTTGCTCAGGCTGACCTTCAGGGTTTGTGTCAGTTGCTTGGCCCTGACCTTCAGGGTTTGGTGTCAGTTATGCTGGCAATACTGAGCCTTATGGGGCTGGTGTCAGCTGTGCTGGCATTTGAACCCCACCTTGTTTCCGCCAGCGTTCTTGGTGGTCTGTTCCCTTCGGGGACAAGGTGGGGTTTGGTCGCAGACCCTTCTCCCGTGGGGTATAGCTATGGTATCTATTCTAAGTTAAGGAATCTGCAGCTAGATGTCTCTATCAGATGAACGAGTTACTTACCTTGGGATACGATGTATCTGGTAGAGACACTGTCTAGCCGCAGATTCCTTAACGCCCGCCCATCTTCCCCGTTCTGCGACGACCTTTCCAGGTGGGTTTTTACCTCCTTGCCTCCTTTCAGGTGGCCATGGTCTTCCTAAGGGGTGCTCTAGTTCACCCACCTCAGGGGCAGGGTATGTCATTCTGCTTTCGGCACGGTAGCTTTCCGCCCATTCTTGTTTTGGATGCCTAGGTTGTGTGATTTTCGCTACTACTCCATCCGGCATGGAGTTTATCATATTTTCTCCACTCCCTCCACCCTCGTCTGTCTCCCCAAGTCTTTGGGGTCTCCTTGTCTCTGCCACAGGCGCTTGGGTTGTGTTTCTATTGGACTATGCTTTTTGCATAGGTCATTGTGGGGGTGTGGTACCACTTCTTTGTGGTGGTTCTTTACTGGTCACGGCCATAAGGCACAGCTTTCAGCCCTATTCCCCCACCCCCCTTTTTTTCATTTGCAGACTTGTTCACAGACTGTCTGTCGTACAGTTCCATCCTGTTGTTGCGTATTCATTTCCTCTGACTTTGCCTCTTTGGGGAGGGCACGATTCTTTACTTGGTGACATTTTATTGAGGCGACTGCGTGTTTCCTTCCTTCGGTCCCTCCAAGTTTTGAGTACTTTTCAACATGGGATGGTTTCTTGCAATTGTTGTTTCAAAGGTTTTTGTTTCTTTTTTGGCACACCGTTCCTATACTCACAGCTTTTGTAGTGGCTCCGCGTTGTGGCATGGAAAAGTTTCACTGCAGAAAACTGACGTCAGCACGCCGAGGGGGGTCTTATATGGCTCCATTGACTTCCGTGGACGACGTCAGGACGGAGCCAGCTGACGCTGCCCCCGGCGTGCAGAGGTACTGCTGGGGAAAGTTTTCCGGATCCAGTCTGACGCCTGGGGATATTCTAAGTTAAGGAATCTGCGGCTAGACTATGTCTCTACCTGATACATTGTTACCGAAGGTAAGGAACTCATTCTTTAAGTTTGTTTTTCTACTCAGTGTGATATGCCTAGATATTACACTGAGACATTTCCTAGAGAAAAGGTAAGTCAAATCAGTTTTCCACAGTTGTAGTGTTTTTTAGGCATTCATACAAATCAACTCCACACTTAAAAATGTTTTCAAGGAAAAACAGTCAATTTTTTCCTATGGAGAGAAATTAGGTTATCGGTTAACAGGTAAGTACTCATAGGTTGAGTTTTTGGGGTTAGAAAAAGGCTTCCCCCAGGGTCAAGGATGCAGTCTGAAAGCACCCTCAGCGGCACTAGGGCTGCCCGGTTCAGAGTGCTGAGGCCCAATGTTATGCAGTTGGGGCTAGGGGTTGTGAGAGCAAAGCTACTGGTGTTTGGCTCAGGGTAAAGTTGGATCCAGTTTAGCACACAAAGTGCACCCGCAGAGTCGGCTGGGTGGAGGGTGCTGTTTTGACATTGCGTGCCCTGTTGTTTTCAATGGGGATTGCCGGTTTTGTTTTGTAGCTGCAGGCTCGGTCCATGAAGACATCCGGGAAGAACCAACAGCTGGGCAGGTAAGTTGGAGGGCTCGTGGACATAGGTGCACCTCGGGTTCTTTTCTCCAGGGCGCAGGGTTGTTGGATGCAGGGGTGTCTTCTGAGGTCGGATTTCACCTTACTGGGCCACTCGCGTTGGGGGAGTCTCTGGGCAGAAGCTGCAGGCAATGTCGGGGAGTCCTGGAGGAGTAAACCCATGGTGGGCTTGGACTGTGGAGCGCTGGGGGACCTCGCTGGGACTGGTGTGCCACTCAAACTCGGGCTGTATGCGATGGGTGCAGTGGTGGTTCCAGGCATCGGGTTTCTTTGTCCTTAGCAGGCTCAGAGTCTGTCTTTGGAGTTTCTTTGAACAGAGCAGCTGTTCACAGGAGATCTGGCCTTTGTTGAAGGCAGTCAGTCCTTCCAGGGGTTCTGGAGGTCGCTGACTGCAGGATAAGATGACTTTTGGCGTAGCATCTCTGAAAAATCCAGACTGGCTGGTAGGGCTGGGACCAAGTCAGTTCTTCTCTGCAGTCTCCTCTGCTGGGCATCTTCTTTCGTCCTTCTTTTTCGTAGGTTGCGGAAATCTGCCTTCTTGGTTCAGGGCTGCCCCCTAAATACTGTAATCTGAGAGAGACAATGAATTATAGACTCCTTACCTTTAGAATTACCCCCGGGCGTCAGACTGTATCCGGAGAATTTTCGTCAGCAATACCCCTGCGCGTCGAAAGGTGGCGTCGGTCGGCTCCGCGTTCATCGTGGTTGCCGGGGTGACGTTGTGGCAGCTACTTGGATGCCGCCCTCACGCACTGACGTCAGTTCTTTCTTCCGCGCCAGCCACGTAGATCCGGAGAGAGCTCTCCTATGGCCGGCCTTAACAATCCTGAAGGCAGGGTGCTGGATTTTACGTGAGAGGGTGCCTCTGCATGAGCAGAGCCCCTCTGCAGCCTTCGGAGACCATTCCCTGGGGTTGTCTATGATGCTGCCAGACATATATGTTTAAGTGCATTATAACCTCACGGTAAATGCTAACTTTAAAACGGCTGCTTAGAAACATGTTGTGTTTGGCGTCAAACACCTTGGAATCATACCTCCACGCCAGTAACTGGCGTGGAAGGTATGATTCCACCATTCTAAAGGGGCATATGTGGGTCATCGGCATACCCGGAACCGGCTTTCTCAACATGGGCAGCACAAAATGGATGCTGCCAGCCACAGACACGGGTCTGCCCTCCAGCTGCTGAGCCACGCTCATGCAGAGGAAGGCATGACAATAGGCATCCTGTCACAGGGAGGTGTAACCACCTCCCAGACAGGATTTAGTGTACAGGGGCTAGGTGGGTGCACTCTGAGTGCCAGAAAGTCTGCACTGGGGGCACATTTGGTGTCCCTGTGCATAGTCCAGCTCAAACCAGTTCTAGGAGCCATTTGCTCCTGCTCTGGCGCGAAACTGGACACAGTACATGGGTGTAGCCACCCCTCTGCCCTGCCCCTCCCCTAGGAGGATCCACAGAATCTTTCCAACCCCTTCCCATGGGTATATAGTGGGTTACCTGGCTACAGGACTTTAGATTTTACCTGGGCAACATTCTGCTAAAAAGAAACCAAGTACTTCGACTGCCTGCACGAAGCTGGATGACTGAAGAATCTCCTTTGGAGTAAAGGAGTTTCTCCCCTGAAAAAGCAGGCACCTAAACGCATGTGACAGGTTTTCTTCTCCCGAGCTCCTGAGGACTCCGAAGATTTCAGCAACACAGGAGGTTGGTTCTGAAAGGTCCATGAGGTTGATCTGGTAATTCAAAATGCCGCTGCTAGATTAGTTTTAAATCTGCCGAGGCGATCATCAGCGACGGCGGCAAGAAGGGAACTGCACTGGCTACCCATTCAGGCGAGAATCTCATTTAAGATCCTTTGTTTCGCCCACAGTGTGTTCTCGGGATCAGGGCCAGAAGGGGTCAAATCCTTACTGAAATCCTATACTCCCAGCAGATCCCTTCGATCTGCCTCGAAAAACCTGCTTATAGTTCCGAGGGTTAATAAGGCGAGATGGGGCGGTAGAGCTTTTTCTCTGCTCGCTCCAAAACTATGGAACTCGCTCCCGCCCGAAATTGCTAGACAGCCGTCCTTGTCAATCTTTCGTAAACTTATAAAAACGTGGCTGTTCTCCCTTTCCTTTTAGCCCCGATTTACCCAGTCTTTCCACGCTCTAATGTTTCTGCTAGTGGTTATTTCTTATATCTGAAAGAAACAGGTTAGTATTAGATTCCTTACCTTAGAATATCCCCAGGCGTCAGTCTGGATCCGGAAACTTTTGCGTAGCAGTACCCCTGCGCGTCGGTAGGCGTCGTCTGCAGGCGTCCCCTGCGGCTCCGCGTCGTCGGCGTCGTGCGCCGTGATGACGTCGCTGGAGTATATAGACGCCGCCTCCACGCGCTGACGTCAGTTCTTCTTTTTTCCGCGCCAGTTAGCGCAGATCCGAAGAGCAGTACTCCGGTCTTTTGACCAAAGTTTTTTGATTAATATCTACTTCTTAGGTGCCGGTAGGATGCCCGGTTTCAAGAATTGTGACGGGTGTGACCGCACGATGTCGGTCACCGACCACCATCGACTCTGCCTCCGGTGTCTGGGCTCGGACCACGACGTGGAGGCCTGCGTCGACTGCCGGGCCTTAACGAGTAAGGCTAGACGGGAGCGGTCCCGCAAGCTACTCGAGCTCCGGGTGTCGGCCCCGCGTCGAGAGCGGTCCCGGTCCGGTCGGAGGTCGAGGGAGCGGTCGAGAGAACGGTCGCGGAGCCGCCACGAGCGCTCCGGAAGTCGACACCATTCCTCCGGTTCCTCAGGTAAGAAACACAAGAAGTCGGGGCGTCGTCATCGCACCCCCGACTCCCCCCGACGCTCGCGCGATGCGGCCGGGCGGCCCCGCGTGGGTCGCCGACGCCGCCTGCTCCATACCCGTCGGTCCCTGGGCAAGGTGCGTCGCGCGAGGAGATAGAGGAGTTCCTCATGGCCATGAGGGCGCTGTCTCCTCCGGCGGGGCCTACGGCGCCTGCGGGCCCCGTGGCCCCGTCTGGGGGCCCGAGCGGTTCGGGTGCTCCTGCCCCGACGCCGTCGGGTGCTCCGGCCCCGACGCCGCCGGCGGCTCCGGCCCGGCGCCGCTGGGCCCTTCAGGGTCGACGCCGGCTGGTCCGCCGGCCTCTCTGGCGCCGATTCCATCGGGGCAACCCATGGTGCCGCCTCCGCGCGGCGCCGCGACTCCGTCGCCGGCTCCGGCCGGCGCCGGCTCCGGGCGGCGCCACCCCCATTCCCTCTCCTACTCCGGACGCGGAGTCGGACCGGCGTCGTCCGACGCCGAGTCCGGTGCCGATGGGGCCCATTGACCCCGAGGAGCCGGTCTACATCGTTGAATCAGTATATGGTGATGATGAAGATTATGGAGAGGGTTGGGAGGGGTCTGAGGACCCTCTGTCACGCGAGTGTCAGTACGACGTGGACTGGACAGGTGACTTGGGTGATGCCAGTGGTCTGGACGAATCTCCTAACCCTGGTTTTGTCTCGCCTCCCACTGTGGCGTCGGAGGCTGGGGCTGCTTATTCTGTGGTGTTGATGAGGGCTGCCAAGGCCTTGAGCCTTGAGCTCCCCGTCGCAAAAGTGAAGCCTAACATCCTCACCGAGGTCTTCAAACCGCAGTCATGCCCACAGGAGCCTCTGCTGCCGTTCAATGAAGCCTTGACGGACGTTCTTTTGAGCACGTGGTCCAGGCCCGCTTCAGGTTTGCCTGTTGATAGGAACGTTGCCAGGCGCCACCGTCCGTGTTCGGACGACCCTAAGTTCCTGTCCACCCATCCCACCCCTGAGAGTCTGGTGATCCAGGCCTCAACTTCCCAATCCGCATTCCCGTCGGCCCCGCCCGACCGGGAATCTAAGAGGTACGACCAGTATGGCAAAAAGGTCTTCTCGTCCCTGAGTCTGGGACTGCGGTCTTGCAACACCGCATGCCTCTTGGGCCGCTACACCCACTCTCTGTGGGATACGGTCGCGGAGTGTCTGCCGCAATGCCCGCAGGAGGTACAGGACAAGCTCGGCCAGGCTATGGTTGAAGGCCGAGACGCGGCAAGGTATTCCATCAGGTGTGGTCTTGATACGACCGACTCGCTGGGCAGAGCGATGTCCACGACGGTGGAGATTCGTCGCCACGCCTGGCTGAGATCCGCCAATTTTTCGGCAGATGTCCAAAATGCCTTGATGGACATGCCGTTCGATGGCAGTCGCCTGTTTGGCGACAAAGCGGACAACGCGCTTGAGCGCTTCAAGGACTCCAGGGTCACGGCCTAGTCCTTGGGTCTCTCGACCCAGCGCCAGCAAACGGGTTCGTTTCGCTCCTTTCGTGGCCAAGGAAGGGGCGGTCCCACACGTGCTGCCAACCACGCACCGCAGAACACTTCTCAACGCGGTGGCGGCCGTGGATTCCGCCGTGGAGGCGGTCGGGGACAGCGGAGAGGTCAGACCACACCTCCCCCCGCAGCAGCCTCCAAATCCTCCTAGTCCGAGCTTTCAGGCCCATGTGACGCCAGTGGGTGGCAGGGTTCGCCATCACCTCTCCCGCTGGCGCACTATCACATCGGACAGGTGGGTGCTGCAGCTCGTCCGAAGGGGCTACTCCCTCCCCTTCGAGACCACTCCTCCAGCCATGCCACCGCAGAACCACCGTGTGTCGGGGGACCACTTGACACTTCTGCAGGAGGAAGTTACGGCCCTCTTGGCCAAGGGGGCCATCGAGCGCGTTCCTGGGCCAGAAGTAGGGTGTGGTTGCTATTCCCACTACTTTCTGGTACCCAAGAAGGACAAGGGGGGCCTGCGTCCTATCTTGGATCTACGGAACATCAACGGCTTCCTCCGGAAGGAGAAGTTCAAGATGTTGACTTTGGCTCAGGTCTTGGCTGCTCTAGACCCGCAAGACTGGATGGTGGCGTTGGACTTGCAGGATGCGTATTTTCACATCCCCGTCCTGCCGGCCCACCGGCGTTACCTGCGGTTCACGGTAGGCCACGAGCACTTTCAGTTTATCGTGCTCCCATTCGGCCTTACCAGCGCCCCACGGGTGTTCACGAAAGTGATGGCGGTGGTCGCAGCTCATCTGCGCCGGTTAGGGGTTTCAGTCTTCCCCTACCTCGACGACTGGTTGTTGAAGGCGGGCTCGCCCCAAACAGTCGTCCACCACCTTCAGATGACGGCAGACCTGCACGAGCTGGGGTTTTCCGTCAATGTGCCGAAATCACACCTGTGTCCCTCTCAAAAGCTCCTTTTCATCGGAGCGGTTCTCGACTCGGCGCAGTTTCGGGTTTATCCTCCGGAACGGCGGGTCCGGGATATACAGGCTTTGATTCCCATCTTTCAGCCGTTATCCCGGGTTTCGGTCAGGTTGACGCTGCGGCTGCTGGGGCTGATGGCTTCCTGCATCCTTCTGGTGCATCACGCCCGGTGGCGGATGCGGGCTCTGCAGTGGGACCTGAAGTTTCAGTGGGCCCAGCATCAAGGCAACCTATCCGACCATGTCCTGATCTCGGAGGGCACTGCGAGACAGTTGCAGTGGTGGCTTACGGACCGCGATTGGGTCAGAGGCAGATCCCTCTCCCTTCCCCACCCGGAGCACGTAGTTGTGACGGACGCGTCCCACCAGGGCTGGGGAGGCCACTTGGGAGAGGCGGAGATCAGAGGCATCTGGTCTCCGGCGGAGTCCCGGCTCCATATCAACATGTTGGAGCTGCGGGCGATTCGCCTAGCACTGAAGGCATTCCTCCCCTTTGTCAACGGGAGTGTAGTGCAGGTGTTCACGGACAACACCACCGCCATGTGGTACTGCAACAAGCAGGGCGGGGTGGGGTCGTGGACCCTTTGCCAGGAGGCTCTGCGCCTCTGGCAATGGCTGGAACGTCAGGGCGTGACTCTGACGGTTCAACACCTGGCAGGTTCTCTGAACGCCAGGGCGGACGAACTCAGCCGTCGGTGCTCGGTGGATCACGAATGGCGTCTGAACTCGGACGTGGCGAAAGGCCTCTTTCTGCAATGGGGAGAGCCTTGGTTAGATCTATTCGCCACAGAAGAGAACGCGCAATGTCATCAGTTCTGCGCGTTGGAGTTTCCAAGACGGCACTCGCTCGGCGACGCCTTTCGGCGCGAGTGGAGTTGCGGTCTGTTGTACGCCTTTCCGCCTATACCACTTCTGCCCAGAGTGCTGAAGAAGATCAGGCGCGACCGGGCCCAAGTTATCCTTGTGGCTCCGGACTGGGCTCGAAGGTACTGGTATCCCGAGCTACTCAGCATGTCAGTCGGTCCCTCGATCCGCCTGCCCCTTCAGGAGGACCTTCTGTCGCAGCAGCAGGGGACGGTCCTCCACCCGAACCTGTCCAGTCTCCACCTCCATGCTTGGAGATTGAGCGGCGACAGTTGAGGCCATTTGACTTGCCTCCTGAAGTCTGTGATGTGATTCTGGCAGCCAGGCGTCCCTCCACAAAGTCGGTATACGCCTGCCGGTGGAACAGATTTGTGGCATGGTGCACAGCAAAGGCTGTGGATCCCCTTTCTGCCCCTCTCTCCGAGGTTCTCCTCTTTCTTCTCTCTCTTGCCCAGCAGGGCTCTGCTCTGGGCACTATCAAGGGCTACCTTTCTGCCCTTTCCGCCTTCTTAAGGCTACCTGATCAGCCTTCTTTGTTCAAGTCCCCTATTGTAGCGAGATTCTTGAAGGGCATCACGCACATGTATCCACCTGTTCCGTTCGTGATGCCTCAGTGGGACTTGAACCTGGTTCTGACTTTCTTGATGTGCGCTCCCTTTGAGCCGCTTCATTCCTGTCCTCTCCGTCTCCTCACTTTAAAGACGGCCTTCCTGGTTGCCATCACCTCTGCCAGGAGAGTGAGTGAGCTCCAGGCTCTTTCTGTCAAACCTCCTTTCATGTCTATTCATCCAGACAAGGTGGTTCTGAGAACTAGACCTTCTTTCCTGCCTAAAGTAGTTTCTGCTTTTCACATCGGGCAGTCCATCACCTTACCCTCCTTCTTCCCGCCTCCGCATCCTTCAAAAGATGAGGAGCGGCTCCATCGTCTGGACCCCAAACGTGCGCTTTCATTTTACATGGATCGCACACGCCAGTTCCGGGTGGATGACCAACTGTTTGTTGGCTACGTGGGTGAGAAGAAGGGACGGGCGGTACAGAAACGAACCATCTCCCGGTGGGTCGTCCTGTGCATCAAAGCGTGCTACTCTTTGGCTCGGAAGGAGCCTCCTGTCGGGCTGAGAGCCCATTCCACTCGGGCCACGGCGGCTACTACTGCTCTGGGCCGGGGAGTCCCTTTGCAGGACATTTGCCAGGCGGCTACGTGGGCCTCGCTGCACACCTTTGCGAGGCACTACTGCCTGGACAGTCAAGTCCGGAGGGATGGCTTCTTTGGCCGTTCGGTCCTCCAGGATTTTCTGGTGTAGGATTGTATTGGTTCGCAGACCCACCACCGGGGTTGGTATTGCTGGGGTATCTATTCTAAGGTAAGGAATCTAATACTAACCTGTTTCTTTCAGATGAACAAGTTACTTACCTTCGGTAACGATATATCTGTAAGAAACAGTAGTTAGTATTAGATTCCTTACCGCCCCACCCATCCTCCCCGTTCTGCGAACTGATACCTAGGGTTAAGGACATCCCTTTCAGGGCCCTAGTTTCGCATGGCACCAGTGTTGGTTCTCACATGGCTCTGCGTGTTCTGGCGCGGAAAAGCTGTGTGCAAAGAACTGACGTCTATTCTAAGGTAAGGAATCTAATACTAACTACTGTTTCTTACAGATATATCGTTACCGAAGGTAAGTAACTTGTTCGTTGTTTCCATCTGATTGCGCCTTGATGCCCTTTGGGGTAAGTTATTCCTGCACTTTATAAATACTGTATTATTATTGATCTGCCCTCTCAGCTATTCTGAGACCAGTATCCCTCGTGGGGACTGTGCAACCCAGACCCCTGTGTACCGCGTACTTTTGCAATTGCATGTGCTTAGTGACGATTCCCGAGCCTGTGCTTTGAACTCAGTGTAGTCCCGAGCAGTATTTGCACTGAAGATTTCCAGCCTCCACTCTCCGAGTGTCCTGTGGGCTGGTTCTTTGCAGACTTGCTTGAGGACCCCTCACGATTCCAGGTCCGTTGACCTGTGGGTCCCAGCGAGGGTCACCTAGTTGATTCTTGGGCTTACCTGGTTGTTCCAGATGTGCCCTGACTCTACATTGCTTGAAGAGTCCCCTGGACCTTGCTGGTCTACACCGTAACCTGTTTCCTCTGACCGTGTGGGTTGCAGTTGCCAGGGCTTGTTGGTGCTCCAGCCGGACATCGACCCCTCCGCTCTCGACATCCTTCGTTGGACAGCTCACCTCCGGACTTTGGTCGTCCTCGACGTCTCCTGGTCCTCGTGGCTGCAGAGTCAAGCAACCCTTCTTTGCACCTGAAGCACCCGACATCGGTGGGCATTTGACTACCGAGCCCCTGGTCACCAGAAGTGGCTCAGACTCTGTCCCCTCTGCTTTCAGGTTCCTCTCACCTTGAATCCAGGCTTGGATTCCACCGGATACTCTTCGCCTTCCTGACAGTAGTACTTCTTTGCATCTCTCCATTGAAAACGGCGAAGGTTTCTGATGCCACTTGACACCTGCGCACCCTGCTCCTCTGGAATAGGTAACACAGTTACCTCGGTACTCACTGGTGGGTTGGCCCTCCTATGTTCCAAAGGGTTTGCTCGAAGTCCTCTTAGAAGTGTCCTTAACTTTTAATTTTCCAACCGCGACTTTCCCATAGAGTTGTACGGAGCACACATCGGTTTCCTCACTGCACCCGTCCTCCGTGGGCTCCCTGTGTCACTCCTCTTGATGGTTCCTTAGGGTCCCAGCGATTCTACGTGCTCTAGGCCCCGTGTCTAATCAAGTCGTGTTATACAATTTTTTTTAGTATATGGTTCGGTCTGCCCCTGGAGCCCGCTGTGTATTGTGCTATTTACGACTGTTCTATTGATTCAGTATTGTGTGCTTTATGCCCTAGTCTCAAATAGAGACTAGTAGAGGGTGTTATATTGATAAACACATATTTTTATATAAACACTGTGTGGTTCTCCTCTCATTTAGTCATTTAGGAGGTTATATTCTGGTAAAACAAGCCCTTTTACATTCCTTCAAGATTAAGCCTGAAGGCATCTCTCCATAGCTAGCACTAGGATAGCTTTCAATAAGGTTATCTTTGACCTCATACATCATAAGGCTTGTGTGGCCTGGTACGGGGTGCCCACTTTAACTAGTGGACAGCATATACCAACCCACCTTCTCACAGGTACCTCCAGTCACTGTTTGACTTTTTTGCGACTTTTGTTGACACCGTTTTTGAGTCTATTGACTCCTGGTGCACGTTAGGGATGCCTGGTTTCAAGGCCTGTGGTTCCTGCGGAAAGCTGATGTCGGTGACGGATCCTCACCTCGTGTGCCTGTGGTGCCTGGAACGCGACCACGATCCCAAGTCTTGTTCCGACTGTCGGACCATGAATCTGAAATCTTTGCTTAAGTGGTCCCGAAAGCTTCTCGAGGCGCGGCAGTCCGCTCCATTCAGTTCAAGGTCCCGGTCTCGCGGGAAGTCGAGGGACCTGTGAGAAGTTGGCCTGATATGCAGTGCTCACTATTCTAGTGAACACTATGTATCAGTCCAAACAACCCTAATTGATGTCTGGTTGTAAGTCAACCTGATAGACCAGCTATCCTAGTAGCATGGACACGTGCAGTCTTTAGGCTAAACTCTAGAGGGCGTGTTAAGCCAGCTGTTTTACCATCACATATACCCCTTGAACACCAAGTGAAAGGACACCACACAAGTTGTTATGAAAAAATAAAGTATATTTATTTATAACAAGACTACCCTGGCTCTTTATGAGACAGGGAGCTAAGCACACAACAAAACTCTTATGAAAATACTTAAAGTCGCACAATTTACACAAATGCCCGAGGGGCACGAAAAACCATATACTATACAAGTGGAATGCGAAATACTAGCAGGTAAGTAACTATTCTCATAGGCTTTAGGATCGCTAGGACTGGACTACTGAACCTTTAGATTACAAGCAGGAGGCCTAGGGACGTCGTGTGCAGAGTGGGAACTCTCACGCGTAAGGCGGGAAAAAGTCTATGGAGGCTAGTAAAAGCAAAGTTAGTGTTCTCGGGCGAACCCGACTAGGTAGGTCAAAAACGAAAGTGGATCTAGACACTTAGAGAGTTGGTCTACGCTGGAGCACCGGAGTACTCGGTTTACCTAGCCCAGGGGCTGCGGCTGCATAGGGTTCAAATGTCGTCGGATTTCTTCATTGATGAACCAGGAGCCTGAAGGAAGAAGTTGCTGACAGGCGACCAGTGAAGAAGTTCTTGGGGATCCAAGCCTGGATCGGGGAAGAGGAAGACCTGTAAGCAGAGGGGACCAAGTTCTGAATCACTAGCCAGTGATTTAGGTGGGCACCAGAGTGGCACCGGACGAAGTCACCTCGACCAGGTGAGTGGGCGCTGCTGGGCTCTGCAGTCTCTCGGACCAGGAGGCGTTGTCGGTGACCAGGATGGAGGGGCGAGCTGTCCCACGAAGATATCTGCTGTCGACGTCGCTGGACCCAAGATTGGGGCAACAAGTCTTGGCAAATGCAAGCCCACGCGGTGGACTTAAAATGGCGTCTGGAGTGGACCAGGAGGGTCCGGGGTGCTCCTCTGTTGGAGGGGAGCAAGGGCCAGTCTGGAGCAACCAGACCAGCGGTGTTTGTCGTCGAAGTTCGTCGTCAGGGGGTCACTAGCCAACGGGCCAGTGACCTGGACAACGCGGTGAGCAGCAAAGAGCAGAAGGGCCCCACGCAGATCTCGTGGATGCAAGGGGGCTGAACTTCGGTGCTGGAGCTGCTCAGGGTTGGGGCTTCTCTTACCCCAAAGCACTCGGTCGAGGGTCACTCGGGAGTCGTGCTGGGCAAGCGTCGTGCAGTCTTGAAGATGGCCGGTCCCTCGAGGTCTCGTCGCACCCACGGGTCTCAGCTGGGCTGAAGATGCAGGTAGAGGTCAGAGGTGCCAGGGAAGCCGGTTCTCGTCGAGCTGGGCAGTCTTGATCCGGAGGGGAGACTTACAGCAGACCGCGATGCTTGGATGGTGCCTGCTGCTGCAGGGTGACTACTCCTTTGTCACAAGTGAGAAATCTTGAGAAGAGTCTTGAGTTCCTTTCGTGGAAAGTCGGTTCAGGATTCAAAGATGATCTAATTTGGAAGGGGGCCTGCTCCTACCTTTATCCTGGGAAAGGGGGCTGGCACGCGACTAAGTCCTGCCCTATGGGTGGGACTAGGAGGGGGGTGGTTACACCCCTCTCCTTTGCCGGGCTTTTCCCCAGATCAGGGGCTGGAGTGCCCCTGGAACTGGTTCAAGCCGGCCTATGCACAGTGAGCACCGGGGTGCCACTTGCAGTCACCTTCCTCTAAAGCCCTGCCTACCTGGGATACACAAAATCCTGTCTGGGATGGTGCTGGCACCGCCCCTGACAGGAAACCCTTTGTCCAGGCCTCCGTTGCTGGAAGGACTCCCAGCAGCAGGAGGGCAGACTTGTGTCTCGGTGGCAGCATCCATTTTGTGGAGCTGAGGCTTGAGTTAACTTTAACCGGGGTTACAGCTACATACATGTCGTGTCCCTCTAGAAGGGTGGAATGCTAACCCCGTCGCCAGAATTGGCGAGGGGTTAGTATTCCAATTCGTATGACACCTTACTCGACATGTTTTGATAAAGCGATACCAGAGTTGGCATATAACCGCGAGGATTATAATGCACTTAAGAGTATATGGTATGCGTTGTCATGGAACAGCTATTAGGACTTGGTTCCGCAAGCTGCAAACGGGCTCAGCTCATGCCAGAGCACCATCTCACATTATTCCAAGCACTCTGCCTTCAGGATTGTTAAGGCCTGCCATAGGAGTGACTGATAGGAATACATGTGTCCATTTTAGGGTTAGATATAGGAATACTATATCTAAAGCAAAGGGTGTGTACACCACCTTGCCCCAGCTGTCAAGCAGCCAGTTGTGTCTGTTTTAGTTAGTCAGCCCAGGGGTGGCATAATACATGCTGCAGCCCCTGGGAGACTTCTGGGTGCACCTCTGCCCTGGGTACAGGGACTTGGAGAGGGCCCAGTGCCAATTCAGTACCTGGGTACAATTTGGAAGAAAGAACAGCTAGGCTGTGGGTCTGATTAGCAGGCCCACAGCCAGGGAAAGTCGTAAACCAGTGAAGCAAAAAGCAAAGATCTGGGTGATCATAGGATTGCAGACCCTACTCTCCTACATGACCCCCCCCCCCAAACTTTGGGACAATAAGCTAACCTTGACCAGGTGAGTCTTCTTGCTCTAAGTGGAAATACCTGGAGAGCCCATCAGCATTGCCATGATCAGTACCAGGTCTATGCTCCACTGTAAAATCCATCCCCTGTAGGGAAATGGACCACCTAAGTAGTTTGGGGTTTTTACCCTTCATCTGATTTAGCCATAAGAGGGGCTTATGGTCGGTCTGAATCTTAAAGTGAGTGCCAAACAAGTATGACCTCAACTTTTTCAGGGCCCACACCACAGCAAAGGCCTCCCTCTCAATATCTGACCAATTTTTCTCTCTGGGGGTCAGCCTTCTGCTAATAAAAGCAATGGGCTGGTCGTTACCATCAAAATTCAGCTGAGATAGAACAGCTCCCACACCCAACTCAGAAGCATCTGTTTGGACAATGAAGATTTTGGAGTAGTCTGGACTCTTTAGGATAGGTGCTGTGCACATGGCCTGCTTTAGGTCATTGAATGCTTTCTGACAGCTTGCTGTCCACTGAACTTTCTTTGGCATCTTTTTACTTGTCAGGTCATTAAGTGGAGTCACAATGGACCCATAATTCTTGACAAATTTCCTATAGTAACCAGTCAGGCCCAAGAAAGCTCGAACCTGAGTCTGGGTGGTTGGAGGAGCCCAGTCCTTGATGGCCTGTATCTTGCTCTCCAAGGGTTGAACCTGGCCTCCACCTACAAGGTGGCCCAGGTATACAACCTGTGTCTGCCCTATCTGGCACTTAGTGGCCTTGATAGTGAGACCTGCCTTTTGCAGTGCCTCTAACACTTTCCTCAGGTGGACCAGGTGATCCTCCCAGGTGGAACTAAAGACAGCTATATCATCAAGATATGCTGCACAGAAGTCATCCAACCCAGTGAGAACTTGATTCACCAGCCTTTGGAAGGTGGCAGGTGCATTTTTCAAACCAAAGGGCATTACCACAAATTGATAATGCCCACCAGGGGTAGAAAATGCTGTCTTGGGCTTGGCCTCCTCAGCTAACCTGATTTGCCAATACCCAGCTGTCAGGTCAAATGTACTTAAGTAGTTGGCAGAAGCCAATCTATCTATAAGTTCATCTGCTCTTGGTATTGGGTGGGCATCAGTCTTAGTGACTGCATTGAGTCCTCTGTAGTCTACGCAAAACCTCATCTCTTTCTTACCACCCTGGGTGTGAGGCTTTGGCACTGGAACTACTGGGCTAGCCCAAGGGCTATCTGAGGGCTCAATGACTCCCAGCTCCAACATTTTCTGCACTTCTGTCTTGATGCAGTCTCTGACATGATCAGGCTGTCTGTAGATTTTACTCTTGACAGGCAGACTGTCTCCAGTGTCAACTTCATGGGTACACCAATCAGTTTGACTGGGGGTCAGAGAGAACATATGTCTGAAGGATTGCAGAACTTGTCTACAATCCTGTTGCTGATGTTCAGAGAGGCTGCCACAAAAGACAACACCATCTACTGATCCATCATCAGGATTCTGAGTGAGCAGGTCTGGGAGAGGGTCCCTCTCTTCCTCCTGTCCCTCATCTGTGGCCATGAGCAAGCCCATGTCCTTCCTGTCGACATATGCCTTGAGCCTGTTTACATGGAGCACCCTGAGGGGGCTCCTGGGAGTTCCAAGGTCCACCAGGTAGGTGACCTCTCCCTTTTGCTCAATGATGGTGTGGGGCCCAGACCATTTGTCTTTGAGTGCTGCTGGGGCCACTGGCTCAAGCACCCACACCTTCTGTCCAGGCTTGTACACAGTCAGGACAGCCTTTTGGTCATGCCAAGCTTTTTGAAGTTCTTGGCTTGCCTCAAGGTTTTTAGATGCCTTTTCCATATACTCAGCCATCCTGGAGCGGAGACCAAGTACATAGTCCACAATGTTTGTTCCAGGCTTTTTGAGAGGTCTCTCCCATCCTTCCTTTACCAAACAAAGGGGTCCCCTTACAGGATGCCCAAACAGAAGCTCAAAAGGGCTGTAACCAACCCCCTTCTGTGGGACCTCTCTGTAAGCAAACAAGAGGCAGGGGATCAGGACATCCCATCTCCTCCTGAGAGGTTCAGGTAGTCCATGAATCATCCCTTTGAGGGTCCTGTTGAATCTCTCAACAAGCCCATTGCACTGTGTGTGATAGGGTGTGGTGAACTTATAGTTGACACCACATTCCTTCCACATTGCAGTCAGATATCCTGACATGAAGTTTGCACCTCTGTCAGAGACAACCTCCTTAGGGAAGCCCACTCTGGAGAACACTCCAATTAGGGCTCTTGCCACAACAGGTGCTGTAGTGGTCCTAAGCGGAATAGCTTCAGGATACCTGGTGGCATGGTCCACCACCACCAGTATAAACTTGTGCCCTGATGCTGTCTGGGGTTCCATTGGACCAACAATGTCAATCCCCACTCTCTCAAAGGGTACCCCCACCACAGATAGTGGTATGAGGGGGGCCTTTGTTGTGCCACCTGACTTGCCACTGGCTTGGCAAGTGACACAGGAGCGACAAAACTCCTTGGTATCTTCACTCATGTGAGGCCAGTGAAAGTGTGTGACAAGCCTGTCCCACGTCTTGTTCTGGCCTAAGTGACCTACAAGGGGAATTTCATGGGCCAAGGTAAGAAGGAAACCTCTCTGAGACAAGGGGGTGACCAGCCTCCTGGTCTTACCAGGCTTGGGGTCTCTTGACTCAGAGTACAGAAGTCCATCATCCCAGTATACCTTGTGGGTACCTGTGGCATTCCCTGCAGCCTCAGCAGCAGCCTGCTGTCTGAGGGGTTCAAGTGAGGGGCAGTCCAACTGTGCCTTTCCCAGGTCTTCCCTGGAGGGTCCCCCTGAGCCCAGAAACTCAACCTGATCAGGTTCAAGCTCTTTAGGCTCAGTTTCCCTCAGTTCCTTGAGATCAGCCTCCTCAGAGACTTGATCCACAACCTGGGGCAAGGGGGAAGGCAATGCCTTAACCCTACTGCTCCTCTTCTTGGGAGGTGTCTGGTCCATTGTTCCAGGATCCAGCACCTGTTCAGTGGGGCATCTTTTGGCCTGTGACCTAGTCACAGCAAGGACATGTGCTGGCAAGCCTAACATTTCCATGTGTCCTCTGCTCCACTTCTGACCATAGGGTACCCCCACGACAGGTAGTGGTATAAGGGGGGCCTTTGTTGTGCCACCGGATTTGCCACTGGCTTGGCAAGTGACACATGAGCGACAAAACTCTTTAGTGTCCTCAGACATACGAGTCCAGTGAAAGTGTGGGGCAAGCCTGTCCCAAGTCTTGTTCTGGCCTAAGTGACCTGCAAGGGGAATCTCATGGGCTAAGGTGAGAAGGAAACCTCTAAGAGACCAGGGGATGACCAGCCTCCTGATAGCACCAGGTTTGGGGTCTCTTGCCTCAGAGAATAGGAGTCCATCATCCCAATATACCTTATGGGCACCTGTAGCATTCCCTGCAGCCTCAGCAGCAGCCTGCTGTCTGAGGGGTTCAAGGGAGGAACAGTCTAACTGGGCCTGCCTCAAGTCTGCCCTGGAAGGTCCCCCTGTCCCAAGAAACTCAACCTGTTCAGGTTCAAGCTCTTCTAGGACAGTTCCTTCTGGGGTCTTGGGGTCAGCCTCCTGTGAGGGCTGATCCTCAACCTGAGGCAGGGGGGAAGGCTCAGCCCTACTGTTCTTTCTCTTGGTTAGTGTCTGGTCCATTCTTCCAGGATCCAGCACTAGTTCAGCTGGGCATTTCTTGGCCTGTGACCTGGTCACAGCAAGGACATGTGAGGAGAGACCTAGCATTTCTACATGAGTCCTGTACTCCACATCTGACCACAATGAGGATTCCAAATCATTGCCCAACAGACATTCTACGGGGAGGTCTAAACTAACTACAACCTTCTTTGGGCCACTTACCCCTCCCCAGGAGAAATCAACAATTGCCACACTGTGATTAGTAGTGACATTGCTGGCATTGGTCACCAGGTAATCTGTACCTGGCATGATCTGTCCAGGGTACACAAAGTTAGGTGTCACCATTGTGACTCTGGCACAAGTGTCCCTGTAGGCCTGAGCCATCTTTCCATTTATTATAGGTGTCTGCCTGTATTTGCCCAAAGTATTGGGACTTGCATCAGGGGATATATCTACATCCCCTGTACAGACAAGGACAGCCTGAGTGAGTGTGCCAACTAAGTTGTCAGACCCCTCAGTTCCCAAGGTTAACCCAACTATTCCCTTGGGAGGTGCACTACCACTACTGACTGTACTAGGGGGTGCAGTTGCCTTAGGGGCTGTAGTGGTAGGAGTTTGCCCTCCTCTTCTGGTGCACTCACTAAACCAGTGAGACTTACTTTTACAGTACTGGCACCACCTTTTTGACTGGCCTTCTTGAGTCTTCTTTTTCTGCTGTGAAGCCTGACCCCCACCCTCTTTGGTTTGTTGGGGACCTGTTGAAGACTTCTGGTTATTTTGTTCACTCTTGTTACTACCCTTTTGGTCTGCTTTCTCTGACCACCCTGGTTCTGAGTCTGGTTCTGCTTGACCCTTGTTCTGACCCATCTGTCTGCCTTCTTTCCCAATTCTTGGGGAGAGGTCAGATCTGAGTCAACAAGGTGCTGATGCAACAACTGGTTCTGACAGTTATTTAAAATCTGCTCTCTCATGATCAGATTGTACAACCCTGCATAATCAGTAACCTTACTGCCCAGCAACCAGCCTTCCAAAGCCTTAGTGGCACAATCCACAAAGTCAGACCAATCCTGAGACTTAATTTTCTGGGTATCCCTGAACAGCAACCTGTACTGCTCAGTGGTTAAGCCAAACCCATCAACCAGTGTATTCTTCAGGACTTGGTAATTGTTAGCATCCTCAACTCTAGTAGTGAGGAGCTTATCTCTACCTTTGCCTTCAAAGGAGAGCCACAGTATAGCTGCCCACTGACTTTGGGGGATGCACTGGACAGTGCAGGCCCTCTCCAAAGCAGCCATCCATTTGTGGATGTCATCCCCTTGTTTAAAGGGGGGCACTATCTTACTCAGGTGTTTAGTATCTAAACCCCTTTCCTTATCTCTAGGGAGATTGCTGCCACCAGTGGGGACTACCCCACTCATCTGCTGCTCTCTAGCAAAGGCAAGCTTCTCTTTGGCCAGGGCAAGTTCTTCCCTTTCAATCCTCAGATTAGCCTGTTTCATCCTTGCTTCATGCTCTCTTCTCTGAGGGGAAGTCAATCTCCTCTGGGGAGAATTCCTTCTCCTCTGAGAAGAGGCATTAGAGTGCAGAGATCTATTGGAGTCCCTAGAATGAGATCTATCTCTTCTAACTCCAAGGTTAGGCCTCATGAGGGTCAATACTGGGGGTCCCTCAGATCCTTCCCTATGTAGGTCTAAGTTGGCCCTAGTAAGTCTGCTGACTAACTCAGACCTTTTGTCTGCCTCATCCCCAGAGAGTTCCTCTTCTTCCTCCTCCTCAACTGCATTTTCAGTGTCAAGGAGGTCTGGATCACCAAGGGTACCCTCTAAGGCTGGCATACTCCCATCTGTATGAGAAGCTCTTCTAGCATCATATGTCTCTAAGAGACCTAACAAAAAGGGAGTGGTGGGGTTAGACCCCTGTTTCAATTTCCTGGAGGTACACAAGTGTCTCAACACCTGGAAATTGAGAGCTGCATATCTTGAGATGACCTGTGGAGGGTCATTAGCCACTAGGGGAGTCTCTGAAGACTCTCCATGGGTAGACATGCTTTTCTAGTGAGGTGTAAGTGGTGCACTTACCTACACTATTTGTTTGCCTACTGATCCCTTGCTAAGAGTTGTAGTTTAGGGTGTGCTAAGCCCTAGGAGCTACAACAGCTGGTTCAGTAGAACTCAGAGTATTCTAAGCTAAGTTATATGTACCTTAGTACTTATGTGATCTTTCAAATGATATTCTTAGGATACGTGTGGTAAAACAACAGCAAGCTCAAATCCCAACCGCTGCTCACCAATGTGAGAAGTTGGCCTGATATGCAGTGCTCACTATTCTAGTGAACACTATGTATCAGTCCAAACAACCCTTATTGATGTCTGGTTGTAAGTCAACCTGATAGACCAGCTATCCTAGTAGCATGGACACGTGCAGTCTTTAGGCTAAACTCTAGAGGGCGTGTTAAGCCAGCTGTTTTACCATCACATATACCCCTTGAACACCAAGTGAAAGGACACCACACAAGTTGTTATGAAAAATAAAGTATATTTATTTATAACAAGACTACCCTGGCTCTTTGAGACAGGGAGCTAAGCACACAACAAAACTCTTATGAAAATACTTAGTCGCACAATTTACACAAATGCCCGAGGGGCACGAAAAACCATATACTATACAAGTGGAATGCGAAATACTAGCAGGCAAGTAACTATTCTCATAGGCTTTAGGATCGCTAGGACTGGACTACTGAACCTTTAGATTACAAGCAGGAGGCCTAGGGACGTCGTGTGCAGAGTGGGAACTCTCACGCGTAAGGCGGGAAAAAGTCTATGGAGGCTAGTAAAAGCAAAGTTAGTGTTCTCGGGCGAACCCGACTAGGTAGGTCAAAAACGAAAGTGGATCTAGACACTTAGAGAGTTGGTCTACGCTGGAGCACCGGAGTACTCGGTTTACCTAGCCCAGGGGCTGCGGCTGCATAGGGTTCAAATGTCGTCAGATTTCTTCATTGATGAACCAGGAGCCTGAAGGAAGAAGTTGCTGGCAGGCGACCAGTGAAGAAGTTCTTGGGGATCCAAGCCTGGATCGGGGAAGAGGAAGACCTGTAAGCAGAGGGGACCAAGTTCTGAATCACTAGCCAGTGATTTAGGTGGGCACCAGACGAAGTCACCTCGACCAGGTGAGTGGGCGCTGCTGGGCTCTGCAGTCTCTCGGACCAGGAGGCGTTGTCGGCGACCAGGATGGAGGGGCGAGCTGTCCCACGAAGATATCTGCTGTCGACGTCGCTGGACCCAGGATTGGGGCAACAAGTCTTGGCAAATGCAAGCCCACGCGGTGGACTTAAAATGGCGTCTGGAGTGGACCAGGAGGGTCCGGGGTGCTGCTCTGTTGGAGGGGAGCAAGGGCCAGTCTGGAGCAACCAGACCAGCGGTGTTTGTCGTCGAAGTTCGTCGTCAGGGGGTCACTAGCCAACGGGCCAGTGACCTGGACAACGCGGTGAGCAGCAAGGAGCAGAAGGGCCCCACGCAGATCTCGTGGATGCAAGGGGGCTGAACTTCGGTGCTGGAGCTGCTCAGGGTTGGGGCTTCTCTTACCCCAAAGCACTCGGTCGAGGGTCACTCGGAAGTCGTCCTGGGCAAGCGTCGTGCAGTCTTGAAGATGGCCGGTCCCTCGAGGTCTCGTCGCACCCACGGGTCTCAGCTGGGCTGAAGATGCAGGTAGAGGTCAGAGGTGCCAGGGAAGCCGGTTCTCGTCGAGCTGGGCAGTCTTGATCCGGAGGGGAGACTTACAGCAGACCGCGATGCTTGGATGGTGCCTGCTGCTGCAGGGTGACTACTCCTTAGTCACAAGGGACAAATCTTGAGAAGAGTCTTGAGTTCCTTTCGTGGAAAGTCGGTTCAGGATTCAAAGATGATCTAATTTGGAAGGGGGCCTGCTCCTACCTTTATCCTGGGAAAGGGGGCTGGCACGCGACTAAGTCCTGCCCTATGGGTGGGACTAGGAGGGGGGTGGTTACACCCCTCTCCTTTGCCGGGCTTTTCCCCAGATCAGGGGCTGGAGTGCCCCTGGAACTGGTTCAAGCCGGCCTATGCACAGTGAGCACCGGGGTGCCACTTGCAGTCACCTTCCTCTAAAGCCCTGCCTACCTGGGATACACAAAATCCTGTCTGGGATGGTGCTGGCACCGCCCCTGACAGGAAACCCTTTGTCCAGGCCTCCGTTGCTGGAAGGACTCCCAGCAGCAGGAGGGCAGACTTGTGTCTCGGTGGCAGCATCCATTTTGTGGAGCTGAGGCTTGAGTTAACTTTAACCGGGGTTACAGCTACATACATGTCGTGTCCCTCTAGAAGGGTGGAATGCTAACCCCGTCGCCAGAATTGGCGAGGGGTTAGTATTCCAATTCGTATGACACCTTACTCGACATGTTTTGATAAAGCGATACCAGAGTTGGCATATAACCGCGAGGATTATAATGCACTTAAGAGTATATGGTATGCGTTATCATGGAACAGCTATTAGGACTCAGCTCATGCCAGAGCACCATCTCACATTATTCCAAGCACTCTGCCTTCAGGATTGTTAAGGCCTGCCATAGGAGTGACTGATAGGAATACATGTGTCCATTTTAGGGTTAGATATAGGAATACTATATCTAAAGCAAAGGGTGTGTACACCACCTTGCCCCAGCTGTCAAGCAGCCAGTTGTGTCTGTTTTGGTTAGTCAGCCCAGGGGTGGCATAATACATGCTGCAGCCCCTGGGAGACTTCTGGGTGCACCTCTGCCCTGGGTACAGGGACTTGGAGAGGGCCCAGTGCCAATTCAGTACCTGGGTACAATTTGGAAGAGAGAACAGCTAGGCTGTGGGTCTGATTAGCAGGCCCACAGCCAGGGAAAGTCGTAAACCAGTGAAGCAAAAAGCAAACATCTGGGTGATCATAGGATTGCAGACCCTACTCTCCTACAGGACCCATCTTGAGAGGGGGAGGGTGGTGAGTGGAAGCACACCTCCCTGGGGGGACAGGGAGGGGGAGGGGAACTAGCGTTTCTGCCACCGACACGTACAGGCTGCCATGGTGGAAAGCTGTGCGCCTCTCTTCTGTCCGTGTATTGTAAGTTATTTACTATTGCCTATTCGTTATCGACCGCAGGTTCGTCCACCTGCGCTTCCAAGTGATCGCGCCAGGCCGTGCGGAAGTTAACCAATATTATGTCCCACTCCTCTGCTATTGGCTGTTTTCGCCCCCCTGTGGCATCTTCTCGGCGAAGTGCCACAGTTTCCGCTTGCGCCCAACATACTAGGGATTGATACCAAGCTATTGCTACTGGGGGGGCAAGAGACTTTCAGCGGCATGTAAGTAGACTTTTGGCAACTATAAGGCCTAAATCTATGTATCTAGAAGTCACTTTGTGTCTCTTGGATCTTGGGAATAGCCCCAGAATACATGCCTCCCACGACCAGTCCAAGGTTTGCTCTGTGCACTGGGCTAAACAGCTGATGACGGCCCCACAATAAGTTTGAATAGCAGGGCATGACCACAGCATATGTAATAAGTCCGTGCCAGCCTCCTCACATCTTGCACACTTAGTATCAGTTTGATCTAAATATCTATTTATACGGTCCGGTATCAGGTAGGCTCTATGGACGATGTAATATTGAATATGATGGAATCTGGCATTACGAGGGATTCGCATAGGACTCTTGAGTATCTTTTCCCATTCCCTGTCTGTGGTGTGTCACCCGAAGTCTACTTCCCAGTGGGCACAGAGGGGCAGCAGTTGCGTTGTTGTGTGGATTCTGAGGGATTCTGCAAACCACTTGGTCAAATGGCGGCCTGTGCGCAGCTCATGCAGATATTGAATGGTTAGGTGGGTGGGATGTTCCTGCGCCACATCACCCCACAGCGCGCTAAGTGCATGTGTCACTGCAGCTGTTAATAGAAACTGACCCTGCGGTAAGTCCGAACCTTCAGCTAGGTCTGCGAACGGGATGAGCTGTCCATCATTGTACAGATCGCTAAGTGTCTGTATACCAGCCTCTCCCAATGCACCAGCTCCGTGCTTGTGACTGCCTTAAGCCTCCTGGGTTTACCCAGTATAGGGAGTGATGGTGCATATGGCACCACATGGCGCATGATACGTAGGCTGCGTCAATAGCATTGATAAGCCACCCGGACCAGCAGCTGCGTAGGTACACTGCCCGTCCAACCCGGTTGAAACAGTGTTACGACTTGGGAATGGGTGAGCCCGGGCTACTGCGCTGCTGTGTCTTCAAGTTGGAGTGCTCTGAGCCACTGCGCCACTCATTAAAGCTGTGCAGCTAGATAATATTGCTCAATATTGGGTAGAGAGAGTCCTCCCTGGGTGACCAGCGGGTACATTTTAGCTAATGATACTCTGATTCGCAATCTATGCCATATGAATTGCTACATGTCGATTCCAAATTCTTTTAAAAAGGTGGCCTAAGGTGTAATGGCATAATTGTGAAATAACAAAGGAGGCGTGGCAGGACCACCATTTTTAACAATGCAATCCTGCCCATAACAGCTAATGGCAAGGTAGCCCAGAAGGACATCTGAGCCCTCCCGCCATGACAGCACGAACCAAGTTGCCCTCTAGAATGTCCTGCGGGTCTCTATATATAAGAATCCCTAGATATCGGAACACTTCAATCTGCCAGTGCACAGCCCTGCCATTGACTACTAATTGCGGGCGGGAGTCGACCCTGCGAATGGTACAGACATGACTTTTCCCAAGTCACCTTTAACCCCGACAGTGAGGCGAACCCGAGCAGTGTGGCTGCAATTGCTCCACATGGCTGCCCCACATCTCTGAGATACATTAACAGGTTGTCTGCATATAGAGAGAGACTGCATGCATGTCGTCCCCGAACGGGGTCCCCAGTCACCCTGCATGAGACGGAGCGCAAATAACAGTGGGGAAAGTGGGCAGCCTTGTTTCGTGCCGCGTTCTTTGGGGACCAGTGTTGATATATATGGGCCTTTCTTGACCCTGGCTGTGGGCCGCATGTAGAGCCATTTAACGAGGCCCAGGAAGACCTCCCCCAATCCATACCTGCACAGCCAACAGGAACTCTCACTCTAAGGTGTCGAACGCCTTCTCCAGATCTAGTACAAGGCACCCGGCAAGGGCCCAGCTATCCCCAGAGCAGCACGCCACTCAGAAGAAACGTCGCAAATTTCATGATGCGACCGGGCACGAAGCCAATTTGGTCCGCGTGTACCAGCTGTGGCACAAAAGGGGCCAATCTGATCCCTAGTATTTTAGAGAGAACTTTATAGTCGGTGTTAAGTAACACCAGAGGTCAGTAAGATCCAATCAGTTCCACTTCCCTGTGAGGTTTGAGCACGGACACCAGCAGTGACTCACAGAGCATGTCCGGGAGCGTGCCCTCTTCCTGCGCCTTATTTACTGCAAGAAGACGTGGCGCCTGGAGCTGTTGATAGGCCTTATAGTATTCTGCCGGGTAACAGTCCAGGCCCGGCGCTTTACCTGTAGCTAGTGAGCTTCTAGCACTGTGGACTTCCAGCAGGGTGAGCGGTTTGCTTCTTTGTCTACTGCGACCTGATGCAGAAGCAAAGGAAAAAGAAAGTTTTCTATGTCCGTTAGCATTGCGCGGCTTACCGATTGATACGCTCTGGTATAATGTGCAGTAAACTCACCATGAATTTCATGCTGCGAGGTAAGCAGTGTTCCCGCCGCTGAGCGCAGCCGTAGCACAGGTGTCTGCGTGTATTCCTGCCGGATCATGCGCGCCGGTAATCTACCCGCTCTATATGCCGCAACGTGAGTGTGTGCAGCATGTGACGCGAAATTCAAACAACATAATCGCTTCATCACCTCAGCATGTTGTGCCCGCTGCATATCAATGCATTGCTGCGTATCAGTGCCCTGTACTAATTAGCCTTGAGTCGGTTCAATGAGTCCTCAATGCGGTTCACTTCTTCGTCTAGTTGTTTCCTAATGCTCCAACTCAACCCCATACAACAGCCTCAGACCACCACCTTGCCTGTGTCCCATAGGGTACCCGCATCCGTAACTAACCCTGTATTATGTGAAAAGTATGCTTCTATCGATGTATTTACCGCTTCTCTAAATGGTGGCATAGGTTGGAGTCGCCACAGATGAACGGTGGGATCCCCCCCCATCCTCACCTCCCAATGTCATCACGTGTGGGCTATGATCAGAGTGCGTTTTGCCAAGGTAGTCCACAGGGAGACACCTTACTAACAACGGCGTGCTTGCAACAAAATGATCAATACGTACATGTAGCCTGTGCAGGTGTGAGTAGTGTGAATACCTTTGTGCCCATGGGCGAAGAGCTCCAAACATCCAATAGATCCCACCTATGTAGCCACTCCCCTAGATTCCTAGCGTTGGCTGATCCAGCCGTCTGCGGCAGTGGCGGGAACAACCTGTCTAATGTATCTAAGACCGAATTAAAGTCTCCGCCCAGTAGCCAGGGAATGTGGCATAAGCGTGAGAGTAGATTTGTTAGTGTCTACCAAAAAGCCCCTTGTTATGTATTCGGAGCGTATATGGACCCTAACACCAAGTGTATCCTGTGAGAAGTTGGCCTGATATATGATGCTCACTAGTTCTAGTGATCACCTTGTATCAGTCCAAACAACCCTTATGGTGATTGGTTGTAAGTCAACCTTATAGACCAGCTATCCTAATGGTAGCATGGACAAAGCAGTCTTAGGCTAAACTCTTTTGGCATGTGAAGCCAGCTGTTTTACCACAATATAACCCCTTGAATACCAAGTGAAAGGACACCACACAGGTTGTTATGAAAATAAACAGTATATTTATTAATAACAACACCTCTGAACTCTTTATGAGGTCAGAGGGCTAAGGACATGACAATCTCTTACGAAAAACACTACAAGTCGCACAAAATTACAATGGTGCCCTAGGGGCACGACAAACCATATACTAAGTAAGTGGAATGTGAAAGTCGATAATCGGAATGGAGCTGTCCAGAGGCTGTAGGATCGATGGGACCACGCTATACTAACTTCAGGTAAGTTCTAGGAGGCCCACGGAACGCGTGTGCAGAGTGTGAACTCACACGCGAGATGCGTAACAATGTCTATGGACAGTACAGTTCGAAGAAAAGGTGAGTACGGACAACCCTGACTAGATAGGACGACAACAACTGTGGAACTGGACACTAGGACAGTTAAACTACCCTTGAGCACCGAAATGCTCTCGTTACCTCACCCACGGGCTGCGGGTGCATAGGTGTCAAAGTGCGTCGGGTTCTCGCGTTGAAGTCTATGGAGCCTGAAAGAAAAGATGCTGCAGGCGACCAGGAGGAAGATGTCCGGTGCAATCCAAGGGTGGATTGTTGAAGAAGGAGACCGGAAAGCAGAGGGGACAATGTTCACAGTCACTAGCCAGTGACTGGAGTGGAACCAGGAAGGAACCAGATGTCGTCGGCGCGATCAGGTGAAGAGTGGACGCTTGACTCTGCAGCCACGTGGACCAGGAGGTGTCTTCGACGACCAGGATGGAGGCACATGCTGTCCCACGCAGGCTCTCGCTGTCGGCGGTGTTGGATCCGGGATTGGAGGCAAGAGGCCTTGGCAAAGGCAACCCACGCGGTGAGTGAAGAAAGCGTCTGGCGCGGACTAGGAGAGTCCAGGGTGCCCCTCTTTTGGAAGGGAGCAAGGGCCAATCTGGAGCAACCAGATCAGCTGTAAAAATTCAAAGGCTCGTCGTCTGGGAGGCCACTAGCCAGCCGGCAAGTGACCAGACAACGCGTCGAGCAGCAGACAAGCAGAAGGGCCCCACGCAGATCTCGTGGAGGCTGGAGGGCTGATCTTCGGTGCAGGAGCTGCTCGGGGTTGGGGCTTCTCAGTCCCCAAAGCACTTGGTCGAGTTTACCTCGGGAGTCGTGCTGGAAGCGAAGTGCAGGTTCGTTCAAGATGGCCGGTCCCACGTGTCTCGTCACGTGTCTCGTCTTACCCACGGGTCTCAGCTTTGCTGTAGATGCAGGTTGAGGTCGGAGAGGTCTGGGAATCCGGGTCTCGTCGGGCTCGGAAGTCTGGATCCTCGAGAGAAGACGACAAAGTGAAGCCACTGGACGCTTGATGGTGCCTGCAGTTGCAGGGTGGACACTCCTTGTCCACAAGGGTAATTCTTCAGTCTTCTGTGGAGCAGAACGTCGAAGGCCAGAGTTTCTTCTTGTTGAATAGCTCAGGATAATCTAATTTGGAATGGGACCAGCTCCTCCCTTTATTCTCCTAAAGGGGGCTGCACTACTGACTAGGTCCCTCCCCTGGGTGGGACCAGGAAGGGGGGTGGTTACACCCCCTATCCTTTGTCCGGTTTCCCGCCAAAGCTGGGGCTGGAATGCCCCAGCAACTGGTTAGGACCAGTGTATGCACAGGGCACCTTGTGTGCCCCAGGCATGTCTCATTCCTTTCAGGCCTCCCTACCTCAATACACAAAATCCTGTCTGGGGTGGTGCTGGTTTTATCCCCTTTATTTTCAAGGTTGGCAACTGCTGATGATGATAAAGCGGGGAGTCAAGCGAGAACCAGTTTGACAAATCCCCCTTGGTGGTTTCTCCCGTGAGGCGTTGCCAACCTCCCCTCCCCTTTTTTCACCAGAGAAGGGTAGAGTAAGAGAGAAGTATAGCACAAGGAATTAGCTTGCACACACATACGTGGTTTTAGACATGGATATGCAAAGAAAGAGTGACATGAGACACTGAAGTTGGTAGTAGGAGTAAGATATACCCACTACTGAGATTGTTTGAAAAACCCAAGTGAAGGGATAGTTCACCTTGTTGTAAGGGCAGGCACAGTGTTTTGAGGAGTCTAGTGAGTAGGGGGCAGCCTGTACCCAGTCCAAATCCCCTTTGGGCCCCTTGTTGTTTGGAGTGGTGCTAGCACCTCCCAAGGCAGGAAACCCTTTGTCCAAGCCATCCTCGCTGGAAGGACTCCCAGCAGCAGGAGGTCAGACTTGTGTCTGTGGTGGCAGCATCCATTTTGTGATGCTGAGACTCGAGTTAACTTTAACCGGGGTTCACAGTTACATACATGTCGTGTCCCTCTAGAAGGGTGGAATGCTACCCCCGTCGCCAGAATTGGCGAGGGGGTAGTATTCCAAATCGTATGACACCTTACTCGACATGTTTGGATAATGTTATACCAGAGTTAGCATTTTACCGCGAGGTAGATAATGCACTTAAGAGTATATGGTATAGCGTTATCATGGAACAGCTATTAGGACTTGGTTCCGCAAGCTGCAAACGGGCTCAGCTCATGCCAGAGCACCATCTCACATAATTCCAAGCACTCTGCCTTCAGGATTGACAAGGCCTTCCATAGGAGTGACTGGTAGGAATATATGTGTCCATTATAGGGTTTATATATAGGTATACTATATCTACAGCAAAGTGTGTTTACACCACCTTGCCCCAGCTGTCATGCAGCCAGTTGTGTCAGATTTGGATGGCCAGCCAGGGGTGGCATAATACATGCTTCAGCCCCTGGTAGGCCCTGGGTACACCTATGCCCTGGGTACAGGGACTGATAAGGTGGCCCAGTACCAATTGGTAAATGCACCTAAAGTACATGGTTGTCAATTAGAGAGAGAACAGCTAGGCTGTGGGTCTGATTAGCAGGCCCACAGCCAGGGAAAGTCGTAAACCAGTGAAGCAAAAAGCAAAAATCTGGGGTGACCATAGGATTGCAGACCCCACTCTCCTACATATCCCATTTAGAAGGCCTCTGGCAGGCATGTATCTACCATATGGATCTATAACGGTATCTTCCGACTCAAATTGGGTACCAAGCCGTATCCAAATCAGGGCTCCCATGGCGGAAGCCGAGTTGCCTGTTGCTAGTGTTTGACCCTTCCACCTCTGTTGTAACCTACGGTTTTGATTTCTAGCTGTGAAATGTGTTTCTTGCAGGAGTGCCACATGAGCGGCATGTCACTTAAGATATGCGTACGCTCCATATCTGCGGGTTAGTGTGTGGAGCCCCCTAACATTCCAAGTGATTACGTTTATTTAAGGCATAGGGCATGTTGAGAGAGTGATGTTTCGCAGGCTGCCACCAGTGCTAAGGGTGCAGTAACGACCTGAGTAATTACAAAGAGTAGCTGCAATATCCAAGCGGATAGGGGGTTGATAACTCGAACAGGGAATGTGGGGGAAACCCTCAAATGGTTCAACTGGGGTAGAGCAGAGAGACCACGTGTGTCTGCCCAAACTGTCAAAAACGCCAAAAGGCAACTCACAGCAACACTTGCCGCTTTAATCCTGCTAAGAGGTGGAGCGGGCTAAGCTGGCAGGGAATGTGGTGTATGACCCTGGATCCGCCTTATGCGCTTGAATGTGTGCGCTGTGCAGCATTGCATATCATGTGTCAGTGATCTGCAGTCTGGGGTGCACCCGTATCTATATAGGTCCACCCAAACATTGTATTCTGTGTAGTGCAGTAGGGCAACCCATGCGCGAGTCATGCGTGTAGTGCAAGTGACCCATAGTCATGTAGTTGTGCAATTTAATACTTGCGTGTCCTTGAGCTGCACTGCGCTGTTACATTAAATCATCAGCAGTCTGGGGCATTACAACTGGAAGTGTCTGTGAGTCCTTGTGAGTCGGCAACGTAGCCTGCATGCTGTCCTCACTCAGCAACTGTTCAGAAGAGGCATCAGCATCCCTGCTGCTCCGCCGGTCTCTCAGATCCACCACTGCCTGCAGTGCATCTCTCCTTTCCCGAAGTACCTGCTCACGGTGTGGAGCAGCCGCCGACTGCGCCAAAGATTCCGCCGCTGGTAGCCCAATCCCATCCGCAGGCCTGCGCTGCATTGTCTTTGGCTCAGTGAGGTGTGGTGTCCTTAAGATTTAAACCATTCCCATGCGTCTTCAGCTGTGTTGAAGAAGTGCATGGAGCCATCTGCAACCACCCGCACCCAAGCTGGAAATATGATGGAGTATTTAAGGGTTAAGTCCTGCATTCGTCGTTTGACAATGAGAAAGGTTCTCTGCTGTCACTGCGCCACCAAGGCCGTAGTCTGGGGGAAAAAAAGACTTTTAGTTGCCCACCAATAGCTTCCATTTTTCTGGCCTCCCGGAGCACTGTGTCTCTGCCTTTAAAGTTCATGAGGCGAACCAGGAAAGATCGTGGCCCAGCACCCGGCATCGGTCAGCCCAACGGCACCCTATGTGCACATTCCACCAAGAAAAAAGGAGAGAGCATCAAGGATTTCAACCCAGCTTCGGCATGCACCACTGCGTCTCCACCTTCTGTGCCCTCCGGCAGACCCACCACGCGCACAGCATTCCATCATAATCAGCCTTTTGCGTCATCCATTCTGCGCTCCAGGGAGTGGAATCTGGCCGTGAAGGAGCGTAATTCCACGGACAGCTCCGTGGACACCGGGGCTACCTCTCTCTTCTCCTTCTCCAACTTGTGAATCCTTCCAGTCAGCTTCCTTGGATCCCCATGCAGTAGCGTGAAATCCGATATAACCTTGTCGATGTGGCCTTCAAGAGATGTGCGAGTTTGCGTCAATGCTTCACCGATCTGCGTCACTGCCTGAAGCACAGAGTCCATCTTTGATTCCAGACCGGTAGCTGTGGAGGCGCCCGACATCTCTGATTGTTGATCTGATTGCGTTGGGCCTGTCGTCGAGCATGTGGGTGCTACTCCCATTCCCGTGCGCTGCCTGCCCATCTAACTGAGAGTACAATGTCCCTTGCACGGGGAGTCAGCTAATTTCCTGTGTCCCTCTCACCTGGCCGCACTGTAAAAGTAATGCACCTGCGTCGCCCGTCGGGCAGTTGCATATCCAGCATTGCCCTACCTGTCTATGTGACTGCTCCAGCCCCTTACGCGGGTCAAGTCCGCACGCCCACTCAGCCCAGATCGAGTGTGCTGCTCGCGGCCTCTGAATCACACCCCAGTACGCGGTCCCGTGCTCACAGGGAACTGTGTTTTTGTCGCCACTTTCGGTATGCCTACGAGCGGCCCCTGGGACCCCACAGCCAAGAGTCAGTTCCGAGGCCGAGTCTGTGCCCGCCCAGATTGGCCAAACGTCTGGTTCATGATCTATTTGATCCTCTCGTGGTGTAGAATCGCAGTCCTGGCATCAGCACGGTTGCTGGGACAATGTACGCTCCCGTTGCGTGTTTCTATGGGGTGCGGCCGCAGTCCTCACCATGCACACTTAACTGCATATCGCCGTCTATCCCCAACATCCAGGTCACAGCGGTTCTTTTTTGCAAATAGGCCTTGGAGCCTCTCACCACCACACTTCGCACCCTGCCGGTGCCCAGGGTAGTTGGGGTGGAGGGCCCCTAGCGTGTTGTCACAGGCAGCGATCTCATGGCCAGCACATACCTTCCTGCCCAAGGTGTTCGCGGCTCAGCGGTCTGCTCACGTGTGGCGCGCAGCATGGCCCGGGTCCACAGCTCTGGTACGAGCCGCTTTCGCTCCCCTTCGCTCCTCGAGGAGAGAGCAGGCTCCGACCCAGCCCGCCTTCGCTGTTGCAGCAAGAATCAACGTCGCACACCGCGACTGGGGCCACAACAGACAGCGTTTCAATTACCGACACAGCACCTGACCGGTACCAGGTGGAGATCGCCACACGCGTCCCTCAGCCCGCCGTAGCGGCCAGCAACAGTCCACAACACACCTCCCCTGCGGACGTAGCCCCCTCCCGGCGCTGTCGGTCCGCCACCCGCACTCGAGGGACACCGTCAGAAAGCCAGGTTCGCACCCGATCTTCCGCGCCTCCTGAGGGCCTCTCGCTCCGGTCCAGGGACTTGCGGTGCCTTCCGGCCGGACCAACAGCAGCTCGTTCACGCAGGGCTTAGGGCCGGCCCCCGCTCCTTACTCCGTGCCCGGAGGTCACCTCACTCCAATGTGACGTCTCTGCCAAGCCAGATCAGTCACCGCAGTCCGTCGCCTTCTGCCGCCACTCAGCTCCCGACTCGAGCCAATGGTGCCACCTCTGCTCAGGTAGCCATTCCAAGCTTGCTGCACATTCTCACATCCACACCCCTGCGCCGGTAGTCTGCCTCTGTTGGCTCGATGCGCTGCCACGCCCTGTATAATTGCTGGATCTGCGGATCGTGGGACGGATCCTCGCTAGAGCGTGCCCGCAATCATGGCCAGCTAGCCACATCACCCAGCGCCGGTCGACCTCATAAAACCTCCACCGGTTCCGATTCTACTGGCACCATGTCCGCAGCCGACGCCGATTGTGTCCCCAGCTGGCGTCGACCCTGGCCTCCACCCCGACGTGGACACGGAGACGGACTGACGTTGACCGACGCTGGATCCGGTGCCGACTGGTACTTTTGTACCCCTATTCTACCCTGGTTCTTTCAGGCCAGATTGGCAACCAGTGGAGGGTGAGGAGGACTGGAAGGGGTCTGGAGACTCTTTAACTGACAGTTGGAGTATGATCCGGACTGGAGAGAGGAGTTGGGGGAAGCCAGTGGTCTGGATACCTCCAAAAACCATGACATGTTGTCTCCTACGGAGGACGGAGCTTCTTACGCAGTGGCGTTGCGTAGGGCGACTGAGTCTCTCCACCTCGGGCTACCTAAGGTGGCAGTCAGCACTAACCTCCTGACAGAGGTGTTTCAACCGGCAGCAAGCTCTGGAGCCCCTGCTGCCGTTTAATGAAACCCTAACTGACATCCTTTTGGGCACCTGGTCCAGGCCCAACACAGGGGCTCCTGTGGATTGGATGGTTGCCCGGCTCCGGGCAACCTCACTTTCCTCTCCCAAAACGCCACCCCTGAGAGCTTGGTGGTCCAAGACGCATTCCCTACTTCACCACCTGATATGGAATCCCAAAAGCTTGACCATCTTGGGAAGAAGATGTTTTCCTCCTCCAGCTTGGGACTGCAGTCGGTAAACACTGCATATCTGTTGGGCCGTTACACCCACTCTGTGTGGGATACGGTAGCGCAAGTGCTGAGGGGGTAGACTAAGCCAAGTTTACCATACGATGAGGACTGGACACCGCCGACTCACTAGGCAGGACGATTTGACGCTACGCCTGGCTGAGGTCACTGGTTTTTCCTGGGATGTCCAAGCTACCCTAATGGACATGCCCTTTGATGGCTGTCGCCTGTTCGGCAACAAGGCCGACATAACACTAGAGCGCTTTAAGGACTCTCGGGCTACGGCCAAGTCCTTGGGCCTCTCTACCACCCACCCTGCGCAGTCTGCTTTTCGCCCCTTTCGTGGCATCGGAAGGGGTGCCCCGCCACGTTCCACCCAGAGCCACAGGCCAGCGCAAGCTGTTCAGCCCCTTCGCTGCTGGGACTTGGGACCCACTGCCGTGGGTCTTGGGGGCCAACGAGCGGGCCAGTCCACCACCGGCCCCTCTTCAGCAGCCTCCAAACCATCCTAGTCCAACCTTTCAGGGCCACTAATCGCCAGCGGGCGGCTGGATTCGCCATCACTTCCCCATTGGCGCACCATCACGTCGGACAGGTAGGTTTTGCAGATAATCTACTCTCTCCCCTTCGAGCCCCCCCCATGCCACCTCAGTACCATTGAATGTCGGACGATCATCTGGCCCTTCTCCAACAGGAAGTTACGGCTCTCTTGGCCAAGGTAGCCATCGAGCGAGTTCCTACCCCAGAAGTGGGTTGTGGTGTTATTACCACTACTTTCTGGTGCCCAAGAAGGACAAAGGTCTGCGTCCGATCTTGGATCTTAAGAACGCCCACTGCTTCCTCCGGAAGGAGAAGTTCAAAGTGTTGACGCTAGCTCAGAGTTTGTCTGCCCTCGACCCTGGAGTCTGGATGGCAGCATTGGACTTGCAGGACACTTACTTTCACATGCGCGTCCGGCCGGCACACCGGGCTGTGATTCCGAACTTTCAGCCTCTATCGCGGGTTTCAGTCGGAATGACCCTCCCTCATCCTGCTGGATATCATGCTAGTTGCCATATGCGGGCTCTGCAGTGAGACCTAAAGTTCCAGTGGGCACAGCATCTGGGGAATCTGTCAGATTGCGTTCAGATCTCGGAGGGCACTGCACGTTAATTGCAGTGGTGGCTAACAGACCAGGATTGGGTCAACGGCAGATCCCTCTCCCTTCCCCAACCAGAGTACGCAGTGGTGACGGACGCTTCACCTCTGGGGTGGGGCGGGCTCATGGGAGAGGCGGAGATCAGAGGCCTCTGGTCTCCAACGAAGTCTGGGTTCCACATCAACCTTCTGGAGCTCCTGGCGATCCGTCTTGCACTGAAGGCATTCCTTCCCTCTGTTCGGGGAAGAGTAGTACAGGTGTTTACTGACAACAAAGAGGGCGGGTGGGGTCGTCGTGGACCCTATGTCAAGATGGGTCTCCGTCTCCTGACATGGCTGGAACATCAGGGCATATCCCTGGTGGTTCAACACCTGGCAAGTTCTCTGAACGCCAAGGTGGACAAACTCAGCCGCATGTGCATGATGGATCACGAATGGCGTCTTCACTCGAAGGTGGCGCATGGTCTCTTTCAGCAGTGGGGAGAGCCTTGGTTGGATTTATTCGCAACCGTAGAGACCACGCACTGTCAGCAATTCTGCTCGTTGGAATTTCCAAGGAGGCACTCTCTAAGTGACGCTTTCCGTTGCGAGTGGAGTTGCTGTCTTCAATACGCCTATACCACTTCTGCCCAGAGTGCTGAAGAAGATAAAGCGCAACAGGGACCAAGTCATCCTTGTGGCTCCGGATTGGGCATACCTCATGGCCATCGATCCTCCGATCCGACTGCCTCTTCGGGAGGATCTTCTGTCGCAGCAGCGGGGGACAGTCCTCTACCTGAACCTATCCAGTCTCCACCTCCATGCGTGGAGATTAAGCAGCGACAGTTGACAGCCTTCGACCTGCCTCCCGAAGTCTGTGATGTTATCTTGGCAGCCAGGCGTCCCTCCACTAAAACGATATACGCCTGCAGGTGGAACACATTTGGGCATGGTGCACAGCAAAAGCTGTGGATCCCCTTTCTGCCCCTCTTTCTGAGGGTCTCTTGTTCCTCCTGTCTTTGGCCCATCAGGGCTCTGCTCTGGGCACTCTAAAGGGCTACCTCTCAGCCATTTCAGCCTTTCTTAGTCTTCCTAACCAGCCTTCTCCTTTTAAGTCCCCTGCTGTAAATCGCTTCTTTCAGGGCATTACTCATCTTTTTCCTCCTGTTCCCTTCGTAATGCCTCCGTGGGTCTTGAACTTGGTTCTTTCTTACCTTATGTGCGCTCCCTTTGAGCCACTTCATAACTGTCCTCTCAGACTTCTTACTTGAAGGGCTGCCTTTCTGGTTGCCTTCACATCTGCTTGCAGGGTGAGTTAGCTCCAAGCTCTATCTTCAAAACCTCCTTTTCTGGCTGTTCATCCGGACAAGGTCGTTCTAAGAACCAGACCTTCCTTTCTTCTCAAGGTGGTTACTTCTTTCCACATTAGTCAAACAATCACTTTGCCCACCTTTTTTCCACCTCCACATTAAGGAGGAAGAGAGGCTCCACCGTCTGGATCCAAAACATACACTTTCATTTTATTTGGATCGCACCAAGCACTTCTGGGTGGAAGACCAGCTCTTGTTGGCTATGTGGGTGCCAAAAAAGGTCAGGCTGTGCACAAATGGACCATCGTTAGGTGGGTTGTTTTGTGCATAAAAGCTTGCTATTCTTTGGCAGAGGAGTCTCCAGTGGGACTGCTTGCCCATTCCACAAGGTCGACGGCAGCTACCTCTGCCTTGGGGCGGGGAGTCCCCCTCAATGACATCTGTCAGGCAGCTACGTGGGCATCTCTGCGCATGTTCACAAAACACTACTGCCTGGACAGCCAAGTCCGGAGAGACTGCTTCTTTGGCCGTTCTTTTCTCCAGGACTTTCTGGTGTGAGCTTGGTTCGCAGACCCACCTCCGGGGTTGGAAATCTATAACTAATCGTCTCTTTCAGATGAACAAGTTACTTACCTTCTCCGGATCCAGTCTAACGCCTGGTGGTAATTCTAAAGGTAAGAAATCTATAACTAATCTATGTCTCTTACAGGTATATCGTTACCGAAGGTAACTAACTTGTTCTTTAGGGGGCGTTTTAGGGGTCTCGAAGTTAGTAGCCAATGGGCTACTGACCTTAGTGTGACTACACTCTTTGTGTGCTCACCCTGGTGGGGGAGTGGGCACAATCCCAAGACCTGATTGGAGAGTGCCTGCCATCTGCAAGATGGCGGGCATTAAAGAGTGGGCTTCACCTCGCCACCCCCACCTGAGAGGTGGGGTTTCCAGAGGTGGGGACACCTTCTGGGCTGTGCTAATTTTTCCCACCTATTTTCCAGCTGAAAAGGAGAGGAGACAGGAAGGGGTCCTGCTCCTGATAGCAGGGGAGGTTGGGGGTTGCATTACAAAGGTGGCACAGCTTTTGAATCTCCCCTGCCCGAGATGGCTCTTCCTGGCCTGGGGGAGGTGTGACCACCTCGGCCCAGGAAAGGCTTTGTTTCTAAGGTCAAGGAGCGAAGACTCCTACCCCAGGGGTCCAGAAACATGTCCAGAGGCTGGTCGTTTTTCAGAGGGCATCTCGAAGATGCCCTCTGAGTGCATTTTTCATTAAATCCCACACTAGCATCAGTGTGGGTTTAATGTGCTGAGAAGTTTGATACCAAACTTCCCAGTTTTCAGTAAAGCCATTATGGTGCTGTGGAGTTCGTAATGACAAACTACCAGCACCATATAATCTTGATGGCATTACTGCACTTGAAGTGTCTAAGAATTGGTCTAGCCACTGTAGGGGTACAGGGCTCATGCACTTGTACCCTCATCACTGGTATAGTGCACCCAACTAGAGGGGTGGCTGACCTATGCCAGGGCAGTGGATTGTAAGCATGGCACACAGGGATGTGTGCCATGTCGACTCTTCATTAGTTCTGCACCAAAACACGCAGCCTGCAATGGGTGTGTATGTGTGTAAGTAAAGGTACTGGGACTCTAATGTTGGCACAATAAGGGCTGCAGCCCTTAGAGGCCCTACCTAGCCACAATGCCATTGGTACCCATGGTACCTTTTACAAGAGACGGACATGTGGCCAGAGAGGTGCCAATTGGGGGTGCACGGTACAATTTCAGTAAAGAACACAGGCCGTGGGAACCTGATTAGCAGGGGTACAGGGCACATCAAGTCAAAGGGCATCAGAAATCTTGCAAAATGTGGGGGCAGTAGCGGCCCCTGTTCATTTCAGGTGGCCCACCTTAGGAGTGTGCCTAGAAAGTGTGACATACCTTCTGACTAGCTCATTTCCCGCCTGCCCTGGTGCCAAATGGGCCCCAAGGTAGGGGGTGGCCTTCCCCAGGTCTGGAGGAAACCAGGGTCACATGTCAAAGTGGCAGAGGTTTTGAAGCCTCTGGTCTTGATTTTCTTATTCACGATCCATCTAGCTGGAGGAGGTGTGGACACCTTCCTCCGGAGCAAGTATTGTTTCTGGCTTCTGAGAGCGTGAGCTCTCACTTACAGGGGGGGTCAGAAACTTGTCTGTGGTACTAGTCAGCCAACACACCAAAGGACTAGTAGGTTTTTAGGGGGCACCTCTAAGGTCCCCTCTGGCTGCATGTCACAATAAATCTGATACTGGCATCAATATAGATTTCTTGAGACAAGGTGTTTGATAGAAAACATCATTATTTTCAATGAAGCCATTATGTAGCTGGGTAACTCATAATGACCAGTGCCCAGTACATACCTTAAAATGGCTTCCTGCTCTCGTGCAATGCTTAACAATGGAGCTAGACATTACATGGACACATCTGCTCATGCATATGTGCCATCACTAATGCACCCTTCCTTAGTGCTCCAAGACCTGCTGTAAGGGTAGATTACATATAATACATGCAGTGTACAAGGTCATGGCACACAGTAAGTGTGCCATGTCATTTTTTCAGAATGGTTTTCACCATTTCACGTATCCTGCAATGGCAGTCTGCATGCAGTTTATGGGTGGGTAGCATAGGTACCATTTACAAGGGACTTACAAGGGTGCTAAGTCCTTGCCAATTATGGTACCGTTGAGCATGTTGTAATTTTTAAGGAAAGAGCACAGGCACTGGGGCATGTTTAGCAGGGACTCAGTGCACATCACGTCAAGAACAGCACTACCAGTGAACAAAAAAGTGGGGGCGACCATGTCAAAAATAGGGAAACTCTCCGCCACGCAGTACATGCATCAATCTCAAATGTACTACAGAGTACTGATATTTCGCTGTACCATACCCTTCCCAGGTACATACTACCAGCGCAGAGTCACCACTGCTGCGCTACACAGCACTCCACATCTACCTATTGTAGGCCAAAAGTGAGTTAAGCACACAGCAGTGGAACTTTTCAGAAGGTGAGTGAGCTAGGGGACCTCACTCCAGTGTAACAGGATAAAAAGCTTGTGTTCAGTATTATTGATCACTGCACAGTATGCTGCCACCACCGTGCTTGTGCTGCTTAACTCCGAGGGAAGGCAGTAATGCTTTAGATGGCCCTCCCTGTCCAATAAGACCGCAATCCATTAGGCAGGCCTATGTCATGGCACACACACTTGATCTGTGTTTCTCCTATGACAGAAGAATCAGCGTTCGGGATCCAGACAACAGTACTGTTGGGCACTCATGGCCGGGGTATTTATCTTTACCATGCTGAGGACTTTTACTTGCCAACATCCATCATGTTACCATTTCCCTCCTTGAAACTGGGATTTTTTTCTTGTTTGTAAACGTCATGACCATACCAAATTCATTTTGTCCCACCATCCTAGATAATCTGGAGGTATCAAATTGATTACTTTGATGAGCTTTGTAGTTCTCAAACAAAATCATATTCCTACCCCGAAAGTCCAGTAGTAGTTAAATATCAGTGAGGTACCATTTTTATCGGGAGACCAAGGAGAACGCTGGGTGGTAGGACATTTTTGCTGGTGGTGCCATCCCACACAGAAATGTAAGGAAAATTATATTTTTTTTTTAATCTAAATTTGAGGTTGCAGGGGATTCTGGGTAGGAAAAAGTTGGGGGATCCACGCAAGCCACACATCCCTGGACTCCCCCGGGTGTCTATTGTAGGAGAGTGGGGTCTGCAATCCTATGGTCACCCCAGATTTTTGCTTCACTGGTTTACGACTTTCCCTGGCTGTGGGCCTGCTAATCAGACCCACAGCCTAGCTGTTCTCTCTCTAAATTGACAACCATGTACTTTATGTGCATTTACCAATTGGTACTGGGCCACCTTATCAGTCCCTGTACAGTGTACCTTAGGTATCCAGGGCATAGATGTACCCAGGGCCTACCAGGGGCTGAAGCATGTATTATGCCACCCCTGGCTGGCCATCCAAAACTGACACAACTGGCTGTTCACACAGCTGGGGCAAGGTGGTGTAATCACCCTTTGCTATAGATATAGTATACCTATATCGAACCCTAAAATGGACACATATATTCCTATCAGTCACTCCTATGGCAGGCCTTATCAATCTTGAAGGCAGAGTGCTTGGAATTATGTGAGGTGGTGCTCTGGCATGAGCTGAGCCCGTCTGCAGCTTGCGGAACCAAGTCCTAATAGCTGTTCCATGATAACGCTATACCATATACTCCTAAGTGCATTATCAACCTCGCGGTTAAATGCTAACTCTGGTATAACATTATCAAAACATGTCGAGTAAGGTGTCATACGAATTGGAATACTACCCCCTCGCCAATTCTGGCGACGGGGGTAGCATTCCACCCTTCTAGAGGGGCACGACATGTATGTAACTGTAAACCCCGGTTAAAGTTAACTCGAACCTTGGCATCACAAAATGGATGCTGCCACCACAGACACAAGTCTGACCTCCTGCTGCTGGGAGTCCTTCCAGCGAGGGAGGCTTGGACAAAGGGTTTCCTGCCTTGGGAGGTGCTAGCACCACCCCAGACAGGATTTTGTGTATTGGGTAGGACAGGCCTGAAAGGAATGAGACATGCCTGGGGCACACAAGGTGCCCTGTGCATACACCGGTTCAAACCAGTTGCTGGGGCACTCCAGCCCCAGCTCTGGCGGGAAACCGGACAAAGGATACGGGGTGTAACCACCCCCCTTCCTGGTCCCACCCAGGGGAGGGACCTAGTCAGTAGTGCAGCCCCCTTTAGCAGGAAAGGTAGGAGCTGGTCCCATTCCAAATTAGATTAATCCTGAACTACTCTACAAGAAGAAACTCTGGACTTCGACATTCTGCTCCACAGAAGACTGAAGAAATCTCCCTTGTGGGCAAGGAGTGTCCACCCTGCAACTGCAGGCACCATCAAGCGTCCAGCGGCTTCACTTTGTCGTCTTCCCTCGAGGAACCAGACTTCAGAGCCCGACGAGACCCGGATTCCCAGACCTCTCCGACATCAACTCACATCTGCAGCAAAGCTGAGACCCGTGGGACCGGCCATCTTGAACGAACCTGCACTTCGCTTCCAGCACGACTCCCGAGGTAAACTCGACCAAGTGCTTTGGGGATTGAGAAGCCCCAGCCCCGAGCAGCCCCTGCACCGAAGATCAGCCCTCCAGCTTCCACGAGATCTGCGTGGGGCCCTTCTGCTTGTTTGCTGCTTGACGCGTTGTCTGGTCACTTGCCGGCTGGCTAGTGGCCTCCTAGACGACGAACCTTTAAATCTTCACTGCTGGTCTGGTTGCTCCAGACTGGCCCTTGCTCCCTTCCAAAAGAGGGGCATCCCGGACTCTCCTAGTCCGCACCAGACGCCTTTTCCACTCACCGCGTGGGTTGCCTTTGCCAAGGCCTGTTGACTCCAATCCCGGATCCGACACCGCCGACAGCGAGAGCCTGCGTGGGACAGCTCGTGCCTCCATCCTGGTCGTCGAAGACACCTCCTGGTCCACGTGGCTGCAGAGTCAAGCGTCCACTCTTCACCTGATCGCGACAACCGCATCTGGTTCCTTCCTGGTTCCACACCGGTCACAGGCTAGTGACTTTGAACACTGTCCCCTCTGCTTTCAGGTCCTCTTCTTCACCGATCCACCCTTGGATCGCACCGGACATCTTCCTCCTGGTCGCCTGCAGCATCTTTTCTTCCAGGCTCCATAGACTTCAACGAGAGAACCCGACACACTTTGACACCTATGCACCCGCAGCCCGTGGGTGAGGTAACGAGAGCATTTCAGTGCTCACGGGTAGTTTAACTGTCCTAGTGTCCAGTTCCACAGTTGTTTTAGTCCTACCTAGTCAGGATTGTCCGTACTCACCTATAACTTGAACTGTACTGTCCAGAGACGTTGTTACGCATCTCCCGTGTGAGTTCACACTCTGCACTCGCGTCCCGTGGGCCTCCTATTACTTACCTAAGGCGAAGATAGCGTAGTCCTAGTGAACCTCCAGCCTCTGGACAGCTCCATTCCTTCTATCGACTTTCACATTCCACTTACTTAGTATATGGTTTGTCGTGCCTCTAGGGCACCATTGTAATTTTGTGCAACTTATCGTATTTTTCCGAAGAGATTGTCATGTGCTTAGCCCTCTGACCTCATAAAGAGTTCAGAGGTGTTGTTATTAATAAATATACTGTTTATTTTCATAACAACCTGTGTGGTGTCCTTTCATCTGGTATTCAAGGGGTTATATTGTGGTAAAACAGCTGGCTTCACATGCCAAAAGAGTTTAGCCTAAGACTGCTTTGTCCATGCTACCATTAGGATAGCTGGTCTATAAGGTTGACTTACAACCAATCACCATAAGGGTTGTTTGGACTGATACAAGGTGATCACTAGAACTAGTGAACATCATATATCAGGCCAACTTCTCAAATTGGTGTGCAGCGGTTGGGATTTGAGCTTGCTGTTGTTTTTACCAAATATAATCTTGAAATATCATTTGAAAGATCACATACGGTACTCTAGGTACATATAACAAGCTTCGAAATACTCTGAGTTCTACTGAACCAGCTGTTGTAGTAGAAAGGGCCTAGCACACCCTGACTACAACTCTTAGCAAGGGATCAGTAGGAAAACCCATAGTGTAGGTAGGTGCATTACTTACACCTCACTAGAAAGCATGTCTACCCGTGGAGAGACTTCAGAGACTCCCCTAGTGGTTAGTGACCCTCCACAGGTCCTTTCCAGATATGCAGCTCTCAGTTTCCAGGAGATGAGACAATTGTGTACCTCCAGGAAATTGAAACAGGGTTCTAACCCTACCACTCCTTTTCTGTTAGGTCTCTTAGAGACATATGATGCCAGAAGGGCTGCTACTGCAGGCCCCTCTAATCCAGATGGGAGCATGCCCCCCTTAGAAGGTACACCTGGAGATCCAGACCTCCCCGAAACAGAGAATGTAGATGAGGAGGAGGAAGAAGAACCATCTGGGGATGAGGCAGACAAATGTTCTGTGATAGCAGACTCACAAGGGCCAACTTAGACCTACATAGGGAAGGAACTGGGGGACCCCCAGTGCTAACCCTAAGCAGGCCTAACTATGGAGTTAGAAGAGATAGATCTCATTCTAGGGACTCCAATAGATCTGTGCACTCTTGTGACTCTCATGCATCTGCTCAGAGGAGGATGACTTCCCCTCAGAGGAGAGAGCATGAGGCAAAGATGAAGGAGGCTAATCTGAGGATCCAAAGGGAAGAACTTGCCCTTGCCAAAGAGAAGCTTGCCTTTGCTAGAAAGCAACAGTTGAGTGGGGTAGTCCCCACTGGTGACAGCAATATCCCTAGGGATAGAGAAAGGGGTTTTGATACTAGAAACCGGAGTAAATTAGTGCCCTCCTATAAGACAGGAGATGATATCCACAAGTGGATAACTGCTTTGGAGAGAGCCTGCAAAGTACAGCAGGTACCCCAGAGTCAGTGGGCAGCTTTATTGTGGCTCTCCTTTGAAGGTAAAGGTAGAGATAAGCTCCTCACTGTTAGAGATGAGGATGCTAATGATTACCAAGTCTTGAAAAATGCACTGATTGATGGGTTTGGCTTAATCACTGAACAGTACAGGTTAATGTTCAGAGACACCCGGAAAACTCAGGATCAAGATTGGACTGACTTTGTTGATTGTGCCACTTAGGCTCTGGAGGGCTGTTTACTGGGAAGTAAAGTTACTGATTACACAGGATTGTATAATCTAATTATGAGAGAGCAAATCTTAAATAATTGTCAGAACCAGTTGTTGCATCAGCACTTGATTGACTCAGATCTGACCTCTCCCCAAGAATTGGGAAAGAAGGCAGACAGATGGGTCAGGACAAGGGTCAAGCAGCAGAACCAGAACCAGGGTGGTGGCCAGAAGAAAGCAGACCAGAAGGGTAATGAGAATAAGCAAAATGACCAGAAGTCTTCAACAGGGCCCCAACAACCTAAGGAGGGTGGGTCCCAGTATTCCCAGAAGAAGAAGAATGATGGTCCTAAGAAACCATGGTGCCAATACTGTAAAGGTAAGACTCACTGGTTTAGTGAGTGCACCAAGAAAGGCCAAACTCCTACCACTACTGTCCCTAAGACACCTGCACCCCCTAGTACAGTTAGTAGTGGTAGTGTACCTCACAAGGCTATAGTTGGGTTAACCCTGGGAACTGAGGTGGATTCTGACTTAGTCAGAATACCTACTCAGGCAGTTCTTGTTTGCACTGGGGACATGGATATGACCCCTACTATAGGTCCTAGTATTCTGGGCAAATACAGACAAACGCCTTTAATAAATGGAAAAATGGCTCAGGCCTACATGGACACATGTGCCAGTGTCACTATGGTGACACCAACATTTGTGGACCCTGACCAGATCATGCTAGGTTCAGACTACCTAGTGACCAATGCTAGCAATGTCACTACCAATCACAGTATGGCAGTTGTTAATTTCTCCTGGGGAGGGGTAACTGGCCTCAAAAGGGTTGTAGTTAGTTCAGACCTCCTGGTAGATTGTCTTTTGGGCAATGATTTGGAATCCTCATTGTGGTCAGATGTGGAGTACAGGACTCATGTAGAAATGCTAGGTCTCTCCTCACATGTCCTTGCTGTGACCAGGTCACAGGCCAAGAAATGCCCAGCTGAACTAGTGCTGGATCCTGGAAGAATGGACCAGACACTAACCAAGAGAAAGAACAGTAGGGGTAAGGCTGAGCCTTCCCCCCTGCCTCAGGTTGAGGATCAGCCCTCACAGGAGGCTGACCCCAAGACCCCAGAAGGAACTGTCCTAGAAGAGCTTGAACCTGAACAGGTTGAGTTTCTTGGGACAGGGGGACCTTCCAGGGCAGACTTGAGGCAGGCCCAGTTAGACTGTTCCTCCCTTGAACCCCTCAGACAGCAGGCTGCTGCTGAGGCTGCAGGGAATGCTACAGGTGCCCATAAGGTATATTGGGATGATGGACTCCTATTCTCTGAGGCAAGAGACCCCAAACCTGGTGCTATCAGGAGGCTGGTCATCCCCTGGTCTCTTAGAGGTTTCCTTCTCACCTTAGCCCATGAGATTCCCCTTGCAGGTCACTTAGGCCAGAACAAGACTTGGGACAGGCTTGCCCCACACTTTCACTGGACTCGTATGTCTGAGGACACTAAAGAGTTTTGTCGCTCATGTGTCACTTGCCAAGCCAGTGGCAAATCCGGTGGCACAACAAAGGCCCCCCTTATACCACTACCTGTCGTGGGGGTACCCTTTGAGAAAGTGGGGATAGACATTGTTGGACCAATGGACCCCCCAACAGCATCTGGGCACAGATTTATACTGGTGGTAGTGGATCATGCCACTAGGTATCCAGAAGTTATTTTCCTTAGGACCACTACAGCTCCTGTTGTGGCCAGGGCCCTACTTGGAGTTTTCTCCAGAGTGGGGTTTCCTAAGGAGGTTGTCTCTGACAGAGGTGCAAACTTCATGTCAGGATACTTGACTGCAATGTGGAAGGAGTGTGGTGTAAATTACAACTTTACCACACCCTGTCACCCACAGTGCAATGGGCTTGTTGAGAGATTCAACAAGACCCTCAAAGGGATGATAAAAGGGTTACCTGAAAAGCTTTTGCGAAGATGGGACATCCTTTTACCCTGCCTCCTGTTTGCTTACAGAGAGGTCCCACAGAAGGGGGTTGGTTACACTCCCTTTGAGCTTCTGTTTGGGCATCCTGTAAGAGGACCCCTATGTCTTGTGAAGGAAGGATGGGAGTTACCTCTCAAAAAGCCAAAGCTTGACATAGTGGACTATGTACTTGGTCTCCGCTCCAGGATGGCAGAGTACATGGAGAAGGCATCCAAAAACCTTGAGGCCAGCCAAGAACTTCAAAAAGCTTGGCATGACCAAAAGGCTGTCCTAACTGTTTACCATGCATGCAGGACAGAAGGTGTGGGTGTTGGAGCCAGTGGCCCCAGCAGCTCTCCAAGACAAGTGGTCTGGACCCCATACCATCATTGAGCAAAAGGGAGAAGTCACCTACTTGGTAGACATGGGAACTCCCAGGAGCCCCCACAGGGTGCTTCATGTAAATAGGCTCAAGGCATTTGTCAACAGGGAGGACATGGGCTTGCTCATGGCCACAGATGAGGGGCAGGAGGAAGAGAGTGACCCTCTCCCAGACCTGCTCACTCAGAACCCTGATGATGGGTCAGTAGATGGTGTAGTCTTTTCTGACAGCCTCTCTGAACATCAACAAGAGGATTGTAAACAGGTTCTTCAATCCTTTAGAAAAATGTTCTCACTGATCCCCAGTAAGACAAACTGGTGCACCCATGAGGTGGACACTGGTGACAGTCTGCCTGTCAAGAGTAAAATCTACAGGCAACCTGACCACGTCAGGGACTGCATTAAGAAAGAAGTCCAAAAGATGTTGGAATTGGGAGTCATTGAACCCTCAGAGAGCCCTTGGGCTAGTCCTGTAGTTCTAGTGCCAAAACCTCACACCCAGGATGGTAAGAAAGAGATGAGGTTTTGTGTAGACTACAGGGGTCTCAATGCTGCCACTAAGACAGATGCCCATCCAATACATAGGGCAGATGAACTGATAGACAAGTTGGCTTCTGCAACTTTTTAAGGTACATTTGACCTAACAGCTGGCTATTGGCAGATCAGGTTAGCTGAGGATGCCAAGGCCAAAACAGCATTTTCTACCCCAGGAGGTCATTACCAATTTGTGGTGATGCCCTTTGGGTTGAAAAATGCACCTGCCACTTTTCAAAGGTTGGTGAACCAAGTTCTCACTGGGTTGGATGACTTCTGTGCAGCATATCTAGATGATATTGCTGTCTTTAGCTTCACCTGGGAGGATCACCTGAGGAAAGTTTTGGAGGCCCTGCAAAAGGCAGGCCTCACTATCAAGGCCACCAAGTGCCAGATAGGGCAGAGTCAGGTTGTGTACCTGGGCCACCTTGTGGGTGGAGGCCAGGTTCAACCATTGGAGAGCAAGATACAGGCCATAAAGGACTGGGCTCCTCCAACCACCCAGACACAGGTCAGAGCTTTATTGGGCCTGTCTGGTTACTATAGGAAGTTTGTCAAGAATTATGGGTCCATTGTGACACCACTTAATGACCTGACAAGCAAGAAAATGCCAAAGAAAGTTCAGTGGACAGTTAGCTGTCAGAAGGCATTTGATGACCTAAAGCAGGCCATGTGTACTGCACCTATTCTCAAGAGTCCTGACTACTCCAAAACCTTCATTGTCCAAACAGATGCATCTGAGTTGGGTGTGGGAGCTGTTGTATCTCAACTGAATATTGATGGTCATGACCAGCCCATTGCTTTTATAAGCAGAAGGCTGACCCCTAGAGAGAAACGTTGGTCAGCTATAGAGAGGGAGGCCTTTGCTGTGGTTTGGGCCCTGAAGAAGTTGAGGCCATACTTGTTTGGAACTCACTTCAAGATTCAGACCGACCATAAGCCCCTCTTATGGCTAAATCAGATGAAGGGTAAAAACCCCAAACTTCTTAGGTGGTCCATTTCCCTACAGGGGATGGATTTTACAGTGGAGCACAGACCAGGGACTGACCATGGCAATGCAGATGGTCTCTCCAGGTATTTCCACTTAGAACAGGAAGACTCACATGGTCAAGGTTAGTTTAATGTCCCTAAGTTTTGGGGGGGGGGGTTATGTAGGAGAGTGGGATCTGCAATCCCATGGTCACCCCAGATTTTTGCTTTTTGCTTCACTGGTTTACGACTTTCCCTGGCTGTGGGCCTGCTAATCAGACCCACACCCTAGCTGTTCTCTCTCTAAATTGACAACCATGTACTTCAGGTGCATTTACCAATTGGTACTGGGCCACCTTATCAGTCCCTGTACAGTGTACCGTAGGTATCCAGGGCATAGACGTACCCAGGGCCTACCAGGGGCTGAAGCATGTATTATGCCACCCCTGGCTGGCCATCCAAAACTGACACAACTGGCTGCACGACAGCTGGGGCAAGGTGGTGTAATCACCCTTTGCTATAGATATAGTATACCTATATCTAACCCTAAAATGGACACATATATTCCTATCAGTCACTCCTATGGCAGGCCTTATCAATCCTGAAGGCAGAGTGCTTAGAATTATGTGAGGTGATGCTCTGGCATGAGCTGAGCCCGTCTGCAGCTTGCGGAACCAAGTCCTAATAGCTGTTCCATGATAACGCTACACCATATACTCTTAAGTGCATTATCAACCTCGCGGTTAAATGCTAACTCTGGTATAACATTATCAAAACAGGTCCAGTAAGGTGTCATACGAATTGGAATACTACCCCCTCGCCAATTCTGGCGACGGGGGTAGCATTCCACCCTTCTAGAGGGGCACGACATGTATGTAACTGTGAACCCCGGTTAAAGTTAACTCGAGCCTTGGCATCACAAAATGGATGCTGCCACCACAGACACAAGTCTGACCTCCTGCTGCTGGGAGTCCTTCCAGCGAGGGAGGATTGGACAAAGGGTTTCCTGCCTTTGGAGGTGCTAGCACCACCCCAGACAGGATTTTGTGTATTGGGTAGGACAGGCCTGAAAGGAATGTGACATGCCTGGGGCACACAAGGTGCCCTGTGCATACACCGGTTCAAACCAGTTGCTGGGGCACTCCAGCCCCAGCTCTGGCGGGAAACCGGACAAAGGATAGGGGGTGTAACCACCACCCTCCACCCTGGTGCCACCTAGGGGAGGGACCTAGTCAGTAGTGCAGCCCCCTTTAGCAGGAAAGGTAGGAGCTGGTCCCATTCCATATTAGATTAATCCTGAACTACTCTACAAGAAGAAACTCTGGACTTCGACGTTCTGCTCCACAGAAGACTGAAGAAATCTCCCTTGTGGGCAAGGAGTGTCCACCCTGCAACTGCAGGCACCATCAAGCGTCCAGCGGCTTCACTTTGTCATCTTCCCTCGAGGATCCAGACTTCAGAGCCCGACGAGACCCGGATTCCCAGACCTCTCCGACCTCAACTCACATCTGCAGCAAAACTGAGACCCGTGGGTGCGACGAGACACGTGGGACCGGCCATCTTGAACGAACCTGCACTTCGCTTCCAGCCCGACTCCCGAGGTAAACTCGACCAAGTGCTTTGGGGATTGAGAAGCCCCAGCTCCGAGCAGCCCCTGCACCAAAGATCAGCCCTCCAGCTTCCACGAGATCTGCGTGGGGCCCTTCTGCTTGTTTGCTGCTCGACGCGTTGTCTGGTCACTTGACGGCTGGCTAGTGGCCTCCTAGACGACTAACCTTTAAATCTTCACTGCTGGTCTGGTTGCTCCAGACTGGCCCTTGCTCCCTTCCAAAAGAGGGGCACCCCGGACTCTCCTAGTCAGCACCAGACGCCTTTTCCACTCACCGCGTGGGTTGCCTTTGCCAAGGCCTGTTGACTCCAATCCCGGATCCGACAGCGAGAGCCTGCGTGGGACAGCTCGTGCCTCCATCCTGGTCGTCGAAGACACCTCCTGGTCCACGTGGCTGCAGAGTCAAGCGTCCACTCTTCACCTGATCGCGACGACAGCATCTGGTTCCTTCCTGGTTCCACACCGGTCACTGGCTAGTGACTTTGAGCACTGTCCCCTCTGCTTTCAGGTCCTCTTCTTCACCGATCCACCCTTGGATCGCACCGGACATCTTCCTCCTGGTCGCCTGCAGCATCTTTTCTTCCAGGCTCCATAGACTTCAACGAGAGAACCCGACACACTTTGACACCTATGCACCCGTGGGTGAGGTAACAAGAGCATTTTGGTGCTCAAGGGTAGTTTAACTGTCCTAGTGTCCAGTTCCACAGTCGTTTTAGTCCTACCTAGTCAGGATTGTCCGTACTCACCTTTAACTTGAACTGTACTGTCCATAGACGTTGTTACGCATCTCCCGTGTGAGTTCACACTTTGCACACGCGTCCCGTGGGCCTCCTATTTCTTACCTAAGGTGAAGATAGCGTAGTCCTAGCGAACCTCCAGCCTCTGGACAGCTCCATTCCTTCTATCGACTTTCACATTCCACTTACTTAGTATATGGTTTGTCGTGCCTCTAGGGCACCATTGTAATTTTGTGCAACTTATCGTATTTTTCCGAAGAGATTGTCATGTGCTTAGCCCTCTGACCTCATAAAGAGTTCAGAGGTGTTGTTATTAATAAATATACTGTTTATTTTCATAACAACCTGTGTGGTGTCCTTTCATCTGGTATTCAAGGGGTTATATTGTGGTAAAACAGCTGGCTTCACATGCCAAAAGAGTTTAGCCTAAGACTGCTTTGTCCATGCTACCATTAGGATAGCTGGTCTATAAGGTTGACTTACAACCAATCACCATAAGGGTTGTTTGGACTGATACAAGGTGATCACTAGAACTAGAACTAGTGAACATCATATATCAGGCCAACTTCTCACATCTATTTTTCAGAAATGTCTGTTTGGTAGGTTTTCCAAGATGGCCACTGAGCCCGGGACTAAAAATGCATGTGCCCACCTTGCAAAACAAGGTCGTTTTGTGATAGATAATTTTGATGTCTCCACAATATGTTTTAGGCCCATGCCTATCGCAGGTATTTGGCCCACCCACACAAGTGAGGCACCATTTTTATCGGGAGACCTAGGAGAACATGAGGTGTTAGGAAATTTGTGTTCATCCCAGTGATCCCATAACATTCCCACCCAGAAATGGGAGAACATTTTTATTTTTTGTCAGCTAAATTTGAGGTTTGCAGAGTATTCTGGGTAGGAAAACTTCGAGAGATCCACGCAAGTCACACCTCTCTGGACTCCCTCGGATGTATAGTTTTCAGAAATGTCTGGGATTTGGTAGGTTTCCCTAGATGGCTGCCGAGCCCGAGATCAAAAGCGCAGGTGACTCTCTCGCAAAACAAGGTCTTTTTCATTCGATAATTCATAAGTCTCCACAGTAAATATTTGGCAGTGTCCTGTCCAAGTGAGGTACCATTTTTGTTGGGAGACTTTGGAGAATGCTGGGTTGGTGGAAGTTGGTTTTGATTCGAGGAAAATTTGTTTCCCCCCTTCCCTCCCCCCAAAGTTTGAGGTTTGCAAGGGATTCTGGGGGAACAGAACCTGGTGAGAGCCACACATGTCCTGGAATCCCCAGGGTTTCTAGTTTTAAAAAAATGTATAGATTTGCTAGGTTTCCTTAGTTGCCCACTGAGCTAGAGCCCAAAATCCACATCTAGGCACATTAGTAAAAAAGGGGCAGTTTTCACTGGAAAAATGTGGAGTCCTTGGGCCGTTTCCTGTAACAGGCACTAGGCCCACCGCCACAAGTGAGGTACCATTTTTATCGGGAGACTTTGAGGAATGCTGGGTGGGTGCAAGTTTGTGGATCCCCGCAGATTCTTTCCATCACAGAAATGTGAGGAAAATGGGGTTTTTTTGTGTGTTTTTTTTTACTAAGTTTGAGGTAACAGAACTTGGTGAGAGGCACACAAGTCACCCAATACTGGATTCCCCCTGGTGTCTAATTTTCAAAAGGTTTCCCTAAGTGCCTTCTGCGCTAGGGCCCAAAATCCAAAGCTAGGCACTTTGCGGAAAAAAAGGTCAGTGTCTAGTGGGTGGGGGGATGAGCTATTGCCCCAGAAAGACTGTGGCATAATACCTGGCACCTAGTGGGTTCTCTTCCCCCCCCCCCCCTCGCCCGGGGGGGCAGATAAGGGGCTATTGCCCCATCTGCCTCCCGGAGGGGGTAGTAAGTGTGGCAATTTCTTTTGTGGTGAGGGCATTCTGGGCAGCCCCCACCTTTAAATATAAAAAGAAAATAATAATCCCTGGTGCCTAGTGGGCTTTTTGTCCCCCCGAACACCTCCCCCTCTCCCCCACAGGGCATATCAGGGGCTACTGCCCCATCTGCCCCCTGAAAGGGGGGGGCAGAAAAAAACTGGTGTTTTTGTGGGGGTGGGGGCATTGGTATGCCCCCCACCCCTGAACTTTGAAAAATAAATCCCAGGTGCCTAGTGGGCTGTCTGTCACCTTCTCCTGTGGAATAAATTGGGTGGCTACTGCCCACCAGGGGGGAGCAAAGGCCCTTGCCCAAGTTAATGCTCCCCCAGCCTGGTGTCAAGTGGGTGGATTCCCGCTTGGGGATCACCCTCCTGCGGCGATCCCCAAGCAGGGATCCACGAGGAAGGTGTGCCTTTGGAAAAGTGAGATTCTCCCCTTTCCATTGATACCTCTCCCGTGTGTTTCGGTGGTCGGGGCTGAGATAGCCCCACAAGCACCGAAACAGTGAAACTAAGTTTCTGTTTCGTTTTCAGTGTAATTGCGACAGTGCGCCATGTGTGTGATCATTACAAAGAAAACCCCAAAAATGTCTCGGTAGGTTGGGGAAGCTCTTTTCCACCTTCCAAAGAAAAAAAGGAAATTCCACGGCTGTTTACAGCAGAGGGATTTTGTGCAAGTGTGAACATGACAAAACCATTCCGTCATGAGCACCAAATGGGTTAATGTGTTGGACCTCTCTGGCCCCAGATATTCAGAGTGAGGCATTTTGGCTGGTCCATTTATCTTTATCGTTTGTGTGTCTGAATATGTGTATATATGTTTGTGTGTTTCTGTATATACGGATATACTGCAGGTGGGCTTCCCACAAGGCATACTTATCTGATCTTGTAACTGCACTTTTCTTGGTGTTCTCATTTATCCTTTGCTTGGTCACTGTCTTTACTTTCTTTTCCTTGCTTTTCTGGCCTTCTTCGTTTCTTATCCCCAGAGGGTTACCTTCTCGCTCGGAGGATTTTCCCCTCAAGACTAGTCTCTCCTTTCGTTGTTGCTCTTTTCGCAATGTTTTGGGGCAGAGTTGATTCTATTTCTCCTCCCTTTTTCCATCATGATGTATTCTGTGACCCCCACCCCTTTTTTCCCCCTGTATTTCATAGGGTGTGTTTAGTTCACATGTTCGTCTCTGTGACAAGGTGGTCTAGCACAGTGGCATGTGGTGCTTTCCTTGGTCCTTCAACCTTGTACATTCATGGTTAGGTTGTTATCGGGGAGGACTACATAGTTTATGTAGAAGTGTTTTATCCCAACACCACCTTCTCTACTCTGGGTTTGTTTTCTGTATTTTTCACTATCTTGCAGACACCTGCTACTGACAGGCTTCCACAGTCCTCCAAATGTAACTTCTTCTTTTCCTTTCCATATTCCCACAACAGCCTGGTCCCTCTTTCGCTTTTTGGGCCGGCTTCCCTTATTCATGTATCTTTCCTGGGTTCAGGTCGCAGACCCTACTCCAGGGGGGCTATTGCTTGGGCATCTATTCTAAGGTAGGGAATCTGCGGATTGATGATTCTAGCAGATGAACAAGGTACTTACCTTTGGTAATGCCTTATCTGGTAGTGACCGGATCTAGCTGCAGATTACTTACCTAACCACTCATCCTCTCTGCTCTACAAACTTCTGGTTCTGTTACCTACATACAAGATCCCTTTCTTGGCATTCTGATGCGTTTCTTTAGGACTTTGTACTTGTTTGCAACAACAATGTCTCTTTCTGGCACATTGGTTCTGTAGACCGTTTCTATGCGTGGTTCTGCGTTTTGGCACGGAAGGTAGTCACAGAAGAAACAGACGTCAGCGCTTTAGGGGAGGACTTGTATGCACCCCATCTACGTCACATCTGGTGGTTGACGTCGCTACGGTGTCACTCAATGCCCTCTACCGATGCGTGGAGGTACTGCTATGGAAAACGTCCGTATCCAGCCTGGCTCCTGGGGAGAAATCTAAGGTATGGAATCCGTGGCTAGGTTATGTCTTTACCAGATGAGGTGTTAATGAAGGTGAGTAACTTGTTTGTTATTCCCACACTTCATGGTGCCCAAGAAGGATGGAGGCCTTCATCATATCCTAGACCTACTCCCTCTCAATTTCTTCCGCAAGAAGGAGAAGTTGAAAATGCTCACGCTCGCCTAAGTCCTGTCTGCCCAGGAGACTGGATGGTAATGTTGGGCTTGTGGGACGCATACTTCCACATTTCCGTCCTGCCTGCCCACAGGTGTTATCTGCGGTTCATGGTGGGCGATGAGAACTTTCAGTTCACTGTGCCTTACCAGCACTCATCAGGTGTTCACCAAGGTGATGCGGCGGTTGCAGCCTCTCTGCGGAGATCAGGGGTGCCAGTCTTCCCCTATCGTGATGATTGGCTATTGTAGGCGGGTTCGCCCCTCGGCTGTCACCTCCCACCTCCAGACTACAGTGGACCTCCTGCACTTGCTGGGTTCACTATCAACATGCCAAATTTGCACCTGACTCCGTCTCAGAGGCCACCTTTCAACTGAGCTGTTGTGGACATGGTGTAGTTTCAGGCCTATCCTTCCAAATGGCAAGTCCAGGATACTCTGGCTATGATACCAGTGTTTCAGTCTTTATCCTGGATTTCGGTGAGACCGACTCTGAGGCTTCTGGGGTTCATGGGCACCTTCTGTAGTAGGGGATCTCTGTGTATAGTCGTAATCTAGTGAATAGTCCTGCCCATGTGCGGGGACCCGGAGCAATCGAAAATAATCTCTTAAGCTGTCTTCTTTGCAGTCCTGCATAGACACTTAAGAGAAAATCAAAGACAAATAATGCAGCCTATAATTACAAGGCTACACTGGTCAATACTTCAACTTAAAGTGAAAAAGATAGCTAAATGAAATCAAATTTTACACATATTGCCAAGTTTCACCCATAGAGAAACTTCACTTCACCAAAATCCTTGAAATGATAGAGAGGAAGGGTTGGACAGACAAGCCCTCATAGGCTGCCCTTATGTGTCTGGAAAAGGGATACCGTGCCTTTAAGGAACTCTCCAGAGACCCTCGGTATCCCAGGATGCACAGCCCAAGTCCTTTTACTTTCAGTTCTTTTTTCCGGCTCCTGCTAGTAGGACCCTGGAGCATTGAGCTCTCCCTTTTTGGGTATTTCTTAAATTTTTGGCACTTTTCCAGTGTTTTGAGTGTTTCACTCGACGTCTAGGGTCTTCCTCTTCCATTTGAAGTGTTTTTAACCCGTTTTACCACCTTTTTTTGTCGAAAATGCCAGCTTTATTCGACAAGTGCCCTGAGTGTGGTAGGAAGAAGGCTAAATCTGACCCACACAGAGTATACATACTCTGTCTCCCTTCCACCCATGTCCCTGACTCCTGTGATATATGTCACTCTTTCTCCAGGAGGACCCTGCGTGACGGAGAAGATTTGTCTCCACAAAGTCTAGCGGAAGGGATCGCACTCGCAGTAGACAACGCTCCTCCACAAGGTCCCGTCACCTCAATCGGAGAGACAGGTCGCGGTCCCCGTACGCAGGCTCCTCGAGTGACCGGAGGTATTCTCCAACATTATTGGATTCCCCTCCTACGAGAGTGTCACCTGTGGACGACATTGTGACATTTCAGAAGGTGCTGCTGAGGGGGGCAGCGAAGTTAGGGATCACATTAACGGTACCCACGCCATCTACCTCTGTGATCTTTGAGACTTTGCACAAACGGCATCTTTCTCACCCGTTGTTGCCCTTGGTGCCAGGACTGGAGGACCCGGCCATGGAGCTGTTTCTGACACCAGCATCGGTAAAGTTGGCTCCATCTCGGCTGCAAAAGAAGTACAGGCCCCCGAATTCTGATCCGGCGTTCTTGAGGTCAGATCCTGTACCGGATTCTGTCATCGTGACTGCAGCCAAGAAACAGCATGCTACTGCTCTGTCTTCTACGGTGCCTCCGGACAAGGAGAGCCGTCAGATGGATTCAGCCGGACGGAAGGTTTGCGGTACGGCTGCCACATCAATGAAAGCGGTGAGTGTCTCGGCGCTCTTGGGTCGCTATGACCGCGCTTTGTGGGAGTCTCTGCAACAGTTTATCGAGCTCCTCCCCAGGGATAGGAGGGAAGACTTCCAGGAGATATTGAACGAGGGCATGATGGTCTCCAATCAAGTCATCAGCTCTGCGGCGGACGCCTCTCTCCTGGCGGCTCATGCTTATTGCCATGGCATTAATTTAAGACGCCATTCCTGGTTGTGCCTTACCTCTCTCAAACCGGAGGTGCAGCAGAGAGTCGCAAATTTGCCGTTCTCTGGATCGACGCTCTTCGGGACGCATGCGGATGAGGAGATGGCCCGCATGAAGGCGGAAGTAGAGACATTGAAGGCCGTTGGTTTGGAGAAACCAAAGGAACAACGAAAGTCCTTCCGTCAGTTCCAGAGGAGATATGGTTCCCAGAAGTGAGGACAAGGTCGTCAGGCTGGCCAGCAGCAGCAGTACCAGCGGCAGCCTTTCCAGAAGCGTCAGAGGGGCAGAGGCAGCCAGCAGTCCTCCTCGGCGAACAAGGGCCCGGCTGGGTCTAAGCTCTGAGGTGCTACTTCCCCCTCGTCCGTTACCCGCTCCAGTGGGGCGAAGCATACAAAATTACCTGGCAGAGTGGAGAAAAATTACTCAGGACAAGTGGGTGCTGAATATTGTTTGCAATGGATACAGTCTTCGTTTTGTCAGCCCTCCTCCAGCAATTCTACCGGTTCGCTCGCAGTTCCAGCTGCGCGAGCTCCAAGCAGAGGCCGATACCCTGTTAAGAAAAAGGGCGATAGAAGACGTCCCTCTGTCTCAAAGGGGAAAGGGTCTTTACTCACGGCTCTTCCTGGTGCGCAAGAAGGACAAGAACGAGTTCAGGTCCATTCTGGATTGGCGACAAGCAAACAAATGGATTCGCAGGGAGAAATTTTGCATGCTGTCTTTGCACCAGATCTATCCTCAGCTACAAAGAGGAGACTGGCTTTGCGCAATAGATCTACAGGATGCGTACTTCCATGTGCCCATTGCACGGAAACACCGGAAGTTCCTGCGCTTTCTAGTCGACGCCAATCACTATCAGTACACCGTACTACCGTTTGGACTGAAGTCTGCACCCAGGACTTTTTCAAAGTGCATGGCGGTAGTGGCAGCGCACCTGAGAAAGAACAAGGTGTTTGTCTACCTGTACCTGGACGACTGGTTGATCAAAGCCTGCTCCTTCCAGGAAGTGCAATTGCACTTCAACAGGACGGCCGTTTAGTTGAACCAACTGGGGTTGCACATAAACATGTCCAAGTCTGTTCTGACTCCTGTCCAGTACCTACAGTACGTGGGAGCCTCCATCGATTCTCTTTCAGCAAGCGTGTCTCCTTCGGAGGAGCGACGCTTATCGATCCGTCGGGAGGCTCAGGCTCTCATAGCTGTTCCATCTACGACAGTGAGGACGGTGTCTTCTCTTCTGGGGTCGATTGCCTCTTGCATCTTCCTCACGCCACACGCACGCCTCCACATGAGGCCGCTGCAGGAATGTCTGGAGGATCAGTGGGACCAGAAGCGGGGGAGCTGGGACGACAGGATACGGCTGTCCCTTCACGCTCAACAGTCCCTGAGATGGTGGTGCTCAGCAGAGAATCTCCTCAAAGGGGTTCCATTCCACAAGGACATTCCCATTCGGACTATCGTCACGGATGCTTCTCTCCACGGCTGGGGAGCGCATTCAATCTACAGATCCAGGGAACGTGGTCCCCGGCGTACAGACAGACAATACGACCACAATGTATTACCTCAACAAGGGGGGCTCGAGATCGCGCACACTGTCACAAGAAGCGCAGGCGATCTGGCACTGGCTGCTAGCCAGAGGACTGACGATAATGGCTACCCATCTGCCAGGTGTGCAGAATGCTCAGACGGACGCACTCAGCAGGCTGGTGCAAGAGAACCACGAGTGGGTTCTAAACGACGAAGTGCTAGGAAACATCTTCGACAGGTGGGGCACTCCGGACGTAGATCTGTTCGCCACCGCCGAAAACAGAAAATGCTGAGACTTCGCCTCCAGGTATTATCAACCGGGGACTATGGGGAACGCGCTATGGATCAGCTGGTCAAACAGCTTTCTGTACGCTTTTCCACCCATTCCCCTGATTTCGGCGGTTCTCATCAAGCTGTCTCAGTCCAGAGCACGGATTATCCTCATTGCTCTGGAGTGGCCCAGACAGTGGTGGTTCACGGACCTGCTTCACCGGTCTCTCCTACCCCACCTGTGGCTGCCGTTTCGGCCGGACCTTCTCATGAAGTTTGGGGGGCAGATGGTGCACCCCAACCTCTCATCGTTGAGTTTGGCGGCATGGCTCCTGAGATAGTGCAATATGGACACCTGAATCCGCCTGAAGATTGCATGAATATACTCAAGGAGGCTAAGAGACCTTCCACTAGGACTTCAAGTGGAAGAGGTTCTGCATCTGGTGCACTTCCAAGAACTATGATCCGACGACCTGCAAGGAAGATGTCATTCTTCCATACCTTTTGCATTTGGCTCAGTCTGGCCTTAATTTTCATTCTATTAAGGTTCACATCGCAGCATTAACTGCGTATAGGAAATGCACTTCACAGACATCCTTCTTCCAGATCCCTGTGATTAAAGATTTTTTGGAAGGATTGAAGAAAGTGTTTCCTCCTGTTCGGCGTCCTTCGCCTTCATTGGGGCTGAATGTGGTGCTGTCCAGGTTGATGAAGGAACCTTTTTAACTTATTCATAAGGCTTCACTGCAGCACTTATCGTGGAAGGCGGCTTTCCTCGTGGCCATTACATGGGCCCGCAGGGTGAGTGAAATTCAGGCATTGTGTTGCCAAGAACCTTATACTGTATTTCATGCTGCTACGGTTGTGATGCGTACTCACCCTAAGTTCCTTCCTAAGGTGATTTCTGATTTCCATGTCAATCAGACTATAACTTTACCTACGTTTTTCCAGAATCCTTCCACTCCAGCGGAAAGGTCTCTGCAATCCCTGGATGTCAGAAGTGTGTTGAAATTCTACTTGGATAAGACCAAGGACATTCGTAGGTCAGACCAATTGTTTGTCAATTATGGGTCGGTCAGGACTGGTCTTGCCACCTCAAAACAGTCCATCTCGAGGTGGATTGTATCCTGTATCCAGTTATGTTATCAGAAAGTTAACAAGACCTTAGGGGGTAAACCTAAGGCTCACTCTACCAGGGGCAAAGCAGCGACAACGGCTTTGCTACGTAATGTTCCCATTGCAGATATCTGCAGGGCTGCCACTTGGAAGTCAGTCCATACCTTTGCTAAGCACTACTGTCTGGACTCTGATGCCAGGGCAGATGCTCAGGTTGGGCAGGCTTCGTTGAGAAATCTGTTTGCACAGTAGTGGTGTTGTCTTTTCCTCCACCGCTGGATTGGTTTGTTGGGATGGGCTTGCCATTCTATTCACTAGATTATGACTATACACAGAGTTCCCCTACTACAGAAGGAGCAGTTTCTTACCTGTAACTCCAGTTCTGTAGTAGGGGTATCTCTGTTATAGTCATAAGCGCCCGCCCTCCTCCCCGGTGGAGAAAATGATATTGTACTGTATGCTACAGGCCTTGCTTTATACACCTTCAAAAAGAACTGAAAGTAAAAGGACTTTGGCTGTGCATCCTGGGATACTGAGGGTCTCTGGAGAGTTCCTTAAAGGCACGGTATCCCTTTTCCAGACACATAATGGCAGGCTATGGGGGCTTGTCTGTCCAACCCTTCCTCTCTATCATTTCAAGGATTTTGGTGAAGGGAAGTTTCTCTATGGGTGAAACTTGGCAATATGTGTAAAATGTGATTTTATTTGGCTATCTTTTTCACTTTAAGTTGAAGTATTGGCCAGTGTAGCCTTGTAATTATAGGCTGCATTATTTGTCTTTGATTTTCTCTTAAGTGTCTATGAAGGACTGCAAAGCAGACAGCTTAAGAGATTATTTTTGATTGCTCCGGGGTCTCCGCACTTGGGCGGGACTATTCACTAGATTATGACTATAACAGAGATACCCCTACTACAGAACTGGAGTTACAGGTAAGAAACTACTCCTTCATCCATGTTACACATGCCTGCCAATATACACAGACTCTGCATTGGACCATGAAGTTGCAGTGGGCAGAGCATCAGAGGAATCTCTCCTACATGGTCCAGATCTTGGAGAGAACAGCAAAAGATCTGCAGTGGTGGCTAACAAGTCGCAATTGGGTCAGTGGCAGACCCCTCTCCCTTTCCCAACCAGATTTGACTGTGGTTACCGATACTTATCACCTGGGATGGGACAGCCATCTTGGAGAGGTGGAGATCAGAGGCCTCCGGCGTAATCCAGACACCTCATCAACCTGCTGGAGCTCCGGACGATCCGACGGGCATTGAAAGCCTTTCTAGCCTCCATCAAGGGAAGGTTAGTGCAGGTGTTCATGGACACCATTGCCATGTGGTACTGCAGAACACAGGGCGGGTAGTGTCATGGGTCCTCTTTCAAAAGGCCCTGCGACTCTGGATATGGCTGGAGCGTCAAAGGCATATCCCTAGGGGTTCAACACCTGGCGGGCTCTCTAAACAACAGGGCAGACAAACTCAGCCGAAGATGCCTACCAGATCAAAAATGTTGTCTTCATCTAGAGGTGATGCCAGGTGCAGTGGGAAGAGCCTTGGTGGGATCTCTTAGCCACCAACGAGAAGCGCATTGTCAGCAGTTCTGTGCTCTGAAGTTTCCAAGGCAGCTGATGCTCAGACACGTTTCATCTCAAGTGGAGCTTAGGGATCCTGTACACCTGTCCGCCCCTTCCACTACTGCTCAGAGTTCTCAAGAAGATCCGGAACAACTGGGCCCAAGTCATCCTTGTAACTCCGGACTGGGATCGTAGAGTTTGGTTTCCAGAGCTGTTGAGCATTGCCATCAGTCTTCTAATCAGGCTGCCCCTTCAGGAGAAACTTCTTTCGCAGCAGCAGGGGAGCATTCTGCATCCGCACCTGCCTACACTCCGTCTTCATGCGTGGAGATTGAGCTGCAACACTTGACAGTTTTCAAACTTCCGCCCCAAACCTACAGTGTTATCTTGGCGGCCAGGCATCTCTCTTCACCAAGAGTGTATACGCCTGCAATTGTGGCACATTTGTGGCATGGTGTGGAGAGAAACAGGTTGACCCTCATTCTGTTTCCCTCTCTCAGGTCCTTCTCTTTATCCGTTCCCTTGCCCAGCAGGGCTCTGCTCTGGACACCCTAAAGGGATATCTTTCTGCCATCTCAGCCTTTCTGCCGTTACCCGATCAGCCATCCCTCTTCAAATCCCCTGTTGTAAATAGGTTCTTGAAAGGTTTGCAAAACATTTCCCCCTTCATGCCTCAGTGGGACCTTAATCTGGTCTTAACTATTCTGATGTGTTCTCCCTTTGAACCATTGCACACTTGTCCTCTCAGGCTCTTTATCTTCAAGATGGCCTTTCTCGTGGCAATAACATCTGCCCGGAGGGTCAGTGAGCTTGAGGCTTTGTCATCCAAGCTTCCGTATCTGAACATCTTCCCAGACAAGCTGGTTCGTTGCACTAGAGCTTCCTTTCAACCAAAAGTTGTCTGCCCTTTTTATGTAGGCCAGTCCATCACCCTGCCTACCTTTTACGCTCTGCCACACCCCTCTAACTTCACCAACTGGACCCAAAAAGACCATGCAAAAGAGTTCCAGGTTAACAACGAGCTCTTTGTGGGGTATAGCAAAGCAAAGAAGGGAAAGGCCCTGAAGAAACGGACCATCTCTCAATGGATCGTGCTCTGCATTAAGATCTACTATGCATTGGCAAAGAAGCAACCCCCTGAGAGTGTGCATGCTCATTCCTTCAGAGCTAAGGCTGCGACCACTGGATTAGCATGGGGAGTTCTAGTCCAAGATATCTGCTCACGAAAAATTTCCAGATCTAGTCCATCGCCTGAGGATAATTCTAAGGTAAGGAGTCTGCGGCTTGATAGAGTTTCTACTAGATAAGCGTTCGATTGTAAGTAACTTGTTCATTAACAACATATTCTCCATTTGTGATAGATCCTTGTTGATTTCAGTACAGTTCTGTCTAAATTGTCCTTAGTTGCAGGGGAAGAAGGCCTCGGGTAAATGGGGAGATGTGCCTTAAGTATATGCCTATGAAATAAACCCTTCTGTAAAAAACAATATGTGAAACTAAGTACATCTATGTTTTTTAGATGACACATCTCTTTGTGTGACTAAATGTACAACAAAGAGGCCTTACAGAACAGAAGTTAGTGTGTCACCATTGTATGCAGATATGTTGTTTAGTTTCTGGTAATTGTCATCCGCAAAGATTTTGTGCTGATTGGTTTCACTGATGTTGTTTAGGCAATTGGCAGTCAGTCCGGAATCACCATGGGCCCAAAAGATGATAAACTCCAGCGACACAGAACATGGCGGTATGTTAATTACATAAAGTATATCATTTGAAAATATTTCGCATAGGCGTGCATTTATTTGTGTATCACTTATGCGGAGACTGCATAGCACTTTAAGAGCCACAGGAGGTAAATGTGTTCAAACACTGTCTTTAGTTTCCTGGAGGCTGAATGGTGATGTTGAGACATGTGTTAAACCCTTGCAACAATTTAAAACTAAACAAAAAGTGTTAAACGGTTTGATTAGCACAATCCAGATACATTGGGGGATTAGAGAAATGTAGATTGGTTGTACGAGTTTGGGTTGCCTGTGAAGAATGTAAACCTAAGGGTTCAGGTGTTTTGAGGATGAACTAGTCTTCTGTTCATTATAATCTATGTATCAGTACCTGCCATTTATGTTCCCCTGTCAGTAAGTGTCAATGAACAAGAGGTAAAGGGAAGAGCATAAATACATTCTCTTGAAATGGTTTCAGATTCCAAACCATCAGATGAGGACGATGGACCCTTCAGCTCCCCACTATTCTGGCTTCAACAGGAGCAGAAGAGAAGAGGGAGCATCTGTGAGAAGAAGACTAAGAAAGGACTGGTATTTGAGATCTCCAGTGATGATGGCTTCCAGATCTGTGCAGAGAGCATCGAAGGTAGGCTAGTGAGTCTAGGGCTGTATAGTGTATTTCTTTCTCATACACATCAGGAGGGGGATTATACATTGGTTCACCCTTGCAGTTCTCTTAATTTTGACATCAGTTTCTAGTTAAAGGTAAGAGTTCCTTAACATCTACCTCTGATGAGATGGGTCTTGTGATCCCGGCTTATCCTAAATGACTTACTTACCATCTTAGACTTTAACATCACACACCTCACCATGTTCTTGCAGGGAAGAGGTAATCTAAAAACAAGTCTTACATAAAGCACTAGAATTGGCTTGGGGTAAGACGTTTTGTGGATCATACACCAGATCACGAAGGAAGTAGACTTGGAGAATTGTGTAAAGATTTAGTCAATTGTTATATATATTTCTTCTTACTAGAAAAAGAATACATTCGATTCTGATGACCTTTCCAACTACCGACCCGCCACTCACCTACTCTGCATGGGAAGCATGATTGAAAAAAGTACTCTATGCTCAAGATTATGTGAATGGTAACCATTACCTTGATGACTACCAATCTGGCTTCAGATCATGCTGCTGCATGGAGACTACTGCCTTGCACATTGTATACTATGCCGTCTGGAAAACAGATAAAGGTTACTCCAGCCTCCTGATATTGCTGGACCACTCAACTGCTTTAGTCACAATTTAAATTGTTTGATGGTGATAGTATACTATTAGGAATGATAGTGGGTTCCCAAGTGATTGCCCCACGGGAAAAATGCTGATCTGCTGGAACTTGATAAACCATGCGCTAGAGAAAACTATTTTCTTAAATGATTTTCTCATGGAAATTATAGTAAATGCTATAGAAGCTAGAATTGAGGTAATACTTTGTAGAAATCCATAAATATCTTCCTCTGCCACGTAAGACAAATATCTAATATGCTGAGTAAAACATACCTACTACAGCACCAGCAGCCTGTCAGTTAATATTCCAGTGTTCTGTTTCAGCCAGCTACACACTGGGTTCTAATCAAGAACCATGGCACTAACTTTCTATAGTCGTGACACAGTTAACCCTTTCCTTAAGTCGAACGGCCGTCTGACGTCACGGTGGGCGTGTGCGGAGGACGGCCGGGCGCCGCAACGGAATGTCCGCCGCTGCGAAGGTGTTAATGCACTTTTGAACACCATGTTGCTGTAATTTCTTATGGATGAGACTGCAGTATGTAAACAAAATGATGGGTTCCCTTTGCAGTAGAAATTATGGTTAGTGCTCTAGAACAGGGTTTCTTAACATGTGGTCCGTAGACTCCCTTGTGGTCTGTGAAGCCTATTTAGCGGGTCTGTGACTGATTATAAAATTAAATAATAATATCAACAGATTAATTAAGTAGATATATAGGTAAAAAAAGGCAGCGTGACTGCCGAAACACGTCCCTTCCCTCTAGTGTTCATGTGTCTGTTGCATCCGATGCAATAAATGGGAGAACCCCCATGACGACGAGTGCCAGTGCCTTAATCATACGAAGTTTGGGTGTGACCAAGCTCCGTCCGCGGAGCGAAACGCGTCAGGGAGGGCACTTGCTCTGGTATCACTGAGAATAAATTTCTGCACTGCTACACTATCTTGGTGTATTGGCGTTTCTTACTTGACTAAGGCTCGCAAGTAAGAGGAGAGGAGGTCCGTGGCCGTTTATGACCGCAGTGAAGGGCGGTCGGGATCTTTTTGATATATATATATATATATATATATATATATATATATATATATATATATATATATATATATATATATATATATATATATAGTTATATTGGTGAAATGTAAGTTGGTATAATCTTAATTTCTGGGCGCAGTACAGGTATTACAAACAGAACCTATTATGGACCATTGGAGGCCTCAATAGAACCAGCACTTGTATGTGCTGACAAAAAGAGAAGCATTTATTGAGAGCAAGAGAGACCGCGATATGATACAGTCTAGCATATTACTTTATTAGAAATTTTGGAACGCTTCAAAGTTCATTGTAGAATATTGTTGTTTTTTTTGCATATTTATGTGAATTAAATAAAATATTCCACAGTTTGTATATTTATTTTATGCCTTTTCGGTATTGTGTGTATTGTTTTGAGGTTCAAATCATAAATATTGCTTAGGCAGAGTGTGAGAAAGTGCCATCTTTCTTGCATTGGTATGCCCTCACTTTTTTCTGACTGCTGATGTGCTTTGACTGAGTGTGCCAGGGGCTCCTGCCAACCAGGTACCCAGGGCCTTTGTTCCTTCCCTAAAACTGTGTTGAAACTAAAACCCAATTGGCATTTCTGGCCACCTGTCAGCCCCTAGTAAGTGGTACCCTAGGTACCCAGGGCATGGTGACCAGAGAAGACCCCTAAGGGCTGCAGCACTTAATGTGCCAACCTTAGGGGCCCTGTACCCTGGCACCCACACACTGCCTTTGCAGGCTGAGTGCCTAAGTACAGAACTCAACAAAGAGTCGACATTGCACACATCCCTTTGTGCCATGCCCACAAACCCACTGCCCTGGCATACATCAGTCACCCCTCTAGCTGGGTGCCCTATGCCAGTGGTGTGGACACAGGGGCATGAGCCCTGTGCCCCTACGGTACCCAGGGCCATTCCTGGGCACCGTAAGTGCAGTGATGCCATTAAGAGTATATGGTGCTGGGAGGTCGACATTATGAACTCCAGAACACCATAATGGCTACACTGAAGACTGACAAGTTTGGTATCAAACTTCTCAGCCCATTAAATCCACACTGATACCAGTGTGGGATTTAATGAAAAATGCGCCACAGAGGGCATCTTAGAGATGCCCCCTGAAACCTAACCACATTCCACGTCTGGACTGAGAGGCTGCCACACAGCAGACATGTTGCTGGACCCCTGGGTGGAGAGCCCCTTCTCTCCTGGGCCTGCAACAATGCACATCCTGGACGAGGTGCTAGGTCTCCTCCCCCAGGATGGGCAGGGGGAAGCTTCAAAGGCCTGCCGACTCTGTGAGCTTCTCCAGACCATTTGCTGTACCCAGCAACTGGCCCCCACCAGCCCTGACCCCCACTCTGGCGGGAAGACTGGCGGGAAAAACTACGTCAGGAATGGGGGGGTGCCAGCCTGTGCCAACCCCACCCCTAAGGTGGGGGAGACGGGTGAAGCACGACCCCGGGCTCCGGCCATCTTGAAGATGGGGAACCCTGCCCAATCACAGCTAGTCTTCTGCCCCCCTCCCACAGGAGAGGAGCAGTGCTCCAGGGGGTGTACCCACCCCAGGACAGGAACCTATTGGTCCCTGCCCTTGCCCTACCTGTAACGCCCCTAAATTCAGTATTTAGGGGCTCCCTGAACCTTCCTTCCTAAGATGCTGATACGAAAAGAAGATAAAGAGGAAGAAGACCCGCCGTGCAGCTGCTAACAGGACAATCACAACTGACTTGGCCCCAGCCCTACCGGCCTGTCGATCCTGGAACCTGCTCCTGCCTAAGACCCGGCGACTGTAGCGGACACCAACCGTGGGACACCCAGAGGACCTGCCTGCCTTGACCCTCTTAAAGACTGAGACTCCCATCAGCAGAGGCTCTGCTGCAACAACAACCCTGGTGCCAGCCAGGATGCTCATGACCAGCCCACTCTGCACCCGCCGAGCCCGGCCAGTGCCCAAGTGATCCAAGACGACAAGGACGTCCCCCCGGCGACTGGGACCCGAAGTCCAGTGCCGAAAGACCCTCCTCGATGAACCAGACGACGCCTGCAGAACCAGGGGCCCCTCCAACCGTGACCAGCTGAGGGTAAGCTTTCCCGACACCTAAATACACCCCTGAACCCGGCGCCCTACAGCCCCCCTGTGCCTTCCTTTGGGGTACCTACCTGTGCTCCAAGATCCCAACTTACCTCTCGGAGTGGTGGTCGCCCCTGAAGAGTCTCCGTCCCCGAGCCTGCAGCCTTTGTTCACTTGTGACCTTTTCCATTGAACAACATTGAGCGCCCAACGGCTCAAAAGCACCCTGCACCCAGCCGCCCGAGTGCCGCTGGCCGTGCTACCTTTGCCCTATCCTACTTCCCCATTTGCCCTGAGCAAGTGACCAGGAGCCCCGCTCCAAAAGCCGCGTGGCCTGCTAGCCAGCAGCCACCAACCGGAGGCCCTCTGCCCCTCATGGGATAACATTGGGCCTAAATACCTCTGCACCTGGCCGCCCCTGTGGCGCTGAGGGTGAACCAACTGTACCTACCTGACCCTGGGGGACCCCTGAGTCCATGCCCAGAACCTTAACTTCAGCAGCCGAGTACTCACCTGGAGACCGGTAACTCACTTACCTGCCATTTGATAACACTGACTGGTTTATCTGAAAGAAACAGGTTAGTATTAGATTCCTTACCTTAGAATATCCCCAGGCGTCAGTCTGGATCCGGAAACTTTTGCGTAGCAGTACCCCTGCGCGTCGGTAGGCGTCGTCTGCAGGCGTCCCCTGCGGCTCCGCGTCCGTCGTCGGCGTCGTGCGCCGTGAAGACGTCGCTGGAGTATATAGACGCCGCCTCCGCGCGCTGACGTCAGTTCTTCTTTTTTCCGCGCCAGTTAGCGCAGATCCGAAGAGCAGTACTCCGGTCTTTTTGACCAAGTTTTTGATTAATTCCTAATTCTTCTACGGTGCCGGTAGGATGCCCGGTTTCAAGAGTTGCGACGGGTGCGACCGCCTGATGTCGGTCACCGACCACCATCGACTCTGCCTCCGGTGCCTGGGCGCGGACCACGACGTGGAGTCCTGCGTCGACTGCCGGGCCTTGACTAGCAAAGCTAGACGGGAGCGGTCCCGCAAGCTGCTCGAGCTCCGAGTGTCGGCCCCGCGTCGAGAGCGGTCCCGGTCCGGTCGGAGGTCGAGGGAGCGATCGCGGAGCCGCCATGAGCGCTCCGGGAGTCGCCGCCATTCCTCCGGTTCGTCAGGTAAGCGTCACAAGAAGTCGGGGCATCGTCATCATACCCCCGACTCCCCCCGACGCCCGCGTGATGCGGCCGTGGGTTCGGGTGGCCCCACCCCCGCGTGGGTCGCCGACGGCCCCATACCCGTCGGTCCCTGGGGAAGGCGCGTCGCGCGAGGAGATTGAGGAGTTCCTCATGGCTATGAGGGCGATATCTCCTCCGGCGGGGCCTACAGCGCCTGCGGGCCCGTTGGTCCCGTCTGGGGGCCCGAGCGGTTCGGGTGCTCCTGCCCCGACGCCGCCGACGGCTCCGGCCCGGCGCCGCTGGGTCCCTCAGGTTCGTCGCCGGCTGGTCTACCGGCCTCTCCGGCGCCGATTCCATTGGGCCAACCCGTGGTGCCGCCTCCGCGCGACGCCGTGACTCCGCCGTCGGTTCCGGCCGGCGTCGGGTCCCCGGCGCCGCGCGGCGCCACCCCCATTCCCTCTCTGACTCCTGACGCGGAGTCGGACCGGCATCGTCCGACGCCGAGTCCGGCGCCGTTGGGGGCCGTTGGCTCCGAGGAGCCAGTCTATATCGTCGACCCAGATTACGGCGATGAGGACGAGTATGGAGAGGGTTGGGAGGGGTCTGAAGACCCTTTATCCCGTGCCTGCCAGTATGACGTGGACTGGGTAGGTGACTTGGGTGATGCCAGTGGTCTGGACGAGTCGCCCAACCCTGGGTTTGTCTCGCCTTCCCCTGTGGCGTCAGAGGCGGGGGCTGCCTATTCGGTGTTCCTGATGAGGGCTGCCAAGGCCTTGCGCCTTGAGCTCCCCGTCGCTAAGGTCAAACCTAACATTCTGACCGAAGTGTTTAAACCGCAGTCATGCCCTCAGGAGCCTCTGCTGCCGTTTAATGAGGCCCTGACGGATGTCCTTTTGGGCACCTGGTCCAGGCCCGCTTCCGGTGCACCAGTTGACCGGAACGTTGCCAGGCGTCACCGTCCGTGCTCGGACGATCCTGCCTTCCTCTCCACCCATCCCTCCCCGGAGAGTCTGGTGATCCAGGCCTCCACTTCACAGTCCGCATTCCCATCGGCCCCGCCCGATCGGGAGTCAAAGCGGTATGACCAATTTGGAAAAAAGGTCTTTTCCTCTTTGAGCGCTGGACTGCGGTCTTGTAATACCGCGTGCCTTTTGGGCCGCTACACCCACTCCCTGTGGGATACGGTCGCAGAGTGTTTGCCGCAATGCCCGCAGGAAGTGCGGGACAAGCTCAACCAGGCTTTGGTTGAAGGCCGGGACGCGGCGAGGTACTCGATCAGGTGTGGTCTTGACACAACCGACTCGCTGGGACGGGCTATGTCCACGACGGTGGCGATTCGTCGCCATGCGTGGCTGAGATCTGCCAACTTCTCGCCGGACGTCCAGAATGCCCTCATGGACATGCCATTTGATGGCAGTCGCCTGTTCGGTGACAAGGCGGACAACGCGCTGGAGCGCTTCAAGGACTCCAGGGTCACGGCCAAGTCCTTGGGTCTTTCGACCCAGCGCCATCAGACGGGTTCGTTTCGCCCCTTTCGTGGCCAAGGAAGGGGCGGTCCCACACGTGCTGCCAGCCACGCGCCGCAGAACGCTCCCCAGCGCGGTGGCGGCCGTGGATTCCGCCGTGGTGGCGGTAGAGGGCAGCGGCGAGGTCAGTCTACACCTCCCCCCGCTGCAGCCTCCAAATCTTCCTAGTCCGAGCTTTCGGGCTCACGTGACGCCAGTGGGTGGCAGGGTTCGCCATCACCACTCCCGCTGGCGCGCGATTACATCGGACAGGTGGGTGCTGCAGCTCGTCCGAAGGGGCTACTCCCTCCCCTTCGAGTCCACTCCTCCAGCCATGCCACCGCAGAACCACCGTGTGTCGGGGGACCACTTGACACTTCTGCAGGAGGAAGTTACGGCCCTCTTGGCCAAGGGGGCCATCGAGCGCGTTCCTGGGCCAGAAGTAGGGTGTGGTTGCTACTCCCACTACTTTCTGGTGCCCAAGAAGGACAAATGAGGCCTCCGTCCTATCTTGGACCTCAGGGATGTCAACGGCTTCCTCCGGAAGGAGAAGTTCAAGATGTTGACTTTGGCTCAGGTCTTGGCTGCTCTAGACCCACAAGACTGGATGGTAGCGTTGGACTTGCAGGATGCGTATTTTCACATCCCCGTCCTGCCAGCCCACCGGCGTTACCTGCGGTTCACGGTAGGCCAGGAGCACTTTCAGTTTATCGTGCTCCCATTCAGCCTTACCAGCGCCCCACGGGTGTTCACGAAAGTGATGGCGGTGGTCGCAGCTCATCTGCGCCGGTTAGGGGTTTCAGTCTTCCCCTACCTCGACGACTGGTTGTTGAAGGCGGGCTCGCCCCAAACAGTCGTCCACCACCTTCAGATGACGGCAGACCTCCTGCACGAGCTGGGGTTTTCCATCAATGTGCCGAAATCACACCTGTGTCCCTCTCAAAAGCTCCTTTTCATCGGAGCGGTTCTCGACTCGGCGCAGTTTCGGGTTTATCCTCCGGAACGGCGGGTTCGGGATATTCAGGCTCTGATTCCCATCTTTCAGCCGTTATCCCGGGTTTCGGTCAGGTTGACGCTACGGCTTCTGGGGCTGATGGCCTCCTGCATCCTACTGGTGCATCACGCCAGGTGGCGGATGCGGGCTCTGCAGTGGGACCTGAAGTTTCAGTGGGCCCAGCATCAGGGCAACCTATCCGACCATGTCCTGATCTCGGAGGGCACTGCGAGACAGTTGCAGTGGTGGCTTACGGACCGCGATTGGGTCAGAGGCAGATCCCTCTCCCTTCCCCAACCGGAGCACGTGGTTGTGACGGACGCGTCCCTCCAGGGCTGGGGTGGCCACTTGGGAGAGGCGGAGATCAGAGGCATCTGGTCTCCGGCGGAGTCCCGGCTCCATATCAACCTGTTGGAGCTGCGGGCGATTCGCCTAGCACTGAAGGCATTCCTCCCCTTTGTCAACGGGAGTGTAGTGCAGGTGTTCACGGACAACACCACCGCCATGTGGTACTGCAACAAACAAGGCGGAGTGGGGTCGTGGACCCTTTGCCAGGAGGCTCTGCGCCTCTGGCAATGGCTGGAACGTCAGGGTGTGACTCTGACGGTTCAACACCTGGCAGGTTCTCTGAACGCCACGGCGGACGAACTCAGCCGTCGGTGCTCGGTGGATCACGAATGGCGTCTGAACTCGGACGTGGCGAACGGCCTCTTTCAGCAATGGGGAGAGCCGTGGTTAGATCTATTCGCCACAGAAGAGAACGCGCAATGTCATCAGTTCTGCGCGTTGGAGTTTCCAAGACGGCACTCGCTCGGCGACGCCTTTCGGCGCGAGTGGAGCTGCGGTCTGTTGTACGCCTTTCCGCCTATACCACTTCTGCCCAGAGTGCTGAAGAAGATCAGGCGCGACCGGGCCCAAGTTATCCTTGTGGCTCCGGACTGGGCTCGAAGGTACTGGTATCCCGAGCTACTCAGCATGTCAGTCGGTCCCTCGATCCGCCTGCCCCTTCAGGAGGACCTTCTGTCGCAGCAGCAGGGGACGGTCCTCCACCCGAACCTGTCCAGCCTCCACCTCCATGCGTGGAGATTGAGCGGCGACAGTTGAGGCCATTCGACTTGCCTCCTGAAGTCTGTGATGTGATTCTGGCAGCCAGGCGTCCCTCCACAAAGTCGGTATACGCCTGCCGGTGGAACAGATTTGTGGCATGGTGCACAGCAAAGGCTGTGGATCCCCTTTCTGCCCCTCTTTCCGAGGTTCTCCTCTTCCTTCTTTCTCTTGCCCAGCATGGCTCTGCTCTGGGCACTATCAAGGGCTACCTTTCTGCCCTTTCCGCCTTCTTAAGGCTACCTGATCAGCCATCTTTATTCAAGTCCCCTATTGTACTGAGGTTCTTGAAAGGCATCACGCACATGTACCCACCTGTTCCGTTCGTGATGCCTCAGTGGGACTTGAACCTGGTTCTGAAATTTTTGATGTGTGCTCCCTTTGGGCCGCTTCATTCCTGTCCTCTCCGTCTTCTCACTTTAAAGACGGCCTTCCTGGTTGCCATCACCTCTGCCAGGAGAGTGAGTGAGCTCCAGGCTCTTTCTGTTAAACCTCCTTTCTTGTCCGTCCATCCTGACAAGGTGGTTCTTAGGACTAGGCCTTCTTTCCTGCCCAAAGTAGTTTCTGCTTTTCACATCGGGCAGTCCATCACCTTACCCTCCTTCTTCCCGCCTCCGCATCCTTCAAAGGATGAAGAGCGGCTCCATCGTCTGGACCCAAAACGTGCGCTTTCATTTTATATGGATCGCACACGCCAGTTCCGGGTGGATGACCAACTGTTTGTTGGCTACGTGGGTGAGAAGAAGGGAAGGGCGGTACAGAAACGAACCGTCTCTCGGTGGGTCGTCCTGTGCATCAAAGCATGCTACTCTTTGGCTCGGAAGGAGCCTCCTGTTGGGCTGCGGGCCCATTCCACTCGGGCCACGGCGGCTACTACTGCCCTGGGCCGGGGAGTCCCTTTGCAGGACATTTGCCAGGCGGCTACGTGGGCCTCACTGCACACCTTTGCGAGGCACTACTGCCTGGACAGTCAAGTCCGGAGGGATGGCTTCTTTGGCCGTTCGGTCCTCCAGGACTTTCTGGTGTAGGTTTGTATTGGTTCGCAGACCCACCACCGGGGTTGGTATTGCTGGGGTATCTATTCTAAGGTAAGGAATCTAATACTAACCTGTTTCTTTCAGATGAACAAGTTACTTACCTTCGGTAACGATATATCTGTAAGAGACAGTAGTTAGTATTAGATTCCTTACCGCCCCACCCATCCTCCCCGTTCTGCGAACTGATACCTAGGGTTAAGGACATCCCTTTCAGGGCCCTAGTTTCAAATGGCACCAGTGTTAGTTCTCACATGGCTCTGCGTGTTCTGGCGCGGAAAAGCTGTGTGCAAAGAACTGACGTCAGCGCGCGGAGGCGGCGTCTATATACTCCAGCGACATCATCACGGCGCACGACGCCGACGACGGACGCGGAGCCGCAGGGGACGCCTGCAGACGACGCCTACCGACGCGCACGGGTACTGCTACGCAAAAGTTTCCGGATCCAGACTGACGCCTGGGGATATTCTAAGGTAAGGAATCTAATACTAACTACTGTCTTTTACAGATATATCGTTACCGAAGGTAAGTAACTTGTTCGACTCGACAAATCTTCTAAGTGCCTACTATTGAAAACTTGAAATATTCCTGTAAAATCAGCCGAATAACGAATTCCGAAGTACTCACCTGTGATCAGGAGAGAAGCCAGTACTGTACCTTGTAGCCCAGTTTTGAACCACAAAAGTAATCCAAACCGGGTTTACCCTTAATCTGTATTTTCCCCATAGGAATTCATTGTCTGCTTTTCTATGAAATTTCTTCTGTCTACTTTTGAAAATTTTAAATATTCTTTAAAAATCATACGAAATACTGAAACGTAATTACTTACCTGTTTTAAGTTGAGACCCCAGTGCTGGACCTAGGAGCCCAGTACTGAATTACAAAAGTAACGAGAACGTACTTTACCTCCAACCTGAATTTTCTCCCATTGGATAACATTGCCAGATTTCGGTTGAAAAGTTTCTAAGTATGAACTTTTAAAATAGCTTTATATTCTTGAAAAATTCCCCTGTCGGCGCCATCCCCAATCTTCCTCTTGATGCCGGAGTGGCGCCGCTCTCGACGTCGTATGGAGATTTCTATTTCCACGAGCCGGCCCCATCCGTTGACCCTGAGTTTCAGGTTTTTTTTTCGTGTAAGGCCCAAAAATCATTATTTTTGATTTGGATGGATTTACGATCAGTTTGTTCTTGGCGTTGTAATTACCCAGGGACGTTAGTGCCTTTTGTAGGCCGATTTTGGTATGGTCTAAAAGTACCAGGTCGTCGGCATATTGCAATAGTTGGATCTTGGTATGTCCGAGCCGAGGTGTGGCTAATGATGCTCCAGTCAGGGCTTTGCCCAGGTCTGCGGTGTATAAATTAAACAGCATCGGCGCCAAGACGCAACCTTGCTTCAATCCGCGGTTGGTGTCTATTTTCTCCGAGGCTGCCGTATTTGAAAGTTTAATTCTAACCCAGGTTCTTGTGTATAGCGATTGAATGGCTTTTAGTAAAGGGGGGTCAATATTCCAGCTTTCCAATTTCTGCCAAAGGATGGAGCGGTCAACGCCATCAAAGGCCGCCCTATAGTCAATGAAGCAGGAGACAGGTCGCCCAGGAGTACACCTTGACAAAATACGGGCAAAAGCATTACATATGCCCTCGGCAAGTTGCATGCTACCTTACACAGCCCAACAACAGCAATTCAAAGAGTGCTAAGGGCGCAGCTAATTCCATCTTTGAACTACGCACAGCAGGCCTTCCCTGGCAAATTACCCAGTGTGTTAGAAAAAATCCACTGCTCGGCATATAAAAAGTTGTTCCATCTACCCGCATGCACCAGAAACACCTTAGTGCTGCTCGAATTTGATTTGACCCAACAAAAATATGAAGAGGTGGCCTCAATGAGCAAATACTTTTTCCTTGCCACTGTGGCACTAGAGAACACCCTGAAAGGTACCATAAAAAGTATCTTTCTGGAACCAGACAATCCGTGGTCAAACAGCATCACTGCTGCCAAAGAAACCCTGAAGCTCGCAGTGGAAAACTGGGACCCTGAGTCGATAAAGTATGCCGCCATTAAAAGCGCGATAAAAAAACAGGTTCGCCTCTGCTCGCGCATCTCGGATCTGGAATCATTGGAAACAAGAAGCTTCCACGAGTCTTTAAAACTCCCACATACTGTACAGAATGCCAAACTCCACCTTACCCAGGCGGTGGGGAAACAAGCGTTAAATAGGATCTTAGCGCTCAGACTACATCCTCTCCCCCTCAAAGAACTTTACCCCTCGAGGTCATCCTGGACAAAGCATCCGGAATGTCGGCTATGTAAATACAAACATGAGAGCTTCGCTCACATCTTATTTTGCTGCCCGGCGCTGTCCTCTGAGCGTAACCTCTACCTAAAGCCAATCTTACAGACATGCGGGATTAGATCAATAAAGGAGGCTGTTCATCACCTATTTACAATGGAAACAGTGAAAGATATGGCTATGTTCAGCAAATTCATCCAACAGTCCCGGCGGAAATTGATGGTCACCTACAGCTAGGCCATTGACCAACTCGCATACCATGAAGCCTCACCAGCCCTTCTGAGTGTGACCAGGCAAGACTGACGGACAAGCACAAATGGTTCAATGAACTTTAGGTTTTAAATAAGTCTACTTCTTATCCATTTTAACCCTCCTTTTATTTTATAACACTGCATATTTTTTTTTGTAGTTTGTTGTCTTATTTTAATGGTTTTGAGTAACCACAAATAAAATTTTATTCATTCATTCATTCATTCCCTGAGTTTCAGGGGATGGGTGACGAGGGTGATTGGGAGGGGTCTATGGACCCGCTGGCACAGGAGTGCCAGTCTCAACAGGACTGGACATATGAGCTTTGGGAGGCCAGTGGCATTGACACTTCGCAAGACACTGGCTTTGTCTCCCCTCCCACTGTGGCTACGGAGGAGGAGGCTGCCTATAGTGTAGTGTTGACGCGGGCAGCCAAGGCCTTGGGCCTGACGCTCCCCGTCGCTGCCGTGAGGACTAACCTCCTCACTGAGGTCCTTAAACCGCAGGCATGCTCCACTGAGCCTCTGCTGCCTTTTAATGAGGCCTTTTGTGATGTTCTTTTGGGCACATGGTCCAAGCCCGCTACAGGACAGCCTGTGGACAGGAACGTGGCCAGACGCTACCGCCCGGCTCCGGGCGACCCTTGCTATTTGTCCACCCACCCCACCCCCGAGAGCCTGGTTATCCAGGCCTCCACTTCCCAGACCGCATTCCCGACGGCCCCGCCCAATCGGGAATCCAAGAGGTACGAACAGTTCGGGAAGAAGGTGTTCTCGTCCCTGAGCTTGGGACTGCGGTCAGTTAATACCGCGTGCCTCTTTGGTCGTTACACCCACACTCTGTGGGACACGGTTGCGGAAGTTCTGCTCCAGTGTCCGGAGGAGGTCGGGGCTAAGCTCGCCCAAGCCCTTGTGGAGGGTAGAGATGCAGCACGATATTCCATCCGGTGTGGACTGGATACCACTGACTCACTGGGCAGAGCGATGGCAACGGCGGTGGCGGTTCGACGCCACGCCTGGTTGAGGTCTGCCAACTTTTCAGCCGATGTCCAGGCCACACTTCTGGACATGCCGTTTGATGTCTGTCGTCTCTTTGGCGACAAGGCAGACCATGCGCTTGAGCGCTTTAAGGGCTACGGGCAAGTCCTTGGGCCTCTTGGCCCCACGCCAGCAAACGGGTGCCTTTCGCGGCCAAGGAAGGGGCGCTCCCACACGTGCCGCCAGTTATGCACCGCAAACTGCTACTCAGCGCGGTGGCGGCCGTGGACACTGCCGTGGTGGCGGTCGGGGACAACGGCGAGGCCAGTCCACACCTTCCCCTGCAGCACCCGCCTCAAAACCTTCCGAGTTTTCAGGCCCATGTGACGTGTGTGGGAGGCAGGGTTCGCCATCACCTCTTCCACTGGCGCACTGTCACGTCGGACAGATGAATGCTGCAAATCGTCTGAAGGGGCTACTCCCTCCCCTTCGAGGCGACCCCTCCAGCCATGCCACCACAGCACCACCGCAGACCCTCTGGCGCAAGAATGCCAGTCTCAACAGGACTGGACATATGAGCTTGGGGAGGCCAGTGGAATTGACACTTCGCCAGACACTGGATTTGTCTTCCCTCCCACCGTGGCTACGGAGGAGGGGGCTGCTTACAGTGTAGTGTTGACGCGGGCGGCCAAGGCCTTACACCTTGAGCTCCCCGTCGCGGCCATGAGGACTAACCTCCTCACTGAGGTCCTTAAACAGCAGGCAGGCTCCACTGAGCCTCTGCTGCCGTTTAATGAGGCCTTGTGTGACGTTCTTGTGGGCACTTGGTCCAAGCCTGCCACAGGTCAGCCTGTGGATAGGAACGTGGCAAGACGCTACCGCCCGGCCCCGGGCGACCCTTGCTTTTTGTCCACCCATCCCACCCCCGAGAGCCTGGTCATCCAGGCCTCCACTTCCCAGACCGCATTCCCGGCGGCTCCGCCCGATTGGGAATCCAAGAGGTATGAACAATTCGGGAAGAAAGGGTTCTCGTCCCTGAGTTTGGGACTGCAGTCTGTCAATACCGCATGCCTCTTGGGCCGCTACACCCACACCCTGTGGGACACGGTCGCGGACGTGCTGCCCCAATGTCCGGAGGAGGTCCGGGCTAAGCTCGCCCAAGCCCTTGCGGAGGGTCGAGATGCAGCACGATATTCCATCCGGTGTGGGCTGGATACCACGGACTCACTGGGCAGGGCTATGGCAACGACGGTGGCGGCTCGACGCCACGCCTGGTTGAGGTCCGCCAACTTTTCGGCCGATGTCCAGGCCACTCTTCTGGACATGCCGTTCGATCGCCGTAACCTCTTTGGCGACAATGCAGACCATGTGCTTGAGCGTTTTAAGGACTCCAGGGCTACGGCCAAGTCCTTGGGCCTCTCGGCCACACGCCAGCAATCGGGTGCCTTTCGCTCCTTTCGTGGCCACGGAAGGGGCGCCCCCACACGTGCTGCCAGCCACGCACCGCAGAATGTTCAACAGCGCGGTGGCGGCCGTGGAAACCGCCGTGGCGGCGGTCGGGGACAGCGGCGAGGCCAATCCACACCTTCCCCCGCAGCACCTGCCTCAAAACCTTCCTAGTCTGTGTTTTCAGGCCCATGTGAGGTATTATTAATAAGCCAGTTATTATTATTGTGAAACTTGTAGTGCGCACAGCTACCCCAGGATTTTCCGGCACAGAGTGGCAGTAAGGAACAGAGAGGGAGAAATCTATGAGCAAGTTAAAAAAGCCAGGTCTTTAGACCCTTGCGTAACGTGAGAAGAGATGTCGAGTCTCTCAAAGAAGCAGGTAGGGAATTCCATAGTGTCGGCCCCAGGGAGGAGAAAGAACAACCTTTCATGCGAGCCAGTAGGGTTTTTGGAACCACAAACTTACTCTGTCGAGCGAATCGCAAGGGACAAGAGGGGCGGTATAGATGGATTAAATCCATAAGGTATGGGGGGGTTCTCTTCTAGGGGATCCTCATCAATAGTCATAAGCACGCGGGGACTCCGGGAATAATAAAAAAAATTATATATCAATCCAAAAGGGTGCCTTCTAAGGAAGGGCCCACAACCGGTGAGAATTAGGCTGAGATTTCTTTAATAAAGGCACTGCATACAGGAAGGAGCGTGATGACACCTTATTGTAAAGTCCTGCTCCCTGACGCGTTTCGTGCTTGACAGCACTTAATCATGGACTGCATACTCAAAGTTCAGTGAAACGGCTGCTCATTTTGAAGTCGCCTGTGTAATCGAGAATCCCGCCTCAGTTTGTGTGGCCACCAAGAGTGGCCTCCTGGGTCCTGTAGTTTCTTCGTATTCCTCAGTGGGTTGCATGCCGCTCCCTAAACAGATATTTAAATTGTTCCCAAGTGGGTTGTGTACACCCGTGCTCCCTGCAGCAACAAATAATCCTTCAGAAAACCGCCATCAGTTTCCTTTCGCCACAGGTCCTGTGGTCCAGGCAGAACCGCAAAACATCAATCCAAAAGGGTGCCTGCTAAGGAAGGGCCCACAACCGGTGAGTGTGTATGTATGTCGGTAGGCGTCGTCCTCGGCCGTCGTGGGCGCCGTGATGACGTCGTCTGAGTACTTAGACCCCGCCTCCGCTTGCTGACATCAGTTCTTCTTTTTTCAGCGCCAGCTCGCGCAGATCTGGAAAAAGTTGTACCCTAGTCAATTTTTGACTAACCTTTTGAGATCCTTTTTGATCCGTTTTCGAAGTCTATTCGACTCCGACGGTGCCGGTAGGGATGCCCGGGTTCAAGCCATGCGCCGACTGATGTCGGTTACCGACCCCCATCGCCGGTGCCTGCATTGTTTGGGCCTGGACCACGGCGACAAGTCCTGGTCCGACTGCCGGGCCCTGACGTCTAAAGCTAGACGGGAGCGGTCCCGTAAGCGACTCGAGCTTCGGCAGTCCGCCCCGCGCCGCTCGAGGTCCCGGTCCGAAAGGAGGACGAGGGACTGGTCGCGGGGCCGGAGCCACCACAGTTCCGGGAGTCGTCATCGGTCTTCGGGCTCGAAGTCCTCAGGTAAGAGGCACAAGAAGTCAAAGAGGCATCTTCGCTCTTCTGACTCCCCCCGACGCTCGCGCGGCGCGGCCGAGGGTTCGGGCGACGCCGCCCACGCGGCTCTGCTGGAGCCGAAGGTGTCGCGGCCTGCTCCACACCCACCGGTCCCTGGGCAGAACGCGACGCCAGGGGAGATTGAAGCCTTCCTCATGGCCATGAGGTCGCTCACTCCTCCGTCGGGTTCCGCGGCGCCTTCGGGCCAAGCAGCTCCGACTGGGTCCCAACGCGGGCCGGGCGCTCCGGCCCCAGCGCCGTCGGGTGCTTCGGCCGTCGGCGACTTTGGTCCCGACGCCGCAGGGCCCCGCTGGGTCCGGTTCCGGATCGCCGCCGGTCTACCTCGCCGGCGTCGGCCCCACGGGTGTCGCCATCGGCACCACGGGTGTCGCCATCGGCACCGTCCCAGGACGACGTTGTCCCTGGTCCCACCCTCGATTCGGGTCCGGTGCCGTAGCGGCGCCGCTATCGACGGCGTTTGGAGATTTCTATGACCCGGCCCCATCTTTTGAGCCTGAGTACCAGGCGGTGGGTGATGAGGAGGATTGGGAGGGGTCTGAGGACCCTCTGGCACGAGAGTGTCAATCTTCTGCGGACTGGGCAGGAGAGCTTGGGGAGGCCAGTGGTCTGGACACTTCGCCCGACACTGGTTTTGTCTCCCCTCGTAGCGTGGCTACGGAGGAGGGGGCTGCTTATAGCGTGGTGCTGATGAGGGCGGCCAAGGCCTTGGGCCTTGAGCTTTCCGTCGCGGCCGTGAGGACTAACCTCCTCACTGAGGTCCTTAAACCGCAGTCAAGCTCGGCCGAGCCTCTGCTGCCGACAATGAGGCCTTGTCAGACGTTCTTTTGGGCACTTGGTCCAGGCCCGCCACAGGGCAGCCTGTGGATAGGAACGTGGCCAGACGCCACCTCCCGGCTCCGGGTGACCCTTGCTTTCTGTCCACCCATCCCACCCCTGAGAGCCTGGTTATCCAGGCCTCCAATTCCCAGACCGCATTCCAGTCGGCTCCCCCCGAACGGGAATCCAAGAGGTACGAGACCTACAGGAAAAAGGGTTTCTCCTCCCTGAGTTTGGGATTACGGTCAGTCAATACCGCGTGCCGCTACACCCACTCTCTGTGGGACACGGTCGCGGCTGTGCTGCCAGAATGCCCGTTGGAGGTACGGGCTAAACTCGGCCAAGCCCTTGTGGAGGGCCGAGATGCGGCACGGTACACCATCCGGTGTGGGCTGGACACTACCGACTCTCTAGGCAGAGCGATGGCAACGACGGTGGCGATTCGTCGTCACGCCTGGCTGAGGTCCGCCAATTTCTCAGCCGATGTACAAAACACACTTATGGACATGCCGTTCGATGGCCGTCGCCTCTTTGGCGACAAGGCAGACCATGTGCTTGAGCGCTTTAAGGACTCCAGGGCTACGGCCAAGACCTTGGGCCTCTCGGCCCCGCACCAGCAAACGGCTACTTTTCGCTTCTTTCGTGGCCAAGGAAGGGGCGCCCCCACACGTGCTGCCAGCCACGCTCCGCAGACTAGTACACAGCGCGGTGGCGGCCGTGGAAACTGCCGTGGTGGAGGTCGGGGACAACGGCGAGGCCAGTCAACTCCTGCCCCTGCAGCATCCGCCTCTAAACCTTCCTAGTACGTGCTTTCAGGCCCATGTGACGCCAGTGGGGGGCAGGGTTCGCCATCACCACCTTCACTGGCGCACTGTCACATCGGACAGGTGGGTGCTGCAAATCGTCCGAAGGGGCTACTCCCTCCCCTTCAAGGCCACCCCTCCAGCCATGCCACCACAGTACCACCGCGTGTCGGGGGATCACTTGCAACTTCTGCAAGAGGAAGTTACGGCCCTCTTGGCCAAGGGGGCCATCGAGCGCGTTGCTGGGCCAGAAGTAGGGTGTGGTTGTTACTCCCACTACTTTCTGGTACCCAAGAAGGGCAAAGGGGGCCTACGCCCTATCTTGGACATACGGAACGTCAACAGCTTCCTCCGGAAGGAGAAGTTCAAGATGCTGACATTGGCTCAGGTCTTAGCTGCCCTAGACCCTGGAGACTGGATGGTAGCGTTGGACTTGCAGGACGCTTAATTTCACATCCCCGTCCTGCCGGCCCACCGGCGTTACCTGCGGTTCACGGTAGGCCAAAAGCACTTTCAGTTTACCATGCTCCCATTCGGCCTTACCAGCGCCCCACGGGTGTTCACGAAAGTGATGGCGGTGGTCGCAGCTCATCTGCGCAGGTTAGGGATTTCAGTCTTCCCCTACCTGGACGACTGGTTGTTTATTTATTTATTATTTATTTGAGAGTTTTATATAGCGCGAACAAGATCTTTGCAGATATCAGAGCGCTTTGCAACAAGGGGGTAGTAAAAACAAGAGAGCAATTAACAAGCTTTTGAGCGACAGATAGTTGAGGTAGTAAATGGGTAGTAAAAATAAGGTAGATAAAAGAGGGAGAATAAACAATCAGTTAAACAATAATACAAATAGTCAATCTGATAAACAAGTATTACAAATAGTCAGGAGTCTCAAAAAGTTCCAAAGTTAGGTACATGTTCAGGTGAATTTAGCCATGAGGATAGCTTTCACTTCTTTCTTAAAGAATGTAGTGGAGGTGATAAGTCTGGTTTCTGGAGGGAGTGAATTCCAGATCCTGGGTGCCATTCCTGAGAAGGAGCGCTTATATGTTTTTTCCTACCGGAATCTACGAGGTTTCAGAAGGAGATTCTTTGTACTTCTAGTGGATCTTGAGCCACCAGAAATTCTCAGCTTCTGAGTAAGGTAACCGGGTGAGCTGAGTCCACGATGGTAGGTTGGACATTGAGTGCAGTAAGGTGCTTAAGCCAGGTTTGAGAGGTGGAGCTTTTCGCAGGAGGTGAGATCAGAAAGAGCTCAGTTTTCAGGGCATTGAGTTTGAGGTGATTATCGGCAAGCCATGATTGTGTGTTTCTGAGCGTTGAGTTAAGAAGTTTGATGTCATTGGGGGATTGTAATTTCAGGTATAGTTGGGTGTCGTCTGCGTACATGTGAAAGTGTACATTAGATGCTTGTAGCAGGGTGGTGAGAGGTTCCATGACCAGGTTGAACAATGTTGGAGAAAGGGAAGATCCTTGTGGGACGCCTAATGTTACAGGCACTGGTGGGGACATCAAGTTGTTGCTCTTGAATTTCTGAGACCAGTTATGTAGGAAGGAAGTGAACCATTTGAGAACTGTCCCAGATAGGTCCATTCTGGTATTTAATAACTCGAGTAAGTTCTCGTGTTTGACTGTGTCAAATGCTGAGGACAGATCAAGAAGGATGAGGAGGCAGGTATCGTTTTGATCAAGGATTTGAAGGGCGTCGTCAATTATGTGTGTAATAGCAGTCTCAGAACTGTGCCCTGCTCGGAAGCCTGATTGATGAGGGTTGAGGAGGTCAAACTGTTCAATGTGTTTCGTTAGTTGGAGTTGTACGCATTTTTCCAACAGTTTGGCAAGGGTGGGAATGTTGGTAATAGGACGGTAATTGTTTAAGTCAGAAGGGTCAGCTGTTGGTTTCTTGAGTATAGGTGTGACTTGTCCAACTTTGAGGGAGTCGGGGATGTGACCTTGCTGAAGTGAGCTGTTGATAATTTTGGTCCATAGTGGGAGGAGTATTGGGATGAAGTCCTTTACAGCGTTAGCAGGAAGGGGGTCTGTGAGGTGATTGGAAGGTTTCAATGTGGTGAGCAGTTTGTTAATTGTATCTTCAGAGTAGGTATCAAAGGATGACCATGCAGCATTGTTCTTTGGTTCAATGGGTGTTATGCTGTGGGGGTTGGAGTAAAGGTTTACGTCATTGAGGAGATCTTTCCTTATGTTATCAGTCTTTAGATTGAAGAAAGCAGAGAAGTCCTCACAGGATGGTATATCGCCTATTGTGCTATGCGATAGTTGGGGTTGTTCCTTGGATTGTGTATTGATTAGTTCAAACAGCTTTCTTGGTCGGTTTTTTGCTTGGTCGAGCTGGAGGCTGAAGAAATCTGATTTTGTGCGCTTTATTTTCCTGAAGTATGTATTTCTCTTTTCCTTCAGAGTTTTAAGGTTTAGTGCAGAAGGGGCTGATCTCCAGGTGCGCTCTGCCATGCGCATGGCCCGTCTATCTTCGTTGAGTCTACCATCATACCATGGGTTGGATTTTTTAGTGGAGACTCTTTTCAGGTGCAAGGGGGCGGCCTCATTGATTATAGAAGTCATAGAGTTGAGGTAGTGGTCGGTCAAAGATTGAACGTCCAGAGCACCTTTAGGGGGAAGGAGGAGATTGCAGCTATGGGAAGGTAAAGAGTTTGGATTGAGTTTCTTCAGGTCCCTTTTCCAGACTTTGGATTTGGTGGGTTGAACCGGGTTAAGTTTAACTTTTTCATTGATGAAGAATGTGATAATGTGGTGGTCTGACCAGTCACAGGGTTGGATTGATCCAAGTTGGGTAGAGTTTTCTTTAGAAATGATAAGGTCGAGGATAGAGCCTTTATCATGTGTCGGGCTGTTGCAGATTTGGGTGAGGTCAAGAGCGTTGAGGTAATTTTAGTCTAATGATGTGGTAGTTGGGGGGAACTAGAATATCCATGATGGGTGTAGAAGATTCAGTTAACCAAGTTTCAGTCAGAATGGTTAGATCAAGGTCCAGTGAAATAATGAGATCAGCGACGTCTGAGGAGTGTCTAGGGGCCGACCTGCAGTTGAGAAGTATGCATTTGAGCCTTGGGGTGTAGGGGGTGGTAGAGGGTTCTAGTGTGAGGGGGACTTTTTTAAGGTTATTTGGGATGGAACCTCTGTTGTTTTGAGTGGGGAGCCTAAGGGCGTTAGGGTGAATCGTGGGGATGGAAAGGTGTGTGGTGGCTAGGTTGTTTTGGGTAACTGGGTCATATGAGCGGAGGAGGGTGTGTATGTCGTGGTCCGAAAGAGGATTGACGGTGCAACTGGAGCGGTTGATGGGATTACGAGCGGGGATAGAGGTCCAGTGTCGGAAGTTTTGTGTGAGAGGATGAGTGGGGGATTTGTTAGGGGGGAAAGTGGTAGTAGGTAGGGGGTGTCTGGGTTCTTTGAAGAGTAACTCTTTGAGGGTGTGGAGATCTTCTTTGACTTGGAGGAGGGTGGACATAATCATGTCTAGCGTGGGATTGGGAGCCGCAGGGGACGCCTGCAGACGACGCCTACCGACGCGCAGGGGTACTGCTACGCAAAAGTTTCCGGATCCAGACTGACGCCTGGGGATATTCTAAGGTAAGGAATCTAATACTAACTACTGTCTCTTACAGATATATCGTTACCGAAGGTAAGTAACTTGTTCGTCTATGTTACAGGAGTGTGGGGGAGGGGGTGTGATGCTATTGGAGGGGTTAGTGGTGTTAGTGAGTGGGTTAGTGGTGTTAGTGAGTGAGTTAGTGTTCGGAAGGGTAGGTATGTTGGGAGTGAGGGGAGAGGTTGAGTTAGGGGGGGAGGGATGTTGAGGGGTGAGTGTAGGCTAGGCGTTGCGGGGGTGCAGGTGAGGTGGTGGGGACTAAGAGTGGGGGGGGGTTGAGGGATGAGTGAGGGCTAGGGGAGAGTGGGGTGCAAGTGAGGTAGTGAGGACTGAGAATGGGGGCGGAGAAGTTGCTAGCTGGGAGAGGGCTAGGGGTGGCTGGGGTGCCGGTGGTGTAGTGGGGGCTCGGAATGGGGGGGAGATAGGATGGGAGGAGGATCTATTGTGGGAAGGGGAGTGTAGTTGAAGGAGGTAAGGTGTTCTGAGAGTCCAGTAGGAAGTGGGAGGGCAGGGTTCTGTTGGGGGGAAGATGGGGTGGGGGTGGGGAGGATGTGGGAGGAGGAAAGATCTAAGACTGTGATAGAGGGATGTGAGGTGACTGTAGCGGGTGGGTGATGGAATAGAGTAATGGGGGGAGGGGGGAGATGTGTGTTAGTGATAGGAGGTGTTGTGGAGTCAGGGTTGTTAGGATTGGGGGCCAGATGAATTGGAGACTGTGGGTTGGAGATATATTTTTTGAACGTGGGGAACAAGTTGTCGAATAGGTCAAGGTTCCTGTCTGTTGATTGAATTAAGATAATGCTGTTGTTATAGATGGTGATGGTTGCTGTAGCTGGGAAGAGTTGGGAAGGTGTGGTGGACCGTGTTAAGCCATGGGTGGATTTCCTGGTGGCGGAGATAGTGAGGAATGTGAGGAACGCTTTTCTCCATTGTGCTCTACGTGTAGTGTATAGGATGAAATCTGTGTTCTTGGCTCCATTGTTTAGTGAGAAGTAAGTGTCTATAAAGGGGGTTTCAGGGTGTGACTTCAGAAAGTTGTTTTTAAAACGTTTGGCAGTTTTTTTGGAGAGCTCGGGGGGGGGTAATTAATTTTATATGTGTGCTTGCCTATGGGCTCCATGTTGGGCGTAGAGGTGTAGATGGGTGCCGGTTGTTGTGTGGATAGGTTAGGGACTAAGGTAGGCGCGAGTAAGGTGAGGGTGGTTAGGCTAATAAGTGGTCAAGAAGAAGTGAAGAAATTGACTAGTCTAAAATGGCCACTTCCTAAGGCAAGGAGGGTAGAGAGGATTGACTAGTCTAAGATGGCCGCCAAGTTGGAGCAGGTAGAGAGAAGTATTGTAGTCCTTTTTTTGTTATGTTTTGAGACCAGTTTCACTTTCTGAGCCAGGGCTGTTGAAGGCGGGCTCGTCCCAGACAGTCGTCAGCCACCTCTAGACTACGGCCGACCTCCTGCACCTGCTGGGGTTCACCATCAATGTGCCGAAGTCGCACCTGTGTCCCTCTCAGAAGCTCCTCTTCATCGGAGCGGTTCTGGACTCGGCGCAGTTTCGGGTTTATCCTCCCGAGCAGCGGGTTCGGGATATTCAGGCTCCGATTCCGCTCTTTCAGCCTTTATCCCGAGTCTCGGTCAGGTTGACGCTGCGGCTTCTGGGGCTGATGGCCTCCTGCATCCTTCTGGAGCATCACGCCCGGTGGCGGATGCGGGCTCTGCAGTGGGACCTGAAGTTTCAGTGGGCCCAGCATCAGGGCAACTTGTCCGACCATGTCTTGATCTCGGAGGGCTCTGCAAGACAGTTGCAGTGGTGGCTCACGGACCGCGATTGGGTCAGCGGCAGATCCCTCTCCCTACCCCAACCGGAGCACGTAGTTGTGACGGACGCATCCCTCCAGGGCTGGGGGGGCCACATAGGAGAGGCGGAGATCAGAGGCCTCTGGTCTCCGGCGGAGTCCCGGCTCCACATCAACCTTCTGGAGCTGCGGGTGATCCGACTTGCGCTGAAGGCATTCCTCCCCTCTGTCCGGGGGAGTGTAGTGCAAGTGTTCACCGACAACACCACCGCCATGTGGTACTGCAACAAACAGGGCGGGGTGGGGTCGTGGACCCGGTGCCAGGAGGCTCTGCGCCTCTGGCAGTGGCTGGAACATCAGGGCGTGACCCTGATGGTTCAACACCTGGCAGGTTCTCTGAACGCCAGGGCGGACGAACTCAGCCATCGGTGAATGATGGATCACGAATGGCGTCTGAACTCGGACGTGGCGCAAGGTCTCTTTCAGCAGTGGGGAGAGCCTTGGTTAGATCTATTCGCCACAGAAGAGAACGTGCAATGTCATCAGTACTGCGCGTTGGAATTTCCAAGGCGGCACTCGCTCGGAGATGCTTTTCGTCACGAGTGGAGTTGCGGTCTGTTGTACGCCTTTCCACCTATACCACTTCTGCCCAGAGTGCTGAAGAAGATCAGGCGTGACCGGGCCCAGGTTATCCTTGTGGCTCCGGACAGGGCACGAAGGTACTGGTATCCAGAGCTACTCAGCATGTCTGTCGATCCCCTGATTCGTCTGCCTCTTCAGGAGGACCTTCTGTCGCAGCGGCAGGGGACGGTCCTCCACCCGAACCTGTCCAGTCTCCACCTACAAGCTTGGAGATTGAGCGGCGACAGTTGAGGCCATTTGACTTGCCTCCTGAAGTATGTAATGTCATTCTGGCAGCCAGGCGTCCCTCCACAAAGTCGGTATACGCCTGCAGGTGGAACAGATTTGTGGTATGGTGCACGGCAAAGGCTGTGGATCCTTTCTCTGCACCCCTTTCTGAGGTTCTCCTCTTCCTTCTCTCTCTTGCCCAGCAGGGCTCTGCTCTGGGCACTATCAAGGGCTACCTTTCTGCCCTTTCCGCCTTCTTAAGGATACCTGATCAGCCATCTTTGTTCAAGTCCCCAATTGTAAATAGGTTTTTTAAGGGCATCACAGACATGTTTCCTCCTGTACCTTTCGTGATGCCCCAGTGGGACTTGAACCTTGTACTTACTTACCTTATGTGTGCTCCCTTTGAGCCACTCCATAACTGTCCTCTCCGTCTTCTTACTTTGAAGACTGCTTTCCTGGTTGCCATCACCTCTGCCAGGAGAGTGAGTGAGCTCCAGGCTCTTTCTTCCACACCTCCTTTCCTCTCTGTCCATCCGGACAAGGTTGTGTTGCGGACAAGACCCTCTTTCCTGCACAAGGTTGTCACGGCCTTCCATATCGGGCAGTCCATCACCTTGCCCACCTTCTTTCCGCCTCCGCATCCCTCGAAAGAGGAAGAGAGGCTCCACCGTCTGGACCCAAAACGTGCGCTCTCTTACTATCTGGATCGCACACGCCAGTTCTGGGTGGATGACCAACTCTTTGTTGGTTACGTGGGCGCTAAGAAGGGACAGGCGGTGCACCAGAGGACCATCTCTCGGTGGATCATTTTGTGCATCCAGGCGTGTTACTCCTTGGCTAAGAAGGAACCTCCTGTTGGGCTGAGGGCTCATTACACTCGGGCCACGGCGACTACAACTGCCTTGGGCCGAGGAGTGCCCTTTCAGGATATTTGTCAGGCAGCTACGTGGGCCTCGCTGCACACGTTTGCGAGACACTACTCCCTGGACAGCCAAGTCTGGAGGGATGGCTTCTTTGGCCGTTCCGTCCTCCAGGACTTTCTGGTGTGATTATTGGTTCGCAGACCCACCACCGGAGTTGGTATTGCTGGGGTTTCTATTCTAAGGTAAGGAATCTATAGGCTGTCCTGTTTTCAGTTTCTATTTTTGGTAAATTCTGGTGGGGTTTTTTCAGTGTTTTCAATATCTTAAAAAACAGTTGTTATCAGTGGTTACACATTTTCACGCCACTAAAAACAAAAAGTGTTTTTCCGGTGTTTATGGAACGTTTTGCTTTTATCATTGCTTGCTTTCTGCACTTAAAGAACATGGTATATAGACAGTGTACGTATAGTGTAGATTAGGTCCAAAGAGATTTTTGCAAATTAATCTTATTGTAGTACACCATACAATACTTCTACAGTGAGTCTTTGGTCATGTGCGCTCGCGCTTTCCTTCCCATGTAAACTTCTGTGAAAAGGCCCTCTCAGCATTCATAGCCCCTTTGGCTGAGAACCGTCAGCTAAGGGGCACAGTTTGGATGACTCTTTATTTGATACCACATAAAGCACGAAATGATAAATATTTGCGTTTTAGTACCTGGGCATAAGAAAACAGTGCACCGGAATGGACTAAAAAGTCAATAGCATCCCTCATTAACTCTGAAGATTGTAAAGATGCTTTCAGCATACAATCTAACAAGTGGCAAGGATCTCCAACAGGGAGTCACCTCAGCTTGGGTATCAATTTTGACAGGTCATCACACAAATTTTTTATATACGTAGCTGAATCACTACAAATACAAACAATATCACTCCAATCTTTGTTGAACTTGGAAAGAACCTTTTTTGCAGAGCATCAAAAGTGACACTGCGTTCCATGTTTTCTAAAAGTCTGGTGTCATGTTTTCACCACTATCCCAGATATTTGGTGATATATATATACTTGTCACTATACCTTAGAATTATTGTTTAAAGCCTGAGGTGTTGGCAATTCACCTACTATCAATACTGACCCACTAGAAACTATGGTCTGATGTATTAAGGGTTTTTACCCATTCTCTGTGGGCAAATGTGATGACACATATTAGGAAAGATTTTTATGAAACTAGCCATTTTACCTATCAGTGAAAGAATCAAATGCAGCCAAAATATCAAATGTGAGTTTGATATGTCCTGATTCTCTACAGTTTATAAAATAATTAAACTAAACCCAAAACGTGAAACTAAACCCTGCATCTTTAGACCAAAGGCCATAAAACTGAAAAAAGTAAAAGGAAGAAGAAACAATAGTTTAGTGGCATCCCTAAAGAACAAAACTCAAGCAGAATAATGTTGGCCAGTCTTTCTTACTGCTAGCTCGTATAACAAAGTTACATTTTATTGACCCCTTCAGTAAGAACAAAATGACTCTTTCACTTTCTTTTTCCTTTCTTTGAATGGCATTTAGTTTGTGGTTGTGCAGGTGTTTTTTCAGTGTTTATATGTTTTCACCGGTGAGGGCTATTTTTCTTTCAGTGGGGTTTTATCACTTATTATAGGTTTAAACCTAAAACCCCACAGCCTAGGAATCTATCACTAACGTGTCTCTTTCAGATGCACAAGTTACTTCTTGTGTAACGATATATCTGTAAGAGACATTAGTTAGTGATAGATTCCTTACCGACCCACCCATCCTCCCCGTTCTGCGAACCGATATCTAGGGTTAAGGTCATCCCCTTTCAGGGCCCTAGTTTCATGGCACCAGTGTTGGTTCTATCATGGCTCTGCGTATCTGGCGCGAAAAAGCCTTGTATAAGAACTGACGTCAGCACGCGGAGGCGGCGTCTAAGTACTCCGCCGACGTCATCCCGGCGCCGACGACGGCCACGCACGACGCCTACCGACGCGCATGGGTACTGCTACGCAAAAAAATTCCGGATCCAGTCTGACGCCTGGGGATATTCTAAGGTAAGGAATCTATCACCAATTAATGTCTCCTACAGATATATCGTTACACAAGTAGTAACTTGTGCTTCTCATCCAAATGCAGCCCCCGTATAAGAGGCTGAACAATGCAATAATAAACAAACAGATAACATTTTTGGCAATTTTATATATATATATATATATATATATATATATATATATATATATATATATATATATATATATATATATACACACCACAGGAAGGAAAGTATAACTTGAACTTCTTTTAATAAGTAGTCATGAAAGAAAGCTGCAAAAGAGCAAGTTTTGTTGGCCTACAGGCTGAATTGGAAACCAAAGGTATAGAAAATGAAAGCAATTGTACATAAAATTCTGGCTCCGGCCCCAGCACCACCCTCGGTTCAGGTGCCGCAGTGGATCCCATTGGTTCCGCCCCTGCCCAGTTTCCAGGACAATTTTGTTCCTACCTGGGATCCGCATTGGAACACGGCGCCGGTTCGGCCCCGTCCAGCGCCGTTTCCGATGCAGTTTGTTCCTTCCCGGCTCCTGCCCTGCCGCCGCGGTCTGTACCACATTCGGCAGAGGTGGCGGACGACTGGGAGGGGTCCGAGGATCCTCTTTCTCGTCAGTGTGACTCCGAGCAGGACTGGGCAGACGAGTTAGAGGAGGCCGGCGGCCTTATGTCTCCTTTGACCCGGGGTTTTCCTCTCCTCCACCTACCATGGAGGAGGGCGCTTCTTACACGGTGATGCTCCGTCGGGCAGCTGAGGTTCTCAACCTTGACCTCCCTACGGTGGCCCTGAAAACTAATCTCCTCACTGAGATGCTCCAGACTTTGTCCACTTCGTCGGAGCCCCTGCTGCCATTTAATGACTCCCTGTGAGAAGTTGGCCTGATGTGCAGTGCTCACTATTCTAGTGATCACTATATATCAGTCCAAACAACCCTTATTGATGATTGGTTGTAAGTCAACCTTATAGACCAGCTATCCTAGTAGCATGGATACGAGCAGTCTAAGGCTAAGACTCTAGAGGGCGTGTTAAGCCAGCTGTTTTACCATCACATTACCCCTTGAACACCCAGTGAAAGGACACCACACAAGTTGTTATGAAAATAAACAGTGTATTTATTTATAACAAGACTACCCTGGCTCTTTATGAGACAGGGAGCTAAGCACACAACAAAACTCTTACGAAAATACTTTTAAGTTAGCACGTTACACAAATGCCCGAGGGGCACGAAAAACCATATACGCTAAAAGTGGAATGCGAATTACTAGCAGGTAAGTAACAGTTCTAATAGGCTTTGGAATCGCTAGGACTGGACTAGGGAATCGTTAGATTACTACTAGGAGGCCTAGGGGACTCGGGTGCAGAGTGTGCACTCTCACGCGGGATGCGGGACAAAGTCTATGGAAGCTAGAATTCACAAAGTTAGTGTTCACGGGCGAACCCGACCTGGTAGGGAGAAAACGACAGTGGATCCTGACCCTTGGATAGTGAGGCTATGCTGGGACACCGGAGTGCCGAAGTTACCTAGCCCAGGGGCTGCAGCTGCATAGGTCTGAAAAGACGTCGGGGATCTCGTTGCCGGACCAGGAGCCTGGAAGGAAGAAGTTGCTGGCAGGCGACCAGTGAAGGAAAGTTCGATGGATCCAAGCCTGGATCAAGGAAGAAGAAAACCTGAAAGCAGAGGGGACCAAGTTCTTGAATCACTAGCCAGTGATTAAGTGGGCACCAGGATGGCACCGGGCGAAGTCACCGCAGTCAGGTGAGTGGGCACTGCTGGGCTCTGCAGTCTCTCGGACCAGGAGGCGTTGTCGGCGACCAGGATGGAGGTGCGAGCTGTCCCACGAAGGATGAAGTCGTTGGCGTCGAAGTTACCCAGGATTGGGCAACAAGCCTTGGCTAATTCAAGCCCACGCGGTGGACTCAAAATGGCGTCTTGAGTGGACCAGGAGGGTCCAGGGTGCTCCTCTTCTGGAAGGGAGCAAGGGCCAGTCTGGAGCAACCAGACCAGCAGCAGAAATGTCGTCGGGCGTCGTCAGGAAGGCCACAAGCCAACGGGCTAGTAGCCAAACAACGCGGTGAGCAGCGGAAAGCAGAAGGGCCCCACGCAGATCGTGGAGATGCTGGGGGGCTGCACTTCGGAGCTGGAGCTGCTCAGAGTCGGGGCTTCTCGGACCCCAAAGCACTCACCAGTAGATTACTCGGCGGGCTTGCTGGAAAGAAGTCGTGCAGTCTTGCAGATGGCCGGTCCCTTGAGGTCTCGTCGCACCCACGGTTCTCAGCTGGGCTGTAGAGGTGGGTAGAGGTCAGAGGTGCCAGGGAAGCCGGTTCTCGTCGAGCTGGGCAGTCGGATTCCGGAGGAAGGACTTACAGCAGACCGCAGTGTTCTTGGATGGTGCCTGCGGAGGCAGGGTGACTACTCCTTAGTCACAAGGGAGAAATCTTAGGAAGAAGTCTTGAGTTCCTTTCGCAGAAAGTAGTTTCAGGATTCAAAGATGATCTGATTTGGAAGGGGGCCAGTCTCTACCTTTATCCTGTAAAAAGGGGCTGGCACGCGACTAAGTCCTGCCCTATGGGTGGGACTAGGAGGGGGGTGGTTACACCCACTTTCTTGGCGGGCTTTTCCCCAGCACAGGGTCTGGAGTGACCCTGGAACTGGTTCAAGCCGGCCTATGCACAGTGAGCACCGGGGTGCCACTTGCAGTCACCTTCCTCTAAAGCCCTGCCTACCTACAATACACAAAACCCTGTCTGGGACGGTGCTGGCACCGCCCCTGGCAGGAAACCCTTTGTCCTTATCTCCTGCTCTGGGAGGACTCCCAGCAGCAGGAGGGCAGACTTGTGTCTCGGTGGCAGCATCCATTTTGTGGATGCTAAGGCTCTGTCTGACTTGTAACCGGGTTATAGGTTACAGGCATGTCGTGTCCCTCTAGAAGGGTGGAATGCTAACCCCGTCGCCAGAATTGGCGAGGGGTTAGTATTCCAATTCGTATGACACCTTACTCGACATGTTTTGATAAAGCGATACCAGAGTTGGCACATAACCGCGAGGATTATAATGCACTTAAGAGTATATGGTATGCGATATCATGGAAACGGCTAAGGGATGGATCCCGAAAGCCGCAGACAGGCTCAGCTCATGCTAGAGCACCATCTCACACGATTCCAAGCACTCTGCCTTCAGGATTGTTAAGGCCTGCCATAGGAGTGACTGATAGGAGATCTGTGTGTCCATTTTAGGGTTAGATATAGGTATACTATATCTAAAGCAAAGGGTGAGTACACCACCTTGCCCCAGCTGTCGTGCAGCCAGTTGTGTCAGTTTTAGTTAGTCAATCCAGGGGTGGCATAATACATGCTTCAGCCCCTGGGAGACTTCTGGGTGCACCTCAGCCCTGGGTACAGGGACTTGGAGAGGGCCCAGTGCCAATTCAGTACCTAAGTACAATTTGGATAGAGAGAACAGCTAGGCTGTGGGTCTGATTAGCAGGCCCACAGCCAGGGAAAGTCGTAAACCAGTGCAGCAAAAAGCAAAAATCTGGGTGATCATAGGATTGCAGACCCTACTCTCCTACATGACCCCCCCCCCAAACTTTGGGACAATAAACTAACCTTGACCAGGTGAGTCTTCTTGCTCTAAGTGGAAATACCTGGAGAGCCCATCAGCATTGCTGTGATCAGTCCCAGGTCTATGCTCCACTGTAAAATCCATCCCCTGTAGGGAAATGGACCACCTAAGCAGTTTGGGGTTTTCACCCTTCATCTGATTTAGCCACAAGAGGGGCTTATGGTCTGTCTGAATGGTGAAGTGAGTGCCAAACAAGTAGGCCCTCAGCTTCTTCAGGGCCCAGACCACAGCAAAGGCCTCCCTCTCAATAGCTGACCAATTTTTCTCTCTGGGTGTCAACCTCCTACTAATGAAAGCAATAGGCTGATCATTACCATCAAAATTCAGTTGAGACAGAACAGCTCCCACACCCAACTCAGAAGCATCTGTTTGGACAATGAATGGCTTGGAGTAATCTGGACTCTTGAGGATAGGTGCTGTGCACATGGCCTGCTTTAGGTCATTGAATGCTTTCTGACAGCTTGCTGTCCACTGAACTTTCTTTGGCATCTTCTTGCTTGTCAGGTCATTAAGGGGGGTCACTATGGACCCATAATTTCTGACAAACTTCCTATAGTACCCAGTCAGGCCCAAGAAAGCTCGAACCTGAGTCTGGGTGATTGGAGGGGTCCAGTCCTTGATGGCCTGTATCTTACTCTCCAGTGGCTGAACCTGGCCTCCACCTACAAGGTGGCCCAGGTATACAACCTGTGACTGCCCTATCTGGCACTTTGTGGCCTTGATAGTGAGGCCTGCCTTTTGCAGGGCCTCCAACACTTTCCTCAGGTGGACCAGGTGATCCTCCCAGGTGGAGCTAAAGACAGCAATATCGTCAAGATAAGCTGCACAGAAGTCATCCAGCCCAGTGAGGACTTGATTCACCAACCTTTGGAAGGTGGCAGGTGCATTTTTCAGTCCAAAGGGCATTACCACAAATTGATAATGCCCTCCAGGGGTAGAAAATGCTGTCTTAGGTTTGGCTTCCTCAGCTAACCTGATTTGCCAATACCCAGCTGTCAAATCAAATGTGCTTAAGAAGTTGGCAGAAGCCAATCTATCTATAAGCTCATCTGCTCTTGGGATTGGGTGGGCATCAGTCTTAGTGACTGCATTGAGGCCTCTGTAGTCTACGCAAAACCTCATCTCTCTCTTACCACCCTGGGTGTGAGGCTTTGGCACTAGAACTACTGGGCTAGCCCAAGGGCTATCTGAGGGCTCAATGACTCCCAGTTCCAACATCTTTTGCACTTCAGTTTTGATGCAGTCTCTAACATGATCAGGCTGTCTGTAGATTTTACTCTTGACAGGCAGACTGTCTCCAGTGTCAACATCATGGGTACACCAATCAGTTTGGCTGGGTGTCAGAGAGAACATATGTCGAAAGGATTGCAGAACTTGCCTGCAATCCTGTTGCTGATGTTCAGTGAGGCTGCCACAAAAGACAACACCATCAACTGACCCATCATCAGGATTCTGAGTGAGCAGGTCTGGGAGAGGGTCACTCTCTTCCTCCTGTCCCTCATCTGTGGCCATGAGCAAGCTCATGTCCTTCCTGTCAACATATGCCTTGAGCCTGTTAACATGGAGCACTCTGAGAGGGCTCCTGGGAGTTCCAAGGTCCACCAAGTAGGTAACCTCTCCCTTTTGCTCAATGATGGTGTGGGGCCCAGACCATTTGTCTTTCAGAGCTGCTGGGGCCACTGGCTCCAGCACCCACACCTTCTGTCCTGGCTGGTACACAGTCAGTACAGCCTTTTGGTCATGCCAAGCTTTTTGAAGTTCCTGGCTGGCCTCAAGGTTTTTAGATGCCTTTTCCATATACTCAGCCATCCTGGAGCGGAGACCAAGTACATAGTCCACTATGTTGGTTGCAGGCTTTTTGAGAGGTCTCTCCCATCCTTCCTTCACCAAACACAGGGGTCCCCTTACAGGATGCCCATACAGAAGCTCAAAAGGGCTGTAGCCAACCCCCTTCTGTGGGACCTCTCTGTAAGCAAACAAGAGGCAGGGGATCAGGACATCCCATCTTCTCCTAAGAGGTTCAGGTAGTCCATGAATCATCCCTTTCAGGGTCCTGTTGAATCTCTCAACAAGCCCATTGCATTGTGGATGATAGGGTGTGGTGAACTTGTAGTTCACACCACACTCTTTCCACATGGCAGTCAGATATCCTGACATGAAGTTTGTACCTCTGTCAGAAACGACCTCCTTAGGGAAACCCACTCTGGAGAACACTCCAACTAGGGCTCTTGCCACTACAGGGGCTGTAGTGGTCCTAAGGGGAATAGCCTCAGGATACCTGGTGGCATGGTCCACCACCACCAGTATAAACTTGTGTCCTGATGCTGTCTGGGGTTCCATTGGACCAACAATGTCAATCCCCACTCTTTCAAAGGGAACCCCCACCACAGGTAGTGGTATGAGGGGGGCCTTTGTTGTGCCACCTGACTTACCACTGGCTTGGCAAGTGACACATGAGCGACAAAACTCCTTGGTATTCTCATTCATATGGGGCCAGTGAAAGTGTGAGACAAGCCTGTCCCAAGTCTTTGTCTGACCTAAATGACCTGCAAGGGGAATCTCATGGGCCAAGGTGAGAAGGAAACCTCTCAGAGACAAGGGGATGACCAGCCTCCTGGTTGCACCAGGCTTGGGGTCTCTTGACTCAGAGTACAGGAGTCCATCTTCCCAGTATACCCTGTGGGCACCTGTGGCACTCCCTGCAGCCTCAGCAGCAGCCTGCTGTCTGAGGGGTTCAAGGGAAGGGCAGCTCAACTGTTCCTTCCCCAGGTCTGCTCTGGAGGGTCCCCCTGAGCCCAGAAACTCAACTTGATCAAGTTCAAGCTCTTTAGGCTCAGTTTCCCTCAGCTCTTCTAGATCAGCCTCCTCAGAGACTTGATCCTCAACCTGGGGCAAGGGGGAAGGCAAAGCCTTACCCTTACTGCTCTTCTTCTTGGGAGGGGTCTGGTCCATAATTTCAGGATCCAGCACCTGTTCAGTGGGGCATCTTCTGGCCTGTGACCTAGTCACAGCAAGCACATGTGCTGGCAAGCCTAACATCTCCATGTGAGTCCTCTGCTCCACTTCTGACCATTGTGATGACTCCAAATCATTGCCCAACAAACAATCAACTGGGAGGTCTGAACTGACTACAACTTTCTTTTGTCCCTTCACTCCACCCCAGGAGAAAGCTACAATTGCCACACTATGACTAGTAGTGACATTGCTGGCATTGGTCACCAGGAAATCAGTACCTGGCATGATCTGTCCAGGGTCCACAAAGTTAGGTGTCACCATGGTGACACTGGCACAAGTGTCCCTATAGGCCTGAGCCATTTTGCCATTAATCAAAGGCGTCTGCCTGTATTTGCCCAAGGTATTGGGACTTATTTCAGGGGACATATCCATATCCCCTGTACAGACAAGGACAGCCTGAGTGAGTGTGCCAACTAAGTTGTCAGACCCCTCAGTACCCAAGGTTAACCCAACTAATGCCTTGGGAGTGACACTACCACTACTGACTGTACTAGGGGGTGCAGTTGCTTTAGGAGCTGTAGTGGCAGGAGTTTGTCCTCCTCTTTTGGTGCACTCACTAAACCAGTGAGATTTACTTTTGCAGTACTGGCACCACCTTTTTGACTGGCCTTCTTGAGTCTTCTTCTTCTGGGAAGCCTGACCCCCACCCTCTTTGGTTTGTTGGGGACCTGGTGAAGACTTCTGGTCATTTTGCTCATTCTTAACATTACCCTTCTGGTCTGCTTTCTTCTGACCACCCTGGTTCTGGTTCTGGTTCTGCTTGATCCTTGTCACGCCCTCTAGAGTTTAGCCTTAGACTGCTTGTATCCATGCTACTAGGATAGCTGGTCTATAAGGTTGACTTACAACCAAACATCAATAAGGGTTGTTTGGACTGATACATAGTGTTCACTAGAATAGTGAGCACTGCATATCAGGCCAACTTCTCACATTGGTGAGCAGCGGTTGGGATTTGAGCTTGCTGTTGTTTTACCACACATATCCTAAGAATATCATTTGAAAGATCACATAAGTACTAAGGTACATATAACTTAGCTTAGAATACTCTGAGTTCTACTGAACCAGCTGTTGTAGCTCCTAGGGCCTAGCACACCCTAAACTACAACTCTAGCAAGGGATCAGTAGGTAAACATATAGTGTAGGTAAGTGCACCACTTACACCTCACTAGAAAAGCATGTCTACCCATGGAGAGTCTACTGAGACTCCCCTTGTGGCTAGTGACCCTCCACAGGTCAAATCAAGATATGCAGCTCTCAGTTTCCAGGAGATGAGACAAGTGTGTACCTCCAGGAAACGGAAACAGGGGTCTAACCCAACCATTCCCTTTCTGATAGGTCTCTTAGAGACATATGATGCGAGAAAAATTTCTCAGTTAGATGGGAATATGCCAGCCCTAGAGGGTACCAGTGGAGATCCAGACCTCCTTGACACTGAAGACAGAGTTGAGGAGGAGGATCTAGAGGAACTCTCTGAGGGTGAGGCAAACAAGGGTCCTGAGTTAGTCAGCAGACTCACTAGGGCCAACTTAGACCTACTTGGGCAAGGATCTGGGGGACCCCCAGTACTGACCCTAATGAGGCCTAACCTTGGAGTTAGAAGAGGTAGATCTCCTTCTAGGGACTCCAGTGTATCTCTGCACTCTAATGCCTCTTCTCAGAGGAGAAGGATTTCTCACCAGAGGAGATTGGCTTCCCCTCAGAGAAGAGAGCATGAAGCAAGGATGAAGCAGGCTAATCTGAGGATTGAAAGGGAAGAACTTGCCCTGGCCAAAGAAAAGCTTGCCTTTGCTAGAGAACAGCAGATGAGTGGGACAGTTCCCACTGGTGGCAGCAATCTCCCAAGAGAAAAAGAGAAGGGTTTAGATACTAAACACCTGACAAAGATAGTGCCCCCCTTTAAACAAGGGGATTACATCCAGAAATGGATGGCTGCTTTGGGGAGGGCCTGCACTGTACAGTGCATCCCCCAAAGTCAGTGGGCAGCTATACTGTGGCTCTCCTTTGATGGCAAAGGTAGAGATAAGCTCCTCACTACTAGAGTTGAGGATGCTAACAATTACCAAATCCTGAAAAATACACTGGTTGATGGGTTTGGCTTAACCACTGAGCAGTACAGGTTGCTGTTCAGGGATACCCAGAAAACTCAGTCTCAGGATTGGGCTGACTTTGTTGATTGTGCCACTAAGGCTTTGGAAGGCTGGCTACTGGGTAGCAAGGTTACTGACTTCACAGGATTGTATAATCTGATTATGAGAGAGCAAGTCTTAAATAATTGTCAGAACCAGTTATTACACCAGCACCTGGTAGACTCTGATCTGACCTCTCCACAAGAATTGGGTAAGAGGGCAGACAAATGGGTCAGAACCAGGATTAGGCCTAAGAACCAAGGTGGTGACCAGAAAAAGGAATCAACCAAGCCTCAAGAGAAGGGTGGGAATAAATCTGCAGATCAAACAACATCAGGGCCCCAAAAATCCTCTGAGGGGGGTGGGTCCCAGAATCCTTCCAATGCCCAGAAGAAACCTTATTGTTATCCCTGTAAACAGGTGGGTCATTTGAAAACTGACAGCAGTTGCCCAAAGAACAACAATAAGGAGAACATACCCCCAAGTAACATTCCCAAACCTCCTGTTACTACTAGTAGTAATCCCCCAGGTGGTGGGAGTGCCCCCAAGAATTTGGGTGCATTTACTTTGGGAGTTCCTGGGGACTCTGGCCTAACCATTTCCCCTGACTTAGATACTCTTGTCTGTGAAAATGGCATGGGGTTTGCCAACTTCACTACTTGTCCCAACACCTTGAGCAAGTACAGACAGGAGCCCCTCATCAATGGTATAAAAGTTGAGGCCTATAGAGATACAGGGGCTAGCATCACTATGGTGACTGAGAGTCTAGTCCCCTCAAGGCAACTTTTACCTGGTGCCACATACCAGGTGACCAATATTGATGGAGTACAGAGAAATCATCCCATGGCAGTGGTAAATCTCAGCTGGGGAGGTGTCACTGGCCACAAGAGAGTGGCAGTGTCACCAAACGTGCCTGTAGATTGCCTACTGGGGAATGATTTAGAGCTCTCAGCCTGGGCTGAGGTAGAGCAAGAAACCCATTTTAAAATGGTGAACCTCCATGGTAAGGTTAGTGGGGCAGTGATAGCCACAGCCCCAGTCCAAGATGTCCTCCCTGAACAGGTCAGGAGGGCTGTGCCAGTCACAGCCCAATCTCAGACAGCTTCCTTCCCAGAAAAGGTTAGCAGGGCTGTGATGGTCACAGCCCATACCCAAACTGAGTTCCTTCCTGAAAAGGTTGGTAGAGTTGTGATGGCCACAGCTCAAACTCAGACAGATAATAGTGTTGTGAAGCCTGAAACAATGGATCACTCCACTCAGACAGAGAGCATTGAGGAGGAAGAGAAATCTCCCTCCCACCAGACTTTAGGAAAGGAACAGCCTCCTCAGGGAATTGATCTGACCCCTTGTGAAGAAACTGCCCCAGAGGTAGTCAGGCCTAGCCTGGCAGAACCCCTGATGGCAGTGGACCCTTCCAAGGTGGGACCCAGTCTGGAGCAGGTAACCTGCCCCTCTCTACCCTGCCTCAGCCAGCCCAGGGCTGTAGAGGTCAGGGAGGCCAGTGGTGGACCCCAAAGGGCCCCCTGTCCAAAAGAACGTCCCAATCAGCAGATTAAGGGCACTGGAGCTAGTAATCCTAGCCAAGTGAAAATAAAACAAACCCCTGAGGGATCCCCCTTAAACGTAGTTAGGGAACTCCCACAGATGGACACTGTTGGGCACAGCCAAACCTGGGACCTGAGGGCCCCAAACCTGACCTGTCCCCCCAGTAAGCCAAACAGAGGGACTCAGCCTCCAGCTTTAGGTAGCCAGAGGTTGACCCTGAGAGCTCAACACAACTCAGTCTTGGAAAGAAAGGCCTCTATGGTGGATAATGATTGGAGGAAGCTGAGCCCAAAATTAGTGGAGCCTCACTTCAGTACTCCATCTCAGCACCAGCCTTGTACTTTGCCAAAACACACCACAGGTAGAGATTCCTTATGGTGGAGACCCTCAGACACCCTTAGGGTGAGGGATTGCTTAGTGGACCATGAGATAGGGGGTAACCATGCCAGTGCTGGTACTTCCTTATATGGCCACTTAGGCAATATAGGCTTACCTGTCAAGGATAGCCTTATCTCCTTTCGTTTGGGGGGGGGGGTATGTAGGAAGGTAGATCCCTGACTATGGTTGCCCCCAACTTTTTGCCTGGTGTTTTGCTGGTTTTCTGACTTAGTTGACCTGAGGCCCTGCTATTCAGGGCCCCAGGCCTACTGCTCTCTCTGTAAAATGGATTCCATGTACCTTAGGTACATATCTAATTGGATACTGAGTCACCTTATCAGTCCCTGTACAGTGTACCTTAGGTACCCAGGGCATAGGTGTACCCAGGGCCTACCAGGGGCTGCAGCATGTATTATGCCACCCCTGGCTGGCCATCCAAATCTGACACAACTGGCTGCACGACAGCTGGGGCAAGGTGGTGTAATCACCCTTTGCTTTAGATATAGTATACCTATATCTAACCCTAAAATGGACACATGTATTCCTATCAGTCACTCCTATGGCAGGCCTTAACAATCCTGAAGGCAGAGTGCTTGGAATCATGTGAGATGGTGCTCTGGCATGAGCTGAGCCCGTTTGCTGCTTGCGGAACCAAGTCCTAATAGCTGTTCCATGATCACGCTATACCATATACTCTTAAGTGCATTATGTACCTCGCGGTCATATGCTAACTTTGGTATAACATTATCAAAACATGTCGAGTAAGGTGTCATACGAATTGGAATACTAACCCCTCGCCAATTCTGGCGACGGGGTTAGCATTCCACCCTTCTAGAGGGACACGACATGTTGGTAACCTGTAACCCCGGTTAAAGTCAGACATAGCCTCAGCTCCACAAGATGGATGCTGCCACCGAGACACAAGTCTGCCCTCCTGCTGCTGGGAGTCCTCCCAGCACAGGAGGCAAGGACAAAGGGTTTCCTGCCAGGGGCGGTGCCAGCACCGTCCCAGACAGGATTTTGTGTATCCTAGGTAGGCAGGGCTTTAGAGGAAGGTGACTGCAAGTGGCACCCCGGTGCTCACTGTGCATAGGCCGGCTTGAACCAGTTCCAGGGGCACTCCAGCCCCTGATCTGGGGAAAGCCCGCCAAAGGAGAGGGGTGTAACCACCCCCCTCCTAGTCCCACCCATAGGGCAGGACTTAGTCGCGTGCCAGCCCCCTTTTGCAGGATAAAGGTAGGAGCAGGCCCCCTTCCAAATTAGATCAATCTTTGAATCCTGAACCGACTTTCTACGAGAGGAACTCAAGACTCTTCCTAAGATTTCTCCCTTGTGACTAAGGAGTAGTCACCCTGCAGCAGCAGGCACCAACCAAGCATCGCGGTCGGCTGTAAGTCTCTCCTCCGGATCAAGACTGCCCAGCACGACGAGAACCGGCTTCCCTGGCACCTCTGACCTCAACCTGCATCATCAGCCCAGCTGTGATCCGTGGGTGTGACGAGACCTCGAGGGACCGGCCATCTTTGAAGACTGCACGACGCTTGTCCAGCACGACCACCGAGTGACCCTCGACTGAGTGCTTTGGGGTAAGAGAAGCCCCGACCCTGAGCAGCTCCAGCACCGAAGTTCAGCCCCCCTGCATCCGCGAGATCTGCGTGGGGCCCTTCTGCTCTTTGCTGCTCACCGCGTTGTCCAGGTCACTTGCCCGTTGGCTAGTGGCCCTCTTACGACGCTTCACGACGACAACCACCGCTGGTCTGGTTGCTCCAGACTAGCCCTTGCTTCCCTCCAAAAGAGGTCCACCCTGGACTCTCCTGGTCCACTCCAGACGCCATTTTAGGTCCACCGCGTGGACCTTGCATTTGCCAAGACTTGTTGCCCCAATCCTGGGTCCAGCGACGTCGACAGCAGACACCTTCGTGGGACAGCTCGCACCTCCATCCTGGTCGCCGACAACGCCTCCTGGTCCGAGAGACTGCAGAGCCCAGCAGCGCCCACTCACCTGGTCGAGGTGACTTCATCCGGTGCCATCCTGGTGCCCACCTAAATCACTGGCTAGTGATTCAGAACTTGAACCCCTCTGCTTACAGGTCTTCTTCTTCCCTGATCCAGGCTTGGATCACCACGAACTTCTTCACTGGCCGCCTGCCAGCAACTTCTTTCTTCAGGCTCCTGGTTCTTCAACGAGAGTTTCCGACGCAACTTGAACCCTATGCAGCCGCAGCCCCTGGGCTAGGTAAACTGAGTACTCCGGTGCTCCAGCATAGTCCAACACCCTAAGTGTTCGGATTCACTCTTGTTTTCGACCCACCTAGTCGGGTTCGCCCGAGAACAGTAACTTTGTGATTGCTAGTATCCATAGACTTGTTCCCGCATTACGCGTGAGAGTTCCCACTCTGCACACGGCGTCCCTAGGCCTCCTGCTTCTAATCCAAGGGTTCAGCATTGTAGGCCTAGCGTTTCTACAGTCTAGAAAAGTATTACTTACCTGCTAGTAACTTCGCATTTATTTATTTTATTTATTCAAAGTTTTGTATAGCGCGAACAAGATCCTTACAGATATCAGAGCGCTTCACAAAGACAGGGTAGGGGCAGTAGGAATGAACAGAGAAAATGGGAGCAATATAATAGTCATTAACATGGTAGGATCATAATAACATACATAAAACATGTCAGTATACAATCAGGTAAACAAGTAATATCAGATGGCACAGTCATTGTTCCCACTACAGAGGAGTTCAGGTACACCATGGGTGTGTGGATGGCTTAAATCAGTGTTTTAGTATAGAGAGAACTGAGTGGGGGCATCGGGAGAGTGAATCAGTAAATCAACGTGTATCATATATTGGTCGGTAGTAAGAGAGTAGCGTAGTGGTGTCCCCATCACGTAGAAGTATAGTGCCAAAGGACTAGGTGAACAGTGATGCAAAGCAATGCAGAGTCTCTGATCCAGCACCTATAAGGTTCAGGAGATTTTGGCCAGAAGGATGGTTTTCACCTCTTTCTTGAAGAGTGCAGTGGAGGAGATAAGCCTAGTTTCAGGAGGGAGCGCATTCCAGATCCTGGGTGCCATTCCTGAGAAGGAGCGCTTGTATGTTTTCTCTTTCCGGAATCTACGAGGTTTCAGGAGTAGATTTTTTGTACTTCTATTGGATCTTGAGCCTCCTGATATAGACAACTTTTGAGCGAGGTAGTTGGGTGCATTGTGGTGCAAGGCCGCGTGTGTCATAACTGCAATTTTTAGCTGTATTCTGGCTTCAAAGGGCAGCCATTTTAGAGACTTTAAGTCTGGGGATATATGCGAATGTTTTCTTGAGCCAGTAATGAGTCTCGCGGCAGCGTTCAGGGAGGCTCTTAAGGGTGCTGTTGTGGATAGCGGGAGTCCGCTGAGGGCCACAATTCCGTAGTCTATTCGAGGGATGACTAAAGCTTGTACAGCAGTTTGGAAGTCTTCGGCCGGGAGGAAGGGTTTAATTTTCCTCAGTGTGTTGATTTGGAAATTAGCTGCTTTTGTGGCTTTGCTAACGTGCTGCTGCATGTTGAGTTTGGCGTCGAGTGTGATGCCTAGGGATTTCGCCGAATCCACGATGGTAGGTTGGACATTGAGTGCGGTTAGGTTTTTGAGCCAGGTTTGGGTGGTGGAAATTTTCGCCGGGGTGAGATGAGTAGGAACTCAGTTTTCAGAGCATTTAGTTTGAGGTGATTATCGGCCAGCCAGGATTGAGTGTTAATAAGCGTGGAATTCAGATGTTTGATATCTTCCGGGATTGTAGCTTTAGGTAAAGTTGTGTGTCGTCGGCGTACATATGGAATTGGACATTGGAAGCTTGGAGCAGGGTGGCGAGCGGTTCCATGACAAGGTTGAACAGTGTGGGGGAGAGGGAGGATCCTTGTGGAACACCTAGATCTGCAGGCACAGGTGTAGATAGCACATTGTCGATCTTGAACTTCTGAGACCGATTGTGAAGGAAGGACGAAAACCATTTGAGAACAGTTCCCGATAGACCCATTCTAGAGCTTAGCAGCTCCAGCAGGTTCTCATGTTTGACCGTGTCAAATGCTGACGAGAGGTCAAGAAGAAGGATGAGGAGGCAGGACTCATTGCGATCAAGAATTTGGAGGGCGTCATCAATTATGTGTGTCATAGCTGTTTCCGTGCTATGTTTCGCTCGGAAGCCTGATTGATGAGGGTTGAGGAGGTCAAATTGGTCAATGTGTTGTGTTAGTTGGAGTTGGACACATTTCTCCAGCAGTTTGGCCAGGGTGGGGATATTCGTGATGGGCCGGTAATTGTTTAGGTCAGACGGATCAGCTGTAGGTTTCTTGAGTATAGGCGTGACTTGCCCCACCTTGAGGGAGTCTGGAATGAGACATTGTTGCAGGGAGCTGTTGATGATTTTGGTCCAGAGAGGGAGGAGCAAGGGGATGAAGTCTTTTACAGCATTAGCAGGTAGAGGGTCTGTGAGGTGATTAGAGGGCTTCAAGGTGCAGAGCAGTTTGTGTATTGCTTCTTCCGAGTAGGTATCGAAGACTAGCCAAGATGCCTTGTTTTTAGGTTGAGTGTTAGCCATTCTGGTGTGGTTGGGGAATCGGATTACATCCATGATGAGGTCATTTCTTATGTTGTCAGTCTTTAGCTTAAAGAAAGCAGAGAAGGCTTCACAGTGTGGGGTGTCGCTTGTTGTGCTGTTTGATTGTAAAGGTTGTGTCTTTGTTTGGGTCTTGATTAGTTCGAACAGCTTTCTTGGCCTGTTTTTTGCTTGATCCAACTGGCGGCTAAAGAAGTCCGACTTTGTGCGTTTTATTTTCCTAAAGTAGGCATTTCTCTTGTTCTTAAGCCTTTTGAGGTGAAGTGCTGAAGGGTCCGATCTCCAGGTGCGCTCTGCCATTCGCATAGTACGCCTGTCGTCATTGAGTCTATCATCATACCAGGGGTTAGAAATTTTGGTGGAGACTCTCTTCAGTTGCAATGGGGCGACTTCATTGACTATTGTATTCATAGTCAAGGTAGTGGTTGATCAGTGATTGAACATCTGAGGCACCAGAAGGGGGAAGGAGGAGATTGCCGATGTGGGGAGGCAGGGTAGAGGGGTTAAGATTCTTCATGTCCCTTTTCCATGTTTTGGATTTGATTGGTTGAGTCGGGTTAGGTTTAACTTTTTCATTGATAAAGAAGGTGATAATGTGGTGATCTGACCAGTCGCAGGGTAGAATCGCCTCCAGTTGTGTAGAGTTCTCTTTGGCAATGATGAGATCGAGTATCGAGCCTTTGTCGTGTGTTGGTCTATCGCATATGTGGGTGAGGTCAAGCGCATTAAGGAAAGTTTTGAGACTATTCACCACTGTGTCTTTCTGATCGTTCCAGTGGAGATTGAAGTCACCCAGGTAGACTTGGGTGGTCTGCCGACCGGCATTGGAATTGATCATGTCCATGAGTTGTTGGGTGAATATGAGATTGTCACCAGGCGGGTGATAGATGAGATGTAAAGCATAAACTTGCTTGCCCTCACTGGTGATGTCGAGGCAGAGGAGTTCACAGGAGGAAAGGGAGGGGGAGGTGACTTTAGTAACGGAGAGGTTGCTCCTAAAAATGCATGCAATTCCCCCGCCCGTCTTGCCAGGAGACCTGTCCAGCCTAATGATGTGATAATTGGGGGGGACTAGGATGTCCATAATCGGGGTAGAGGCTTCAGTAAGCCACGTTTCCGTTAGAATGGCTAGGTCCAGATCCATGGCTGAGACGAGATCAGCGATATCGGAGGAGTGTCTCTGGGCCGATCTGCAGTTCAGTAGGATGCACTTGAGTTTGGGAGAAAGAAGGGTGGTCGAGCTTTCTAGTGTGAGGGGGACTTTTCTGAGGTTGTTAGGGACGGAACCTCTGTTGTTGAGTGATGGGCGCCTCAGAGGGTTTGTAAGAATTGTGGGTATGGGGATGTGTGTGTTGGATATGTGTTTTACCGGACCTGGGCCATAAGAGCGTAGGAGAGAGCATAGGTCGCGGTCCGACAATGGGTTGAGGGCACGACGGGGGCGGTGGGAGTTATTGCGAACTGGGATAGTCGGCCAGCGCGGGTGTCGTTGGAGGGGAGGTGCGTCGTTTGTGAGGTAGAGGGATGGTGGGAAGATGGAGGGTGCGTCGTTTGTGGGGTAGAGGGATGGTGGGACGTGGACTGGGCTGTGAGGAGAGAAGGTCTTTGATTGCGTGGACATCTTTTTTGATTTGTAGAATATCCTCTCTGACTTGTTGGAGGTTGGATAAAGTCAGGTCAGGAGGTGCATTGGGGAGGGGGTTGGTGGTGAGAGCCATTGGTGAATGGTTGAGTAGTGAGGTGGAAAGCGGGCAGGGTATCGAGGGGGGGGATATACTAGCATTGTTGGAACGTTCTGCGGTGCTAATGAGTGGGATGGCATTCAAAGTGTGGGCGTTTTTGTGGGCGAGGTGTGTGGGTGAAGTAGGCGGTGGGTGGGAGGTATAGATAGTGACGTCGGTGGGAGACGGTGCCGGAGAGTAGAAGAGTGAGTGAAGGCTGAAGACAGTGGGGGAGACAGGAGGGTAGTGAGGGCTGAGAATAGGAGGTGGGAGAGAGGGGGATGCTAAGGTAAGGGGGGCGGTATGTTCTGTATCTTTTATTGGGAGGGTGAGAGTGTTGTGGGTGGGAGTGGGGAGGGAGCTGGGGAGGGAGAAGGGTCCGCCGTGGGGGGGATGAGAGGGGGGGTGGATAGACTCCGAATGGTGGTGAGTTCAGATGGTAGCGTGTTGTGGGTGAGAATTGTTGTGTCAGGTGTGAGAGACTCATGGATGGGCGTGGGGAGGGAGCTGGGGCGGGAGAGGGGTCTGCCTTGGGGGGGATGGGATGGGGGGGTGGATAAACTCCAGGTGGTGGTGTGTTCTGATGGTGGCGTGTTGTGGGTGGGAGTTGTTATGTCAGGGGGGAGAGGGATGGGGGAGTATGAGTGGGGATAAGAGGGGTCTTGTTAGAGGGGCGGCTAGTATATGTGATGGAGAGATTTGTGACTGTCCTTGGGGAGTGTGAGACGTTAACAGCTGGTGGGCCGTTTGCTGGGGGTAGAGGTGTTGTAGGTGGGGCAGCGACGTCAGGGGTGATAGTGCTGGTGGAGTTCTGGGTGGGGGTCCGCAGCTTGGAAAGGTGCTCTTTGAACTTGGGGAACAGGTTGTCTAGTAGTTCCAGGTTCTTGTCCGTGGATTGAATTAGGACAATCCCGTTATTGTAGATAGTAATGGTAGTCCTGCCAGGGAAGAGGTGGGAAGGTGTGATAGAGAGAGTTAGGCCATGAGTTGTTTTCCTGGTGGTGGAGACGGTGAGTAGGGATAGGAACGCTTTTCTCCATTGGGCTCTGCGTGAGGTGTGGAAGATGATATCAGTATTCAGGGCTCCATTGCCCGGTGAGAAGTAGGTGTGTGCAAAGGGTGTTTCAGGGTGCGACCTCAAGAAGTTATGTTTAAAACGTTTAGTGGCTTTTTTGGTGAGTGTAGAAGGGTAGTTAATTCTAAAAGTGTGCTTGCCGTTGAGCTCCATTTTAGTAGGGCTGTGATGTTGGGTGTAGGAGATAGGAAGACAATAAAAGCTGTCAGCCGCTAGTTACAGGGCAAAGGAATGACACTAGTGAGTGACCAGAAGTTCCACTTCTTGTGTATATGGTTTTTCGTGCCCCTCGGGCATTTGTGTAAATTGTGCGACTTTAAGTATTTCTTTAAGAGTTTTGTTGTGTGCTTAGCTCCCTGTCTCATAAAGAGCCAGGGTAGTCCTGTTATAAATAAATATACTTTATTTTTGATAACAACTTGTGTGGTGTCCTTTCACTTGGTGTTCAAGGGGTAATGTGGTGGTAAAACAGCTGGCTTAACACGCCCTCTAGAGTTTAGCCTTAGACTGCTCGTATCCATGCTACTAGGATAGCTGGTCTATAAGGTTGACTTACAACCAAACATCAATAAGGGTTGTTTGGACTGATACATAGTGTTCACTAGAATAGTGAGCACTGCATATCAGGCCAACTTCTCACAACTGTGAACCCCGGTTAAAGTTAGCTCGAGCCTCAGCATCACAAAATGGATGCTGCCACCACAGACACAAGTCTGACCTCCTGCTGCTGGGAGTCCTTCCAGCGAGGATGGCTTGGACAAAGGGTTTCCTGCCTTGGGAGGTGCTAGCACCACCCCAGACAGGATTTTGTTTATTGAGGTAGGGAGGCCTGAAAGGAATGAGACATGCCTGTGGCACACAAGGTGCCCTGTGCATACACCGGTTCAAACCAGTTGCTGGGGCATCCCTGCCCCAGCTCTGGCGGGAAACCGGACAAAGGATAGAGGGTGTAACCACCCCCCTTCCTGGTCCCACCCAGGGGAGGGACCTAGTCAGTAGTGCAGCCCCCTTTAGCAGACTAAAGGTAGGAGCTGGTCCCATTCCAAATTAGATTATCCTGAACTATTCAGCAAGAAGAAACTCTGGCCTTCGACGTTCTGCTCCACAGAAGACTGAAGAAACTCCCTTGTGGGCAAGGAGTGTCCACCCTGCAACTGCAGGCACCATCAAGCGTCCAGCGGCTTCACTTTGTCGTCTTCCCTCGAGGATCCAGACTTCAGAGCCCGACGAGACCCGGATTCCCAGACCTCTCCGACCTCAACTCACATCTGCAGCAAAGCTGAGACCCGTGGGTGCGACGAGAGACGTGGGACCGGCCATCTTGAACGAACCTGCACTTCGCTTCCAGCACGACTCCCGAGGTAACCTCGACCAAGTGCTTTGGGGATTGAGAAGCCCCAGCCCCGAGCAGCCCCTGCACCGAATATCAGCCCTCCAGCATCCACGAGATCTGGGTGGGGCCCTTCTGCTTGTTTGCTGCTCGACGCGTTGTCTGGTCACTTGCCGGCTGGCTAGTGGCCTCCTAGACGACGGACCTTTGAATCTTTGCTGCTGGTCTAGTTGCTCCAGACTTGCCCTTGTTCCCTTCCAAAAGAGGGGCACCCCGGACTCTCCTAGTCCGCACCAGACGTCTTTTCCCTTCACCGCGTGGGTTGCCTTTGCCAAGGCCTGTTGACTCCAATTCCGGATCCGACACCGCCGACAGCGAGAGCCTGCGTGGGACAGCTCGTGCCTCCATCCTGGTCGTCGAAGACACCTCCTGGTCCACGTGGCTGCAGAGTCAAGCGTCCACTCTTCACCTGATCGCGACGACAGCACTTGGTTCCTTCCTGATTCCACACCGGTCACTGGCTAGTGACTTTGAACACTGACCACTCGGCTCCATTGACTTCAACGCGAGAACCCGACACACTTTGGCACCTACGCACCCGCAGCCCGTGGGTGAGGTAACAAGAGCATTTCGGTGCTCAAGGGTAGTCTAACTGTCCTAGAGTCCGATTCCACAGTCGTTGTTGTCCTAACTAGTCAGAATTGTCCGTACTTACCTTTTTCTTGAACTGTACTGTCCATAGACGTTGTTACGCATCTCGCGTGTGAGTTCACACTCTGCACACGCGTTCCGTGGGCCTCCTATTGCTTACCTGAAGTTAGTGTAGCGTGGTCCCATCGATCCTACAGCCTCTGGACAGCACCATTCCTTTTATCGACTCTCACATTTCACTTACTTAGTATATGGTTTGTCGTGCCCCTAGGGCACCATTGTAATTTTGTGCAACTTGTAGTGTTTTTCGTAAGAGATTGTCATGTGCTTAGCCCTCTGACCTCATAAAGAGTTCAGAGATGTTGTTATTAATAAATATACTGTTTATTTTCATAACAACCTGTGTGGTGTCCTTTCATCTGGTATTCAAGGCTTTATATTGTGGTAAAACAGCTGGCTTCACATGCCAAAAGAGTTTAGCCTAAGACTGCTTTGTCCATGCTACCATTAGGTTAGCTGGTCTATAAGGTTGACTTACAACCAATCACCATAAGGGTTGTTTTGACTGATACAAGGTGATCACTAGAACTAGTGAGCATCATATATCAGGCCAACTTCTCACAGTTTGGACACCGCGGACTCACTAGGTAGAGCAAATTTCTACTACTGTGGCGCTTCGTCGCCACGCCTGATTGAGATCTACCGGGTTCTCACCAGATGTCTAGAGCTCACTCATGGACATGCCCTTTGTTGGCACTCGCCTGTTTGGCGATAAAGTCGACAGTGCGCTGGAGCGTTTTAAGAACTCGCGGGCCACAGGCAAGTCCTTAGGTCTTTACACGAAACGCCCAGCCACTCCTGGTTTTCGTTCCTTTCGTGGCAATGGAAGGGGCACCCAGGCACGTTTCTTCAGCAAGCCTGTGCAGAACCAGCCTCAGCACAGCCGCGGTTTCCGCAGGGGTGGGTCTGGGAATCAGCGTGGGCGTCAGTCCACCTCCGCTGCTTCTACCTCCAAACCTTCCTAATCCAAGCTTTGGGGGGAACCCCACGCCAGTGGGCAGCAGGATCCGCCATCCCCTCCCCCCTGGCACGCTATCACATTGGACACTTCAGTACCACTGCATGTCGGTGAACCACTTGGCACTTCTCCAGCAGGAAGTCACGGCCCTCTTGGCCAAGGGGGCCATTGAGTGCGTTCTTGGGCCGGAAGTAGGACATGGTTGTTATTCCCACTACTTTCTGGTCCCCAAGAAGGACAAAGGGGGCTTGTGCCCAATCTTGGACCTCAGGGACGTCAATCGCTTCCTCCGGAAGGAGAAGTTCAAGATGCTGACTCTGGCTCTGGTCTTGGCTGCCCTGGACACTGGATGGTAACTTTGGACTTGCAGGAAGCATATTTTCACATCCCCGTCCTGCCGACTCACCGGCGTTACCTGCGGTTCACGGTAGGCCAGGAGCATTATCAGTTTGAGGTGCTCCCCTTTGGCCTTACCAGTGCCCCTCGAGTGTTCACGAAAGTGATGACGATGGTCGCAGCTCATCTGCGCAGTTCAGGGTTGTCAGTCTTCCCCTACCTCAACGACTAGTTGTTGAAGGCGGACTCGCCCCAGGCAGTCATCACCCCCCTTCAGACTACGGTCGACCTCCTGCATTTGCTGGGGTTCTACATCAATGTGCCTGAGTTGCACCGGAGTCCCTATCAGAAGCTCCCTTTTATCAGAGCGTTTCTGGATTCAACTCGGTTTCGGGTTTATCCTACTGAGCAGCGAGTCGGGGATATTTAGGCTATGATTCCGATATTTCGGCCTCTCTCCCGGGTTTCAGTCAGGATGACTCTGGGGCTACTGGGCCTGATGGCCTCCTGCATCCTGCTAGTGCAACATGCCAGGTGGCTTATGCGGGCTCTGCAGTGCGTCCTGAAGTTCCAGTGGGCACAGCATCAGGTCAACCTGTCCGATCACGTTCAGATGTCGGAGGGCACCGCACAACACTTGCAGTGGTGGCTCACGAAACGCGATTGGGTCAATGGCAGATCCCTCTCCCGTCCCCAACCAGAGCACACAATGGTGACGGATACGTCCCTCCTGGGATGGGGAGGCCACTTGGGAGAGGTGGATGTGAGAAGTTGGCCTGATATATAATGTTCACTATTCTAGTGAGCACTCTGTATCAGTCCAAACAACCCTTATTGATGATTGGTTGTAAGTCAACCTTATAGACCAGCTATCCTAGTAGCATGGATACGAGCAGTCTAAGGCTAAGACTCTAGAGGGCGTGTTAAGCCAGCTGTTTTACCATCACATTACCCCTTGAACACCAAGTGAAAGGACACCACACAAGTTGTTATCAAAAATAAAGTGTATTTATTTATAACAAGACTACCCTGGCTCTTTATGAGACAGGGAGCTAAGCACACAACAAAAACTCTTAAAGAATTACTGAAAGTCGCACAATTTACACAAATGCCCGAGGGGCACGAAAAACCATATACACAAGAAGTGGAATGCGAATTACTAGCAGGTAAGTAACTATTCTCATAGACTTTAGAAAACGCTAGGCCTACAATACTAAACCCTTAGATTAGTAGCAGGAGGCCTGTGGACGTCGTGTGCAGAGTGGGAACTCTCACGCGTAAGGCGGGAAAAAGTCTATGGAGGCTAGCAAAGACAAAGTTACTGTTCTCGGGCGAACCCGACTAGGTGGGTCGAAAACAAGGGTGGATCCGAACACTTAGAGTGTTGGACTATGCTGAAGCACCGGAGTACTTGGTTTACCTAGCCCAGGGGCTGCGGCTGCATAGGGTTCAAGTTGCGTCGGAAACCCTCGTTGAAGATCCAGGAGCCTGAAGAAAGAAGTTGCTGGCAGGCGGCCAGTGAAGGAGTTCGTGGTGATCCAAGCCTGGATCAGGGAAGAAGAAACCTGTAAGCAGAGGGGACCAAGTTCTGAATCACTAGCCAGTGATTTGAGTGGGCACCAGGATGGCACCGGACGAAGTCACCTCAGCCAGGTGAGTGAGCGCTGCTGGGCTCTGCAGTCTCTCGGACCAGGAGGCGTTGTCGGCGACCAGGATGGAGGTGCGAGCTGTCCCACGAAGGTACTTGCTGTCGACGTCGCTGGACCCAGGATTGGGGCAACAAGTCTTGGCAAATGCAAGGCCCACGCGGTGGACCTAAAATGGCGTCTTGGGTGGACCAGGAGGGTCCAGGGTGCTTCTCTGAAGAAGGGAAGCAAGGGCTAGTCTGGAGCAACCAGACCAGCAGTGGTTGTCGTCGTGGAGCGTCGTGAGAGGGCCACTAGCCAACGGGCAAGCGACCTGGACAACGCGGTGAGCAGCAAAGAGCAGAAGGGCCCCACGCAGATCTCGTGGATGCAGGGGGGCTGAACTTCGGTGCTGGAGCTGCTCAGGGTCGGGGCTTCTCTTACCCCAAAGCACTCAGTCGAGGGTCACTCAGCGGTCGTGCTGGACAAGCGTCGTGCAGTTCTGAAGATGGCCGGTCCCTCGAGGTCTCGTCGCACCCACGGATCACAGCTGGGCTGATGATGTAGGTTGAGGTCAGAGGTGCCAGGGAAGCCGGTTCTCGTCGTGCTGGAGCAGTCTTGATCCGGAGGAGAGACTGGCAACAAACCGCGATGCTTGGTTGGTGCCTGCTGCTGCAGGGTGACTACTCCTTAGTCACAAGGGAGAATCTTGGGAAGAAGTCTTGAGTTCCTTTCGTGGAAAGTAGTTTCAGGATTCAAAGATGATCTAATTTGGAAGGGGGCCAGTTCCTACCTTTATCCTGCAAAAAGGGGCTGGCACGCGACTAAGTCCTGCCCTATGGGTGGGACTAGGAGGGGGGTGGTTACACCCCTCTCCTTTGGCGGGCTTTCCCCAGATCAGGGGCTGGAGTGCCCCTGGAACTGGTTCCAGCCGGCCTATGCACAGTGAGCACCGGGGTGCCACTTGCAGTCACCTTCCTCTAAAGCCCTGCCTACCTAGGATACACAAAATCCTGTCTGGGACGGTGCTGGCACCGCCCTGGCAGGAAACCCTTTGTCCTTGCCTCCTGGGCTGGGAGGACTCCCAGCAGCAGGAGGGCAGACTTGTGTCTCGGTGGCAGCATCCATTTTGTGGAGCTAAGGCTCTGTCTAACTTTAACCGGAGTTACAGGTTACATACATGTCGTGTCCCTCTAGAAGGGTGGAATGCTGACCCCGTCGCCAGAATTGGCGAGGGGTTAGTATTCCAATTCGTATGACACCTTACTCGACATGTTTTGATAAAGCGATACCAGAGTTGGCACATAACCGCGAGGATTATAATGCACTTAAGAGTACATGGTATGCGATATCATGGAAACGGCTAAGGGATGGATCCCGAAAGCCGCAGACCGGCACAGCTCATGCCAGAGCACTATCTCACACGATTCCAAGCACTCTGCCTTCAGGATTGTTAAGGCCTGCCATAGGAGTGACTGATAGGAGATCTGTGTGCCCATTTAGGTTTAGATATAGGAATACTATATCTAAAGCAAAGGGTGATTACACCACTTTGCCCCAGCTGTCAAGCAGCCAGTTGTGTCTGATTTAGTTAGTCAGCCCAGGGGTGGCATAATACATGCTGCAGCCCCTGGGAGACTTCTGGGTGCACCTCAGCCCTGGGTACAGGGACTTGGAGAGGGCCCAGTGCCAATTCAGTACCTGGGTACAATTTGGAGTAGAGAGAACAGCTAGGCTGTGGGTCTGATTAGCAGGCCCACAGCCAGGGAAAGTCGTAAACCAGTGAAGCAAAAAGCAGAAATCTGGGTGATCATAGGATTGCAGACCCTACTCTCCTACAGTGGATATCAGAGGCATCTGGTCTCCTGCGGAGTCCCGGCTCCACACAGTCTTTTGGAGCTTCGGGTGATCTGACTGGCACTGAAGGCATTCCTTCCCTCTGTCTGGGGAAGTGTAGTGCAGGTGTTCACGGACAACACCACCGCCATGTGGTATTGCAACAAGCAGGGCGGGGTGGGGTCCTGGACCCTCTGTCAAGAGGCTCTGCGCCTCTGGATATGGCTGGAACATCAGGGCATTACCATGGTGGTTTAACACCTGGCAGGTTCTCTTAACGCCAGGGCGAACTAACTCAGCCGCCGGTGGTTGATGGATCACGAATGGCGTCTGAACTCGGACGTGGTGCAAGGCCTCTTTTTGCATTGGGGAGAGCCTTGATTAGATCTATTCGCCACCGAAGAGAACGCGCAATGTCATCAAATCTGCGCATTGGAATTTCCAAGGAGGCCCTCTCTCTGCAACGCTTTTGGAGCTGCGGTCTGTTGTACGCCTTTCCGCCTATACCACTCCTGCCCAGAGTGCTGAAGAAGATCAGGCGAGACCGGGCCCAAGTCTTTCTTGTGGCTCCGAACTGGGCTCGAAGATACTGGAATCCCCAGCTACTCAACATGGTGATTGATCCCCCGATCCGACTACCTCTTCGGGAGGATCTTCTGTCGCAGCAGCAGGGGACGATCCTCCACCCGAACCTTCCCAGCCTCCACATCCATGTGTGGAGATTGAGCGGCGACAGTTGACAGCTTTCGATCTGCCTCCCGAAGTCTGTGATGTCATTCTGGCAGCCAGGCGTCCCTCCACGAAAACGGTGTACGCCTGCAGGTGGAACAAGTTTGTGGCATAGTGCACAGATAAGTCTGTGGATCCACTTTCTGCCCCTCTTTCCGAAGTTCTTCTGTTCCTTCTTGCCTTGGCCCAGCAGGGCTCTGCGCAGTATCAAGGGTTCTTTCTGCCCTCTCCGCCTTTCTGCAGCTTCCTGATCAGCCTTCTCTTTTTAAGTCCCTGGTTGTTAACCGTTTCCTGAAAGGCATCATGCACACGTTTCCTCCTGTGCTGTTCATAATGCCTCAATGGGACTTACACCTTGTCTTGACATATTTGATATGCGCTCCCTTTGATCCTCTTCATAACTGTCCTTTGCATCTTCTTACTCTAAATACGACTTTCCTGGTAGCTATCACCTCTGCCAGAAGAGTGAGTGAGCTCCAGGCCCTTTCTTCTAAATCCCCATTCCCTTCTGTTCATCCGGACAAGGTGATTCTAAGGACCCATCCTTCCTTCTTGCCAAAGGTTGTTACGCCCTTCCACATCGAGCAGACCATCACTTTGCCCACCTTCTTTCCGCATCCTTCGAAGGAGGAAGAGAGGCTCCACCGTCTGGACCCAAAACATGAGCTCTCATTTTATCTGAAACAGACACAGCAGTTCCGGGTGGATGACCAGCTCTACGTGGGTACCAAAAAAAGTCGAGCCGTGCACAAATGGACCATCTCTCAGTGGGTCGTCCTCTGTATCAAAGCCTGTTACTCGTTGGCTAAGAAGGAGCCTCCTGTGGGGCTGCATGCCCATTCCACCAGGGCAACGGCAGCCACTACTGGGACGCGGCGTTCCCTTGCAGGACATTTGTCATGCCGCTACGTGGGCCTAGGTGCACACGTTTACCAAGCATTACTGCCTTGACAGTCAAGTCCGTAGAGACGGCTTCTTTGGCCGTTCTGTTCTCCTTGACTTTCTAGTGTAATCCTGTTCGCAGACCCACCACCTGGGTTGGTATTGCTTGGGTATCTATTCTAGGGTAAGGAATCTACCACTAACGTATCTCTTTCAGATGCACAAGTTACTACTTGTGTAACAATATATCTGTAAGAGACATTAGTAGGTGATAGATTCCCTACCGCCCCTCCCATCCTCCCCATTCTGCGAACCGATTACAAGGGTTAAGGTCATCCCCTTCAGGGCCCCAGTTTCAATGCACCAGTGGTCAGTATCTTGCAGGGCTCTGCGTTCCTGGCGTGGAAAATCGTGTACAGAACTGACGCCGGCGCGCATGGGTGGCGCCTAAGTAGTCATGACGTGATCTCGGCGCATACGACAACAGCGACGGACGTGGAGCAGCAGGACGCACCTACTGACGTGCAGGGGTACTGGTAAGCAAAACTTTCCAGATCCAGTCTGCTGCCTGGGGATATTCTAAGGTAAGGAATCTATCACTAACTAATGTTTCTTACAAATTTATCGTTACACAAGTAGTAACTTGTGCTTCTATCTGTCCATCCGTACAAGGTTGTGCTCAGAACATGTCCATCCTTCTGCCATCCAGACCATCACTTTGCCCACCTTCTTTTCGCCTCCTAATCCTTCTAGAGGGGTAGAGAGGCTCCACGGTCTGGTCCCAAAACGTGCGCTCTCCTTTAACCTGAACCGCACACAACAGTTCCGGGTAGATGACCAGCTCTTTGTTGGCTACTCTGGCGCCAAGAAAGGTCGAGCCGTACACAAGCAGGCTATCTCCCGATGGGTCATCTTGTGTATTAAAGCCTGTTATTCTCTGGCTAAAAAGGAGCCTCCGGTGGTGCTACGCGCCCATTCCACCAACGTGACGGCTGCCACTACGGCATTAGGATGCGGTGTCCCCTTACATGACATCTGTCAGGAAGTTACTTGGGCCTCGTTGCACACTTTTACTAAGCACTATTGCCTGGACAGGCAAGTCCGGAGAGATGGCTTCTTTGGCCGTTCTGTTCTTCTGGACTTTCTGGTGTGATCTTGGTTCGCAGACCCACCACCGGAGTTGGTATTGCTGGGGTATCGATTTTAAGGTACAGAATCTATCACTACGTGTTTCTTTCAGATGAACAAGTTACTTACCTTCGGTAACGATATATCTGTAGAAAACATTAGTTAGTGATAGATTACTTACTGCCCCACCCATCCTCCCCATTCTGCGAACTGATTTCTAGGGTTACAGTCATCCCTTTTAGGCCCCTGTTTCAATGCACCATTTGTCAGTATCTTGCATGGCTCTGCGTTCCTGGCACGGAAAGTCGTGTACAGAACTGACGTCAGTGCACAAGGCGGCGTCTAAGTAGCTGCTGCGCCGTCTTGTTCAACAATTAATGTAGTGTTTGGGGGCTGCAGGAAGTGCAGCAGCCTTTCCTGGTTGTTTTTAAAACCTCACCCCCATTCCCCCAGGGGCTTAGATTTATGCTCCCTGGAGAGGATTTTGTTCTCCATCAGCTTATCCTGTTGCGCATGGGCTTGTGGAGTCAGGGTCCCTAGTGGTTCATGCTTTTTTTTGCGTTGACAGTCTAATAAGTGGAAAACAACTTTGGGACACATCTTATTGATTGAGTGCCTTACTGACCTTGTTAGTAATTGACAGTGCAAGGTTGTACAATATAATGAATGCTATTAAATGTTGGTATTACACCCTTCTGATAGAGACTACTAGCCGCAGATTCCTTCACGTAGAATTATCCCCAGGCGTGAGACTGGATCCGCAAACTTTTTGCCACAGTATCCCTGCGTGCCTGGGGGCGGAGCGGCATCACGCGACTCCGCCCAGGCGTTGTCTGCTTACGTGACGTCAGCAAGGTCACATAAGCCCCACCCGGCGCGTCTACGACGTTTTTTTTCTCGGTCTCTGTTACGGGCCTGTTTGGGGCCCCCTTTTTTCTTCCCAATTGTCTCATTTTTGGTGGAACAGTGTGCGAATGCCTTCGGGCTTCAAGACTTGCACGTCATGTGGGCGTCTTATGTCGGCAATGGACCCTCACCTCATTTGTTGGTGGTGTTTGGGCGAGGATCACAGCACCACTGACTGTGAGGCGTGCCAACAGTTGAAGCGAAGTCGAGGCGGGAGCGCTGCATGAAACTACTCTCAGCGCGCCTCTCAAGGTCGACTTACTCTCCTCGATCAGCCTCGGCAGACGGCTTCAGATGCAGCCGTTGTCATCGTCCTCGTTCTTTTCCGATGTCGCGAGAGAGTTGCTCCCCAGTGGGTAAGTGTCACAGTTTGTCCCTGGGGGCTGGTGTTCGGCTTGCCGGGGGCGCGGGCTCTCCGCGGGAGATGCTGCCCCGCGTGTTGACCTCCTATTCACCGTTTCCCAGTGAAGGAGCATCGAGAGTGGAGATGGAGACTTATGCAGCGGCTTTGCAGGCCTCGCTGGCATCTCCTCCTCCTTCCCCTCCTGGGGTGTCAGCGGATCCCTTGCCTTGTGCGAGGCCCTCCGTGGCAGCTCCGGCCCCAGCGCCGACTGGTTCGGATCCAGGCTTGGAGGATGTGATACTGTCGGGGTGCGGCTCTTCGGGGGTCCCTCCTTCAGACCACAGCGCCTCTGCCTCGCCGCAAACTCCCGCCCGAGTCCCTGTTGTGTCACCGGAGGTCGCGCTCGGCTCTCAGGCCTTGCCCCCGTCTGAGCTGACGCCGCCACGGCGCCAGCACCTGCTGGTCCGGGTGACGCCACAGGGCTCGGTGGACCCTCCTCGTCCCGCTCTGGGTCGAGATTGGATGGGGACCTCTCGTCCTGCTCCAGGCCTTTCTCGCCCCTCCACGAAGGATGCGGTCTCGTCGGAGGGCGAGTCAGCGGTGGAGTTGGCTCTGGCGGCGCTGCATGGTTCGCCTGCCACCTCCAACGCATGCTAGGCCGAGGCTGGCCGAGAGTTACGTGTCATTCCCCTGGTCCCTGTCGTTCTTCAACGCAGGCGGCTGCCTCGGCGGAGGTCGAGCCGGTTCAGTTCAGGCACCGCCCCTTGGCCACCTCGGATCTGGCCCCGCTCTGTTCCCCGGCGCGGTGTGGCTTCGAGGTGCCTTCTCTGGCGTCGTGCCAGATGGTGGCGACGTTCTGCCTCGGGCAGTGGACTCTATGACTCCGCACAGGGGTCAGGCTGCGGATTCGTCTTCGGACCCACCCTCTTCTCCGGAGGTTGGCTGCATTTTGGTGTCATCCTCCCCAGAGACAGGCTGCCGAGTGGTGTCCTTTTCACCGACATCGTCGAAGGGTGGCTCCCCGCCATTTTCGAGGCCGAGGTGTTCGTCGGAGGAGCGGCAGGTCCCCCATTCTTCGGTTTCTCCCGACTTACAGGTCTGACCTTTGTCTGCCCTGCTTGGCTTCGAGGACGGCTGCCTTAGTCTGCAGCCGTCGCCCACTAAGGAGCTGCTTTCTCCACTGCGGGGCCCTACGGAGGCGGGTGCGGCCTTCGCTCACGCGGTATCCACGGCGGCGGGCATTCTGCGCATGGGTGACCCGGTTGCTCACTTTCCGGCGGACCGTCTTTTGGAGGTTCTCCACCAGGGCTCTGGTGGGAGGGAGATCTTGCTTCCCTTTGATCGTTCACTCCTTTCTTCCCTGACTGGGGCTTGGAGGCGCCCCGCTGCAGGGAATCCGGTGCCTCACCACCTTTTGCACCGGCACCTCCCGGCGCCGCGTGACCCGGCCTGTCTTTCCCTCCACCCCTCTGCCTCCAGTCCACTTTCGCGGACTGCTTTTCCCTCCCTGCCGCCACTGTTGACTCCACCGTCCTGGGAGGGACGCTATTTGGACTCTTGGGGGCGTAACATGTTCGCCTCGACCAGCGCTGCCCTACGGGCCCTTAACACCTTATGTGTGTTGGCTAGGGCCTCCTCTTGTTTGTGGGACTCGACTGAGTCTTTGAGATCCGCTGCTTCCCAAGAGATGATTCAGGTGGATTTACGGCATCATGCTCTGGATGGCCGGGAGCTAGCGACGTTTATTCTCCGCTCTGCTCTGCACATCTCGGAGGTTCTGGGCCGGGCCATGGCTTCCTCAGTCGCCCTCCGTCGCCATGTTTGGCCCCGGGACGGCGTGTTCCCTGAAAATATCTGGGAGCTGCTGATTGATCTTCCGTTTGATGGTAGCTTGTTATTCCATGCCCCGGCTGACTCCGCCATCCAAAGGTTCCTGACGGGGCACCGTTCTTCTCCTCCTCCTCCTCCTTCTCCTCCGCCCATTCATCCTCCTCCTCCTTCCCCTCCTCAGTGACTGCTGAGTTGAGCTGGTTCTGGGCTTTTCTGTGGGCCGGTTGCCCTAGCTGTGGAGCGCGTTTTATGGCCATCTGAGTCCTCCTTGCTGGGACTGTGGCGTTGTTGGCTGCTGGACGGTCCCTTGTTGTGTGTGTGTTTTTTTGCAGGAGTTGTTGCACAGACTTGGCTCAGAGATTAAGCCTTCTGTTCTGTCTTGGGCTGCTTAACAAGCTTTCTGCGGGGGGTTTCTTTCCTGAGGTTCTTTTTGTTAGGTCGAGCTGGAAAAGCATGCGAAGCATGCGTCCAAGCTCGACAACTAATGTTACTGACTTCTGGGAATCTGAGACAGGAGTCGGGCACGAGCGTGGATTGCACCTCGTGGGCGCGCACGCCCAGCCCGGCGCCGTGCAAATCTCCTATCTCAGATTCCCAGGAAGTCATCAATGCCGCCATGCCTCTCTCAATCGCGCGCGCACACAGTCACACACACACACACACACACATACACACACACACACACACACACGCGCACACACACGCACACACGCACACACACACGCACACACACACGCACACACACACGCACACACACGCACACACACACACTCTGCATACTCACACACGGGACTTCGACTCCTGCACTTCGGCTCTGGGCTCGCTCCTCATAACGAAAGTTATGAATGGCGCGCATGCGCGGGCAGCCCCCTCCCTCTCAGGTCTCCTCGAATGTCTTGTTAACTCCATGTCGGCTGCTAAACAGATCAGGATCATTCTATTCTGCCATGATAATAAGGGACAACTTGTCAACGCTTTCTCGAGGTGCAGTCTTGCATCGCTTCCCATGAACCACACATCTGAAAACAATCATCTGAACCGAATAACGTGGCTCACTCACAAGGTGGAGCCAAGTGGCACAGCCATGCACGTTTTCGCTGGTTGTGTTAAGGACAGAGGGGGCTCTGTGTGTCCCAGTCCACCCTTTCGGCACTGGCACTGCGCCTCGCAGCCCTCCTCTCTTGGGCACAGCGTCTCGCAGCCCTCCTCGGCACAGCGCCTTGCAGTTCTCCCCTTTTAGGTACTGTGCCTCCGCATCCTCCACTCGCAACTCTCCCTGCACTCGCAGCCCTCCTCGCTCGGCACAGCGCCTCGCAGCCCTCCTCGGCACAGCGCCTCGCAGCTCTCCCCTTTTAGGCACAGCGCCTCGCAACTCTCCCTGCACCTATAGTTCTTGCCTCGCAGCTCTCCCCTTTTAGGCACAGCACCTCGTAACTCTCCCTGCACCTATAGTTATTGCCACCCCACTTCCCTCCCTCCAGAGTTATAGAGAACACCTACCCGTTGCGGCTCGCCTGTCCCTCTCACACAAATATTTCTGTCCCTTTTTGTGTTAAGGACAGAGGGGGCTCTGTGTGTCCTCAGTCCACCATCTCGGCACTGGCACTGCACCTCGCAGCCTTCCTCTCTTCGGCACAGCACCTCGCAGCCCTCCTCGCAGCCCTCCTCGGCACAGCGCCTCGCAGTACTCTCCTTTGCGGCACAGCGCCTCGCAGCTCTTGTCCACTTGTCCGGCTGCCATCAGGACTCTGCAGTGTTTCACACACTGCACGTGCTGCGCTGCTCGGCACGTTTCAGAGGGGTTGGGGTAAAAGGTGTGCTCAGCTGTATCCTGCCCGCCCAGACATTAACAGCCCATAAAGGCCTTTTAATAGCCCTCCTGCCCTGCCTTCCTCAAACACCCCATCCTCGGATCAGAGTGGGTTACTGACACCCCCCCTTCCTGCCCACTCCCCCACCCAGCAGACGGGACCGTGAGCCCCCGGTGGGGCTGAGTGGGGATTATCTGGGCAGGGGGTGGGGGTGTTCAGTTACCACGTGCAAGACCACCTGGCAGAGGCGCCCCCCTCCACCCAGCAGGGAGGAGGGCAGTGTGTGGGGGGGGAGCAGTGTGAATACTTTGGAACCTCTGTGAGGGCGACTCCCCCCTCCAGACACCCGAGGCGCTACCTCGGGCACGCCTTTCATCTTGTCTGACGTGGGCTGTCAGCTCAGGCTTTTGGCACCGGGAGGGCAATTTGGCGGGGTGGGGCACTGTAGGGGAACAGTGTGAATACTTTGGAACCTCTGCGAGGGCGCCTCCCCCCTCCAGACACCCGAGGCGCTACCCGTGGCACGCCTTTCATCTTGTCTGACGTGGGCTCTTTTGGCACAGGGAGGCAGCAGCGCCGCAGAGAAGCCAATAAATAAATAAACATTCATCGGTTGTGTCAAGAATACCAAAACTCCAAAAGCAAAACACTTGAGTGCACGCCTTCAGCAAGCACGGGACCCGTCGTGCCATTTGTGCTCAGGGGCTGTACGGGCCGCCTACGTCATTGGTTACAGTGTGTGCGTGCCACAGGATACCGTCACCGACCCCAACAGTGTGCATCTTATCGACCGCAGAATGATGAAAGGCTGAGCGGGCATAACCTTCATCAGCAAAGAGACAGACCCCAGCAGCGCTCATCTTATCGACCGCAGAATGATGAAAGTCTGAGCGGACATAGCATTCAGCAGGCAGGAAACAGACCTCAGCAGCAGGCACTAAACCCCTTGAGCTGAGATGAGCGCAGCCTTGTGATGGCAGAGGAGACTCCGAAGCTGCGCTTACCACGTGTGTCTCTCGAGGTCCCGAGGCTCCGCATTTCAAGTGTCTCTTTTGAGGGCCCGGGCTCCGCATTTCATGTGTCTCACAAGGCCGCACATTCCACTGTTCACAAAACCAGGCCTTTAAGAATGTTGCTGACCTCGGGGTACACACTTCCTCGCCTCGTGTCACGATTAACAGTTGAGCTACACAAACCCAAGCACTTTAAAAACGTGTTCTTTGAGTAAACACTTGAATGACCCTGTCGTGGCCTCGAGGCACTTTACTGAGCCACTAAGGCCACGGATTAATGAGCGGGCTCAGGAGACGGCGACCCTCTCACACCACTAACCCCTCTCCTCTCTCACCACTCTGCCCTCTCACACCTCTCTCTCCCCTCTCACACCACTCTCTCCCCTCTCACACCACTCTCTCCCCTCTCACACCACTCTCTCCCCTCTCACACCACTCTCTCCCCTCTCACACCACTCTCTCCCCTCTCACACCACTCTCTCCCCTCTCACACCACTCTCTCCCCTCTCACACCACTCTCTCCCCTCTCACACCACTCTCTCCCCTCTCACACCACTCTCTCCCCTCTCACACCTCTCTCTCCCCTCTCACACCTCTCTCTCCCCTCTCACACCTCTCTCACACCTCTCTCACACCTCTCTCACACCACTCTCTCCCCTCTCACACCTCTCGCTACCCTCTCACACCACACTCTCCCCTCACCACACTCTCCCCTCACCACACTCTCCCCTCACCACTCTCCCCTCTCACCACTCTCCCCTCTCACCACTCTCCCCTCTCACCACTCTCCCCTCTCTCCTCTCACCACTCTCTTCTCTGTCCCCTCTTCCCTCTCTCCACTCTCCTCTCTTTCCACTCTCCTCTCTCCCAACTCTCCCCTCTCACCACTCTCCCAACTCTCCCCTCTCACCACTCTCCCAACTCTCCCCTCTCACCACTCACCATTCTCTCCACTCTCCCCTCTCACCACTCACCACACTTCCCCCTCTCACCACTCTCCTCTCTACCCTCTACAACTATTGGCATTGTAAATGACAAAGCTATTAATTTAGCTATTTTCAAACCAAACGCATAAATAAAAAATGTGTCATTTACAATACCGATAGCTCAAAATTTCCTAATGCGAGACCTATTGCATTGCAAATGCTTGTTTTTTCCTTTGCTGCGGAAGTTCTTCATAGGGACTTAACGTATGTATGTTGCTTTGCTTCTTGAGGTTGTGCGCGGCCCGTCGTAGTGGTGTGTCCAGGCATTTCCTCACCTTCTTGCTCCCGTCCTGAGGGCTGGGATGATTCTGTGTACTCCCTTGTCAGGTGTCGCCTGCCCAGTCTTCCTGGGGCCCCGGGCTGTTCTTGCGGCTATTGAGTGCCGGTGCCGTTCTGGCTGGCCTGTTGCCTTCTATCTGGAGGGGTCTTGCCTTCCTTTCCCTCGTTTTCCCCGGGCCCTCTCGGCTTCTTCCTCCTCTTCCTGTCGTGGCATTGGATGGAAGCTCTGTTGCCTTGTAGGGGAGTGGGGTGCTCGGCCTCTCTGGCCTTGCCCTTGGTTCCTCTGTGTACGGGTGTCTTCAGTCTTCTTTCTTCCTAGGGTCGGTGGTGTCCTGCTTGTGGGGGTTCCCCTGGCCTGGCAGGGATGAGGTTACCTACCTGGTCCGCAGATCTGGTCTCCTGTGAGACCCTCTGTTCTGTCCAGGCTGGTGGGGTCCTTTCACAGACCCTTCTTCCCCGGGGGTATTGCTAGGGTATCTATTCTACGTGAAGGACTCTGCGGCTAGTAGTCTTTATCAGATGTACGAGTTACTTACCTTCGGTAACGATGTATCTGGTAGAGACGATTCTAACCGCAGATTTCTTCACGGCCCGCCCTTCCTCCCCGTTCTGCGAGGACCCTTGGGTTGGTCTTCGGTACTCGCCTCCCGGTGGGGGGGCTGTGCCTCCTGTGAGTGCCGCCTTTTGCTCGGGTGGCTTTGTCTGGTTGCGATTCATTCCTCCTCTTGGTTCTTGGAGGATGGAGTTACGGTGCGCTTGTGCCCCGCTGCTCTGTCTACTCCAGGTTTGGGGGGTTTGCCTTCAATCTCTGTCCTTCCCTCCCCTCCCTTCCCTTCCTCTTCCTGCTAGGGATCCTGGCCACTCTGCTAACCTCTGAATAGTGGTCCGCTGGCCATGCCATGGTTCCTTGGGGGGTGGTTGCCCTCTATGCTGGGGTGGCTTGGAAGTTTGTTGTTCCTATCTATCTTGGGACTGGCTCCCCATCCTTGTTTCTGGATGGGGGTGGTAGGCCTGCTACATGTTGAATCAAAAGGAGGACAAAGTTCCTATGCCAGAGTGCGAAAAGTCACCCATGCATCAGGGTGCAAAAAGTCACCCATACAGTAAAGAAAAAGAAGAGAATAAAGTACAACCCAGGTATGAAAGACCCATAACTGTGAGTGGAAAAGTCAATCTACATCCTCTGCTGCCCTCTCACACCCCGAAGGCTGTCATGCTTCATCATCGGGTCCCCCGAAGGGTCACTTTGTCGGAGATCTTTTTTTTGTGGATTGCCGGATGGTGCATGCGGGTGTGTGGGGAGTGGGTCAAGAGGAGAGTTTGTGCAATTGTAATTCAATAAAGTTAATGCAAGGATAAACATGCAGCGATAAGGGTGCTGGCAGCCGCCCTGAGCTGAGAGGTCACCGTCGTCCCGGGTGGGACCCTAGTGCTTGCTGATTCCCCCGGCCGAGCGACCGGTCCTTGGAGGTCGTTAAATGGCGAGCGGCATGGCTGCCACCGAGCTCTACTCCAAGCATGCCAGAGTGTGGATACCTGACCCGGAAGAAGTCTGGAAATCGGCAGAGCTGCGCAAGGATTACAAGCCAGGAGATGCCACTCTTCAGCTCAGTCTGGAAGAAGGCTCGGATTTGGACTAGCGCATAGACCCCAAGACAAAGGAATTACCTCCTTTAAGAAACCCAAACATTCTCGTTGGTGAAAATGACCTTACAGCTCTCCGCTTTCTCCATGTACCTGCTGTGCTTCACAATCTCAAAGTTCGATTCATCGAGTCAAAACGTATTTACACGTACTGTGGTATCGTTTTGGTTGCAATTAATCCATATGAACAGTTGCCCATCTATGGTGAAGATATTATCAATGCATACAGCGGTCAGAATATGGGGAACATGGACCCCCATATTTTTGCAGTGGCTGAAGAGGCATACAAACAAATGGCCAGGTACCATTCAGGAGCGGCTTCCATTTAGCAGCTGTAACCACAATGAGGGCATACAGGTTTCTGCCCCGCCCTGATTGAGATAAGATGGTTATATTTTTACACTCATTGTTTCACGTGCACTTCACTTTTTTAACATGACGGTCCTGACGAAGCGCTAACGACCTTTGGGCGACTGAAGCGCGAAACATGTTGGCCTTGAATTGACACCTAGGCAAAATAGGCCTTTTGGGTCAATAATTTTTAGCAGTATTGACTGCCAAGGGTATACTTTTGAATCTTATCGCTGCATGTTTACCCTTGCATTAACTTTATTGAATTACACTTGCACGAACTTTTATTACCCTCCTCTTGACCCACTCCCCACACACCCGCATGCACCATCCGGCAATCCTCCAAAAAAAGATCTCCGACAAAGTGACCCTTCGGGGGACCCATAGGGGATTGCAGCGCCGGCCCTACGAGGAGCAAACGCCCGATGATGAAGCATGACACCCTTCGGGGTGTGTGAGGGCAGCAGAGGATGCAGATTGACTTTCCACTCACAGTTATGGGTCTTTCATACCTGGGTTGTACTTTATTCTCTTCTTTTTCTTTACTGTATGGGTGACTATTTGCACCCTGATGCATGGGTGACTTTTTGCACTCTGGCATAGGAACTTTGTCCTCCTTTTGATTCAATATTGATATAAGGAGCGCGGACACTGGACCTTAATTAGCTCCTTGGTCCCCCCTCTTTTTTGGTAAATAGGCCTGCTACATGTGTCATGACTTGTTACACATGTTCCTTGTCCCCGGGGCACGGGGGGGGAGGCTGTCCACATACTGGCAGGGTGGCTGCTCAGGGCTCTGCTCTGTTCTTTCTTCTGCCCCTGTCTTTGGACTCTCCAATGTTACGCTGTTCCTTATGGTGTTGTTGTCTCCACTCTCTTTTTCTACTCTTTCGCACACTGTTCCCATGCTCCCACAGTTTTTTGCCTGGTGGCTCCGCGTTGTGGTGCGGAAAAGTTCTCGAAGAAAACGAACATAGGGGTGCCGGGGTGGGGCTTATGTGACCTCGCTGACGTCAAGTACGGGGACGATCCCTGGGCGAAGTTGCGTGATGCCGCCACGCCCACGTCACCCTGGGATGCTGTGGCAAAACTTTCTGGATCCAGTCTCACACCTGGGGATAATTCTACGTGAAGGAATCTGCGGCTAGAATCTTCTCTACCAGATACATTGCTACCGAAGGTAAGTAGCTCGTACATTGACGTCAGTGGTGGGTTATAACATTTAAAGCATATTAGTATTGTCCCCATTAATTTCAGTGGTGAAGTATAACATGTTCTATGCTTTTACAGATGTGGTGCCACCCTGACAAAGCCAGTAGGCCTGCCTCTTGATAATGGCAGCCCCCTCGTATTGGGATATTGCTTCTAGTAAAGGTGGAGGATATTGCAGTTTTATGGTTCATAAACGACTAGGGGTTTAATGTGAACATGAGTGTGTTACAAAATGTTGTTCTATCTGCCAGGTAGTGTATATGTGTAATGTAATGTGTAGTATTTAGTATTGTACATGTGTGTGTACATAAGAAAAGCACATTTCCTTTTTAAAAGCAAAAGCACTGACTGGACAGTTATTTATTTAGTGGTGATGTTGCATACCAGCCAGCTGGGGTTACTAGCCCCTACTTCCTACCCTGATTATGACTTGGGCTGTTCTGCTTCACTACCCTAAGAGTCAAGTGCTATAATGGAGGTACTTGGTTCCCAGTGAGAAAAGACAATTGCAGACTTAATGCTTGTGAAGAACTCGCCTACTTCGCAAATAATAGCCCAATTTCTTAAAGAGAGCAAGGTACCTGTTTTTATGTATGCAGTACTTTGAGAGGGTATTCTTTAAGCAAACAATGTTATTACCCCGTACTAGAATAGACCTGGAACTTCTGCTTTATTGTACCTGTCGAATGAGTTGTTTCTGGTAAATCTTATTACAGATGCCTGGAAGTCGCTCACGGACAAAGTACAGGAGGCCCGTTCCAACGCACGGCTGAAGCAGCTGTCATTTGCAGGTAAAACACTGCTGTGTGACGCCTCTTTTATCAAGTCTATGTGCACTTGGTCAGTCAGAACATATCTCTTGGGTGGGGTTAAGGTCGGGCTGGGGGGCGGGGGTAATTAAACTCACCTTGTAAGTTCCAGCATAGTGCATCTAACCATACATGGAGCTGGTACCTAGGAACTAGAAAGCACGGTATGTCACTGCTTCCAGTGAGCCCCAACAAGAAATGCTATTGCTCTTCAAGATAAGCCTGTTTTCTTTGGGTTCCTAGCTTGAATGGGGCCACTGATAATGTCACCATAGTGAGTGAGAACTATTTTTGTCCCGTTCAACAACGTTTTCACTTAAGTCTGTCGTTTTTGCTGTTGTATTAGTGTTTCAAATTTTGCTATTCAAGCATAGTTTCTATCTGTATTGCTGTAAGAACATATTAAAATTGTGCTTTCTGCTGTTTCTTGTTTCAGGTGTGAACGGCTTGCGTATGCTGGGCAATATACATCACGCTGTTGTGTTCCTAATTGAACAGCTGGCTGGTGCAAAGCACTGCCGTAACTACAAATTTCGATTTCATAAACCCCAAGAGGCCAATGAGCCCCCCCTAAACCCGCATGGGTCTGCCAGGGCTGAAGTGCACTGCAGGCAAGTAACTCATATCTACCTGCCAATCTGTAGTGAAACATGATTAGTTCGAGGCATGTGGGCTGCTGAATTCATATCTGTGCATAGATCGCCGCCTAGTGTTGGGTCCGGATGATTGCACGTTGTTGTCCTGGAAGAGTCTCCGAAGTATCACGAGATAGGTGGCTCCTCCCTCGGACTACAGTGCACAAAGGGCATCCTCTCCATCCTCAGATTGTTTTTTTCCGCCATTGGGTTCGGATGTATCTTCCTTTACTCGAAGTTCGGAAACTAAACTACTCTTCCTAGAGGCCAAAAGGCCTCCGCTATCGTCGGTATTGTCTCGTATCGGTGCCAAAAACTTCTTTACAAACTTTATACTACTTGGGACGTCGAATCGGGCCGCGGGCTTTCTCGACGCCACACGACCACTCGTCGATGGAACGGAGCCCATTCAAGAGATGCCCTCAATGTAGCTCCAAATACCCACATATCGATAAACACCCTGTATGTAACAAGTGTTTATCTCCAGAACATGATGAATACGACTGCCTAGCCTGTGCCCAGTTTCGTTCAAAAATGACACTTCGAACGAGACGGGCAGCTAGACTCATCATGCAGAGACACATGCCAGAACCAGACAATATCTTCAGCGACGAAGACGATCTTGGTGAGGCAGAAGAATATGAAGAACAGTCAGATCAAGGATCGGAGCATGACTCCGACTACTACATCGACGAGGAAGAAGACATCGTCGAGGTAGGGGACGACGAGCAAGGGATTGGAGCCGTAGAGGACGACTCCAGTGACGAAACGGGCCCAAACGTAACTACGGAGGCCTATACGTTCACCTCCATGGTTCAACAGGCTCAGGTCGAGGCATCGCCACAAGGCCTTAGCCAAGATCTCGAAAGACATTCTACAGCCCCGCAATACAGCCCGGCTAAGAATATTACTAAAGAGCCGTCGAATCAACAAGCTCCAAGATTGGTGATGTCGAAACCAAAGGTGGTAGAACAGAAAACGAAACCGAAACTTATCGACTACACGGTCTTCGGACCACATTACGTCGATCCATCGGAGTCGAAACCGAAGAAGCTTGTAGACAACACTGTCTTAGGGCCGAACTATGTTGAACCATCAGCGTCGAACATAAGTCATCGAGCCGAAAAGCAGCGCCCCGGTACCTGCGCCAAAACAAAAGGGCGTCGAACCGAAAACATCGGCAACGAGTGCTGAAAAAACAAACAGGGGACTCGATCCAAAGAAGGTTGTCGAACCCAAACAAAAGGCCGACAAACCAATTGCTATCCAAAAGAAAAGAATCGAGCCAAAGAAAATCGAACCGAAAAAGAGAATCAAACCTACATCAAAGGGCGTCGATCCAGGACCATCGGTTCCGAAAAAGCACAAGTACAAAAAGTAGTACTCGAGCCAAAAAAGACTGTCGACAGAACTTCGGCACCAAAGAAACCGGAACTACAAAAACAAACCGTAGTACCACAAAAGACAATCGGTCTGATTAAATTTGGCCTCCCACCTACCTCAAAGTCAAAGGCTGTCAACCCAAAAGCCGGCGTCGAACCAAAGCTGATAAAACAAAAGACTTTGGCAAAACCACAAAAGACTGCTGAACAGGAAGTCTTACATCCAGACCCTGAATCAGTTGAACAATCAAAACACTATATTGATCCTAGCTCTGGCAAACTCACTCTCTACAAGAGGAAGATTAGGCCAGAAACTGAAAGGGACACCTACACTATTCCACTTAAAAAGAAAAGGGACTGTTCTACCTCACCTATTCTTTTTGAGCCTATCCAGCCACATAGGCCACACACATATTCATATACACCCACACACTCAGATGAGTCACACACAGCCATGGGCTGACCCATCCCATCCAGGTGATTCGCAACCCATCCCTGATACACCTGCATACCCTGCTAGGCTTTCTCCTACAGAAGACACAGCTGCTTTTAATTCATTAATAGAAAGAGCAGCAAGCCATCACAATGTGGACATGCATGCAGATCCTGTAGAGGAAGATTTCCTCTTTGACACTTTTGCAACATCAGAAAGGACAGTTAAAACACTGCCCATGTTAAAAGGGGTACTTAAACATGCAGGGGACATATTTAAGGATACCACCAGGGCCAGGGTCATTAACCCAAGGATAGAAAGGAAATACAGGCCAGCGCCAGTAGACCCTACATACATTAAGGACAACTGCCTCTAGATTCTTTGGTGGTGGCGAATGCACGTAAACGTGCAAACTCTCAAACAACTGGGGAAGCTGCACCCCCCGACAAAGAATCAAAGATTTTTGAGGCATCGGGGAAAAGGGTAGCCGCACAGGCGGCTAATATATGGAGAATATCAAACACGCAAGCCCTGTTAGCCAGGTATGACAGGGCACACTAAGATACCTTAGAAACGCTTTTACAGCATCTACCTGACGCTTACAAAGAACAAACTGAACAACTGATACAAGAGGGAAAGCTAATCACAAACGCTTCCATTAAATGTGCCTTAGATGTGGCAGATACAGCTGCCAGATCTATTAACACTAGTGTTATGATCAGGAGACATGCGTGGCTACGCATTTCTGGTTTTAAGAACGAAGTTCAGTCCACTTTGTTAAACCAGCCCGTTAATCCTGACTTCTTGTTTGGTCCAGATGTAGATACAATACTGGACAAAATGAAAAAAGACACTGAGACGGCTAAGTCAATGGGAGCCTGTAGGAGAGTAGGGTCTGCAATCCTATGATCACCCAGATTTTTGCTTTTTGCTGCACTGGTTTACGACTTTCCCTGGCTGTGGGCCTGCTAATCAGACCCACAGCCTAGCTGTTCTCTCTATCCAAATTGTACTCAGGTACTGAATTGGCACTGGGCCCTCTCCAAGTCCCTGTACTCAGGGCTGAGGTGCACCCAGAAGTCTCCCAGGGGCTGAAGCATGTATTATGCCACCCCTGGATTGACTAACTAAAACTGACACAACTGGCTGCACGACAGCTGGGGCAAGGTGGTGTACTCACCCTTAGCTTTAGATATAGTATACCTATATCTAGCCCTGAAATGGACACACAGATCTCCTATCAGTCACTCCTATGGCAGGCCTTAACAATCCTGAAGGCAGAGTGCTTGGAATCGTGTGAGATGGTGCTCTGGCATGAGCTGAGCCTGTCTGCGGCTTTCGGGACCCATCCCTTAGCCGTTTCCATGATATCGCATACCATATACTCTTAAGTGCATTATAATCCTCGCGGTTAAATGCCAACTCTGGTATCGCTTTATCAAAACATGTCGAGTAAGGTGTCATACGAATTGGAATACTAACCCCTCGCCAATTCTGGCGACGGGGTTAGCATTCCACCCTTCTAGAGGGACACGACATGCATGTAACCTATAACCCGGTTAAAAGTCAGACAGAGCCTTAGCATCCACAAAATGGATGCTGCCACCGAGACACAAGTCTGCCCTCCTGCTGCTGGGAGTCCTCCCAGAGCAGGAGATAAGGACAAAGGGTTTCCTGCCAGGGGCGGTGCCAGCACCGTCCCAGACAGGGTTTTGTGTATTGTAGGTAGGCAGGGCTTTAGAGGAAGGTGACTGCACGTGGCACCCCGGTGCTCACTGTGCATAGGCTGGCTGGAACCAGTTCCAGGGTCACTCCAGACCCTGTGCTGGGGAAAAGCCCGCCAAGGAAGTGGGTGTAACCACCCCCCTCCTAGTCCCACCCCTAGGGCAGGACTTAGTCGCGTGCCAGCCCCCTTTTACAGGATAAAGGTAGGAACTGGCCCCCTTCCAAATCAGATCATCTTTGAATCCTGAAACTACTTTCCACGAAAGGAACTCAAGACTTCTTCCTAAGATTTCTCCCTTGTGACTAAGGAGTAGTCACCCTGCATCCGCAGGCACCATCTTAAGAACACTGCGGTCTGCTGCAAGTCTCTCCTCCGGATCAAGACTGCCCAGCTCGACGAGAACCGGCTTCCCTGGCACCTCTGACCTCTACCTGCATCATCAGTCACGCTGAGATTCGTGGGTGTGACGAGACCTCGAGGGACCGGCCCTCTTCAAGACTGCACGACTTCTTTCCAGCAAGCCCGCCGAGTAATTTCCTGGTGAGTGCTTTGGGGTCCGAGAAGCCCCGACCCTGAGCAGCTCCAGCACCGAAGTGCAGCCTCCCAGCATCTCCACGATCTGCGTGGGGCCCTTCTGCTTTTTGCTGCTCACCGCGTTGTTTGGCTACTAGCCCGCTGGCTTGTGGCCTTCTGAACGACGCCCGACGACATTTCTGCTGCTGGTCTGGTTGCTCCAGGCTGGCCCTTGCTCCCTTCCAAAAGAGGAGCACCCCGGACCCTCCTGGTCCACTCAAGACGCCATTTTGAGTCCACCGCGTGGGCTTGAATTAGCCAAGGCTTGTTGCCCAATCCTGGGTAACTTCGACGCCGACAGCTTCATCCATCGTGGGACAGCTCGCCTCTCCATCCTGGTCGCCGACAACGCCTCCTGGTCCGTGAGATCTGCAGAGCCAGCGTCGCCCCCTCACCTGACTGCGGTGACTTCGCCCGGTGCCATCCTGGTGCCCACTTAATCACTGGCTAGTGATTCAAGAACTTGGTCCCCTCTGCTTTCAGGTTTCTTCTTCCTCGATCCAGGCTTGGATCCAACGAACTTTCCTTCACTGGTCGCCTGCCAGCAACTTCCTTCTTCCAGGCTCCTGGTCCGGCAACGAGATCCCCGACGTCTTTTCAGACCTATGCAGCTGCAGCCCCTGGGCTAGGTAACTTCGGCACTTCGGTGTCCCAGCATAGCCTCACTATCCTAGGGTCAGGATCCACTGTCGTTTTCTTCCTACCAGGTCGGGTTCGCCCGTGAACACTAACTTTGCCTTTACTAGCTCCCATAGACTTTGTCCCGCATCCCGCGTGAGAGTGCACACTCTGCACCCGAGTCCCCTGGGCCTCCTAGTAGTAATCTAACGATTCCCTAGTCAAGTCCTAGCGATTCCAAAGCCTATTAGTACTGTTACTTACCTGCTAGTAATTCGCATTCCACTTTTAGAGTATATGGTTTTTCGTGCCCCTCGGGCATTTGTGTATAACGTGCTAACTTAAGTATTTTCGTAAGAGTTTTGTGGTGTGCCTAGCACCCTGTCCTCATAAAGAGTACAGGGTTGTTGTGATTCTAATAAATACATTGTTTATTTTCATAACACTTGTGTGGTGTCCTTTCACTGGGTGTTCAAGGGGTAATGTGATGGTAAAACAGCTGGCTTAACACGCCCTCTAGAGTCTTAGCCTTAGACTGCTCGTATCCATGCTACTAGGATAGCTGGTCTATAAGGTTGACTTACAACCAATCAATAAGGGTTGTTTGGACTGATATATAGTGATCACTAGAATAGTGAACACTGCACATCAGGCCAACTTCTCACAGAGCCCTACAGTCACAACAACATAGAGGCTCCTTTCGTCGCTCAGGCTACAGAGGGGCTGCAAGAGGCAACTCATCACAGCAGACCACAAACTATAAAGGAAACACACAAACCACCTACAATAAAAACAATAGAGGTGGATACCGCGGCAATAATAACAAGCATTTGCAATGCAATAGGTCTCGGGTTAATTAAGTTTGAGCTATTGGCATTGCTAAATATTGCAACACCAACTGTAATATTCCATGCAGCACAAGAGCAGTGATGAATGTGTGAACAGGTGGCCGTGTTTGCCCGTGCATGTGTGTGTGTGACACATTGTGCATGGATCCATGTCTGCGCGTTTGGATGTGTGTGTTGGCTTGAGACCGTGTATGCCTCGTGTGTGCATGGATCCACGTGGCATATCTAAACAAACTTTTACGTGTTTCTGTGTGGCATTGAGTGTGCGTTTTTATGTAGCCGAATGGAACCATGTGCAATTGTGTCGCCTGCGTGAGTGCCTATATATGTGTGTATGCATCTGTGGGCTTATATTTGTGTTTGCTTGTGTACTTGCATGGCAATATTGTGAGAAGTTGGCCTGATATATGATGCTCACTAGTTCTAGTGACCACCTTGTATCAGTCCAAACAACCCTTATGGTGATTGGTTGTAAGTCAACCTTATAGACCAGCTATCCTAATGGTAGCATGGACAAAGCAGTCTTAGGCTAAACTCTTTTGGCATGTGAAGCCAGCTGTTTTACCACAATATAACCCCCTTCGAATACCAGATGAAAGGACACCACACGGGTTGTTATGAAAATAAACAGTATATTTATTAATAACAACACCTCTGAACTCTTTATGAGGTCAGAGGGCTAAGCACATGACAATCTCTACGAAAAATACGACAAGTTGCACAGAATTACAATGGTGCCCTAGGGGCACGACAAACCATATACTAAGTAAGTGGAATGTGAGAGTCGATAAAAGGAATGGAGCTGTCCAGAGGCTGTAGGATCGATGGGACCACGCTACACTAACTTCAGGTAAGTAATAGGAGGCCCACGGAACGCGTGTTCAGAGTGTGAACTCACACGCGAGATGCGTAACAACGTCTATGGACAGTACAGTTCAAGTTAAAGGTGAGTACGGACAATCCTGACTAGGTAGGACTAAAACGACTGTGGAACTGGACACTAGGGGCCAGATGTAGGCGGCCAATTACCGGTCGGTAACGGCCGAATTCGGCCGTTACCGACCGGTAATTGGATTTTGAGATGTAGGGGGCAGAATCGGTAAATTTACCGATCGGTAAATTTACCGATTCTGTAAATTACCGAATCGGTATTTTTACCGATTCGGTAATTTTGAGATGTAGGTGGGACTCTTCTGAGTCCCACAAGCCTTACAGAATCGGTATTTTACCATCAAATTCAATTTGATGGTAAAATACCGATTCCGGTGTACATGCACATGTGTGCATGCACACCTGTGCCATATGATAGGCAGACCTGCCCTTAGGGCAGGTATGCCTGCCACATGGCACCCAAACCTGTTTTGGGGGTGCTAGAGGGTGTCAAAGTGACACCCCCTGCACCCTTGTGAAATTCGGTATTTACCGATTCGGTAAATACCGAATCGGTAATGCCCATTCATTCCTACCGAATCGGTAAATACCGACTTTTACAGATTCGGTAAATCCACACCTGGATTTACCTACATCTCCCTCCTTATATTTTACCGATTCATAAATACCGAAAAGGTAAAATTCGGTATTTATGAGTCGGTAAAATATATTTACCTACATCTGGCCCTAGGACAGTTAAACTACCCTTTAGCACCGAAATGCTCTTGTTACCTCACCCACGGGCCGCGGCTGCATAGGTGTCAAAGTGCGTCGGGTTCTCGCGTTGAAGTCAATGGAGCCTGAAAGAAAAGATGCTGCAGGCGACCAGGAGGAAGATGTCCGGTGCAATCCAAGGGTGGATTGTTGAAGAAGGAGACCTGAAAGCAGAGGGGACAATGTTCACAGTCACTAGCCAGTGACTGGAGTGGAACCAGGAAGGAACCAGATGTCGTCGTCGCAATCAGTTGAAGAGTGGGTGCTTGACTCTGCAGCCACGTGGACCAGGAGGCGTTTTCGACGACCAGGATGGAGGCACGAGCTGTCCCACGCAGGCTCTCGCTGTCAGCGGTGTTGGATCCGGAATCGGCGTCAACAGGCCTTGGCAAAGGCAACCCACGCGGTGAGTGAAGAAAGCGTCTGGTGCGGACTAGGAGAGTCCGGGGTGCCCCTCTTTTGGAAGGGAGCAAGGGCCAGTCTGGAGCAACCAGACCAGCAGCAAAGATTCAAAGGTTCGTCGTCTAGGAGGCCACTAGCCAGCCGGCAAGTGACCAGACAACAAGTCGAGCAGCAAACAAGCAGAAGGGCCCCACGCAGATCTCGTGGAGGCTGGAGGGCTGATCTTCGGTGCAGGAGCTGCTCGGGGCTGGGGCTTCTCAGTCCCCAAAGCACTTGGTCGAGTTTACCTCGGGAGTCGTGCTGGGAGCGAAGTGCAGTTACTTCCAAGATGGCCGGTCCCACGTGTCTCGTCGCACCCACGGGTCTCAGCTTTGCTGTAGATGTGAGTTGAGGTCGGAGAGGTCTGGGTATCCGGGTCTCGTCGGGCTCTGAAGTCTGGATCCTCGAGGGAAGACGGCAAAGGGAAGCCGCTGGACGCTTGATGGTGCCTGCAGTTGCAGGGTGGACACTCCTTGTCCACAAGGGAGATTCTTCAGTCTTCTGTGGAGCAGAACGTCGAAGGCCAGAGTTTCTTCTTGTTGAATAGTTCAGGATAATCTAATTTGGAATGGGACCAGCTCCTACCTTTATTCTCCTAAAGGGGGCTGCACTACTGACTAGGTCCATCCCCTGGGTGGGACCAGGAAGGGGGGTGGTTACACCCCCTATCCTTTGTCCGGTTTCCCGCCAGAGCTGGGGCAGGGATGCCCCAGCAACTGGTTTGAACCGGTGTATGCACAGGGCACCTTGTGTGCCCCAGGCATGTCTCATTCCTTTCAGGCCTCCCTACCTCAATACACAAAATCCTGTCTGGGGTGGTGCTAGCACCTCCCAAGGCAGGAAACCCTTTGTCCAAGCCATCCTCGCTGGAAGGACTCCCAGCAGCAGCAGGTCAGACTTGTGTCTGTGGTGGCAGCATCCATTTTGTGATGCTGAGGCTCAAGTTAACTTTAACCGGGGTTCACAGTTACATACATGTCGTGTCCCTCTAGAAGGGTGGAATGCTACCCCCGTCGCCAGAATTGGCGAGGGGGTAGTATTCCAAATCGTATGACACCTTACTCGACATGTTTTGATAATGTTATACCAGAGTTAGCATTTAGCCGCGAGGTTGATAATGTACTTAAGAGTATATGGTATAGCGTTATCATGGAACAGCTATTAGGACTTGGTTCCGCAAGCTGCAAACGGGCTCAGCTCATGCCAGAGCATCATCTCACATAATTCCAAGCACCCTGCCTTCAGGATTGATAAGGCCTTCCATAGGAGTGACTGATAGGAATATATGTGTCCATTTTAGGGTTAGATATAGGTATACTATATCTATAGCAAAGGGTGTTTACACCACCTTGCCCCAGCTGTCATGCAACCAGTTGTGTCAGATTTAGATGGCCAGCCAGGGGTGGCATAATACATGCTTCAGCCCCTGGTAGGCCCTGGGTACACCTAGGCCCTGGGCACAGGGACTGATAAGGTGGCCCAGTACCAATTGGTAAATGCACCTAAAGTACATGGTTGTCAATTTAGAGAGAGAACAGCTAGGCTGTGGGTCTGATTAAGCAGGCCCACAGCCAGGGAAAGTCGTAAACCAGTGAAGCAAAAAGCAAAAATCTGGGGTGACCATAGGATTGCAGACCCCACTCTCCTACATATATAGAAATGTGTTATTGTGTAGGTGCTTGCATGTGTGTGCGGTCTTATATGTGCCCTGGTGTATTTGCATGTCTGTGCTTTTATGTGCGTGTGTTTCGATGTGCGTGCTTATATGTGCCCTGGTGTATTTGCGTGACTGTGCTTTTGTGTGCTTGTGTTTCGATGTGTGCGTGTGTGTTCATGCTTATATGTGCCCTGGTGTCTTTGCATGTCTGTGCTTTTATGTGCTTGTGTTTCGATGTGTGCATGTGTGTTCATGCTTATATGTGCCCTGGTGTATTTGCGTGTCTGTGTCTCTACTGGCCAGCCAAAGTGAGAACTCAGAGCACACACGCTTCCTGGGAACTCATTGCTCAACGCACACGGACCCGACCGTCACCCTTCACCGAGACAGTCATGGCCTAGCAGAGCTGCCGGTGCTCTACCCCCGCCCACATCTGGGTTTGCATGCAGTTTCATTTTATAATGCTGCTTTGTTTACCTCTCTGTCCATGTGTCATCGTTATGTTGCCGTATTTGTAGGTGGCGCGCTGGCCATTCCATCTTAGCGCGGCCCGAGATTTCTCTCATTCCCCCTGCCAGGGTGAATGAATAGATGGATCATTGGCAGGCTTTAGCCCGCAACACATAGTAAGACTTTCTACTTTATGATTTAAACCCCCAACCAGCGTCATCAAAACTCCTGTTGGTGCCTTAACGATGTTGAATACTTCACAGGCAGAATCCTCTTACTAGCACACATCTCCTTTACCGACAAAGTTTAAATATGACAAAAATATCCAGGACGATGGAATGAGTTTAATATATACATATTCGAGCTGGTCTCCCTCCGAGGAAGGTGTCCTGTCTGGAGCCTGCGGAGCGGTGTTTGGCGGGCGCGGCTCGCCGTCCTCCTGCACCTCGGGCTGAAGGCGAGCAGTGAAAGGAGGTCTTACAGAAGGGACCCAGGACCCGCAGACCATGGTCCGGCCCGGTACCAGCCCGGTTTACACTCGGGATGCGAGGTTGGTTAGCAGCAGAGCTTCGCACACAGCACCGCAACCAGGTCACTGCGGTCCCGCCGTATATACACACTTTGTAAACGTGCGCCTCCTGTTGAGGTAGGTTTATTTACACCGAGGCGGGATATGAAGTTTTTAAATTTAAAAGTGCTCGCATTTACATTGCGCGAACCGGACCTGATGGCATTAAAGCGTTTTTCAAGTACACTACTTTACAATGCAGCATATTTTTGTTATTGTACGTGCAATACCAGTAACGTGCTCAAACAAGTGATTGCAGCTCAGTGCCTGCCTGTTTATCAGCGCCGCGCGCCTCTCTGCAGACTCCCCCTGCATTCCAGAGAGGCGCGCGACGCGATCCGGTCAGCCCTGGAATGCTGTGGAGACCAGACCTGGCCGCGCGCACAACGTTATCCTATGGGGAAACGCTGCGCGCGGCCAGGTCTTGTCTCACTTTGGTGTTCTCAGACTGCTGAGACGCCGACAATAGTTCTCTGGCGAGAACGTGCTTTCAGCGCGTTACTAGCCGAGACCTAACAAAGGCAGAGGACGAGGGAACAACACCACCACATCCTCTGCAAATACAAAACAGTGACTCCTTAGCGCTACCCCCAGACCACATAACACCGGTCGGGGGACGTTTACAACAAATCCTACCAGTCTGGAAAAACATCACTACAGACGAGTGGGTAAGGCAAATTATCCAACATGGCTATTGCCTAGAGCTAACCTCCACACCACCCAACATACCTCTAAAACACCGGCCTATGTCCGCAGAACACCTCAACTTATTGCAACAAGAAGTTATCAGCATGCTGCAAAAAGGGGCCATAGAACTAGTACCATTAGAACATCAAGGTACAGGAGTATATTTGCTATACTTCAGGACGGGTCTCTCAGACCAATATTGAACCTCAGGCCCCTAAATCAATACATCTTATCCGAGCATTTTCATATGCTCACTCTACAACAAGTGGTACCACTGTATCTCAGGTTTACGCTACTAAATCAACATTACCAATTCAAAGTGCTTCCATTTGGCGTAACAACAGCTCCAAGAGTGTTCACAAAATGCCTAGCGACAGTGGCTGCACATTTAAGAAGACAACATATTCACGTCTATCCGTACCTGGACGACTGGCTTATACAAGCAAAGTCAGCCCAGCAGTGTGCCAGCCACATGTCAAAAACAATTCACCTACTGCACAGCCTAGGGTTCACCCTAAACTACCAAAAATCTCACCTTCAGCCATCCCATGTACAGCAGTACCTAGGAGCAACAGTGGATACCTAGACAGCAAAAGCATACCCAAACGCTGCAAGAATAAACAGTATGCAGCTACTAATCCAAAAGTTCAAGTCCCAACACTCGATCTCTGCCCGAGTGTTTATGCAACTCATAGGCATGATGGCCTCATGCATCTTCATAGTCCCTCACGCCAGACTACACATGCGCCCGCTACAAGAGTGCTTAGCACGGCAGTGGAACCAGGCTCAAGGACAATTGAAAGACCTAGTGTTGGTGACCAGTCATGCATACAACTGCTGACAACGGACGCATCTCTCATAGGATGGGGAGCCCATGTCCTTCAGTACACAGTGCAGGGCCTATGGACAGCACAACAAAAGAAAATGCACATCAACTTGCTGGAAATGATGGCAATTTTTCTGGCAATGAAAGCGTTCAAAGTACATTTACGCAACAAAGCTGTGTTGATCCGGACGGACAACATGACAGCAATGTACTACATACAGAAACAGGGAGGAACACACTCCCCACAGCTATCACATCTAGCACAAAGCATGTGGAAGTGGGCCATCCAAAGAAACATTTTTCTCATGGGGAAAGACCTCCCAGGCAAAGACAACCAAGTAGCGGATCTGCTCAGCAGACACAGCCAACAGCTACACGAGTGGGAGATTCATCCCACGGTGCTCCAACCATACTTCCAGCAGTGGGGACAACCAGAGATAGACCTGTTCGCCACAAAGGAAAACGCAAAATGCTGGTACTTTTCCGCCAGGTTTCCACATCCGCAGTCGCAGGGCAATGCGATATGGATGAACTGGTCAGGCAGATTTGCGTACGCTTTTCCTCCAGCACCGTTACTTCCGCTAGTGGCACGTAAACTACGCCAGCATTCACTGACACTAATCCTGGTTGCTCCAACATGGGCGAGGCAACCATGGTACACAACGTTCCTAGAACTTTCCGTGGTACCTCATCAAAGACTGCGGCTAACGCCCACTCTACTCACTCAGAGCCATGGAGACATACAGCACCCAGATCCGCAACAGCTGAACCTTGCAATCTGGCTCCTGAAGTCTTAGAGTTTGGGTACCTAAACTTACCTCCTGACTGTATGAACATTATCAAGGAGGCAAGAAAACCTACAACCAGAGCTTGTTAGGCCGCAAAATGGAAGCGTCTTGTCATTTACTGCAATAACAATGACGTAAACCCACTAGATGCTTCAACGCAAAATATAATTTGCTATCTTTTGCACCTACATCGTTGCAATCTAGCTTATTCATCTGTAAGAATACACTTGGCTGCCATTGCAGCTTATCTTCAAAACAGGCAGCATCTTTCGCTCTTCAGAGTACCTGCGATTAAGGCATTCATGGAGGGACTCAAAAGAATAATCCCCCCAAAACACCCACCTTCACCTGTCTGGAACCTTAACATCGTTTTAACCAGACTGATGGGACCACCATTTGAACCATTGCATTCCTGCGAATTACAATTTTTAACATGGAAAGTGGCATTCCTAGTGGCAATTACTTCACTTAGAAGAGTTAGTGAGCTACAAGCCCTAACTATTCAAGAGCCATTCATCCAAATACATGCCAATAGGGTAGTTCTTAGAACAAACCCTAAGTTCATGCCCAAGGTGGTATCCCAGTTTCATATCAATCAAACAATAGAACTGCCAGTGTTCTTTCCAAATCCACAGTCAGTTCCTCAAAGGGTTCTACACACACTAGATGTCACAAGAGCACTTCTATACTACATTGATAGAACTGAGGATTTTCGAAAAACTAAACAGTTGTTTGTTGCCTTCTCACCACAACACAAAGGCAACCCCATTTCAAAATCTGGGTTAGCCAGATGGATAGTTAAGTGCATCCAAATATGTTATCTCAAAGCAAAACGCACTTTAACAGTTCCCCCAAGGGCGCATTCCACACGCAAACTTGGGGCATCCATGGCTTTCCTAGGAAATATTCCTCTAGAGGAAATATGTAGAGCAGCCACATGGTCTACCATACATACATTCACAAAACACTATTTTGTAGATGTACATTCCAAACAGCAAGCAGCTGTAGGACAGGCTGTTCTAAAAACTCTTTGTCAGACTGCTGCAGCTGGCACAGGTAGCCACCGCTAAGGGAGAAACTGCTATACATTCTATGCACAGATATGAATTCAGCAGCCCACATGCCTCGAACGGAATATGCTACTTACCAGTATGCATCTGTTCTTGGCATGTAGGGCTGCTGACATTCATATCGCCCACCCTCCTCCCCGGTGCCTGTCGCAGCTGTAGCATTCCTTATTTATTTCTTACTTTCTTGCATGGACATCCTTTACTGTACCATACTCCATCTCTGCCACAATGGCGAAAAACAATCTGAGGATGGAGAGGATGCCCATGCGCACTGTAGTCCGAGGGAGGAGCCACCTATCTCGTGATACTTCGAAGACTCTTCCAGGACAACAACGTGCAATCATCCGGACCCAACACTAGGCGGCGATCTATGCACAGATATGAATGTCAGCAGCCCTACATGCCAAGAACAGATCCATACTGGTAAGTAGCATATTCCTTATTTACAATCACGTTCGCATGTTTACTGAGGGAACTATCTTTGTTCTTAAATACCATGTTAGAACAAGCATTGGCAAAGATAATACGTGTGACGTCACCTACCAGCATTTTGGATTTAGCTCTTGTTTTGGTTTGTTAGAGAAGCTGCTGAGGCATAATGTGTCTAAAAGACACATTGACTGAAAGCAAAAATTTGTTTTTTCGTCCTCAGAAAAACACACAATACCAAACTAGTCCTTGCCATTTAAGGAAATTACTTGGTGTGTGGATGTACTCCTTATGAAAAGCCAGAATTCCGCCATTCATGTATGACGCGCTAATGGATCAATGGATGCAGAGGGCTGATGGAAAGCCTCTATAACTACTTATATTATACATATAGATACATAAAGGTGTTTGCTAATGCCCGATCTAATAGCTTTGTCTAACCATCAAAAACGGGATTCTGCCACTATGAAAGCTCCGCGTTGAAGAAATGTCATTGTTATGACAAGTAGACATAACAAAATAAAAACAAGCATTGAAAATGCAATAGGTCTCACCTTTGATTAAGTTAAAGCCAATTGCTTTGCTAATGGTATTGTATAGCAAAGCAAATGGCTTTAACTTAATGAAAGGAGAGACCTATAAAAGTTTGTTGTCAAGACACGTGATGAGCTACTTGTCCCTCGACAAATGACTCCGTGCAGGGAGGTCAAACAACTCGGGGAATGCTAAAAACAACCACCATGCAAAAGACAGGGCAAGAATTGGTGTCTGCGGTTAGAACAGGCAATGAATGAATTATTTATCCATCAAGGATTGAGCCACAAACATACTTAAAAGTCGTATGCTTATTTTGTCGCATCAAAGCGTGCTGATTTCGCCACACGTTTCTCCTGGTAGTTACATAAGTTGTCATATTTAAAGATCATGTCTTCTTACCTTTTTATGTCTTTTCTCAGAAAAACATATTGCTAATTAAAGGCTGAACTGAATATTTAGAACTTTATTGGCCTCATAAAGAGCGGCCTTTCTTCGAAGTAGAACAAACGTGGTTTATGGTTTCTGTGTCGATCAAAGCATTTGCTTTGTTTTACCTACTGACACGTGCGATCTCCTACCTGTACATTCTATTTTTTTGTTTACATTTGTTTATTGGGTGTTGGTTAACATTGTACAGGTAGCATGTCAGCGATAATGCAGTACGGTGGTACATATTCGGAAATACACAGTATCGATACACACCAGTAGCCTTCCCCATGCAGTGTACACGTGGCAATCAGCCCTTCCAAGTTGTACGGACCATTAATATTCAGCATATAGTTCCCCCCATCGCCCGGGGCGTACTTCCCAGGCAAGCAGAGGTTGTCCATGGTGATCAATCTACTAAGCGTAGTGTAATAATGACTCTGTGACTCATTGTTCCTTACTCAGTCTTCCCGTATGGTGCCGACGAGGCCGGCAAGATACGTGTCTGCATATGTCGTCGTGATGTTCCTGCCAACCGGTTCTGCCAATAAACTATCAGTAGGGATAACCATTCCTACAATCTAAACTTCCAATTGTTTCAACTTTTGGGGTATTCCACGCTTAGCAAATGAGTGGCTGTAGACGCCTGAATACAGTAACTATAGCACATTGTGATGGTACATGAATTTCGATACCTTTGAAAATACACCGATGACTAATGCTTTCTCAAGGGCTGCCCAATATCCCTATTTGTAGGCTTGACAGCTGAGTGCAAGATTACAGGAATGTCACCACATTAAAGCCCTTATCTGCCATATTTCTGGACGAGGACAAAGCCTGTGACACACACAATAGACAACTTCTGCAGTCAGGCAGTGTTGCGGAATCTCCGCCCAGCTCTCAAGTTGGGAGTGCGGGAAGTAGGCTATTGTAGTAGGGGAGGTTCCTCTTGTCTGGACGAAGGCTGGAGAAGGAGAGCGGCCTTACCTTGGAGGTTGTTGTCGTTGATGTACGGCGGGGCGGTGGGAGTCACGTTGCCCGAGCTGGCTGCGGACAGCAGCTGCGAGCGCTCGTCCACCCCATCGGCAGCCATGACTGCTGCAGCAGCAGCTGAGCCTGCTCTGTCGAAGGGGGAGGGGCGGAGGCAGGACCGGTACCAGTCTCAAACTTTAAGGTTTTATCACAAGGGCAGCTGGAGATTTCGGGGAGGTCTGGCCGGAGAGAGACTCCCGGGACAGCCCTGGTAGAGGAAACCAGAGAAGGATCACACGCTCCCCCGTGTGTCATAAGGTCACGGAGTGAGACGTTAACACAGAGGGCAGGCGACTACCTTAACTTGGGGTTAAATAAGAGTACATGCATTGGTATTCATTTGATGTGACAGCTGGTGTTGAGTACGGGTTGTCCTTGGACCCCTATACAGATAGGGGTGTAAAGGAGGCAAACTACACCTGCGTCCTACTGTCTACTCTGGTGAACCACAGCCTCGACGCAAGGCACATTTAAACAAGCGGGCTGAAGCGGCCTGCACTTAAAATGACAAAAAAAGTGCTTCCAGACAAATAAAAGAGCATGTAACTCCACGAGTGAGAGATCCAATCCCGGGCAGGGCCAAAAGTAGACCAGGCGGCAACAAGGAGGGACTAAGAAGCCTCCTTAACAATCAGAAGCCAGCGTTTTGCAGCCAAGATGACGCATACCAATTAAAAAGATGGGCGGGGCTTCAACTCCACCTTCGAGAGCTTTGGAATCTGTATTGATTCCAAGAAGCTTTTGTATGACGAGAGCAGCGCTTGCGCGCTGCTTTCGCCAGCCGAGACCTAATAACTTTGACAGATTGTATCTGATAGAGACTACTAGCTGCTGATTCCTTAACATAGAATTCTCCCCAGGCGTCAGACTGGATCACAGCATCCCTGTGCGCTGGGGGGACGGCACCACGTGACTCCGCCCTGCCGTCGTCCATGCTCGTGACGACAGCGAGAATACATAAGTCCCACCCCAGCGCGCCTATGTCAGTTTTTTCTCTTTTCCGCGTGCAACGTGGATCCGGATAGTGTCCTGGCCTGTTTTCAGGCCTTCTATCCCTTTTCACGTTTGACGTTCAGTGGAACAGTGTGCGAATGCCTTCGGGCTTCAAGACGTTTACCTCTTGTGCACGTCCCATATCGGCGACGGACCCTCACCCGATTTGCATGTGGTGCCTGGGTGAGCACCACGACTCGGAGAGTTGCGACACCTGCCAGCACCTTAAGCCTAAATCACGACAGGAGCACCGGATGAAGTTGCTGTCAGTGTGCTTGCCAAGGTCGATGTCGTCACAGCGTCCGTCCCCTACCTCAGAGGCAAGGAGTCGCCGGTTTTGTCTGCGACATAGTCTTTCGTAGCGGCCCCTTGCGCATGGCTCACTGGCTGGTAGGTCCTTCAGTTTGTCTCCGCGGCAGGCACCGTCTCCCCCTGGGATTTGCGCCCCCGCCTGTCGCCTCTCTACCCGACGTTTCCCGGTGCAGAGTCGACTAGGGCCAAATGACAGCCTACGCTGCGGCTCTGCAGGCTTCTTTGGCCCTTCCTCCACCTCCTGAGACGTTCGTGGATCCCCTGCCTCGCGCGGGGACTACCGCGGAGTTACCGGCTTCGCCGAAGGTCTCAGCTCCAGTTCCTAGGAGAGTGGCGTCGTCGGGGTGTGGTCCTTTGGGGCTCCCCTCTTCGGCGCCTAGCATCCCTGCCTCGCCGCAAATCCCTATGGGGCTCCCTGTGACATCACAGGTGATCGCCGGGACTCCGTGCTTGCCCCCGAGCCCCCATCAGTCCTCTGAGCAGGCGGCTGCCTCACCAGAGGACGAGCCGGCGCCGTTTCGGTGCCAGGAGCCTTCCTCCCCGGCTCCGGTGGAGGCCGGGGCCTGGGGCGCCTTCCTGAGTCCCTCTTGGTCCTCAGCGCGGGCGGCTGCCCCATCCGAGGCCGAGCCGGCGCCGCACCTTCGCCGGTCCGTCATCGGACGCGCCCCATTCTCCTGGAGAGTATGTGGTGGCAGGAGTCTGCCCGGCGCCACGGAGGCCCATTCCGGCGCCACTCGACGCTGATCTGGCACTGATGGCGAACTCCACAGAGCTGCACCAAGTTCTGGATTCATCTCCTGAAGTCCCTTTTTCTCCTGAGGTCTGTCATCTGTTGGTGTGTTCCTCCCCGGAGACAGGGCGCCATGTAGTTGCCTTTTCATCGGCATCTTCCAGGGAAGGCTCTTCGCCATCCCCACAGCCAAAATCCTCAAACCCTTCTGTTCGAGGCATATGAGCTGCAGATTGTACACTTAGCAATAGATCGCTACCTGGTGTTGGGCTCGGATGATTGCAGGTTGTTGTCTACTTGGAAGAAGTCTTTGTAGTCACGAGATAGGTGACTCCTCCCTTGGACAATACTGCGCATGGTCATTGACTCCATCCTCAGATTGTTTTTTTCCACCACTGGGTTCGGATGAAAGTTTTCCACTCCGGCTAGAAAAGACACTTTTCGACATTTTCGAAGAGAAAACTATAGAAAACCAACTATCGACATCGAATAAACCTTTCGACATCACAACTACATCCCGGTGCGTCGACGCGGGCCGTTGGGCCTATCAGCGCCGTACGGCCTACGCCTCATGGACAGAACTCCATTCAAGAGATGCCCGGTATGTCGAGCAAAATTCCCTCATAGCGACCATCACAAGGTTTGCAACCTCTGTCTCTCGCCAGAACACGACGAGTCGACCTGCACAGCCTGTGCCTCCTTCCGATCGAAAAAGACCATTCGGTATCGGAGGGCCCGTCGACACGAGATGAGGAGATCAGCGCCAGCACCTGAGGCCATCTTTGAGGAGGAGATCGTCGAAGAAGACGTCTCTGAGGACGAGAACCCACTCGAAGATATCTCAGAGGACGAGGCTCCACTCGTCACCGAGGAAGACTCGCCTGATCTCCAGATCATATCGGGAGCAGAGGACTCGGACGATTCGATTCCATCTCGACAACCCGTGAGTACCTCTGCCCCTGCACAACAGACACTGCCCAAACCAAAGGCAACGGTCAGCACTCCGCCCATGGGGCCCAGTCGAGACCGAAATGTACCCTCCGACGCCCCGCCTTCGGGCTCGGCTCCGAGGAAAAAGACTACGCCTTCCGGTGCCTCTGCACCGAAAAAACATGTGCCAATTCCACCCCCTCCATTGGCACCGAAACATGCACGCCCTTCGGCTCACAAAGACTCTTCAGGCACCCAAACCTAAACAGACATCGGTGCCGAAACCAAAAACAGTAACGGACCCGAAAGCTTCGACTCCGAAACCATCCGGTTCCAAAAACAAAGACGGGAAGATAGACTCCGGCGCTGCAGGCCCAACAAAACCTGTCTCCACGCCGAAATCTTCGATAACGGTACCAAAGACCACAAGGCCTGATACAGAAAAGCCTAAGCCACCTTCGGCACCGAAGAAATTGCCACAGGACTCAATCACTCCTCCTAAGGCAAAAAACACTAAAGAACCTCTATCGGCACCTAAGAAATCGGCGGCGAAGAGGATTATACAAGAGGAAGATCCATTTAGACCAGATCCAAAGCAGAAAAAGGTCTATATCAATCCAAAAACTGGACATTTGGAAGCAATTCCACACAAAAAGAGACCAGCAGACACACCACTTCCAACTGTGGTTCCTGCCAAAAAGGATTGTGCAACTTCTCCAATGCACCCTTCCTCTCCTTCACCTTCTTCCTCTCCTATCACTCCATATATTGAGCCTATAACTTCTCCTGCTCAATCTCCTGCATCATCACACCACACTGATGAAGAGTATGACTTAGGTGGGGGGATGATGTACCAGAGCCACATACATAACCTTTAGATGAGTATGAGGATGTCAACCCAGAATATCCCAAAGACGATGATGCATATAATTTCCAACCAAATAATGCACCAGACATCCCTGACCCTCAATACTACCCAACAAAACCTTCCCCTGCAGAAGATAGTATTGGGTTCAATCATCTATTAAACAGAGCTGCACTTTACCACGGAGTTCCAATGCACTCTGTTGCCATTGAGGAGGATTTCCTGTTAGACACTTTTGAGCAGTCACAAAGATCTACTCAAATACTACCTATGATCAAAGGGGTCAATAAACATGCTCCAGAGATTTTTAAAGATCCAGTAAGGTGTAGGGTACTAAATCCCAGAATAGAGAAAAAGTATAGACCAGCACCAGCTGATCCAGTCTACATTAAGGGACATCTCCCATTGGACTCTTTAGTAGTGTCAAATGCACGTAAAAGAGCCAATTCCCAGACTTCTGGTGACACCCCCCGCCTGACAAGGAATCAAAAATCATTGATGCGTCAGGGAAACGGATTGCTGCACAGGCAACAAACATATGGCGCATAGCAAACACACAAGCCTTACTCTCACGCTACAATAGGGCTCACTACGACCAACTAGAAAAGTTAATGGAACATCTACCAGATCAATACAAAGATCAGGCAGCAGAGCTCTTACAGGAAGGCAAATTAATATCTAATGCCTCAATTAAATGTGCACTAGATGTAGCTGACACAGCATCCAGGGCAGTTAACACCAGTGTTATCCTCAGACGTCATGCATGGTTACTCATTTCCGGTTTCAAACCAGAGGTACAAACTACCATCCTCAACCAGCCCTTCAGTCAGAACCAGTTGTTCGGCCAGAGGTAGATAATACACTAGAAAAAATGAAAAAGGACACAGACACTGCTAAGTCAATGGGTGCATTACAATCTACCCAGACTAGAGGTTCTTTTCGTCGCTCCTCTTATAGAGGAGGCTCCAAGCAGACCGGCGCAGATAACACATCATCTTTTAAAACACATACACAAACCCCCTCTAATAAGGGTTACTTTAGAGGAGGGTACAGGGGCAACAACAATAAGGGAAGAGGTAGAAGTAATAACAACAACCGCTCCTCTTCCACTCCCAAACAGTGACTTCCCTCTGCCTCCCCTACAGCATTCCACTCCTGTAGGGGGCAGATTATCACAGTTTCTACCTGTCTGGAATTCCATCACAACAGACAGGTGGGTAAGACAAATTATCCAACATGGCTACTGCCTAGAACTCACAGCAACCCCCCCAAACATACCACCCAGGCAGCGTCCAATGTCCACAGAACACATAACCCTGCTTCAACAGGAAGTTCTAGCACTTCTACAAAAAGATGCTATTCAAAAGGTCCCCTTACAGGAACAAGGAACAGGAGTCTACTCCCTGTATTTCCTAATACCCAAAAAGGACGGGACATTAAGACCGATCCTCGACCTCAGGCCCCTAAACCACTACATTCAATCAGATCATTTTCACATGATCACTTTACAACAAGTACTCCCATTACTACAACAGGGAGGCTTTCTGACAACACTAGACCTAAAGGACGCCTATTTTCATGTTCCTATACATCCTGCGCACAGGAAGTATCTAAGATTTGTCATACAAGGACAACACTATCAGTTCAAAGTCCTTCCATTCGGGGTCACAACAGCACCACAAGTGTTTACAAAGTGCTTAGCAGTAGTAGCAGCACATCTCAGAAGACAACAGATACATGTCTTCCCTTACCTCGACGACTGGCTCATAAAAGCAGGATCGTTCAACCAGTGTGTACAACACACAAAACAAACGATTCAAACATTACACGACTTAGGGTTTGCAATAAACTACACCATAGACACATCGGCAGCTCTAGCCTATCCCAGTCAAGCCAGGATTCAAAGCATTCAGAGCTTAGTCTCCCTTTTTCAATGCCAGCACTCTCTTCAAGCCAGAGTGTTCATGAAACTAATAGGCATGATGGCGTCTTGCATCTTCATAGTTCCTCACCCAAGAGTGCAAATGCGCCCACTACAAGAATGTCTAGCACAACAGTGGAATCAGGCTCAAGGTCAGCTCACAGACCTGGTGTTGGTGGACAGCCGTACATATCGCTCTCTGCAATGGTGGAACACCAAAAACTTGACAAAGGGACGGCCGTTCCTAGAACCTGTTCCACAAATAGTGCTCACAACAGATGCATCCCTCACAGGATGTGGAGCCCATCTCCTGCACTATACCATTCAAGGCCAATGGAACAGCCAACAAAAACTGTTCCACATCAATCATCTGGAGTTGCAAGCGATTTTCCTAGCACTCAAAACTTTACAAGTACAAAACAAAGCTGTTCTAATCCGGACGGACAATATGACAGCTATGTACTATATAAAAAAGCAGGGGGGGGGACACTCTCTGCAACTGTCCCAGCTTGCACAGAACATTTGGAGATGGGCCATCCCTCAAAACATACACCTAACTGTAGAACACCTCCCAGGAATTCACAATCAGATAGCAGATCTGTTGAGTCGTCAGTCACAATAGATTCACGAATGGGAGTTGCACCCACAGGTTCTCCAACCATTTTTCCAAAGGTGGGGGCAGCCACAGATAGATCTGTTTGCCACCCACGAAAACGCAAAATGCCCAACCTTCGCCGCCAGGTTTCCACACCCACGGTCGGAGGGGAATGCAATATGGATGACCTGGTCAGACAGATTTGCGTACGCTTTTCAGCCTCTCCCACTCATTCCACTAGTAGTACGCAAGCTCAGACAACAGTCTCTCAAACTAATACTAGTGCCCCCCACATGGGCACGACAGCCATGGTTCACCACGCTTCTAGATCTCTCACTGGTTCCACATCAGAAATTACGGCTCACACCATCCCTGTTAACACAGAACCATAGAGAAATAAGGCACCCAGAACCAAGCCAACAGAATTTGGCGATCTGGCTCCTGAGGTCTTAGGGTTTGGCTACTTAAACTTACCACCAGACTGTATGAATATAATTAAAGAGGCTAGAAGACCCACCACTAGAGCATGCTATGCTGCTAAGTGGAAAAGATTTGCAATATACTGTAACAATAATCACATTGACCCATTGGATGTTTCCATCCAAAATATTATTTGCTACCTTCTACACCTACAAAGATCCAACTTGGCTTATTCTTCCATAGGACTGCATCTAGCAGCAATTGCAGCCTATTTACAAAATAGACAGCATCTATCTCTCTTTAGAGTACCTGCAATAAAAGCATTTATGGAAGGATTAAAACGAATAATCCCACCTAGGTTACCACCTGCACCAGTATGGAACCTAAATGTGGTCCTTACAAGGCTTATGGGCCCCCTTTTTGAGCCTTTACACAAGTGTGAACTGCAATTCCTAACATGGAAAACTGCCTTCCTTGTTGACATCACCTCTCTCAGAAGAGTTAGTGAAATACAAGCATTCACAATAGAAGAACCATTTTTCCAGATACACCCTAACAAAGTGGTTCTTAGACCTAATCCTAAATTCCTGCCAAAAGTGATTACTCCTTTTCACCTTAACCAGTCAGTAGAGTTACCAGTGTTTTTTCAAAAACCAGACTCTGTTGCGGAAAGGGTTTTACACACATTAGATGTTAGAAGAGCTCTTTTATACTACATAGACAGGACTAAATCCTTCAGAAAGACAAAACAACTATTTGTATCTTTCTCTTCCCCACACAAAGGCAATCCCATCTCTAAAGGAGGAATTGCCAGATGGATTGTAAAGTGTATTCAAATATGATATCAAAAAGCTAAACGTACACTAACAGTTCCTCCTAGAGCGCACTCCACTCGCAAACTAGGAGCCTCTATGGCTTTCTTAGGAAACATATCACTAGAAGACATATGCAAGGCAGCAACATGGTCTACCATACACACCTTCACTAAGCACTATTGTGTTGACGTGCAAGCCAAGCAGCAAGCTGCAGTAGGCCAATCTGTCTTTAAAACACTATTTCAGTATGCTGCAACGGATACAAGCGACCACCGCTAGGGGAGACACTGCTGCACAATCGTTGCTAAGTGTACAATCTGCAGCTCATATGCCTCGAACGGAATATGCTACTTGCCAGTATGCATCTGTTCTTGGCATGTAGAGCTGCAGAGTTGTACACGCCCTCCCGCCTCCCCGGGACTTGTATCCGTTCCAGTACTCATCTTACTTAGATGCACACGCATGGACATCCTTTCTCTTTACTTCTACTAACTCCATCATTTCCCATCATGGCGAAAAACAATCTGAGGATGGAGTCGATGACCATGCGCAGTATTGTCCAAGGGAGGAGTCACCTATCTCGTGACTACAAAGACTTCTTCCAAGGAGACAACAACCTGCAATCATCCGAGCCCAACACCAGGTGGCGATCTATTGCTAAGTGTACAACTCTGCAGCTGTACATGCCAAAAACAGATGCATACTGGTAAGTAGCATATTCCTTCCGTGGCTCGCGGCTGGCTTCTCCACCAGCCTCTTCACCTTCCCCTGAGAGCCCCTCAGGTCCCTCATTCCTCTGTGTATCCTCCTCTGTGCCGGGGTTGGCCGCTTCCCCCTGGGGATGGGCGACTCAGTCTGCAATCGTTACCCACGGAGGAATTGCCTTCACCTCCGCGGCACCCTACTGAGGCCAGTGTTGCCTTTGTTCGGGCTATTTCCACGACTACTGGTATTCTGAGGATGGGTGAACCTGTCACTCCATTTCCTACAGACAACCTCTTTGAGATTCTCGACCAGGGCTCTGGTGGATGGGAGCCATGTGTTGGATGGTAGAGAGTTGGCCACGTTTATTCTTCGTGCGGCTTTGCATGTTGCCGTGCTCTAGCCACCTCTGTGGCTATCTGTCACCATGCTTGGCTACGCGATGCTGTATTTCCTGAAAATATTAGAGAGCGTCTGGTCGACCTCCCTTTTGACGGGGTCCTGCTGTTTAATACTCATGCAGACTCCGCCATTCAGCATCTTCTTGCGGGGCTGCGTCCTCCTCCTCAGTAGGTTGTTTTACTGATCCTCTGGGTCTTGGTGAGAGGCGTTATCCCACTTGCTTCTACTTTTGGCGTGGCTGTTGCACTTTCTATGAGGGCTACTGTGCCCTCGGTGTCCTTGGTTGGCCCCTCTCTTCAGTTGGCTGTTGTTCCAGCCACCTTTTTTGATGAGGAGGTGTTTTTGGCTGATTACTAAGCCTTCTGTGGTTTCTGCCGCAGGTCTATGGTTTTGTCCTCTGATGCAGGATTGTTTTTTCCCTAAGAGTGGTTCCAATGCTTTTTGCGGACTTGTCCTACCCTATGTAGGGTACATGTAGCTATTGTATAGCCCTGTCTTACGCGGGAAGGGTGTGGACTCCTCTTTGCGGGTTTGTCGCCCTTTCCTGGTGTGGCTGTATTACGATGGTGCGGTCTTTGGCCTTTACTGGGGCATGGCCTGGCCGCCTACAGCGTTGTGCTGCGGTGTTTTGCCTTTTGCCTGCCGTTTCCTGTGTTGACGGCCTGGTCCGTCCTACTTGTTTCTCCTCTTCTCTTCTAGCTGATAACTCTGCTTCGTGGATCGGTTCTGTCTGGGGCGGTCCCCTTTGAGGCTCGTTCGGGATGGTTTACTGGCCTTGCCCTTGTTCTGAGCCCGACGTGGTCCGGGCGTTTAGTTTCATAGTGTTTTCAGTGGCTGGCTGCCCCCGCCTGCTCTTCTGTTATGTGGCCGGAGGCCTTGGCGTGGGCCCTGGCGCTCGTGCGTCTGTCCTGTGGGGCCATTGTGAGAATACGTTCTTCTTCTTCCGCCTGCCTTATTGCGGAGGCGCTGTTCTGTCTTGTCTTCAGGCTGTGATGGGTTTGGCTGCCCTCATCACTGGGTATGTTTCCCGGTGGAGGGTTTTGCCGTGCTTCTGCCTCTTCTCCTTGGAGTCTGTAGGTGGCTTTTCTTTCTCTGCGTCGTCAGTACCTTGGGGCTTCCGGTGGAGGTCCCTGGTACGTTGACTGGGCTTGAGGTGTTGTGGCCTCCTTCGCATTACCCTTGCTTCTCCTGTTGATGAGGGCTGGGTTGCCCTTTTTGTCGTTCTAATACATCCCCTGTGGGGCAGGTGTTCCTCCATGATGCTGAGGTTCTCTTCAGCTTAGGGCCTGTGACTCATCCCCTGTTACTGCGGGCGGGACTATTTTTCCCTCTCCCCGTGACTGGTCCCCTGCTGTGGGTGTTGTGCTCGTCTGAGCTGGAGAGTTCTTCTCGCAGACCCTCCTCCCCTTTGGGTATGGCTAGGGTATCTATTCTATGTTAAGGAATCTGCGGCTAGTAGTCTCTATCAGATGTTCGAGTTACTTACCTTCAGTAACGATGTATCTGGTAGAGACGATTCTAGCCGCAGATTCCTTTACGACCTGCCCTTCCTCCCCGTTTCTGTGAGGAAACTTCTCGGTCTTCTGCACACACCTGCTTTAGGACGGCGTTCCTCTGCAAGTGCGTTTTTCTTACTCCCGCCCTAGGAGGATGCTCGTCTGGTGGTTGTTGTTGCTCCATTCCTCCTCTCTGGTGATTGGGTGACGAATCCCTGGATGCTTCGGTGCCCATGCATTTGGTCTCCAATGTAGGGTTCGTTTGTGCCCTGCTTCCTTGGGTTGCTTGCACTTCTGACTCTTACAGTCCTTGGGGTTGAGGTCCCCTGGCTGGGTCTCGGCCCTTGGTTCTTTTAGGGGATCCCCCCTGCTGGTGTTGTTGGGGGATGACTTGTCATTGCTCTTCCATTCTGGCCTTGGAGCCCTTCTTGGCTCCGGGCGGTGGTTGCAGACTTCTTTGTCTGCTGTGCCCTTTTTCACAAGCTTTCCGCCTCCAGGGAGGCTGTTACGTTGGTTGCAGGCTTGCTTGCAGTAGCTGCGCTCTATTCTTTCATTCCATGACTTGGTCCCTTAGTGCCTTGCACTGTTCTGGATGGTGCTGTTCCTCACGTTTAATTTCTTCTGTATAGTTGGGTTTTCGTGCACTGTTCCGTATTTTCACAGTTTTGTTTGTGATGGCTCCGCGTTGTGACGTAGATGCGCCGGGGTGGGACTTGTGTATTCTCGCGGACAACATCAGGGCAGAGTCACGTGGTGCTGTCCCCCCGGTGCGCAGGGATGCTGTGGCACAAAAGTTTTCCGGATCCAGTCTCACACCTGGGGATAATTCTACGTTAAGGAATCTTTAGCTAGAATCGTCTCTACCAGATACATTGTTACCGAAGGTAAGTAACTCGCACTGGCATATGGGCTGCAGACCGCACACTGTTGCATAGATCACCATCTGGTGGTGGGCCCTGATGATTACACTTTGTTGTTTTCTTGGAAGAGTCTTTGTCTGTTGGATGATGACTCCTATAGATCGTAGTGCGCATGGGCATCGACTTCGTCAGATTGTTTTTTTCCGTCATCGGGCTCGGATGTGTCTATCGTTCGGTCCCGTTACTGATCTCTTTTCGACTTCCAGTCCTACATCATAACATTGGTATCGTCTTCGACAGTAATTCCAGTTACCCGCGTCGAAGAAAGGCTTGCACTTCTCGATTCCAGCGTTCGTCTGAGCCGTCGGGCCCGCGCCATTGGGCCTCTGGCTCATGGAAAGAACACCCTTCAAGAAGTGCCCTCAGTGTGGACACAAATTTCCTCACACTGATCTTCATGAGGTTTGCAGTCTGTGCTTGTCCCCGGAGCACGAGAGTTGAGATTGCAAGGCCTGCGCTTCATTCCAGTCAAAGGAAACCATCAGAGACCGTCAAGCTTGAAGAGTCATGGCACAGTCCTCTTCAGCGACACCAGACCTCATCATAGACAAGGCTCCGATCGAGATAGAGTCCGAAGAACAACAGCAGGACGACATTGTTTCTGAGGCAGAGGATTCAGCTTCCGGAGCCGAGGAACAATCAGAAGACGATGATCTTCTTCCAGCTGGGCAACAGGTCGTGAGTACAAGCGTCGACCCTGTTCACCCCCTCATACCGGGACAGGCTTCGGTTCCACCTCCGGGTCCAGGTGCACACCGACCAAAACCTTCCGATGCCACGCCTTCTGGCTCGGCAACGAAGAATCCAAAAAAGCCTCCAGGCGATTCGGGCTCGAGTCAGTCTGTCGGTCCCGACAAGCAGAAGGTCCTCAAAGCAAAACTAACTCCGGCACCGAAGCAGCCCTCGGTACCGAAACCCGTCGAGCCGAAGCCAAGCTCAGCACCAAATGAGGTTCCCAAGTCTATCGAACCGAAGACCACTCCGGTTCCGAAAAAAGTCGACCCAAAGCGCGCTTCGGCACCGAAACACACTTAGGCTCCGAAAGTCGATGATTCCAAACGTGCATCGGGACCAGTAATTCCGGATCCATAAAGCTCTGATCCGAGAAAGAAACATGACATTAGGACTTCGGAACCGAAGCCAAGACCCGCTCCAAAGACAATAGACACTGTAAAACCTTCTAAGTATTTCGGTCCCAAACAAGATAAATCGGCACCGAAAAAGGATTTTTCTGCAGAAGAGCTTTTCTACCCAGATCCAAAACAGAAGACTCTACGTATTAATCCAAAGACTGGACATGTAATTACAGTGCCTGAAAAGAGGAACATGGACTCTCCCAAACCACCTACAGTTCCTCTTAAAAAGCATGCTCAAACTTCCCCTATAAGAATTATTTCACCATTGCTAGAGCTACCAATAGATATTTCTCCTGCGCGCTCACCATCCATCACACATAGACCTATACCACAGGATGATGACAATGAAGGCAATTATTCACATAGGGTAGAAAGTGAGCAACACATAGATGATACAGATGACCCAGACAATATTCCTGGGCCATCAGATGATCCCTGGGAAGATAATAATGCGCCAGATGCACCAGATCTGCTACAAGATGACGCAAACCCTTCTAGACCATCTCCCCCAGATGATACTATTGGGTTTACACAGCTCATTCATAGAGCAACCACTTATCATGGAGTGGACTTACATACAGATCCAGTGGAAGAGGATTTCCCTATGGATACACTACTGTCGTCACATAAAACCACAACCACATTACCAATACTTAATGGAGTGGTAAAAGATGCACCAGAGGTATTCAAAGATCCTGTCAGAGCCAGGGTAATTAACCCCAGACTAGATAAAGTATAAAGCGGCTCCAACTGACCCAGCATACATCAAAGGTCAGCTGCCATTGGACTCATTAGTGGTCTCAAATGCGAGGAAAAGAGCTAACTCTGAGACAACAGGGGAAGCTACACCCCTGATAAGGAGTCCAAGCTTTTAGATGCTGCAGGAAAACGCACCATCTCACAAGCAGCCAATGTCTGGAGAATTGCTACCACTCAAGCTTTGTTAGCAAGATATGATCGAGCTCATTATGTTGAGCTAGAACCACTCATGCAACACTTACCAGAACAATATAAAGCCTGGGCTTCTGACTTAATACAAGAAGGCAAGGTTATTACCAATACCTCAATCCGCTGTGCATTAGATGCTGCCGATACAGCCTCTAGAGCAATAAATACAGGAGCACTGTTGCGTAGACATGCTTGGTTACTCATCTCAAGCCAGAAGTACAGGCCAGTATCCTAAATCAAACCTTTGACCAGCAACATCTCTTTGGTCCAACGGTTGATAATGCACTAGAGAAAATGAAAAAAGATACTGATACGGCAAAATCCATGGGAGCCTTACAAACGCAGACCCATCGACCGTCCTTTCGTCGCTCCTCTTACAGGGGCGCCTCTGAAGGTTTTCAAACTGACAACACCTCCTCCTCTTATAAAGCGCCCACCCAAACCTCACCCAGTAGAAGGTATTACAGAGGAGAATATAGAGGTAACAACAATAAGGGTAGAGGCAGAGGCAACAACAACCGCAATGCCTCTACTCCCAAACAGTGACTTCCCTCCCATCACCACAGACAGGTGGGTAAGACAAATAGTTCAGTCAGGTTATTGCCGAGAGCTCACTTCCTCTCCTCCAACAATACCACCCAGACAAAGTCCCATGTCACAGGAGCATATCACACTCCTAAAACAAGAAGTCGCATCTCTACTGCAGAAGAATGCAATAGAACCAGTCCCAATACACCATCAAAACACAGGAGTTTACTCCCTATACTTTCTCATACCCAAGAAGGACGGTTCCCTCAGACCTATACTAGATCTAAGCCCTCTAAATCTTTACTTACAGTCCGACCACTTCTATATGGTCAAATTACAGCAGGTTCTGCCACTGTTAAAACAAGGCGACTTCCTTGCCACATTAGACCTCAAGTGCGCCTACTTCCACATTCCTATCCATCAAACTCACAGAAAGTACCTTTGATTTGTACTACAAGGTCAACATTACCAATTCAAAGTACTCCCTTTCGGAGTAACTACAGCACCTCGAGTTTTCACAAAGTGTCTAGCAGTTGTAGCAGCACACTTAAGAAGGGACAACATTCATGTCTTCCCTTACCTAGACGACTGGTTACTAAAATCCAAGTCATACCACCAATGTGTACAGCACACGCATCAGACCATTTGCCTGTCCCACTAGTTCCGTTAGTGGTACGCAAGCTACAACAACATTCCCTCACATTGATTCTCGTAGCACCAATGTGGGCAAGACAACCGTGGTCCACCACACTACTAGAGCTCTCAGTAGTACCACATCAAAAATTAAAACTCTCTCCACATCTACTGACACAGAACCATGTAGAGATATTGCATCCAGACCCAGTGCAGCTCCATCGAGCGGTTTGGCTCCTGAGGTCTTCGAATTTGGATACCTCAATCTGCCGCCTGATTGCATGAATGTCATACAAGATGCCCCACCACTAGAGCATGCTGTGAGAAGGTGGCTCTATATATACTGGACAATAAGGCAGTACAGTGTGTATAGAGTCCACAAACCCCAAAGGTTTAACAG